>NC_136071.1:239244803-239861053 GCF_964261635.1 Lissotriton helveticus
TACGAAACATCTAAAGCAGACCTCAATAGATCATGTAGCAAACGTAACCTGGCTTTTTGGGAACTGTTGACCAAGTGGAGATAGTATTCCGTTTTTTTTGTTTTTTTTTCCCCCGGGGCCTATGATTATGCCGTTAACACTCCTTGGACAGGGTCTAGCCTCGTTACGATATTGGTCCTACAGGTTGAAATATACCTAGATGGAGTCAGCTTAAACTCCTCAAGCTTTTGGGATTTCTCTGCCACCTTTAAAAACAACTCGAGTCCTGGCACAGGAGAGAGGGAAGGAAATGCAGTGTTGGTCCGCTCCAAAGTGAAGGACTCGTCAGGTGGCTGGTATCTCCTATATTGAGGGTAAGGCAAATGAGGACAAAAAAAAAAACAGGACAGTGTTTGGCTCTGGCTTGCAAATGATGCAGAAAGGGGTTCATTGTAGGTCCCCGGGGGAGAGAATTTCAGAATCGCAGTGCGCTGATTTACAGTAGGTTGAACAGTGCTGATTACATGTGCACTACTTCAAAGGACATCATAATTGCTTCCTTGCTGGTGTTCCATAAGCATGGGTGATTTCTTGTTACATACAGGCCTGTAATTTTAAAAGGAAGTACGCAGGAGCTGGACTTCATTAACTTTTTATAACCTATTATTACAGTAAGAAAAAAGGGCGGAAAGAACTCTGTGTATTCTAAGGCTGCCAGAACTGACTGTTCAGAAGCTCTCAATATGAATAATGTAAACAAAATTCAAGTTCACTTTTTCAAATTGAAAATGCACTGATGCAATCATATAAATTACTTACATGAAGTCCTTCATTAAACAAATAACTATAATGCATGTTGCTATTGACAGCATTACGCACACATCAATCACATTTTATTACGTCAATGTAGTCTTGCACCATAAAACACAGATTCATACATATGCTATTTTAATGGCATTCACTTGTTTCAGCCAGGGCATTAAAAATCAAACATTAAACTCTAAAGATCACCTTTAGAGCCTATAGAACGTCAGGACCAAAATATTAAGGGCCATATGTAGGTAAATTGTGTTTTGCGAAACGCAATGTAGGTAGGATTAGCAAAATATTTTGAGAATACCACATATTCCTTATTTGCGAATCGCAAATTGAGATTCGCAAATAAGGAATATCTTGCCCTTCATTCAATTGAGAATCGCAAATTGAGAATGCAATTTCAAGGTTGCAAGGGTGTCAATAAGACACCCTTTTGCTCCCCTGAAATAAACATGTGTGCACATGTGGCGCACATATATGCGTTAAGGGCATTTGAGAAATGCAAAAAATGCATCTTTCAAAGAAATCACAAATTACCACCAACTTGAAGTGGTGGTAATTTGCGATTCCTTAAGCCAAAAGTGCACAACTTGGGTGCTTCCTACATTGCATTTAAGGAATCGCAATTTGGGATTCCTTAAATGCATTCGCAAAATAAGCAATCGCAACATTTTGCTATTCCTTATTTTGCGTGTGGGTTTTTGTGTGCTACATAGCACACTGCCCAAATTGCGACCGAAAACGCTGAAATTCTGCGAATTTCAGCATTTGCGATCACAATTTGGCTTTCTACATATGGCCCTATATCACCGCCCGAACTCTGAGATCCTCATTTGCTAATTTGCTTAAACCTCCAACCTTTAGGTGTAAGACTAAAGGTGGAAAATCTCTTGGTGTCCTGGGGACCAGGACTTGGAATCAACTCCCCAGACATCTGAGATGTATTGACTCAGAATTGCTCTTTAAGAAACATTTGAAATCTTGGATCTTCACAGCCTCTGATTCATTATGCCACTCTCTGATGGAGGGAAGGTCGCTCAGGGTCATGTTCAGTCATTCCACTATGAACTCCTTGCATCTCCGCTCAGCACCAGGATCCTCCATTTCGAGTGACAAATGCAATATTCAGTCATTCGTTCATTACAAGCAACATACAAATGGAATTTGAGTAATGATACTCTGTTTCAAGACTCAGTACTCTTCACACCACACAAAATATACTGCAATTAAAAATATTTTTTTAACATAAGATGCAAATTCATTTCACAAAAAGAGGGCATTTGGATGGTTTCATGATCCCATTATTGGAATAGATTGACATGAAAGACAAGAAAATTATTTAAATGCATGACATAGTCAAGATCCCGTCCCTAAAACTGTCTTTGTGAAACATGTAGCCCACATCCCTACCTTGCTTTGATACTCATCGTGTAAGCCTCAGAGTTGTATGTAAGAGCATTCCCCTTCCAGCTTTCTTAGTCGATCTGGTTAAAAAGAGCTGAAACACCTTGGCTTTCAACAAAAACAAACTATCCTTCAGAAAGTGTGTTTTGTGTATAAAGAGAGCAAGAATAGCCAATTGTACTAAAGTCTCTCACCAGGATGACTCTTTTTGTGGACAAGGTAATGTATCAAATATTTAGGGTACCTTCTTTAGTGTTGTAGATTGGTCCCAGCCACAGTCATCTTCTTCCATTAAGATCATCTTCAAAGCCACTTCCCTGCCTTTGGCCAGTCTCAGTCATCTTCTTTTAAATATTTCTACAGCTCCCTTTTATGTGTTTCTTTGGAATACATTAGGGGACTACTGTGTGGAATTGGGTTGTTGGTTGAGTGGGATGTTAACCCTGCTCACGCAATAACCACAATCCCTGTCAGAGTGAACTAAAAAAATCACAATATTAACCCGTGCTTAACCCTCTGGTAGCCTAGTATAAAAGCAGTCAGGCTTAACTTAGAGTCAATGTATAAAGTATTAATGCAGCACACAAACAGTAATAAAGTGGAAATACAACACAAAGAAAATTCCACATCAATTCTAGAAACATAGGGTACATTTTAATACATTATTTGACATCAAAACAACAAAAATCCAATTCGTAGTACCGGAGTAATGAAACTAGTGCCTAAAATATCAAAGCAGCAACTTCGGACATCTAGTCGCACAAGACCGGGTCAAAGTAAAAAAAATATGGCCTTCCGCGATGCAGAGCAAGTCGGATACAAGAAGTGGATTGAGTCCTGTTTGTGCTTACGTTCGGTGTAGAAGAAATTTAAATAAAACTTTTCTAGGAGTAGGTAAAGTTCAGTGGGGAAAGGCTGCAGGTGGTGTCTGAGGCAAAGACATCACGTTGGGGAGCTCCTGTACGACTTCACAGTGAAGATTTCTACATTTGGACTTAGTCTCTTTATTGGAAGTCGAAAATCTCCAGCGGGATGAGGCTGGAGGCTGCAGCGGTCGAGAGTTCCAGGAGGCCAGATACCTCCTTGGCGAAGGACTGCTAAACAGGTTTGCTGCTGTGGAGAATAATGTAGCGGGCGCTGCCACAAATTCAGGTCAACAGGCAATGCACCTTGGGCAGATAGATGAGCAGGTTGGTCTCCTTTCAGTTCTAAGAGCAGTTTTTAGCCAAACAATTTCTAAGTTCCAACTTTGGGATTTTGGCTATCTAGGCACTTTTAGGGACCGGAGAGACATAACATGGGGAGGTTAGGATTCACTCAGTTTGGGTCCACGTGCTGGTTCAATATATTTGGAGCTTTTTCTGTCCCTGATCAAGATGCCAGTCAATTAGACCTTGGAATCTCTCTGGTAGTCCTGGGTCAAGCAATAGAACAGGGTTGAAGCAGCAGGGCAGTCTTCTAAAGGTTAACGGTGGGCTTCAGTCAGCAGAGCAATACTTCCAGGTGCAGCAAAGCAGTCCTCTGAAGTACACAACAGGCCACAGAAGGTAGTCCTCTGAGAGTCCTTCCTTCCACAGGTTAAGAAAGTGAACTGAAGAGTAGGTCCTATTTTCATGTCTGGTGCCATCTATGAAGTAGGAGAAGTTTCTAGAGAATTCTCTTTGAAGTGCTTGATGTTTCCTGCATCCCTTGCCCTGGCTTCTGTCTGGTTGCATGAACAATAAAGCTGTAACAAGTCCTATGTATAAAGGCAGACGTGGCCTATTCAGTTGCAAACAGGACTGTGCCTAACTCCGCCCCACACTCTGCCAGTGATGGCCCAGCCAGACACACCTAATCCCTCAACTATGTTGTTGTCTGGGAAGAATAAACAAAATACAACTGTCAACTACACCCAGTCATGTGACCCAGGAACAGGCTGCAGGCACCAAATAGGGCAGGAAAATGGCAACTTTTTCTAAAAGTAGCATTTTCAGAATTGAAACTTGAAATCTGACTTCACGATTCAAGAGGGTAATCCCTCAACAAAGTGGTTTTCTGGGAAGAATAAATAAAATCCAACTGCCAACTACACCCAGTCATGTGACCCAGGAACAGGCTGCAAGCACCAAATAGGGCAGGAAAATGGCAACTTTCTAAAAATATCATTTTCAGAATTGAAACTTGAAATCTGACTTCGCCATTGAAGAGGGTTTTAAATTACAATTTCTCAGACACCAAACATGAAATGTTTACATGTTCTCAAAAGTTAGCACGTATTAAATGTAATAAGGAAAGTCAGTGTTATCCTATGGGAGAGGTAGGCCTCACAGTAGTGAAAAAATGAATTTAGGAGCTTTTCACTAGCAGGACGTGTATAACTTAAAAGTACATATCCAAACCTTTTAATTACAATACATCCTGCACTAAGGTCTACATAGGGCCTACCTTAGGGGTGACGTATATGTAATCAAAGGGAAGTTTAAGGTTTGGCAGGGGAAATATATTACCTCACCAATTGCGCGCTTAAAACCGCATTCAGGCTTCAGTGGCAGGCCTGAGACTTGTTTTAAGGGACTATGTAAGTGGGTGGCACAATAAGTGCTGTAGGCCCAATAGTAGCATTTAATATACATGTCCTGAGTATATGGTATACCCCGTTGCTAGGGGCTTATAAGTGAATTAAATATGCCGATCAGGTGTAACCAAATTTTACCATGCTTTAGCGAGATGGCACAAGCACTTTAGCACTTAAGCACTGGTTAGCAGTGGCAAAGCACACCGAGTCCTAAGGCCAACTGAAACTAATTCAGCAAATAGGAGGGTGGAGGTAAAAGGTTTGGGGAAAGGCCACCCTAAGTTCTGACAACCACATTGTAGACCACACAAATAATGACAATTAATACTAAGTATTACATCAGCGTATCTCCTGAAATACTCCAACTGCCATTAGCAATCGGACAAAGTGAACCATCAGGACTGGGGATCACAGTGATCTCGAATAGCATCCCTAGTAATTAGCCTAATTGACTCCTCAATAAGGGGTGGCAGCATATCAGCGTCAGGGTTATTAACGCCTTAACTGCAGCGGGCATTCCAATGCGGGAGGGGCATTCTAAAAGGTGGGCGGGGCTGCGTCGGCCAACGGTCGTTTGCAGCACCAGGGAGGGAGTGCTCCCATCGGCCGACGGGAGCACAGAACGGGTTAAACCTCCTATATTGCCTGCATGTTTTGGAAGAGATAAGTAACTCATCCACCCAATTAACTTCATTCAAATCCCATTCACAATTTCTTACTCTATCGACGTAATACCCTGTTGCCCAGCTGTGTCATGGGCTTCCTTTCTTGAATGTGGAGAAAAAAATCAAAGCGCCATTGCACATCAGGGCTGTTTTTTTCCTATTGTGGGATCCTACTGTATGTACAATTAGGAACAATTGTACTACTAAAAGGTAGTTAGGAGTATGTCTACGCCTCAAAACGTCACACGAGTGTTCCTGGAAACCTCCAAATGACACACCTTTCGAGGAGGCCTCCTGGAGAGGTTTGCGAATCTGAAAAAAATGTATACAAGTATGTTGACGCCGAGGTGTAAATCCCGACACGCCCTTTATTTAAGTAACATAACAATACAAATTGCATTTCAGCTAATTCCCCCTAAAATAAGCGTAGATGTTCTATACCTACCTCCCCATAAATTTTTGGGGATTCAATATTTTGTCCTCAATATTCTTATTCAAGGCGCGCATCCCTAATGCAGGTGTTTGCCCTGTTGCATCACGATGCTAGGGTTACCCAAGGCTTCCTATTATTCCAGGGTGGAAGAGTACTCATTGTCCTCTGACTGTATCCGGTGACCGTACACCTATTACGAAGTACATTGAGACTTTGCTTATGTCACAGTGTGCATAAAGCGTGGACAAGCAGTTTACATTCTGTACCAGGATTACCAATTGCCTCTTCTAATTACAGGGCGGGTAGTGCACCCAGGGAGTTTACGCTGCCTGGATTACCTGATGCCAAAAATCATTATAGTATGTTGGACATCATACCATCTTTTTATTATGTAGGATTTACCCAATAGCCAACATCATCCCTTGATGGGACATTACAGCAACCCTGTCACTGTGCTATGATTATTCCATGCACACTACAGTGCCATCGACAGCAGAGAAAGGGCCTGTTGTCCTTTTACTGAGACAAATATCCTCTTGTCATTGCAGTGTTGAGAGGCAATGATGTGTTGGAATGTCCTTCTGCCATTCCAGATTTAAGACCCGAAAATTGGCGTAGCCTTTGTGTCCTGGGCCCAAGTGCAAGGAATGAAATGGGCCCCCTGGCTGCTGTTTGAATTATAAAATACAGCAATAATCAAGGTTCGGTAGGCCCCGGTGTCACTGCACCTGTTGCACCAATGGAAGCTAGGTTCCTGGACCCGCAACTGTAATCCTCTTCTTTTCCCCTTCTGGTCTGTAATGTTTTCCCTCTACGTCAAACTTTCTTGTATGCAGACATTTTTCAAGCAAGAGCATTCCGAGCTCCTTCAGATATGGACTCTTTTGACCCCATCACTCTTCTTGTTGTCCATACACTGAGATCCTCTTTGGTATACATTTTCTGTTTTGTGGACAGATGCTTTGTTGCCCCCTTGGCTCAGCCACACAAAATACAAACCAAAAATGACTGATTTCTAGAAAATAGGTAAATTAAGCAAATGTATGACTGTCTGGTTTGGGTGGGACAGCTAAGTATGTTACATCTCATGATATGGCATGTGGATGGCACACTTTCTTTGGCTGCACATCAGTCTTGTATGTCCATGGGTTTTATAATGTATGCATTGGGTTCTTGGTCTCAGACGAAGGTGCGGAACACCAGGTGCCGCTCACCAGCCATTCTGGCGGTGAGGGACCCAGTGATGTTGGTGGTGGCATGAGATGGGGCGAAATAAGGTGCAGAGGTGACTACATTTGCCTCGAGGGGAAAATGTGCAGGCCCCCCACCTCCGGTGATAGAAGTGTGTGACAGGAGTATGCCTCTCTTAAGAGGTCAGGTCATCGGTGGAGCAATAAAATGAGGTGTGCACCTGAAACTAACTTAGGAGGCAGCAAAATAACAATATACACTTTTAGCCACTAAACAAGGTGGAAAGGCAATGGTAAGTAAGCAGTCGCAGCCGGACAGCAGGGGGTGGGCGCTTGCTTTCAATGAGACAGTAGTGCAGAAGGGCTATATTTTAATGAGGCAGTGCTACAGCTTCTGTGCAAAACTATGATATTTCTAATGAGACAATACCAGTATTACTCTTCGATATTGCTGTTGTGTAAATCACACAGTAACAACAATATTTGCATGCAGCACATGTTTAGTCACTCAGTGATTAATTGAGCCCCCACTTTTAGCAAACCCAATACGACATTAAAGGATACAGCTCATGATGAAATACAAAATACGAGATAGCACGCCTTGCGGACAGACCCTTCTACAAGACTGCATCTGGGCATTGTGGCGTTCACTCCACAAATCATCAAAAAGTAATAACTGAGAGTCCTTTTCAGACACACTCCTTCAGACATATTACCAGTCGCGGTTCGCGGGGGTGGGTAGGGGGGTGTCGCGCGAGGGTGGGGTGGGGGGGTTAAAATAAATTTTTTAAATCCTACCTGAGGTCCTGAGCAGGTCCGCGCCACCCCGGGTCCGTTGGCGCCTACAGCCCCTCTCAGACATTCATGGTGCTGCCAGCAGCGCCAGGATTGGCTTAGGGCATGGGTATTCTTCGCCCGCCGCCTGCCCATTAGGAGACTGAAGGGCTCCCTATGGGCATGCGCAAACAAGTGAAAACACAAGTGCGCATGACTGGACACGGGCAAAAAATTCGCCCTCCGTCCCCACTCATGCACACTTGTGTTGTGCTGCCACCCACTGGTCTGACAATCATGTCAGTCAACATGACGCCAGACCGCCCACCCCCTTGAGACTCTGAAGGGGTGGGCGGTCCGACGTCATGCTGACTGACATGATTATCACTTCTCCCTGATTCAGTTTACTTAAGTTCAAAGACGCCGAGGGAGCTGCGGGCGGGCAGGCTATGCCCCCACGCCCCAATGGACGCACCGCGCCTGGTAAGGAGTGACGCAGCACAATAAGTATAGGCCTCCCAGAGCATTGCTGGAGTTGCGTCGTGCTTGCGTGATGACTCCAGCAATGCATGACCTTTGCGCCAACAGATGCGTGACGCATCTGTCAATCCTTGCGCCACGGTGCGTTGCATTGTAAATGCGACGCATCCATGGTGGTGAAAGTTTTTTTTGGCACAGCGAAGGAAACTGACGCATCTCTGCTATAACGCAGAGATGCGTCAGTTTCTTGTAAATCTTTCCCAGATTATTCCTCATTGAGATAGGCTCACATGGCACCCACCAGCTAAGGGGCAAATGTTTCTTCCTTTCTCCTGACAAACCAGATTGTGGAGTGGGTTGCAATGAGTGCCTTTTCGAATCACGCCAGCAGTAGCAAGCAACAAAAAAAACAAGTGATGGAAGGGAAGCATGATTAAATCTCCATATCATCATTTTTCACCCATTATGCAACTCTAGACAGAGATCAACTGTCTGCATTGTTTGTCTTACTCCAATAACAACAGTCGAGCTTGAACTGCCGAACCAGGTCCACTCCAGACTGGAACTGAAACAACACCATAACAATTTAGGCCTACTTAGGCCTTGTCAGTGAGATAGAGCTTGCATCCTTTGGTACAGTGAGCATAGGACCCATACCTGGCAAGCCTATTACACATATAGGACCCGATTAACAGAACTAACTTAAGACAAAATCCTAAACTTACTACTTTTGGTATTCACAGAAGTTAGGATTTTGCCTTAAGTTTGTCTTAAGCCAGACTTAAGACAGACTTAAGTTAGGATTTTGTCTAAAGTCTGTCTTAAGTCTGTCTTAAGACAAACTTAAGACAAAATACTAACTTCTGTGAATACCAAAAGTAGTAAGTTTAGGATTTTGTCTTAAGTTAGTTCTGTGAATCGGGCCCATGGTACCTAATAAACAACAAAGTGATGGGAGGAATGCTTGAAGTAATCTCAGCCACTGGCAATTGTTGTGCCACACTCCAGCCCATCATTTGCAACAAACAACAATGTGGAGGGCTGCACTGTGGCAGGTCCTAGCCAAATATTGTGAGTGGGGCTAGAGCTGTGTATCAGAAAATGCATTGTATGTGGAAGTCTCACTCCACTCCCTGTGAGGGTTGAATTTGAAGACGGCCTTAGAGCGCACCTTCAATTAAATTAAAATTAAAATTAGATCAACTCTATTGACACAACAAGTCATTCAAGTGTTATTACATAGACTGTGTTACATCACAGTGTATGACAAAGCCATGTGGAAGAATTTTATGTGTTTAAATTTGTGTGCATAATTAACAATGAGCAGTATGTGTTTTCTGACTCGACAATGCATATATACACTAATATAATACTGCTGCTTTTTTAAAAAAAATCTCTATGATGTGTAGAAGTATTTTACTGACGTGTATTAACTAGACCTCGGACCAGACATAAATGCCATCTTGTCCAAGATGGAAGCCACCCCTGTCACTCATTTCTTCCCCATGCCCACCTTTCTCCTCCTAAACTATGCAGCGCAAAGTCAAGCTGAAATGTATTGGTTTATTTCCACTATTACTGTTGTTCTACTCTCAATGGATTTTCAGTCAGAACCTGATACATTACCAAGGTCTTTCCTCTGGTTCACAGTGTCCATTCGTATCATGCAGAGGATTATTCATGGAGTGGGATAGTACTTGACTGCCTGGGAGGCAATGTGACATTTATTTTTCATGTGTTTTCTGATTTGCTGAAGAAATGCTACATTTGCTCACACCAAAGTGAGTCTGCAGATTCTGTAATTTCATACGTAAAAATAATGCATAAAACCCCTTGATTTTAAGAGGTGAGTCAGAGGACTTTCTTATTCGACTAGGGATGCTGTCTGTTTCTTTCCCGATTTTGCTGCTCATTTGGGACTTTAAATGATTTTTGCTTTCAGCATTCTTTGTATAACTCAAGATCCTTCATGGCATTGCCTCTTTACTGCTTTGTTTTTTAATTCTGTAATAAAACAATGTAATTTTCCATTGATCTAGAACTCAGTTATTTAGTGGACCCTTTCCATTATTCATTCAATTGTACTTTTCCTGATTTTGATGTATTAGGAGGTGCCTTGATGCATGGATATATTGCCTCACAGATTTGAGGTTCAAAATGTCTTTGATGTGGGCTTTCTGGCTCAGGTGAAATTTTAGGGTGTCTAAAATGTCAGGGTTCCCCGCTGTAAAGCCGAATGCACCAGTTTGCTGAACTAAGTTTATGGAACGTAAACAACACACCAGATGGGAGGACACTGCAATAAAACACAACTTGTCAACTCCCCAACGAAATCTCTTCAACTGACAACGTTGGGCTGGCGTTCTAGAAAGCCAGCTGGCAGCTGATGACATCACAAAGGAGGTGAGAGGCACGAGGCGGAACCGGGAGGCCTGGCGGAAAGGACGGGAAGGTTCTAGAAAGGTAAGGAAGGATTTAGAAGTGAGCATAAACGTAGCACATCTCCTCCCTTAGAGGAAGGAAGAAGAGAAGGAATGAGAACGGGGCAGGAAAGGCAGGGATAGAGAGGGACAGGATAGAACATAGGAGCACAAAGTGCATTAATGTTACCAAAAGCAAAACAATGCAATTATCGTGAAGAACAAAGGCCTACACCCACGTGGGTGTGGAGTCATACTTTGCGCTTTACAGAAATACATTTGGGAGAATTTAGGGTGTGTGGATTGTACACCCACTTTGACCCAGCTATGTTTACATATAATCTTGCGCCACTCTTGGAAGCCATATGTCTTCCGAAGACCTTTTTGCAAACCATTGCACAAAGGAAATGGATCACGGCCTTCTATAGTCTTGGCACAGCACACTGGTTCCGGATAAGAAGTGGGGCGCGTGAGGTTGACACGATGACCAGTGAGCCAGGTGAGAGATTCAGGGCTAGTTTTGACTCCAAATGTATGATATTGGAATTGTACCATTTACTTCTCATTGTATCTCGCTGATTTGTGAGTTTTGAAGCTATCACTTTTTCTGAAGGTGAACATATTCATCTTGGTCTGTAAGCACCACAGTTCCATCAGTGTGAGACCCCAGCTCTCCCAGGCAATAGTGGAGACCACCCAATATCAAGCATCAGTGTCACTAGGGCTGACTGAATTGGGCTCATGGAAAATTCCTCTTGTGGATGCTTGAAGTAATATCATTACCGCATGAGGGAGTGCTCACTGCAACCACTGTAATGTATCATTACAGAGAGGAAGTGTGCACACTGTCTTCAAACTATAACTCAACTCATGACCTTACAACAGGTATGTGAAGCACATGGACAACCTCCAGGGCACATTGCACTGTACAGAAAATGAAAACAAGTGGATTAAGAATGTGCAGTCGGATTGCCAAATGTCCATCCAAATTACAGGGTGGAACAGGGCACACTGCTGTCTGACTCAGATTACTTGGTGCCAAATGTCATTACTTGATTTCGGAGGACATGCTGTTTTTAGGTCTCGCCTGTCGATGCGCATGCGCATCGAGCAAGCGAGACTATAGGGGCTCATCGACTCTTTATCTAACTTGCAAGGAATCGTGGCGATTCCTTGCAGTGCCCGTGACTTTTAAGCTCAATGCGCATGTGCATTGAGCTTAAAAGCGCGTGCACAGCCGCCCGCATTCCTCCGACACCTTTGAAGTGAAGCTTAGCTTCACTTCAAAGGCCCGGCTTCTTCACACCCACATGCCGCTCTGCCCCGCTCCGCCCCCTCCCCTGAGTCATCCTGCCTGCCCCTTCCCGCCGTGTCGCATTTCTCCTCCCCCCTCCCCTCTCTTCCCTCCGTCTTGTTTATTTTACCCGCTCTGGCCCCTCGCATTTCTCCTCCCCCCTCCCCTCTCTTCCCTCCGTCTTGTTTCGCATGTACCCCCTCCTTTATCCCAATCCCTCTCAGCAGTTTCCCTTTTAGCAGCTCTCGTCTTTACTCGCACCCGCCTCCCACACCGCGGACGCTTCCATCTCGCGTGCACCTACTCCCTTCTTCCATTTCCTTTTAGCAGTTTTATTTCCACCAGCTCCCCTGTCTTTACTTGCACCCGCCTCCCACACAGCGGACGCTACCATCTCGCATGCACCTACTCCCTTCTTCCATTTCATTTTAGCAGTTTTATTTCCACCAGCTGCCCTGTCTTTACTTGCACCCGCCTCCCACACAGCGGACGCTTCCACCCGCCCACTGCCCCTGCGTCCATCCAGACAGAGGCCATTTACACCCGCTGCCACCGTTTTAGCACTGTCAAAGTTTAAATATTTTAAAGTCTTAAAATTATAAAGTCTTAAAATAAACATTTATTTAAAGACGCATTTTAGACGAGAGCGTGTGAGTGTATATGTGCGTGAGCATGCCTCAGTGCCTTTAGTTGCACCCACCTCCCACACATCTGACGCTTCCACCCGCCCACTGCCCCGTTTACTTTGTGTACTCCCCCACAGAGGACATGCCCACCCACTGCCACCGTCTTAGCAATGTAAAAGTTTGCATTTATTAAAGGGCTAAAATAAATTTTTAATTAAAGTCGCATGACAGACAAGAGAGTGTTTGTATATATGTGCGGGAGCATGTGTCCATGCCTTTATTTGAACCCGCCTCCCACACAGCGTACGCTTCACATGCCCACTAACCACGTTTAGTATGTGTACTCCCACACAGAGGGCATTCCCACATGCTGCCACCGTATTAGCACTTTAAAATGTTGCATTTTTTGAAGGATTAAAATAAATGTTTCATTAAAGTCGCTTCACAGACAAGAGCGTGTGCGTGTATATGTGCGGGAGCATGCCTCCATGCATGTGTGTTTGAGTGTGAATACGTGTAGGTATGTAGGAGTGCCTGCATATGTGTGCTTGTTTATGTGTGTGTAAATTGCTAATGCCCTATATGTTTGTGCATGCTTTTTTTGTGTGTATATTTATGTGCGTGTGTAAGTTTGTATGTGCTGGTCGCTGCATGCATGTGTAGTTGCATACATCAGTGTATACGGCTGCAAGTGGATGGGTTTCCAAAGGTGTGCCTGGTCTGTGTTTGCACGTTTTTTTTTCATCTGTGCTTGCGCGTTTGTATGTCTCTGTGCATCGGTGAATTTAGAAGTTTTATTTAATTGCAATTAAGTCTCTGGGGTGGATGAAATTTTTTTTTTTTTTACTAAAACCGAGAGGTGTGACAATAACTAACGGCGCATAATGAAGAACCCAATGCAGGGAAATCTCTACAAGCTTTAAAAGTTTACACTAAATTAATACATCTAATTATTTTGCTACGTATTTTGAGACAAATATAACATCTATCCCTTCTTACATGCAAACCACCAACATTTCACTTGGTAGCGAAACAAACGTACCGAAACAAACGTACAAGATTGAAGGGATTCAACCTATAACCTGTAAAGATCGCTTTTCAGGATACAGCCTGGAATTATTTCGCACTACTCCTTTACATTTGTGTACAAGTACACAAGGGAAGCACAGTTCATTTTCATACATGCCCAATTATATTACATGTGGTTTGAAAACTCAACAGGGCTTAGTATGCTTGTTCCACAATATATAGAGCGCGTGCATTAAGGAATTCTGTTTGCGAGGTGCAAGGTAATTTTCAAAAAACAAGCGCTTTTATTACATTAAGTATTTACTGAAGGGAAAAACATTTGCGTGGTTGTGCATTTTGTTACAGAAATACCGGTTCTACACTCTGTTGGTACACATCTGTGTCGTTTTTTTTCATTTTCTCTGCTACAATTATTAATTAGCAAGTGTTACTTTGGAACCGACAACTGGCGCCACTGGGGACAAGGCAGACAGAGCCATTCTTATGGGGGTACCCCCTCCCTTCTCCCTTAGCAGCATGTGCATCCGCCTTCTCCAGCTCTTCTGCTTGAAACAGACAACAGGCGCCAGTGGGCAACAACATAGACAGAGGCATCCTGCTTGACGATGGGTTTGTCAATTACGTGTTAACACTAAACCGACCCGAGGAGCCAGGAGAGCACAAGCTCTCTCTCTACACATCGCTCTCTCTAACTCTCTCTCCACACACCTCTCTCTCTCTCTTTCTCTACACACCTCTCTCTCTCTATATGCATCTCTCTCTCTCTATATGCATATCTTTCTCTCTCTACACACCTCGCGTACTCTTACTATCTCTCTCTCTCTCTACACACCTCTCTCGCACTCTCTCTCTCTACACAACTTTTATTTAAGTATTATTATTATTATTTTAAAAAAAGCCATTGTTATTTGTAATATCAATATATCCAAGTCTCACATAAATACAACACATATTGCATTACAAATACTATAGGTGTCACATTTGCTATTGGCATTGTGAATGACAAAGCTATTAATTTTGCTATTATTTTTATAATTGTATGGCTAGTGTTGACTAGACTTTGAAGCGCTAGAAGGCCTGCTTTGCACTACTTGGGAACCCAAGGCTCGAGTAACCAGACTTTTGTTGTTTTTCTTCCCGGGGATTGGGTTGCAGCGTGTGAGGTGGGACGCCAAAGAATGAGGAGCTTTCTCGTGTTCAACCACTCCGCTCTGCGAGTTTTAACTGCATCAGTGACTGGAGAAGCCTCGCCCGCGGTCTGAGTCAAAATAAACATCGCCCTTTCACTTTCCTATATTATATTTTGTTAAAAAAGCGTCCATACACGGTTTGCAAACTTCTCACAATTTCCGGTCTCCTTCCCATGCCCCAAATAAAACACAGGGAAACTGTGCTGTTCGTCATTGCAGAACGTTTTATCAACAATAAGTTTTTATATGTATCCAACCAGAGACATTTTGGTATGTTGCATCTTTGACCAAGTCCATATGGAGCAATCGTCCTGGCAAGACTGACATCCCAGAGACCAGGGACCCAGGTCAGCTGTGAAACAGCATCCCCCACTCTGCCTCATTCCGCCTCACTCCACCTCACTGTTCCTTACGGTGCCTCATTCCACCTTATTGTGCCCCAGGCTCTGTACATGGGCTCAGCTGTGTAACAGCATTACCCATTCTGCCGCAGTGCCACATCATTATTTGCAACATAATTACACTGCACTCCATGCAACTTACACTCCAAATACCACTCAGTGCCACATAATTACAAGCCACATAATTACACTGCGCTCAATGCAACATAAATACACTCCACATAATACCACTCAGTACCACATAATTACACGCCACATACTTACTCTACTCAATGCAACATAAATACACTTCATATAATACCACTGAGTGCCACATAACTACACCATATAATTACACTCTCCTCAATGCAACATACACTCCACACAATACCACTCAGTGCCACATCATTATTTACAACATAATTACACTGCACTCAATGCAACATACACTCCAAATACCACTCAGTGCTGATCTGCTGCTCTCTTCCATCCCACCTCCTCTTTAACTCCCTGTTCTCTTCTCCTGTGCTGATCTGCTGCTCTCTTTCACCCTGCATCCTTCTTTAACTCCCTGTTCTTTTCTCCCGTGCTGATCTGCTGATCTGCTGCTCTCTTTTACCCCGCCCCTTTTTCAAATCCCTGTTCTCTTCTCCTGTGGTGATCTGCTGTTATCTTCCACCCGCCTCCTTCTTTAACTCCCTGTTCTATTCTCCTGTGCTGATCTGCTGCTCTCTTCCACCCCACCGCCTTCTTTAACTCCCTTTTCTCTTCTCCTGTGCTGATCTGCTGCTCTCTTCCACCTGCCTCCTTCTTTAACTCCCAGTTCTCTTCTCCTGGGCCGATCTGCTGTTCTCTTCCACCCGCATCCTTATTTAACTCCCTGTTCTCTTGTCCTGTGCTGATCTGCTGCTCTCTTCCACCCTGCATCCATCTTTAACTCCCTGTTCTTTTCTCCCGGGGCTGATCTGCTGCTCTCTTCCACCCCGCCCCCTTCTCCAACTCCCTGTTCTTTTCTTCTGTGCAGATCTGCTGCTCTCTTCCACATGTATCCTTCTCCTACCGCACACACACATACATACAACCACGCACACACACACATACAACCACGCACACACACACATAACCACACAAACACACACAACCACACCACGCACACAACCACACAAAAAAAACAACCACACAAAAAACCAACCACACACACAACCGCACACCGCACACACACAACCGCACACAACCACACACACACACACACACACACACACCACACACCACACACATCAATCTGTCGCCCTCACTCTATCTATCTATATGTCGCACTCACTCTATCGATCGCACTCACTCTATCTATTGCCCACACTCTATCGCCCTCACTCTGTATCTATTTATCAATATATCGATCTATTTGCCTCACTCTATCTATCGCCCTCACTCTAGTTATCTATCTCTCTCTCTATATCTATCTATATATCTATCTATCTATCTATCTATCTATCTCTATCTCTCTATCTATCACCCTCACTCTATCTATTTATCTATCTATCTATTGCCCTCACTCTATCTATCGCACCACCACAGCATCACTCAGGGAAATGCAATAGGTCTCGCAGCATTAGAGTTTGTGCTTTTAGAATTGTTTATGGGTTTTTTTTTTAAATCTTTAGCATTTTTGTTTCCTGTAGGCAATGCTAAAGAATTACAAAGAAAAAAAAGCCATAAACAAATCTAAAAGCTCTAACTCAAATGCTCCGAGACCTATTGCACTGTGTGAGGGTGAGGGGTTGAGGGTGAATGCAATAGGTCTCGCATTAGGAAAGTTTGACCTATTGGTATTGTAAATGACACATTTTGTATTTATGTGGCATTGCCTACAGGAAACAAAAATGCTAAAGATTTAAAAAAAAAAACCATAAACAATTCTAAAAGCACAAACTCTAATGCTGCGAGACCTATTGCATTTCCAATGCTTGTTTTATATGACTCAGTTCACTCAACAGCCGGTCTCATCACATGGCGGAATGTAAGCTGACGTTTGACTGTGTCAGATGTATTCAATGCCTGTTATCATTCTAGGGTGAGGAATGTAAATGTACTCTTACTCGGCCAGGGTAGCATGGTGCCCATTGACTATGTAGAAAGGCAGATGAATGCTGCCCTCTTACTGTGCTAGGGTAGCATGGTACACATTAACTTTGCAGATTTGCAGGTGGATGCTGCCCCTCTAACTGTGCCAGGGTAGCATGGTACCCATTAACTTTGCAGATAGGCAGGTGAATGCTGCCCCTCTTACTGTGCCAGGATTTATTGCATGTTGCCCATGAGCTTTGTGGATGGGCAGGTGAATGCTGCCCCTCTTACTGTGCAGGATTAGTTGCATTTTGCCCAATAATTTAGCAGATAGGCCGGTGAATGCTGCCTCTTTTACTGTGCAGGATTTGTTGCAGTTTGCCCATTAATTTAGCAGATAGGCCGGTGAAAGCTGCCTCTCTTACTGTTCAGGATTAGTTGCATTTTGCCCATTAACTATGCAGTTAGGCAGGTGAATACTGCCCCTCTTACTGTGCCAGGATTCATTGCATGTTGCCCATTAGCTTGGTGGATGGGCAGGTGAATGCTGACCTTCTTACTGTGCAGGATTATTTGCATGCTGCCCATTAACTATGCAGATAGGCAGGTGAATGCTGCCCCTCTTACTGTGCAGGATTAGTTGCATGCTGCCCATTAACTATGCAGATAGGCAGATGAATGTTGCCCTCTTACTGTGCAGGATTAGTTGCATTTTGGTAATTGACTATGCAGATAGGTAGGTGAATGCTGCCCTCTTACTGTGCAGGATTAGTTGAATTTTGCCCATTAACTATGTAGATAGGCAGGTGAATGTTGCCTCTCTTATTGTGCAGGGTTAGTTGCATTTTGCCTATTAACTATGCAGTTAGGCAGGTGAATGTCTCCCTCTTACTGTGCAGGATTAGTTGCATTTTTCCCATTAACTTTGCAGATTGGTGAAGGGAGGAGCCAAGCTGGCGACCGAGATGGCTGCATAGACGCTCGGCTCCGTGAGCCTTCTCACCCCGCGCATACATCCTGGCAACTATCCTGAGCCGTAACGGCATATTTAAGTAGGCGAAGGACAACTTTCACTGACCGTTTGCTCCTGAGGCTTTTACGTGCGGCAGACCCGTGGAAATGTCCCCGACTGTTTTGCGGCCTTCACGGAGCTGGGACCGGGGTGTCGAGTGAGGAGAGTAGCCGGCCGCGACTGCGACAACAGCGGCCTCTGGTGGGGGTGAGGAGTCGGCCGGAGGTCACCGGAGATCCGATGGGCCGATGGCGACATTGCCGACCCAGTCCATCTAGTGGAGTGCCTTGTGGGATGTGCGGTGAAGCTGGGTCGAGGGGAGTGCACGATACTTGGCCCCCTTTCCAGTGTTGTGTCCGGGCATGACTATTGACTTCTCCCGGAATCGGCGGGCGGCTCCCAGGGAGCGGCGGAGATTTTGTTTAGCCTTTTGGTGACCCTTCGCTGGGAAGCCTGCCTTGACTTTCGGGGTCCTCGTGGTGACTCCTGTTGCGCCCTGGTGTGGGGCCCGGTCCCGAGGTGAGGTGGAGAAGGACGAGGCCGTATCAGCTAAGATGGCGGACGGCACCCTCTTACGCAGACCACATCCTGGCAGAGAAGCTGCTGTGCGGGAGAGTCCTGGGGTCTGGCGACACAAGACAGAGCCCATGTCCAGAGATATACTGGCTGCGCTAACAACCCTGCATACGACCCTGATCTGGGACGCCCGGGATCTGGGTAGAAGGATGGCCGCCATTGTTGTCCCACCGTTCCACACGGGCATAGTTCGATCTCAAGGAAGCGCCGATGTGCCTGCCTCTGCATCAGTGATGAGTGCTCCAGTTACGCCTATGTTCGTGGAGACGCTGGAAGGCCCGGTTCATGAGATCGCTTTGGACAGATCTATTGTACATGTGAGTGACTCGTCGGGGCACTTATTTATTCGGCGGCTGGGGAAACAACGTCGATCTATGGTTTGGGCTGCCCCGGCGGCGTTTCAGCGCTTACCGGATGGTGTGACTCTCTTTCCCTGGCTCGTGAGACTGTGTCCGGACTGGAGGATGTTTTCGGGGTCGATACTGACACAGACGGATTTCCACCATACATACTCGGCTGGGTTTTGGTGGCTGCAGTCCCATGGAATAACAATACTGCCCGGTCCGCCCGGATCACTTGGACCCTCCACGCTGCTCTGTATGCCGATTGATAAGTGGACCTATGTTGGTACTACTGATAGGAAAGGCCAGGGGTGAGACCGTCTAGGACATAGTGGAACTTATTGTTGGCTGACTGTGATTTGGGGGACGCTCAGCGGGGATGTTATTGATTCTGCTATCGGTGATTAATGTTTTCCATGGCTATTCTGATCTTGCTCTTAGGATGTTTACTGTGCGCGGTGGTGGGGGGGGGGCCGGGTGGCCAGATCGATGGCCCTTCCCCACATTTTTCCTCTTCTTCTTCTTTTTCTCTTTTTCTATATTTCGGGTCTCTTATTTAGGGCGACAGGCACGCTGCTGGGGGGGATAGGCCGTAGGGGGGAAGGGGGATGGGGCTTGTTAATTTGTCCTTTCTTTGTTTCTATGGCCCTTTGTCTTTCTTCCTTTTTGGTGTCGTCGTCTTTCATGTTTCCTACAGTATGTTTCGTCTTGAGGGGTGGGGTGCAGCTTTGCTACGTAACGTGTTTCGTTTTTACATTTATCCTGACTCGTGTACCTTACCCCCAATGCTTCACACGTATTTGCACTATTTACGGATTTCCTGCTTCGTGCTTGCTATTGTAGGACCATGTATGACCGTATGGCATTGATTCTGAGTTTTTCTTTATTGTAAAATGAACCTTCTCACATCCTGAATCTTGCATAGTACGCTTAAATACAAGTTATATCCTGGACACTTATTAGACCCTGATTTTCGGACTGCTGTATTTTTCTACATTGATTTGCTGTATTTACGACTTGACTAGCGGCCGGCCGAGGTGGTTGTAGGCCCATACTTGTATTTACTTGAAGTGACAATAAAGGTTCTCAAAAAAAAAAAAACTTTGCAGATAGGCAGGTGAATGTTGTCCCTCTTACTGTGCAGGGTGAGTTGCATTTTTCCCATTAACTATGCAGATAGGCAGGTGAATGCTGCCCCTCTTACTGTGAAGGAGAAGTTGCCTGGTGCCCATTAACTTTGCAGATAAGCAGGTGAATGCTGCCTCTCTTACTGTTCTGGGATTTCCTCCAGTGCTTGATTTATAAAAGAATAAATGCCAGGGCCCAAAGTTTTGCTCAGAAACCCACGCCCGGCCCTCTTTAATGTCAGAGGTGCCAAATACAAAGGTTGCATAGTTTTAATTTCACCTCACGCCAATTTCATCCGCTGCCAGACATTCCTTGCCGCTTTACCTCAGTATTCCATGTTCATTTCTATCACTGCTTTCTTCCTTTGACTCTTTTTCTGTCTTTCTCTTCCTCCTTCATTCCACTTTTATGTTTTCTCTTTCTTGCTCTGGGTCAAAGTCTGATGTGGAAAATAAGTCCTGACCCCCAAATATGATGCCTGTGGGCCCTACCTGCAACCACCAGCTCAAATTAAGCACTGATTGCTTCCCCCAAGGATGAACTTGAAACCAGTGTTCTTTTCCTTCGTCACTACACTGTGAAAAGGTTTGCTCTCATCCTGCGTTCATCGTTTTTGAAAGACTAAAAGCTCTCTTATATGCCGACTTTTTTAATTGTTCGGCATTGTCAGCTACATCCGGAAAGTTCTCTGTTAACTCTCATCTATGCATATATAAAATACCATCTTTAAAATACATTTTTGAGTCTTTGTTCCTTCCTTTGTTGCCCTCTGTGTTAAGGCTACACTAAATACATATTAACATTAAGGCTCCAAGGTTTCCGTTTTTACCGATTTTTACAGATAAATACAGACAGTGTGACAGTGTGTTTTCGGTCTGTATATATTTTTTAAGTGGAAAAATATACAAAATAGTGTTTCTTGTGAGTGACTGTCCATGCTGTCCTTCGTGAATTCCAGGTCAACAACTGAGCAGATAGAAAGCACGGCAAGTTAAATTTTGGCGAATAGGTCACAAATGAAAAATCTCTTTTATTTCAGCATCATTGCACTGCACTTACTATGAAAGCAACTAAACAGGCTCCTTTTCTGAAACGTATGTGGGTTGTTTAAAGAATTGTGGGGCATATTATCAACAACTAGCGATATTTATCGCTAAATAGGCTTAGCGACATTTTTGTTATCGCCGCGCATCACCGGATTTTATCGCAGAGATAACGTGCTATTAGCAACGTTTATCTCCAATGCGATAAAATATCCGGCGACAGCAGCGAAATGCGTGAATATCGCTGGGAATCCAGCGATATTCAGGCATTAACGCCAATAGGGTCTTAGCCTGAGTATCCACCTCCCATTGGATATACAGGCTAAGAAGTGGTCTGAGCAGGCGTTAGGTTTTGGAGATTTTCGCGCTTAGAGCAAATATTTCCATAGATAGGTCTGCGTTTATAATAGGCGATAGCGATGTTAGCGACTGCTTTCAGTCGCTAACAGGTTGGGTACGCCCACTTTGCATGTCATTAGCGATAAATATCGCTGACATGAAAAGCGGGCCCCAAACCGCTCGCTATCACCTAAAAGCTGTCGCTAACTGATGTTAGCGACAGCTTGCTAATAGGGCGATGAAATTATCGCCGCTTTGCGGCCGAAAACGGCGATAATTTAATTTCATTTCGCCTGCCTTGGTAATATGCCCCAGGATTGATTGTGCAGCGGTAATGGGACAATAAGGGTGAATAGCCCCCTCAGCCAGATCCCAATACAGAGCACAGCGATGCCACTAGCACTAGTACAGCAGGTGCAAGGGCACCGTTACACATGAGTGTGAGGAGCCTCTTCTGGCATGAAGTAGAGGGTCCAGCGATCAGTTGTGCAGCAGGTGCAGTGGCACAGCAGCACGGGGAGGGGGGTTGAGAGTTCCACTGCAGTGAATGGTCCAGCGATCAGTTGTGCAGCAGGTGCAGTGGCACAGCAGCACGGGGAGGGGGGTTGAGAGTTCCACTGCAGTTAACAGTCCACCGATCAGTTGTGCAGCAGGTGCAGTGGCACAGCAGCATGAGGGGGTTGAGAGTTCCACTGCACTGAACGGTCCAGCGATCAGTTGTGCAGCAGTTGCAGTGGCACAGCAGCACGGGGAGGGGGTTGAGAGTTCCACTGCAGTGAACGGTCCAACGATCAGTTGTGCAGCAGGTGCAGTGGCACAGCAGCATGAGGGGGTTGAGAGTTCCACTGCACTGAACGGTCCAGCGATCAGTTGTGCAGCAGGTGCAGGGGCACAGCAGCACAGGGAGGGGGTTGAGAGTTCCACTGCAGTGAACGGTCCAACGATCAGTTGTGCAGCAGGTGCAGTGGCACAGCAGCACGGGGAGGGGGGTTGAGAGTTCCACTGCAGTGAACGGTCCAGCGATCAGTTGTGCAGCAGGTTCAGTGGCACAGCAGCATGTGGGGGTTGAGATTTCCACTGCAATGAACGGTCCAGCGATCAGTTGCGCAGCAGGTGCAGTGGCACAGCAGCATGGGGGTTGAAAGTTCCACTGCAGTGAACGGTCCAGCGATCAGTTGTGCAGCAGGTGCAGTGGCACAGCAGCACGGGGAGGGGGGTTGAGAGTTCCACTGCAGTGAACGGTCCAACGATCAGTTGTGCAGCAGGTGCAGTGGCCCAGCTGCACGGGGAGGGGGGTTGAGAGTTCCACTGCAGTGAACGGTCCAGCGATCAGTTGTGCAGCAGGTTCAGTGGCACAGCAGCATGTGGGGGTTGAGAGTTCCACTGCAGTTAACGGTCTAGCGATCAGTTGCGCAGCAGCTGCAGTGGCACAGCATCATGGGGGGGTTGAGAGCTCCACTGCAGTGAACGGTCCAGCGATCAGTTGCGCAGCAGGTGCAGTGGCACCTGCACATGGGAGGTGGAGAGTTCCAGTGCAGTAGAGGGTCCAGGGGTCATTTGCGCAGCAGGTGCAGTGGCACAGCAGCACATGGGAGGTTGAGAGGTCTACTGCAGTAGAGAGTCCAGCGATGAGATGTGCAGCAGGTGCAGTGGCACAGCAGCACATGGGAAGTTGAAAGGTCCACTGCAGTGGATGGTCCAGCGATCAGTTGCGCAGCAGGTGCAGTGGCACCTGCACATGGGAGGTGGAGAGTTCCAGTGCAGTAGAGGGTCCAGGGGTCAGTTGCGCAGCAGGTGCAGTTGCACAGCAGCACATGGGAGGTTGAGAGGTCTACTGCAGTAGAGAGTCCAGCGATGAGATGTGCAGCAGGTGCAGTGGCACAGCAGCACATGGGAAGTTGAAAGGTCCACTGCAGTGGATGGTCCAGCGATCAGTTGCGCAGCAGGTGCAGTGGCACAGCAGCACATGGGAAGTGAAGAGTTCCAGAGCAGTAGAGGGTCCAGGCTTCAGCTGTACAGCAGGTGCAGTTGCACAGCAGGTGCAGTGGTGCAGCACATGGGAGGTTGAGATTTCCACTACAGTAGAGGGTCCAGGGGTCAGTTGCGCAGCAGGTGCAGTGGCACAGCAGCACATGGGAGGTTGAGAGGTCTACTGCAGTAGAGAGTGCAGCGATGAGATGTGCAGCAGGTGCAGTGGCGCAGCAGCACATGGGAGGTTGAGAGGTCCACTGCAGTAGAGAGTCCAGCGATAAGATGCACAGCAGGTGCAGTGGCACAGCAGCACATCGGAGGTTGAGAGGTCCACTGCAGTAGAGGGTCCAGGCTTCAGTTGTGCAGCAGGTGCAGTGGTACAGCAGCATGGGGGGGGGTTGAGAGGTCCACTGCAGTGAATGGTCCAGCGATCAGTTGTGCAGCAGTTGAAGTGGCGCAGCAGCACATGGGAGGTGGAGATTTCCACTGCAGTAGCGGGTCCAGGGGTCAGTTGTGCAGGAGGTGCAGTGGCACAGCAGCACATGGGAGGTTGAGAGGTCTACTGCAGTAGAGAGTCCAGCGATGAGATGTGCAGCAGGTGCAGTGGCACAGCAGCACATGGGAAGTTGAAAGGTTCACTGCAGTGGATGGTACAGCGATCATTTGCGCAGCAGGTGCAGTGGCGCAGCAGCACATGACAGGTTCAGAGTTCCATTGCAGTAGAGGGTCCAGGGATCTGTTGTGCAGCAGGTGCAGTGGCGCAGCAGCACATGGGAGGTGGAGAGTTCCAGTGCAGTAGAGGGTCCAGGGGTCAGTTGCGCAGCAGGTGCAGTGGCACAGCAGCACATGGGAGTTTGAGAGGTCTACTGCAGTAGAGAGTCCAGCGATGAGATGTGCAGCAAGTGCAGTGGTGCAGCAGCACATGGGAGGTTGAGAGGTCCACTGCAGTAGAGGGTCCAGGCTTCAGTTGTGCAGCAGGTGCAGTGGCACAGCAGCACGGGGGGTTGAGAGGTCCACTGCAGTGAATGGTCCAGCGATCAGTTGCGCAGCAGGTGCAGTGGCACAGCAGCACATGGGAAGTGGAGAGTTCCAGAGCAGTAGAGGGTCCAGGCTTCAGCTGTACAGCAGGTGCAGTTGCACAGCAGGTGCAGTGGTGCAGCACATGGGAGGTGGAGATTTCCACTGCAGTAGCGGGTCCAGGGGTCAGTTGCGCAGGAGGTGCAGTGGCACAGCAGCATGGGGGGGGGGTTGAGAGGTCCACTGCAGTGAATGGTCCAGCGATCAGTTGTGCAGCAGGTGCAGTGGCGCAGCAGCACATGGGAGGTGGAGATTTCCACTGCAGTAGAGGGTCCAGGGGTCAGTTGCGCTGCAGGTGCAGTGGCACAGCAGCACATGGGAGGTTGAGAGGTCTACTGCAATAGAGAGTCCAGCGATGAGATGTGCAGCAGGTGCAGTGGCGCAGCAGCACATGGGAGGTTGAGAGGTCCACTGCAGTAGAGAGTCCAGCGATAAGATGCACAGCAGGTGCAGTGGCACAGCAGCACATGGGAGGTTGAGAGGTCCACTGCAGTAGAGCGCCCCGGCTTCAGTTGTGCAGCAGGTGCAGTGGCACAGCAGCATGGGGGGGGTTGAGAGGTCCACTGCAGTGAATGGTCCAGGGGTCAGTTGTGCAGCAGTTGCAGTGGCGCAGCAGCACATGGGAGGTGGAGATTTCCAGTGCAGTAGAGGGTCCAGGGGTCAGTTGCACAGCAGGTGCAGTGGCGCAGCAGCACATGGGAGGTGGAGATTTCCAGTGCAGTAGAGGGTCCAGCGATCAGTTGCGCAGCAGGTGCAGTGGCACTAGGGTCAGGGGGTGTGAGGAGTCTACTGCTGCTTCCTGAGAGCACGAAGCATAGCTACCGTGAGTGCAGCAGGTGCAGTAGCACCGAAGCACGGGTGGTGTGAAGAGTCAACAGCATCCTGCTCACCTACAAGGAGCGCAGGCTCTCTGCTATCATTGCATTTTATTTTTTAGGTCCTGGATGGCTGGATCCATGTCAGGTTTTCATGCCATAAGATATAGTCCGAACACAACAGTTTATTTAAATGGAATTCATGTACAGAGTCAGTGGTTATATTGAATGTTTGGAATGGATCTTGGTTTCATCGGCCTATGTTGAAGACTCCAATAACAATATTAAATAATTGAGACACCGAATAGATTTCAGAAGCTGACGGGCCTGTTTTGTAAGTAAGTACCAATTGATAACCCAAGGGCGACAGTAAGACCAGCCCCAGGAAAGATTTTACAAGGTGGTGTCCAACGAAGGTACAGCAGAGCTGGGTTTTTCCCAGATGCTTAAGATAGCCACAGTAGTTAAAGACCCACAGACTGAATCTAAATGTACCTGGTTGCTGGTAATCCTGAAAATCTGACATGGATTCAACCTTCCTGGACTAGTACTGGAGACCCCTGGTTCAATATTCATTTATGTGGAAGCATTTACGCTATTAAGCTTTTAAACTTGCTGAATCTCAAAAACAAAATAGTACGCCCAATTGGTGCCTATTTTGTTGCAGGATTGCGTTTTAAATTTCTTATTAACATATGTAGAAGTTAGTAGAGGCTATTTTAGGTGACTTGATGTTAAACCGAAGGTTCATGTAACGTGTTGTGAGTAAAAGTCCCATGTAGTTGGGGCCCCAGGCAAAACATATTTTCAGGTCCCCTGTTCTGATCAAGTTTGAATATTTTGCCCATCGTCGTCTAATTGCATCCTTTCTGATGCCAAACAATATTGTATTACGCAAAAATAGCTGGAGGTTCAAGCTGCCCCCTGTTCACTAGCCAAACAAGTACAAAAGGAAACTTTCAGCAAGCATTGATAAAATCATTGTTTTGCACTTGGGGCTAGATATCTTGCCATGTACTACTTTACATGGAATTCTGTGCCTAATTAGCCTATTCTTCGACTTGAAGGAAAGACGTGACTTGGTGGTTGTGTAGTCCCAGCATACACAATATCAAAATAAGACATAAGAATTAGCACTTGAATGTGTTGCTTTGATGGCTAAATATACATTGTCACATATAAATCCCTCTTTAAAATTAGCACTTGTGCTGCAACAGTTACAATCAAAGCACTTCTCTAAGGACTTCACTATTTAATTCTGATATTGTAATTTTCTCCTTAATAATCTTTTCCTGCATGTCCCTCCGCTCTTCTTTCTGTGTGAATCCTTCTTTGGCTGGCAGTAACCTCCGACCCTAAGACAGGAGAAGGACTAGAAAAAATGGAGAACTTTCTAGTGAGAGAGGTGAAGGAGAGGGAGAGACTGGTAGAGATTGAGGTGAGGTGGACCGATTGTTGAGGTTTGAGAGACGTAAGCAGCAGCGACCTCTCCATTAGGGCAGAGGCGCGTCGCCCCCTGCTGCCAGGGCAGCAAAGGTGAAAAATAAAATGGAAATAGTTTGCATTTATTACCATTTTATTTTTCCCATTGCCCAGGCCAAGACGTGTTTGGGGCGGGCCACTGCTGATGACTGGCAGCTGGGGAGTGGTCAGGGCCGGACTGGCTACCGGGTGTTTTGGTGTGCTGCCGAGCTGGGGGCTGGTTTCACTGCGGTGGGGGCTGATTTCGTTGATGGGGACCTGCGTGTGCCTCAAAATAAACAAAGCAGAACAAATGTTTTTAAGCACACGCAGGTCCCCATCAACGAAATCAGCCCCTAGCTTGGCAGCACACCAAAACGCCCGGTAGTCAGTCTGACCCTGGGAGTGGTGCTCTCTCCGCCACTTTATAGTGCGCATGTAATTTTGTAAGGTTGTCGTGTAAGGGCCGGCCTAACATGCGCACTACAAACCACAACCCAGCTGTCTTAGACAGCTGGGTGGAGAGCAGGCACAGGCCCCCATTGCCTGCAAGAACATCGAGGCTGCCTGCTCCAGCCAACCCTGGCGCAGCTTTTATGCTGCTGAACATTATCAGCAGCATGAGAGCAGCTTCTGGATTGGTGTGTAGGATTCAATTGCTGCAGATGCCTAAAGAGAGTGAAGCAGAGGACCAGAGCAGGCGAGCCAACAGAGTGAGTAAGGTAAGTACATTTTTCATTTGTTAATTATTTGAGTTGGCTAATGTTCCTGATAGCTGCAGATGAGGAATTAGTGTGTAGTGTGTTCTTTATTTTTAGAAAGTCAATGTATGGGAAGTTGTGTTTTGGGCCTAGTTTCGAGTTGCAACTTCAGCACGATGGTAAAGTTGCCAGTATTGCGTGTTTTGCTGCCTCACCAAATATTTAAGGTATCAGCCGCCACTGGACGTAAGGTGAAGATGGTAGGGCTGCCAAAAAAAGAAACAGAGCTAAAAGAAAAACAGGAAGACTTTGGGAAAGAAAGAGGTAGAGAGATAAGCAAGGATTTAGAGTGAGGTGGAGGGATGTAAAGATAAAGAGAAATACATTTAGTGAGAGGGAGAGTGGTGTGGTACACACAGGGGTAAGGTAGAGGGAGATAGAGAGAGAGAGAGAGAGAGAGAGTGAGAGAGAGAGAGAAAAGGAGAGACAGGTAAGGCAGAGAAAGGAAATTTAGAGAGATCTATCAGAAAGAGATCTTAGGTAGAAAAGTCTAGAAAGATGCAAGGTAGCAAAAATTTGATGTAGAGAGGGGCAAACTGAGAAAAGGTACAGAAAGATATATCAGTTTAAAAAAGTAGTGATGAAGAAATAAAGGCAGAGAGAGTCTTGAAGTGTAGAAAGATGAGGTGCAGAGAGAAAGGTGGTGAAATCGAGGCATGTAAGGGAGAGAAAGAGAGGTAGGGTGATACAGAAGTTGAGCATGAGAAAGGTTAAGGTATAGTTGTGATGTAAACTGAGGTAGAAATGGAGAGGTGAATTAAGAGATATTAAAAAAGAGAGAAAGTTTAGGTAAGAAAAGTGAGTTAGACCAGAGAAAGAGGTGTGGAGAGAAATGAAGGAAAGGGTGAGGCAGAGAAAGTTGATGCTGTTTTGCAAGAAAATAAAGACCTGGCTTTTTCCTAGAGTATAATTATCCATACTATTTATTATCTGTAGCACACCCCGTTAGCAACATACGTGTATCTCAGCGCCCGGATGCCCGCAGGGTTACAGTGCGCTTTATAAGTGTCAATACAATACAATACAATACAATACAAACTTGTGAGGTAGACATGTATGTAGATAGGTTAAGTAGAGAGATGTACAAAGAGAGAGAGAGACGAAGTAGAGGTGGAGAGTTGAACTAGAGAAGGAGACGAAGAGAGAAATAAGAGAGAAAGGGAGCCGAAGAATGCAATGGTTGAGAAAAAGAGGTGTATATATAGAGAAACAAAGGTAGCATTAAAGGAAAGTAGCATAGAGGGAGCAGAGATATAAAGCTCTTGTGTTTATCCCTTAACTGGAGCATAGCATTTTTGCCATAATTTGGCTGATTTATATTCTCCCACTGCTCACCTCTAGAGAGCTACTTTTTTCTTTTTGCCTAAGCATGCCCTGCAAGAGCATGTTTTTTTCCCGCTATCTCCCTCATATGCATCTCCCCCTGTCAAATAACTGTCACACTATGCTCCATATTGCTACATCCATCATGCTGCAAGCTCTCTTTCTTCCCCCGGTAAAATCCCCATTCTTGCACTCCATGTTGCTTTCTCACTCGTCTACTCCCCCTAGCGAGTCATTAACCCTTGTAAATTGCTGCCAGCCCCTCCACCTTAAAAAGACACTTCCAGAATACTTCTTTATCATTTTCTTCTATTTACTGATTCATATTAGATCAGTAAATAAAAAAATGCGTCCATGTCATTTTAAAGGTGCACACATGCGTAATGATGCATGTGCGCACACGTTGTCATGCATGCACATGCCTAGAAAATGACGCTGCTACCTCATGGCGGATTTTTATTTTTCATTTTGGCCATGCTTTACAGTATCTGTCTGATACTGTACAGCACCATCAAAAGTTTTTGGAAAAGCCAATAGGTCCCAAAGGGAAGACCTAGTGGTTTGTCAATGCCTATATGGGACATGGAAACAGGGGACAAGTTGAGAGACAAGTAGAAAGACAAACAACATGGCGGCTTTTGTCAAGCCAGAGCAGCGAGAGCTGCTTATCCAGTGCACTCGAGTCAGACAAAGCAGCTCAGGTACCTGTGAGGACAGGTGGGCAGCTGGATGCTTGTGGACAATGCACTCCACTAGAGATGGAAAGCATGCCCAGGCGCCCTGAATAGAGGGCGTGGTTTATTCTCATTGTTCTGAGGGGGTCATGTGACTGGGAATATTGATCGATGTATTTTTAGCCTCACTTGGTTCTCAAAATGTGTACCGAGTTTGCTATTTTTATCTTTTTTCTGTTTGGCCTTCCCTGTTTTATGGAAAATTGAGTGAAAAATGAAAGTGAGGCCTACCTGGTAGGTAAACCTTGCAAACGGAAAAAAAGGCGTGGGCCTGCTTCTAAATACAGCAGATGTATTCACTGAGTCTGTTGCCCTCTGGGCAGTTGATCTGAAGACAATGCAGGGTGTGGCATTTCCTTTCTCCCACCTCAGCCTCACCCATCACTGGCGGCTCTAGCTCTGAGTGCGGTGCAGGCCTGGTGTCCCAGCAGGCCAGGAGTTTATATCTGGATGGGCCAAAGGTGCATTCGGGTGGGCCAATGTGTGCACAATTTTTGACAGTTCTGGAGGTAGCCTACAAGCGCTAGATTTACATTATATTTTATTCTAATCAGCCATACAGAGCATGTGGAGAGTTATTTGAGAGTAAAAGCCAACATCTTTTCTCGTTAGCCCAGCCTTTGTAATTTCCAGCAGGCCAGGCTTCAATAAAAGCACCTGGATCCCAAGCAGATGTCATAGTATTTTAAGTTTAAGGAGCTCCCTGTAACCAAACCCAAGCCTTTGCATCAATGCACTATGAAGACTGGCTATTTACTCCTTGCAATTTGCCCAACACCCATTTCTTTGCACACTGTGATCTTTGTAACTGTATATTTTCATGTCATTCATTTGCTTTCATGCACTAGGAAAACTGGCTATTTACTACTTGCAATTTGCCCAACACCCATTTCTTTGCACACTGTGATCTTTGTAACTGTATATTTTCATGTCATTCATTTGCTTTCAATGATAAAAAAAAGTTTTAAAACAGCTACGCATTTGAAACAAAAGAAAGCAGTATTCTTGATACCTGAGAGCAGTTTTCATGCCTGGCAATTGTAAAACTGATCATTGAAGTTGAAGTTGAAGTTGAAGTTGGGGGGATTTATAAAGCGCGCGTTTACCAAAAAGGTTTCATGGCGCTGAACGGTTCAGCAAAGAACAGACAACAGTTAGACCTCAAACGCTCTGGTGAATAACCAGGTCTTCAAGCCTTTGCGGAATTCCGGGTATGATTGAGAAAATCGAAGGTTGACAGGGAGGGCATTCCAGAACCTGGGGGCCAAAAAAGAAAAACTCAAACCCCCATGTTTTTTCCTGACAAAACGTGGGACAACTAGGAAATTCTTAGAGGAAGACCGTGTTGAAAATTAGTACGTTTTGGTGAACATTATCTGCGCCATCTTGCCTCTTCCCCTGATGCCACACTTTTGTCGTGCGCGCCCGCCATTTTTTTAAGATGCCCCGATCAGAACGTACCCTTTTTCATGCCGCTGGCCCCTGACATAGCCCTTCGCCTTCACTAAGCCTGCACGCTGACCACCCCCTGCTTGCACCTGCCTTGAGTCATAAACCCCTCTTCGGCGCTGCTCTGCCCCAAGCCCTCATCCTGTTCCCAGCGCGACACCTCCCTGCTTCCCTTTTATGATCTCCGGCCCTTAGACGCAAACCCCCATTTTTCCCCGTGTGCCCGTTTTGTCTTCCCCGTTCCCAGGCCGACACCCAGCTCTGCCGATACCACCCCTTGCCCCTCCCCGTACAATAGAAAGCTTCCCCCATCAAAGGATCCCCGGGTTGATCAAAGCCCCCACTCCATGAGATCCGATCAAACCCCCACATTCCGTGAATCGGCGGAATATCCAGCTGCGTGATACTCATCACCTGTTGTGACTAGGGTGGGGACTTCGACTGTAAATGTGTGTGGGAACGGGCTCAAAGGGAGTTCCGGGAATGTCTTTTTCATACATCAAAGCTTTAACATGAATGTGTAATATACAATAAAGTCATAAACTTGTGTATAAGAGGCCAGGCCTCAGGGATGCAGTTAGAGCACCTCAGAACGATACCTTCTGTCCGTTTCGTTGTGTTCTCCTCCGGAGAGAATAAAAACCTTGTTTCCTGCTTTCCAGTCTCCAGCGCCTGCCTCTTCATTGATTAAATAACTAGAGGGTCACAGAGGCAATACCGCCGGGCAAATATCGATTGCCCCCGACCCGCCTTAAGGTTTTTACAATTGGCGTCCCAAGCGTGGGGCCCATCAGCGACTCGTGGATCCAGTGGGAGAGGTCCCGACGACAGAGTGAACGACTGCAACGATCGGGAGAGCTCTTGCCCAATAGACCCTCGTCTGGCAGCCGATCATCCGAACTTCACTAGTTCCGAACAGACCTCTCTCGAGTGATCTACGGTCCTGACTGGGGACCATCAGGAGTGCCGTGAGAAATACGAGAAAAAGAGGACGATCGGGCGCTGGATTCGGAAGACAAGAAACTGTCCATATGGTCCGGGTAAGGTCGTGTAATCACGACAAGTTGCGAAATAATTGCTTGATTGTTTGATTGTTTAAAAATACTAGTATTGCTCTTTTTATTTATTTAGAGATTCACTGTCTACAAACGGAGAAACAACGGGCTCTCTCTTTGCAAGCAGTGGAGGATAGGTAGGGCAACAGCCGTGCTTATTTTTTCTCCCCCACTCAATAATCACTTGAAACTGAACTGTTGTTCGCAAACTATTGTTTCCTGGAGATTCCCTGTCTGCAAACAGGGAAGAGACCACCCTTTTTGCAGATAGTGAAAAGGGTAGGTAACGCAGATCTTTGCGGACCTACTCATTCTCCCCATTGTTATTTATTGGTCTTTTGTTATTTTGATCCATGAGGTATTCACTGCCTGCAAACAACGTAGAATAGAAATATTCTGTCCAGTCTTTGCACCTAGTGATAAGATAGGCAGTGCTGACTTTTTAGTCCCTCGTTACGAGCCGTCATGCCTGTCTTCTCCCCACTGATTAATAGCCTGTTTAGCCCGGACCGTGTATTAGAGGTGGACCATATAGCTCCACTAGAAGGCACCCCTAATAAGGACATGTTCATAAACTATGGATTAGTCACCATAGCCTATAATAAATTGTGGCACAGGTATACCGAAGATAGTCAAGACAAACAGTGGCCACTGGCAGGATCCTTTGACCTTGATAAAATAGAAACGTTAGAAATAGCCCTTCGAAATAATAAAACAACGCTGATTATGCTCGACAGTCTCGGTATGTGGCGCAGAGAGGCTATGCAACAACAGAGAAAAGACGAGGACAAACCAAGTAGAGAAATATACCGACAGGACAACCCCAGGACACCGCTACCCACAACTTATCCCCCGACACTATGCAAAAGACGACCAGACTTAGGGCAAAACCAATGCGCTTTTTGTAGGTATGTCGGACACTGGAAAGCCCAATGCCCGACTCTACTGAGCGTGAGTAAAGGCAAAGGGCCGACAAGAACGACAGACCGGCAGTACGAGAAAAAGCGCGAGACAAAGAAGAACCCGACTTACATAGACAGACCAGACAGAACCACCACGTTTGATTATGCCCGATGGCACAGATTTCGCCAGGACAATTTCAGCGGCATGCTCAAGTTCTCCTAGGTCGGGCAACGTCAAGACGGGAACCCAGCCTCGTTTCAAATTCACAGACGGAAAGAGATAATTATGACCAATAACTGTTTTATATTCGTCTTGGGTCTTTGTATGTCGTACTTGTACTGTCCCCCGTCTGAGTTTGTGTGTATGTAATGTACAAATCTGCGTCATCCCTCTACACGTGTTTCCGTGTTACTCAACCTCTGTTAGCAGAAACTTAGCATAAAAACAACCTGAAAAGAAAGAAATGGTAAAACAAAATCCGTAGACCATTAATGAACTTGAACTTTTAATTTAACACAACAAACAAGGAATAATAACGGTAAACTGTAGAAAATGAAAGTCAAACAGAACATTCGCCCCCCCCCCCTCATTCTGGAACCTTCCAAAGTAGGGCAGGGTTACGGCTACGCCCAACCAACGGCAACCCATATAAGGCGGGCCCGGCCGCCAACTCTTGGTCAGGAAATCTTAACGTATGGGGGAGCCGGAGGAGAGGCAGGAGCCAGCAGCCGGGGCAGTTGTAGGTAGTCCCGCCACATGTCTCCTCAGCCAGCCGCAACGGGCCTGGATAGACTTAAGTAGTCCCGCCACATGTCCAGAGGAGAACGAGGCACCTCTTCCTTTTCTCTTCCGTCACAGCCGCAGCAGCCCTGGACGGCGGGATGTCCTGCACGTACCTCCACAACAATTTGTCCAAGTTGGGCTGGGAGGGAGAGGCGACGCGGACGAGCCTCTCCCACCTCCACCGATAGGAGGTTTCCCAGCCCCCGGCCCGACGCCGAACACCCCCAGTCAGGCGATGGTGCCAATACTTCCACAGCACCGAACACACCATGGTGGCACCCCAGTACTTGCGCAGCACCGAACGTGCAATGGTGGCCATACTCCCACAGCACCGAGCACAGGTCTTGGGGAACACCGGATGTGGAGAGACCTTCATGCGGGGCGATGAAAAGGAGCGGCCTGGAGTGCACCGGGAGAAGGAGACGATGCGAACCAGTCTCCCTCGCCCCCCAGGTGGGGGCATCACAGCTGCACCCCAGCCGAACGTCCCGCTTTCACAAAACAGAGACCTCTTCCTTTCACTCCGAAGGATCTCTCCCACTCTTGCAAACTCGACGAGAGTGGCCCCTGTAGGGCCTCAAAATGGCGTCTGGGTCCGCTGGAAGGCGGGCCCCGGCCACTAGAGTAACTTTGACCAGCAACATAACTCGAACATTTGCCCCCTGGAGCACGAGCCCCCATCTCCGACAGCATCTCCACAGCCTTGAAGATCCTACAAAGGTCCCCGGCGGAACCTTCGGCCTTTGCAGGCTTCCGGTAAGGGACGGCTGCCTTGATCGCCAACGAAACAAACATGACATTGCCACTCCTTCTGTTAGCATGAATTCTAGAACTGCCGAAAAGGACTCTGGTCCAAACTGCCAGTAATGGGAAACATTTCCCCCTGATGCTGCTTCCGGACTGAGCCGGCCCCGCCCAAAATGGCGCTGGTATCAATCGGAACTTACGAACACCTCGTGGTGTTCCTTCGCACTAATATAAACTTGATGTTCTGAGATTTTATATGATCCTTTGTACACTTGGCTAGAAAAGACAAGGAGAACTCACTCGACGAACAGTATGAAAGGATCCCCGTTACAAACGTTGATTACAAATGTACAAATGTATTATATTTTTTTATAACTGATGTAAACCTCATTTACGACGTACACGTACGGTATGCATATAGGAAATCTGATTACAACCATTATGATTATGCTTCTAAATTATGAAAATAAATGCCCCCGAACCCCCAGCCAATTAATAGACGTTTTAGTTTCTTACAAATGAATGAGTCAAACTTTCCGATGTTTTTATTGCCGCAAACGACACCCCCCACTGTACGCACTTTAGCCATTGCCACGACCGGCCAAATACGACCGCACCCTCATAATCCACATGCTGAAATGATTTTGCAAAATAAAGTTTTTGAAACTATGGACGGGTATTGCATGCTTTATTTTAAAAATATGGGATCGGTGGGAAAGTTCTTTTCTGTGCACCCTACTCTGCTCTCTCTTTAAGGTTAAAAGAAGATGGTTGCCCAGCCCTGGAGGACGGATCGGATCGACAACACGACACTCCGCCTTCAAAGTACGCGACTGACCCATGAACTTTCGCGTAGGGGAAGACCTTGACTTCCAAGGATGGGTAAAACGAACGGTGTAAATGAAGGAATGTAAAGGGAGGGTGAAATGAAATAATGTAAATGTTATAAAGTACAACGTTCCAAAGTACCAGGGAACGGAGCTGACCCAAGAACCGAAGAACCTTAGAACGCCACAGCGTTGAAAGAGGTTTAAGGATCCCGATAGTGAGATACATCCTTTGACTAGATACCTCGCACTAAGCACCTCTGGTTTCCTTTTTACGTTTCCCCGCCCACGACCTATATGGACACACTACCCCCCCCCGACTCCAGAAACCATATCCCCGGGGACCCTGCCCCGAGGAGGAAAGACGAGTAAGAGGTAAGTAAAGGACTTATGAATCCATGTATTTGAATGTGCGCGAACGCTGTCTCCCCCACCCCCTTTTTTCCTCCCTCTGCAGGTTACATCAGAAATTACAGCCGAGGTGTGGCGAAGATCCGAAGCCTTGCCATGTCTAATACACGAAGCGGACTAGCGCCGCAAGGTGGTGTCTAAGCACGCCTGCAAACTACTCACGTATCGAACAAATCCGAAAAATTAGCACAACCTGATAAAAAGTGATCACCCTTAAACCAGACTGGACGAATGAACCCATGTCACGTATGATGCGAAACTATGAGGGAATGTGTGTGTGTGACTGAGGCGTCGACCCAACTGGTCGAAGGACCGAGAATGCGAGAAGTGCGACAACATGGTACCTCCTTTCTTCTTTCCTTTTTCTCAAAGCACGTCCCCTCTACCCTGTCTAATGCTCAAACTGCATGATTACAAGATTATAACGCAGACCCGTGAATGCCCTTTACTGTGTAATGCACTAAATAGCCTTTCTTGAATACACTGCCACCCTCTCTGTTGCACGTGTACTATTTAGCCTGCCGTTGCGCTCTCTCTCTCTCTCTCTCTCTCTCTCTCTCTCCCTCTCTCTCTCTCTCTCTCTCTCTCACTCTCCCTCTATTTTTGCACTCCCACTCTTCCGAGTGATTAGCCCCGAAATTGGCAGATTGCCACCCCTAGCACACCACCTAATTGGCTTCAAATACCGTCAGTATTTGCACAAAAACTTGTCTTTAATACAATCACCCTGAGGCCGCGTCATTACCTCTCCTTTTCCGCTAGAAGTCAATGAACCAAGGTTGGGCCGTAAGGGAAAGGACAGGTAAGACGACAGAGGTTCCCTAATCTGGCCCGAAATAAGGGAACTACATGTCAACGGCTCCTATGGTATAAAACAAGGACCTCAGAATACGCGACCCTCCCCGCCCCGAATTGTCACAATACCCAAACCAGAAAAATGATCACCCCTGTTACCTCCCCTGTATCAGCCGCCCAAAAACCTGGAATTATGAAACTACCCCTCATTTCCGGTTGTGAGAGATGGGTCGATTTATGCCCTTACCACAAGTTTCCTATGTCCCTGGTTGTTTCCCATAAAACCCCTGTCCTTCCTAATTAAGTAATCAGGCTGTAAAAGGTTACGTAGGATCCAGAGCGATGTTTTACAAGGTTAACAGACTAGTCCAAGGTAAAGAAATCATCGAAATGAACCCCGTAGTAGTTGAAAGGCAGGATGCATCGATAGAAGGGAAATGTTTAGCCATGTTCGTCTCTCAGCAAAATACCTGTGTAGTACCATGTTGACGACTCACAGTACCCTTTGTAAATGTAAAACTCTAGAGAACAGCATATCTCTGCCAGGTTCGTCTCACGAAGGTGGGTCACCATCAGATGAACTGTCGTGACTGTAATAAATAATTGTAAAGGAAAGTCATAGTAAATCCAACAGGCCCGTCACCGGTCATTCATATGCCAGTTGTGAACACCAATATAACGGGCATTTTCATTCTTTGCCTGGAGCTGGGAGAGAAATAGACTTTTTGACTATCTTCATCTGCAAATTCTCTAAAGACTGTCTTTTCAAACTTGTTTAAGGGTACTGCTGTTGGAGGAGAGAAGGACCGGATGTGGGAGCACGAGGCCTGACTGCAGACTAAGGAACACCTGCGACATTAGCCAAGGCGAGACCACGACAGAAAAGAGCTGCAGGACGAGGCACTGTTTTCGACAGCATGAGAAGAAAGGGTCGACCTGATGCCCCTGCTCGATGTCCAGTGTCTGTCGACAAGTCCCCGCTCTCAGAATTCTGTCACACGCCCGCCTATTTGAAGTCTCTCGTTCCCCTAGTTTGTTCCTAATTTGGCCTTGCTCCATCCCCCTTTTCCTCTGACCTACCCTATGGACTGTTTTGTACGCTCTTCTTCCATCTGAACTTTCTGACAATCACCTCAAAGGACACAGGGCGAAAAGGACCTTTCCGACCAGAAACGCGAGGAAGGGGTCGTGCCCTGCAACGCAGAACTTAGAACAGAGCTGGACTCGTAGCTCCACCGCCGGTGCTCAACAGCGCCAACGAAAGGCAACAAAGAACATTTGACATCCCCAATCGCCGTTTCTGCTAGACCTCATTTCTCTCCCAGCCGCCATTGTATTGATCATGCTCCAATCCGAACCTGATATATATGTAATCACCTGCCTGTATGAAATACTTGCTCTCGCTACAGAATCGTTTTTGTATTGCATTCCTATGACTTTCCTGCTAAACAGGTTGATCAAAGTTTATCAAATAGGCTCACCTCCTAAAAACTAGAAATGTTAAAATGTATTGTTGACAACTCTTTTCATCTAGGGTTCCTACCGTTTTCTTTCTCATGCCCACCACAATAGAACCGAGTAGAGAATGAGCCAGCAAGATGTCTTGAATATGTTAAAGGGAGGACTGTTGAAAATTAGTACGTTTTGGTGAACATTATCTGCGCCATCTTGCCTCTTCCCCTGATGCCACACTTTTGTCGTGCGCGCCCGCCATTTTTTTAAGATGCCCCGATCAGAACGTACCCTTTTTCATGCCGCTGGCCCCTGACATAGCCCTTCGCCTTCACTAAGCCTGCACGCTGACCACCCCCTGCTTGCACCTGCCTTGAGTCATAAACCCCTCTTCGGCGCTGCTCTGCCCCAAGCCCTCATCCTGTTCCCAGCGCGACACCTCCCTGCTTCCCTTTTATGATCTCCGGCCCTTAGACGCAAACCCCCATTTTTCCCCGTGTGCCCGTTTTGTCTTCCCCGTTCCCAGGCCGACACCCAGCTCTGCCGATACCACCCCTTGCCCCTCCCCGTACAATAGAAAGCTTCCCCCATCAAAGGATCCCCGGGTTGATCAAAGCCCCCACTCCATGAGATCCGATCAAACCCCCACATTCCGTGAATCGGCGGAATATCCAGCTGCGTGATACTCATCACCTGTTGTGACTAGGGTGGGGACTTCGACTGTAAATGTGTGTGGGAACGGGCTCAAAGGGAGTTCCGGGAATGTCTTTTTCATACATCAAAGCTTTAACATGAATGTGTAATATACAATAAAGTCATAAACTTGTGTATAAGAGGCCAGGCCTCAGGGATGCAGTTAGAGCACCTCAGAACGATACCTTCTGTCCGTTTCGTTGTGTTCTCCTCCGGAGAGAATAAAAACCTTGTTTCCTGCTTTCCAGTCTCCAGCGCCTGCCTCTTCATTGATTAAATAACTAGAGGGTCACAGAGGCAATACCGCCGGGCAAATATCGATTGCCCCCGACCCGCCTTAAGGTTTTTACAACCGTAGATTCCTAGAAGGAGTGTAAGTTAAAAGCCTGGATGCTACATATTGGGGAGCCAAGCCCGCCAATGATTTAAAAATAAGACACCCAAGTTTAAATTGGCATCTATGGGCAACCGGCAACCAGATCAGTTGCTTCAAAAGCGGGAGGGCATGGTGGAATCTAGTCCAACCATAGATCAGCCGAGCAGCCTGATTTTGAATAAGCTGTAGTCAGCGTAGTTCATAAGCAGGGATGCCAATATAAAGAGAATTGGCATAAAAAACTGGTCATTGCAGTCAAGGAGGTAATCTTCTGGGGCGAATCACACAGAGAGCCCCAGGGGTGCAGTGGCCCACTTTGTGCACCCCGGAGCACTATTGTGTTGCAGAAGAGGGCCGCTTGTGCAGCCCAGCCCCATCTGTAATATTGATCGCACTGGAGCACATAAAAAGCCACAGTTATCTTGGTAACACTTCTCCTCATTTTCATGGGAGCATGGCGCTATGCAAATGAGAGAATGACTTTGCCTCTGCATCCACCCCATATCATGGATGCGGGCGCAGGGGCAAAAAGACCCTCAGGATGCGTACTGACAACATGCCACAGAAAGGTCATACATAGCCTGTGTGCCTTCATAAGCTAGCCTGTGGAGAGGACCAAGGGGCTATAATGGACTCCCTTAGACATGGAAATGCAGGCAGGTGCAGTCACTAACTGCATGTGCCTGCATGGGAATCTCTCGCCGCTCTTTCAAATTGCAGGCATTATGCCACCTGCATTGTGAAACACGATTCCTACACTTATAAACAGCTGTTCAATATTTCACTGAAAGCACTGCCCACAGGGTAGGCGCGGTTTCCCAGCTGTCCTGAGGGAAGCGCATTATTTGTAACAGGGTGCACTATCCCTGTTTACTCTCAGCGCACCTGTTTAAAGGAGAGTAGAGACACAAACAGGGACAGTGCTTTCAATATGTCATACAGGCCCTATTGTTTTTGAAAACACTCATGTAAACTCAGCCATACATACGTTTGCTCTGAGCACCATCCCATGCGTTAAAATGGTCTAATTCTGTTTCACTCATTGTGCGCTGGAAAGATGTGAGGACAGGAGATAGTGTTGAAAAGGTGCTCTCACAGGCTGCAGTTAAAATCTCTGACAACTGCAGATACATACATTTCATGAAGTACTGAACAAGCTTCAGCATAATAATGCACCACTTCACACATGGTGGCAACATCTGAACAAGTGTAGGTCCTTGCGGTGAGGTGAGATATGTGTCTTCAGGGTGTGGAAGCATGAGAGGGTGGCAGCACTGACTGACTGGCTGTCATGTCGAGTTTTAAGTTTGTGACGATCCCCGAAGGGATTGCCATGGGTAATGGGGGTGGGTACTAGCCTTGTTGGCCACCAGTGTAGTCGCATGGAGAAGAGCTCTCCCCAAAGATCACAACTTCAGTCTTCTCAGTGTTTAATTTCATCAGGCCGTTGGACTTCTTTCCTCATTCATTGGTCATTGTGCTGTATATACTCTAAGCAGATTCAGCTAAAGGGAGAGAAGCACTGAGAGCTTGTGGGGCTTACAGTTTTTGAGGTCCTGTTTAAGAATAGCGAAGGTCTGTGCTTGTGTATCTCTAGTATACGGGATCTGAATATATACATGGGCAGTTTGAGTGAGTATTGTATGTGGGTGCATGCCTGTGGTGTTTTTGTGCATGTGTGCGGCATGGCCATTCTGGTGTAGGTGTTTCTGTGTGCATCATTCATTTCAGACTGGTGTGAGTGTGGTTATTTGTTGTGTTTATGGGTATAAACATGGTGTTTATGCAAGTGGTGGGTGTGTGTATGTGATGTGTTTTGTGTTCATTAAACAATGGATTTGTGTGCAAAATGATACTGATAAAATTACACAATAACGTATTTGAAGCAAGCAGACAGCATGTCCTAAAAAGGATAGAGTTTAAGGCACTTACCATCACCTTGAGAGCAACCAGGGATAGGGGCGCTCTATACCTGCGTTAGAGACTCTGGAAATACCAACAAGCAAGGACTCTCAGGTCTAACCTTCAGCAACTTCTTTGGATCCTTCGCTTCTCTAAAATCAGGATTGGTGGTAGAGCTTTTTCAGTAGAACCTCATCCTTGTGGAACTCTATGCCGGTCCACCTTCGGAAGACAGAGACTGAGACTGAGACTGAACAAGCATTTCAGAAAGCACTGAAGACCTGGCTATTCACCTGCCCCTAAAATGAAATTCTTCTCTTTCCCCCTCCTCTACAGGATCCCCTGTCAGCACCGGGACACTTCAGTTGGAGATAGCTGTGCGCTTTATAAGTGCCCATGACTTGACTTGACATGTATTTTCTTAATGTGTGGTGCAGCTTTGGCTCCTGAAGGTCAAAGTACCACATCCTATGCAGCTTCTGTGCATGATTCATCAGCTGCGCCAGAACCTTATCAAACCTAGTGCTAAGTGGTGAAAGATAATAAGTAACCAAACACTATTTAGGAAATGTGACCAAATAGAACAGATGAAATGTTGTCTTAAAAACTGTACATATTTGTTTTTAGCATAGCTGTGTAAAGAGTATGTTATACATTTATCTGACAATCATACTTTTTTGTGGTAGAAGGTTAGCAATATACATTTTAAAATATACCTGTGGAATTAATTATTTAGTTCTGAAGTAAGTTTGGATACTTAGCCTCAATGCCACCATGTCTATATACATAATGCTACATTGCATAATTCGTGATAGCTCTATATTGGGGAGAGGAGTTGGCCTAACATGCTAGGGTGGTCGACCTCGAATCTGGGAAACTGGGTTCGAGTCTCGGCAATGACGCTGAACATCCTGTGATTCTGGGCAAATCACTTAATCTCCCTGTGCCTAACAAAAAAAATGAATGTGTCCTCATGTAACGCAACTGGTATGTAAAGCGCTCTGATACCCGATTTCGGTCAAGTTTGCGCTATATAAAACCCTGTAAAATATTGAACTGAATTTTGATCAGTACCATTGCTAGTACATGTGAAGAGTAAGATCTCTATAAACAAGACCACTGAAATTAGGCGACAGGGGAGGATCAAATTATGTGGCAGAGTTGACTAAATTATGCACCAAGGATAGACAAATAATGCGGTGTAAGGAGGCACATTTTGTGATAATATTACTTCATTGCTTTGTCTTTTGCTTACACTTATTATCACTATCTGGGCACTATCTCGGCATAGGTTGCACCTCAGTATTACAAGTTTACAATGAAAGTATAGCAATAAGCAGCAGAAAAGTGACCAATAAGCCTTTGCACAGGTGTTGCAGTATTTTTTAGCTATTTTTTATCCTGTTGAGCTACAACGTTTTTTTTACCTGCAGATTATGCTTCAAAAAATGGATTATGTGGCAAATCAATAATTACACGGAAAACATCATAGTCGCAAAATTTCAAAATCTAGTGACCCGACTATAACCTAGGAATGTGCAAAGTATTGGGCCTCGGTGCCTCTGCACATGCTGCATCATTGGCAGGTAAACCCATGTCCCCTCTCCTCAACGCACACCTCCCCATTGCAGCTTGCACGGACAAAAGCTAGGGTTGCCACCGGCTGTTTTCTTTTTACTGGCACGACCAGTATTGTAATGTCTCAGCCACTACATAAAAAGGGAAAATCCTCTAAAGCTGTATTTTTCTCCCTATCAGTACATAATTAAAACAGCTATTATTATAACAATGTACTTTAACCCCTTCCGCGCTGATGACAAAGCCAGCTCGTCATGGGCGTTACCTGCGCTACGCGGATGACGAGCTGGCTTTGTCACAAACCGCGCGTTTTAAAAAAATCAGCGCACAGCGGGAAAACGCGGTAGCGGTTAAAATGTATTCTAGAGGTTCCTGGATGACCAATGACTGATAATTTAAGTAAATAAAATGAAAAAACATCAGGTTTGGCCTTCGACATGGAGGAAGCACTTAACCCTTTCCGTGCGCACGTAGGCCAAGGGCCGCCACGAGCACTACCTGGCTAGTGTTGCGCACGTCCGTTGGCCGACGCGGCCCTGCCCACTCATTAGAACTCCCGCACCATAGCGGAGTTAACAAGAGTTTTCTCTGTGGCCTCTTCTGCTGTCACAGGAAGGGCCAAAGGTCATGTTTGGGTGGGCCTGGCCCACCCACTAGAACCCGGCCTGTATTCCAGATCTCTGCATGAACGCACATTTCGATGCATCTTTAGGCTCAGCACCCCCTTGCCATGCAGAATTAAAGGCAAGTCAACAGGAATTTTGTGGCACTGGTGGGCCATATTATGCGGAAGGGTTGACTTAATAATGTACAGTCTGTGGCTGTATTATTTTGATACTTTGTCATTTCAACACACGTTAATACTGTCTGGACAACCAGCCTTGTGCCAGTTTGACATCTGAGCACAGAAGTCAGCAACTGAAACGTGACCTGGTAAACTTTGCGGAGGGTGTTTCACAGTGTTGCAACAAGGCAGTTGGTTTTTAAGCCGCTTTTGTTCTGTTTGAGCTGTTTAAACAACTTTGTTGTCTAAATCTGAAAATTATGCAGCAAATGTTGGATTATGTGGCAAGTGTGGTAAATCCATAATTATACAGAAAACGCAGTAGCCGCAGCGCCACATTATTCCAGCAGCTCTGTATGTATGTCTCAGTGCTATAACAATCGAAGAGATGGCAGCAACATGCAGTGTTATTTCTAACACACCAGAGCACATCTACAGCAAATCGAAAAGTTCTCCATGCTCGTGAAATAACAAACATTATACAGATACAAGGAGGCGAAATTCGAACCTCCACATGTTTGCTATAACTCTATAGCGGCACTTTATAGCATTGTCTATCCTATACTGAAAAAGAAGTATTCATCGCATGCAGTACAAGCAATCGTTCTTTTATGTCTTGGTTTAACAGTGAATGGTAAGGAAAAAAATTCCAATTTCTGGAGACATTGATAAATTTGGAGAGGATCCACCCGCTGGATGTCTTCCACTAAACTAGCCCTACGGTCAAGATTCCATTTGTGGATTCATATCCTGATTTAGCACTTATTACAGAAATCTGATGGTTTTCCATTACCACCCAACTCTTAATCAAACTTGCAGACTCCACCCCCATTTTTGTTCTGATATTTCTGGTAACACATCCTTCAAAACAAATTCTTTGAATAGGCACTCCAGCTTCAAATAGCTAAAGATGGTTGATGATACAATCTGAGCAGGCTTGTGTTTAATGGATCATCCTGGAAGTCATTGCATAATTTTGTTGCGTTTACATATCAGGGGGACACACAAGTGATTGTTTATGCTCAAGATGATGGAGATGATCACGTTCTTTGGTATTTCTTTCTACAACAAATAACAGGACACATCACCAGTCAAAACTTTATTTAAATTTTTTAACAATCACAACATTGTCAGCTACCATGCTGGCTTTCCCAAAGTGTTATTGTGCCTGAAGGTTTATCTTCCGAGATCAGATGTTCGCTTCATTTGTGCTCTTTCTGAACCCATCTCAACCTTCCTCATCCACTTCCACATATTGTGTTTATACTATTCACTCACAGAAAATTCTTCATCTCTATTTTTATATAAAGGATTATTTTCAAATGTCAAGCCATCGCACCCCGCCATGCACAGTGTTGTTATCAATGATGTCTTTTCACATGTTGAAGTGATGTTATCAATGATGTCATAGAACATGTTATGAGTGATGTAATCTTTGAGGATATTAGCAGTGCATGGCAAGGGCGCGGGTTATAGTTATTTTTATGGCATGAGTTATAATTACTTGAAATAACTATAACTGGTGAACTTCAGTGGTTTTGTTAGTTTAAAAAGCAAGTTTTAACTGACATTTTCACCTAACTATCATGTTACTTTAGCCTTTGTTTTTTCAGTAAGTATCTTTATGTGTATATTAGAATTGATACAAAAGGGGAGAAAAACATTCCAAAAAGTGCATGGGGGAAGGGGGCACGGAGACCACTGGTGATTGGTTAACACCATTGGCCCCGAAGTCTGAAGAGCTCGCAATAGCCGTGTAGAAGGTAATGTACAATCGTAATAGATTCCTTGTAGATATTGGTATGGTAGATGTGGTTATCGGCTTAAAAAGTATAAAGGGCTAATAGAGCAATGAGCGTTCATATGGGCAGGCGGGGTGCCAAGGACGTTAGCATCTCTTACACACTTGACCCTGCTAATTCGGGCTTACATCAGGATCTGATACTTCGATACAGAGCCACAGAGACACTGACGTATCTACCAGGACAGACTCTCCCAAAGTCATTTACGATAACGCTATTTGATCAAATACTCATGTTTGCAGTGTTTTTTCCGTTTGCAGTGTTTCTCACAGTTTGTTGTATCCTAGACCAGTGATTCTTAACCTGTGGTCTGAGGACCCCTGGGGGTCTGCGAGGCCTACTCAGGGGTCTGCGACCGTGTTCAATTATTTTTTTTAATTAAAAATATTACAATTAACACATTCAAATTATTAAAGTGTATACAAATAAAGAAGCAAAATTCAAAATCTGAATTGTATTTCTATATTTGATTGTGAATTAAACAAAATATTTCAGTATTTGAGCAATTGTTTAGGGTATACTTGTTTTTGTATTTTTGTGTATTGTTTTGAAGTTCAAATTAGAGAATTTACTATGGCCGGGAGTCCCTAGCTTCTAAATTTCTCAGTGGGGGTCCCTATATTCCAGTAATGAATCAGTGTGGGTCTACAGCCTCAATCTGCCCCCTTCAAACCAATTGGGATCACTTCATGGCAATTCTCTCCTCAGTTAAGAATGCTCATCCACACCTTGGTAAATGCATATACACTTTTTCATAGTTTTTCATGTATAGTTGACACCTTTACATGTTGTATTGTGTACTTTCCTAATGCCTAACTGTAACCACTATATTGCAGCCTTGAAAATGCCCCAGGCCTGCATGCCACAAAGAGGCGAAACAGGTATTGGATCTGATCTCTATGTATTGTGAACCCACAATCGAAAAAAAAGAATGGAACAAAGAGCCTACAGCCCATATTATTATTTTGCGCTGCTACAGAATTATTGTGACTGTTTGCAACACTTTAATATTAATCAGCAAAAACCTTTTCAAAAGCTCTAGCACCCTCCCTTCCCTTACCCACGTAACTTCAATTGGAACCGTTGGAATAAACCCAGACTACAAATCCTAGAATTCGCCATGCTGTTAATAAAAAGTCCAGATTTCCAAAATGGTGTGCCTGGTGACATGGAGTCATCTGATAAACTTATGCCATCTTCAAATGGTCGGTATAAGTGGCATAACAATAGCCCCAGCAGCCCCCGCAGCGCTAGGATGCCCCTGAGCTCCAGGGGGCCCTCTCCAGCACTGTGCACTTGTGGCAGGCCCCTAGCCTGAGAGCTCCTGACTGGATCCGGAGCATGGCGGGCCTCCTCCATTAACTTTGCAGGGGGGACCCTCAAGTTTTGTTACGCCACTGGCAAAAGTGATGTTGTAAGCTTTAGAAAAAGCTCTCCACTATCTTCCTCATAGAAGTAGCACCCGAGGCTTCGTCTTCTGCATAGGACTCTTTTACATTGGACACTTTCTCTTTTTTGCTTCTCCTCCAGCTCTAGACATCGGCACATGCCTGATGTGTGCTTCCTGTAAAGGTGGCTTTCCCATCCCAGCAACCCCTGCAGTATCTGCAGTTGGGGCAACAGGCCGCAATAACTTTAGGGTTGTGCCAAGTTTCTCGTTTTAGTGTACCGCTTCACAGATGGAAAGGCGTTCAGCCAAGCATGAGGAGGAATACTCTGCTACGGGAATGGTTAGAGTTTGTAGATTGGGGGGACGGGAGGAAAGGAAAATGTGGATGCAAAGATTCTTTTGGATTGATCACAATTGCATTTATATTGCATAGAGGCTACCAATACTTTCCTGACTCTTGCCGCCCGACCTCCGGGTTGTGGGATAATTGGCCGTGTGCTGCACTTTCACTGACGTGTGCGTTGCACACGTCGGAAGCTGGATTGTTGATCGTACTAGATGTAAATTGTATTACTCTGCAATAAAAATATATTTAAAAAAAAAAAATGAGGAGGAACACTCTGCAGCCGCGGTCCGTGCAGGTAACAGCGGTGGGGCGATGGGGCCAGGTGGGGGGGATTTCGGGGGAGGATGCCAAGGAATGATTCATTATTTATTCAATTTTCCCTCTGCATCGTCCCTCGAAATCCGCCCGCACTGCTGTTACCTGCACGGACTGCGGCTGATACTCTGATGTTTCTACAGCTTGTGATAGCTTTGTTGAAGCTGAACAGTGCAGTAGTGTCTGGCTGGGCAAGACGCCTACAATCTCCAGATCACTGTGACGTCCCTGCTGTAAGCCGCTCCCTCTCAGGTGTGTGAGAAGGAATGCGCCTCGGGGGAGGGGAGGAAACACTGCTCCATGCCATGTGGTGTATGAACTATATAGTGCTAGAGCCGGTTTACCAGAATCTACTCCACGTTCGTAAGAGGATAGGAATCATGGCCAAGATAGGAAAAGTCCCTTTGAGGCACTGACGTCATCTGTGCCCAACTTACACATGGGTGGTTTAATCAGGGTAATTGCTTTCTGATCAGACTCTGCAAGATCTATATCCGTACTGTACTTGGCACCCATTGTTGCAAATTCAGCAGAGAAACCTGCCTTGCCCTTCTCAAACTTGTTTAGCAAAACAGGCTTGGGTCCTTATACTACCTGAACTAGACCACACAACTAGTGTTAAACAAACATGGGGCCATATGTATCAAAAAAGAGTTTTGCAATTCTCAAAATGCGATTTTTAGAGAATCGCAATAAGAGAATCGCAAAATGCGATGTATGTAGGATTTGCTAAAAAAGTTTGAGAATCCTACATATTCCTTATTTGCGAATTGCCAATTGAGATTTGCAATTAAGGAATACCTTCCCATTCATTCATATGGGCTAGGAGGCCCATAGGAATGAATTGGAAGACATTCTCAATTTGCGATTACCAATTAGAGAATCGCAAATTGAGAATGCAATTTCAAGGTTGCAAGGGTGCCAAAAGGACACCCTGTTGCACCCCTGAAATATGCATGCGTGCACAGTTTGCGCGCATACTTGCCGTAAGGGCATGTATGTGCGAAATATGGCACTTTTAAAAAAAACAAAAAAGTGCTTTTTTAAAGAAAATCGCAAATTACCACCAACTTGACGTTGGTGGTAATTTGCAAATCCTTAAGGCCAAATAGCAAATTTCTGGTGCTTCCAGAATTGCATTTAAGGAATCGCAATTTGCAATTCCTTAATTGCATTTGCAAAATAGAGAATCGCTAATTTTGCAATTCTCTATTTTGCAATGGCCTTTTGGGATAATACATCCCAAAAGGCTTTTTCCAATTCGCAAACAAGCCAATTCTGGGAATCTGCCCGTTTGCAAACGGGAAAAACGCTTGATACATATGGCCCCAGGTCATGAAGTTCCTGAATCCAAAAGCACTACAAGACCATACCGATGGAAATCTAGGACTATATCAATCTCTGGTAACTTATCCTAACAATCTACTCTACCTGTATATCAATATGTGGGGGAAGTGCAAGCCTCTTCCAACTATAACCTAATTACCTCAAAAGTAAGAGATAACTTATATCCCCTGAAGTAAACTCAGGTAAATATTACTTCAGAACGCAAGGCTGAGAGCAAGAAAAAGGAGGACATTTGTACAAGGGAGGCAAGAGAACATGATAAAAGTAGGCATTTTCAGACACAGAAATAGGAGACAACATGAAAGAGAATTGGAACTGGAAGTTACAATGTGCAGGGAGAGAGGTGGGGAAGTTTGACGAGTAACGATCATATCCGATTAGCTTGTGAGCGCTCTTCAATTCAAACTGACAGGCGGTGACAGAAAAGGAGGAGCAATGACATGATTTGGGGTCAGGGCAGCAACAGCATAATGATTAGTGGCTCCTTGGGTAAAATATATTTTGGGGCCTCCTGTTTGGAACAACTTTAAATGTATCATTTCATTTTGGCTCATTCAGGACCTCATGATGTTAAACAATATTGAAATATATTTCAGAAATGAGATTACAAAAAAAGTCAAAAGTTAAGGTGGACGCCGACCCAATAATACCAATAGAACGCTTTAAAAAACATTGATGAAGGCATTTCTTCTGTGTTTGGATCTAAATGTTTTAAGTGCAAGAGCAACATTTTATGTGCCGCACAGTGTCTAAACTCATTGTTACTCCCATTGTAGGAAGACACGCTAAGGATGACTTGTTACAGCTTTAGGGGACCAGCGCATGATATTAAAGTAATGCATATTCAACTGGCACTTGAAATTCTAGCTTTAATTGCTGAATTTTTAGAATTGCAAATATATCCCCCTTCACTAATGGAGTTCTTGCTGCAACAGTTAAAATCAAAGACCTGCTCTGAGTATACTAACAATTAATCGTTAAAAATTGAATACCTTTCTCCTAATTTCTAATCACCTTCCTTGTCCCACTTCTTCTCTTTATAGGAGTACAATTCTTCTGGATCACTCTGGAATAGGGATCCAGAAAGAGCTTAAAGCCCTCCATAAATAAAACAAGATTAACATGATGATGGTTAACGGATCTAAAACAAAAGGTTTAAGTTTTGGGAGGACGGTTAAGTAACTAAACTATGACTGGAATCTAGGCCCATTAAAAATCAAAGAGATTAAATCTTGTAATTATTTGGGAGTGTGGCTGTCTTCAAACAGAGGAGACAAAATTAATCTCTGCCATTTTGAAGCAAAGGCCATACTGATAATCACCAGAGTCTGCCAACTTAACAACGTATTAAAAAGCCCTTCTACAGTTCTTATACGACGGGTACTCGGGGCAACTCTTCTACCTGCGATCAATTATGGCCACAAAACCTTTCCGAGGCAACTTACCAAAATAATGGAAACATTCCAACTCAAAGGATACAAGAAGGTCTTTAAGCTACCATAATATATAAGAGGCTGTATGGTCAGATTGTATCTTGGCATGGAGGGCCAAATGTGAGCTAATATAGGTGCCTTTTTAGAATATTACTACAAGATCATTAAAGCCCCGCCCAACACCCTGAAAGCAGTTCTCCAGCACATCTTTGACTTAAAGAAGAGCCCTTGGACCAACTATCTAAAAAAATCCCTTGACATTCTCCAAATAGACTAGTCGAGCTGAACAAACTCCTGCTTTCGCATACTGCTTGAAAACTATTTTGAAACATAACAGATAAGAACACTGTCTAAGCTAAGTGGCACACCGGTGCTACAAGCAGTTGCAATATCCTTCTCCAACAAACACCCATACGGCCTGAACCCCAACCGTATCTTCAGTGCTCCAAGGGGAAAGCTTGACTTAAGCAAATCATGATTGCAAGGTTGATGCGCCTTCAGATCAAAGAATAGAACCCTGAATGGCCCTTCCCTCTCCAAGATTGTTAACTGCAGGCTCTGCGGATATACATTTGAGTCTTTTAACCATTTGTTCTGCTGCTGTCTGGGATTGCTGCACGCCTGGCGAACCTTGTTAACCGCATGCGTGCGTGCGGAATTCTGCTCCTGCGCTGACTTTTTCAAAAGCGCACTTTACATGACGAGCTGGGCTCGTCATGAGCGTGCGAGGAGGCTACCTCATGACGAGCCCAGCTCGTCATGAGCGTCGAAGGGGTTAAAATAGATTTTTTTAATACATGGAATCAAAACCTACAATGAGACTAGGAATTAGGTGTTTACTATCATGGAGGCAACTGATTTGGCCAAATTTGGCAAATATATCAGCCTTATACAAGAACTCCTTAAAGAACTACACAAGTCTAGCTAGAATCTGCCTGGAATAGAAAAATCCTACCTCGGCAAGCCATTGTCTGCAACTTGCGGACTCTCTTTGAATTTGTCCAGTATCCATGTCACTCGGCAGTTGATCTGTTGCTCTTCACTTAGGATCTTTTATTGTTTTTTAGGTCTCGCGACCTATCGATGCGCGCAAGCGCATAGAGTGGAGCGAGAATTCATGTCCTGAAAATCCTCGTGAAACCAAGGGCTTCTTGCGCTGCGGTTTTCTTTAAGTTCACGTGAATCACGTGACAGCAAGCTCCTTCGTGCACGAGCTTGCCTGAGCCTTCTGCCTATCAGCCTGCCAGTTCTCCTCCCCTAATTATTCACTTCACTTGTGACTCCCCACATCAAAGCCTCAGCCTCCCTCCCTTGCCATTTGCTTCCTAACCAGCCTGCCTCGCATAATTGCATCAGACCCGACACTTCAAAGGAATGCGCCCCCGAGAGCCACTTTCACGGCCGTGCATTTCTCTTCCTTCTTTACCTCATGTGAGGAAACAGCGCCACTCGCTGGGCGGCATTGGAACATGTGCCTAGGCTGCAAAATAATGAGGTGGAAGATGTGCTTATAAGGTCTCACAAGCGAGACCTATTGGCTATGCCAATGCTTGTTTATATTGAACCTTTTGATTACTAGCACATTATCAGATAATCACATTTTATAAGCCTTTTAGCCACCACTAGGCACTCTATATTTTTGCGTGAATGCTCAAATTTATTGCTACAACTTCAGTTCCTTTTCCGAATAGATGCACTTTATGAATATCCTGGTTACTGTTGAGCACTTTATATGTTTGCTGCTATAATCTCAGCCTCTTTCTAGAACATTACTGCAACTTTCATGATATCTCGTAAGGCTCTGTCTAAGCACTTTACACCCCCATGAGCATGTTTGTGACCGTAGTTATAATTCAAGGTCCTTTTTATCATACTTAATGTTACTTTTGAGACGCTTACAATTACTCATTTAATGTACCAGTTTTTTGTCTAGACAACTTATTGCAAAGTTCTCTTTTTTCCCAATATATATTGTAAAAGATTTTAATTACTCATACAATAAAATACAATTGACATGAGTGGAATTCTCTGGCTAGAGAGTTACATGTGACTCTGCTGAGTAAGAGAAATGGAACAGGCAGAATACAAGAGATGTACAGGGCCATAAAGAGAAGAGTATAGCAAGATAATTGAAGTAGAGGGGGAAGGGGGTAAAGAAAGGCATGATGTAGAAAGATACACGAGGCAGGGAGAGAAGTAAAGTAAATAAACAAATGTGAGGTAGCCAGAAGGAAAAATATGGAGGGGTTGAAAGAGGCATATCTAGGTAGAGAAAGGGAGCCAGAGAAATAGGTACGTTTTCAGAGTGAGGTAAAGAGGTAATGAGAGGTAGATATAGGGAGAAGGAAATACAGAGGAGTACAGCACTCCAAAGTCAGAGGTATAAAGACAGGTGATGTGAAAAAAGGTGAATTAGAGAGAGGTAAAGGCAGTGGGTGGTAGACACAGAGTGAGAGACTTGATGAAAACAGTAATTTAAGGTAGAGAGCAAAATGAGAAGAGGTTTACAAAAATAGGCCAGGTAAAGAGAATAATGGGGGAGAGAGAAAGGTAGATGGGGAAAGAGTACAATGAGAAATTCTGAATAGAGCTAAAAGAGGAACCTGCGAGATGTGTGGAATAGAGAAAGCGAGATGAGGCTTATAGAGGTAGAGAGTTGTAAGATAGAAAAAGAGGACGTTGGTGAGGTAGAGAGATCTATAAACAAAGTAGCTGAGTGAGTTAGTTATGGTGGAGGGGTGAATTGAAACAAAGAAGGAGGTCCAGAGTGACACATGTGTTTGTGTGTGAGAGAGGGACAGAGAGAGATCAGCAAAAGAGTTGATGATCGAGAAAAAATGGTACAGAACCAGAGGTGGCCAGAAAGGAGTATGATATATAGAGGTGAAGGAAAGGGAACTGAGGTAGAATGAGAAAAGGAGCAGGTGGAGAGGTGAACTAATAGTGAGGTAAATTGAGAAGTTAGGCAGTGAGAGTGAGATGTGGTATAGAGCACTGATGAGGTGAGGGTGATACAAGGTAGACAGAGAAATTAGACAGAGAAGTGCAGAGGGGTGATGAGGTAATGAAAGGACTGAGAGGTATAGAGGGGTGAAGTAGCAGAGATATGGAAAGAAAGATAGGTGAGGTAAAGATAGAAATGAGGTTGTGTGTGAAGAGAAGTAAGTGGAGAAGAGATACAGGAGATCAAATGTAAAACGTGCTGTGGGGAAGAGAGAAAGGGATGAGGTTGAGAAGAGTGCGCTATAGATATAGGATCGAGTGATACACATTGATATAGGCAGCAAGAGTGATAGAGAGAGGAGTGATGTCATGAGGTAGAGATGAGGTTGAGTGAGGGATTTTGGTTATATTGACAGAGAGGTAAGGTAGAGAGTACTGAGCTAGAGAGAGGATGATGGTGCATATAAGAGTGGAGTTAGAGAGAGAGAGAGAGAGAGAGAGAGAGAGAGAGAGAGAGAGAGAGAGAGACGCCACCACTGGTAAGCAGGGAAAAAGCAGCACAGAGCCATATTACAAAAAATGTCATGGCTGTTGCTCACTGTCCCCATGCTAGTGCACAAACTTTGCACTATGGTGCAGGGAGGTGTGTGTGCTTTCAAGCCTAGGACTTGTACAGAATGATACACTTCCATTACAAAATGCTATGCCTAGATTCATTCTTAGCAAACACAAGGAGATGATGGATGGAGCGCGGAAACTTTTCAGACACTCACCCCCAGTCACAGATCTGGGTTGAATCCATCATCGTTCTTTAGCTCACTTGGCCACCTTTGTTCAGACCCAGCTATATGAAAATCAACCTTGACCCTGTGCCTCATGGGAACAGTCCAGGCCGAACTGCCAAGCCAGGTCTTCCCTGAACTGGAAACAAGGATCCTGGGACCGATTTCGGGGTAACACCTCCCATCAGCCAGGCTAGCTTACTTCCAGTGGTAGAGTGAGTAAGGGACCCACGTCTGGACATACCCTGCCAACTTAGGGAAGACAAAGCAAACACAAGGAGATGATGGACGGAGCGCGGAAACTTTTCAGACACTCTCCCCCAGTCACAGATCTGGGCTGAATCCATCATCGTTCTTTAGCTCACTAAACATAATTCAGTCCAAGTATTTGCATTGTACAATAAACTTAGAATGTTCAAGTACAGTGGGTCAAGGACACTGCCCTCTTCCAGTATCATGTCTTACTACACTACAAAATTGCTGTAAACATTGACATAGTTCCTCGTTTGCAGTATGCTAAAAAGTGTGCAGGCGCTCGCATGGCGATACGAATTTTTGTGCTGCATCTGCAATCTTTTTATAATGGTAAGAACATTGACACAATGGTTTACGTCACATTGTATCACACAAAAAACGTAGTCAATAACTTCATTTGCCTTGTATTATTGCTTATTTACAGGATCTTCATTTATTTTTAAATGTAGGCTTTGTTTAAGGTGGTTGTACAAAATAGTTGAAACTATTCTGTGTCTACTATACTTTATGAGTTACTAAACTGAAGCATAAATGAAAAGGCTAAAGGTTCCATTGCCCCCGCCCCTTCGCACCATAGGGCACAAAACAGATGTTTCATTCAGGACACCTGTATCCTTGTTCCAGAACATGTGGGCTCAGTGCATTCACTGGAACAACTAGAGGCTGAGAACTGTTTCCTATCCATCTGTCACCAATTTATCACATTTTCAATTACAGTTCATTGCATAGCCAGGGGATCTGTTCATTTATTGAGAAACACCTTCAGTGATAAGCTGTTAGGTACAGTTAGTTTGTTCGTGGGTTGTACCCGGAAGATAGTGCCCGCAGCAGCTTCCCGAGAGATGAAGCAAAGTATAATTGTAAAAGGTAAAGTGCCAAAATAAACATCACAGCAGAAATAAAGAGAATTAAAAAATAAAATATAATTGAGGATCACAGTTTTATAATATATTTTTTTTAATTGTCTTCATTTATTTATATTTACTTTCAGCAATAATTGTTTATTTTATTTTATTTATAAGCTGTTGACATAGCACTACTAGGATGGCAGAGCACTTACAACAAATGTTCATTGTGAAGAAAGTAGATTTTCACAATCTTCAAAGTGAAAATATAGATAAACATAGTATGTACAACAGAATGCCATTGAAGGATTAAATATTAGTAAGTAGCAGTAAAGCTTTAGTAATGTTTGCAACATATATACATCTATAGAAGACGTGCAGTATGAAAAACACATGTAGTGTTTTCAAGTTACTAAATTATTCTAAAAATTGCTTAGTGTAATTTAGAGTTGTGATAAAAAGTCTTGCATTCTAACTCCAAATGTGGATTTGTATTTGTATAATGGATTTGTACAGTACTTGTTTTGACTATTTTGTACTGTACGACGCCACTAAACGTTGTGCATTGTTGCTTATTCTAATATAAAAAAAACTTAAAATAATTAATTTTGTTAACTTTTGAAAAAAGTTATGCAACACGGATGACCATAGACTTAGCACAACAGGGGTCATGTAATGAGTATATACAATTGTAAGTCTGTGGCAATACAAGCACATCATTTGTACATTAAAGGCACAGATCATTTTAACAGTGTATCACAGACAATCATCAATTCAAACCTATAGCAGTTAAAGAAAGCCTATAGCATCTATATGGTATGGTTAACACTATGAGAGAGTATGAGACTGTTATGCCAGATTTAGTACATGACCCTTCGACATTGCTTTGGATGATTTAAGTGATGAACAAACCATATATATAAGAGGAGGTCTTTCTAGATGTTAGCAGTATTCCCCGAAAGGTGGGTTTGAGAGTGCACACATGTTCCCGGGAAAATACAATTTCTACCACAATTCTTACACATTTATTTATAGCATATTTATTTGTACGTTTTGAACTATAAGAAGTAGCCAGACACAATACAACATTATTTTCATTACAGTTTTGTTTAAAAAATGGTGATGTTATTGAAATTATTAAGCACTTGAACCGAAATGTGTCCAAGCTCTGCAAATGTTAGTGCTAAGGTGAAAGTAGTGACATGAAGAGCACTTGAAATCAAATTCCTGGACATCAGTGAGATTAGATCCACGGCCCAGTGTGAGAAGGTGGCTTGGTATATGCTGTCCACTAATTAAAGTGGTCACCCTGTACCAATCCACACAGCCCTTATGATGTATGAGGTCAAAGATAACCTTATTGAAAGCTATCCTAGTGGTATCTATGGAAAGCAGCCTCCAGGCTTTATCTTGAACGAATGTAAAGCAGCCTGTTTTACCAGAATATCACCTCCTGAATGACTAAATCAAGGAGAACCACAAAGTAGTTATATAAAAATACGTATTTATTAATATAACACTCTCTACAACCCTCTACATGAGGATAGAACACAAAGCACACAATACTGGATCAATAGAACAGTTGTAAGTAGCACAATACACAGCGGGCTCCAGGGGGAGACCGAACCATATACTAAAATAGTGGTATAACAATCACGACGACTAGACACAGTGCCTGTGCAGGGGCACCCTCCCACATAAAACCCAGCTCCCTGCCTTCAGGATTGGTAAGGCCGCCAATAGGGGTGACTTATAAGCTTTAAGTGTAGTGATCATTAGAAATAGTGAACCTATATCTAAAGTAAGTGGTGCAAGCACCATATTACACAGGCTGCAGTAGCAGACCTCGAGTTCCATTTTGCATGACCTCTCATGGGTGGCATAATACATGCTTCAGTCCATGGGAGGCCTCTGGGGTACATATGCCCTGAGTACATGGTGTGTATCATATACTAGGGACTTATAAGGGTACCCCAGTATCCAATCTGGAGTGTACCAAAGTACATGTATGTCAATTTAAGGGACAACGCAGATAGACTGGGGTCCTGATTAGCAGGATCCCAGCCAGACTAGTCAAAAACAGTAAGACATCAAGCAAAACGTTGGGTTAACCATAAGAAGCATTACCTACTTTCTTACACAACCCCCTGCCCCCAAACAAAAGGACATTAAACTAACCTGACCAGTTGAGCCTTCATGTTCTAAGTGGAAATATCTGGAGAGTCCATCTGCATTGGCATGGTGACTCCTAAGTCTATGTTCCACTGTATAGTCCATCCTCTGTAGGGAAATGGACCACCTCAAAAGTTTGGGGGTTTCACCCTTCATCTGTTTAAGCCATTAGAGTGACTTATGGTCTGTCTGAACAATGACGTGAATGCCAAACAAGTATGGTCTCAACTTCTTCAGAGCCCAAACCACAGCAAAGGCTTTGCTCTCAATAGCTGACCAAAGTTTCTCTCTGGGGGTCAGCCTTCTGCTTATAAAAGCTACTGGCTGATGCTGATCCTCTTCATTCAGTTGTGATAACACAGCCCCTACCCCTAACTCAGATGCATACGTTTGAACATGAATTGTTTGGAATAGTCAGGACTTTGCAGATGGGAGCAGTGCACATGGCCTGCTTCAGGTCAACAAATGCCTTTTGACAGCTAACTGCCCACTGAACTTTCTTAGGCATTCTTTTAGAGGTCAGATCATTCAAAGGGGTCACTATGGATACATATCCTTTGACAAGCCTCCTGTAGTAGCCACTCAGGCCCAGGAAAGCTCTGACCTGAGTCTGGGTAGTTGGAGCAACCCATTCCATTATGGTATGGATTTTGCTCTGCAATGGTTGAACCTGACCTCCACTCACAAGGTGGCCCATGTACACAAACTTACTCTGCCCTATCTGACAATTAGTGGCCTTAAGTGAAGCCTGCCTTTTGCAGGGCCTCTAAAACATTTCTCGTGGACCAGGTAATCCTCCCAGGTTGACCTAAAGACAGCAATATCATCAAGATAAGCAGCACTATAGTCTTCCAGGCCTGTGGGAACTTTATTCACCAACCTTTGAAAAGTGGCAGGTGCATTCTTCAAACCAAAGGGCATTACAATAAACTGCTAATGTCCACCAGGGGTTGAGAATGCTGTTTTGGGCTTAGCATCCTCAGCTAGTCTGATTTGCCGGTAGCCAGCTGTGAGGTCAAATGTACTCAGAAACTTGGCTGAGGCCAAGTACACCTGCCCTTGGAATAGGATGAGCATCAGTCCTAGTGACTGCATTGAGACCCCTGTAGTCTACACAAAACCTCATCTCTCTCTTACCACCCTGGGTGTGAGGTTTGGGTATCAGGACCACTGGACTAGCCCAAGGGCTATCTGAGGGTTCAATTACTCCCAATTCCAGCATCTTTTGGACCTCTGTCCTGATGCAGTCCCTGACATGGTCAAGTTGTCTGTAAATGTTGTTATTTACAGGTAAGCTCTCCTCTGTGTTCACTTCATTGGTACACCAGGTGGCCTGACTGGGAGTCAGTGAGAACATGTTTCTATACTGATTGAGGACTTTCCTGCAATCAGTCTGTTGCTATTTGGTGAGGCTGCCTGCCAATGCTACACCATCTACTGAACCATCATCAGGGTTCTGTGAGAGGAGGTCAGGGAGTGGGTCACTCTCTTCCTCCTGTCCCTCATCAGTAGCCATGAGCAAGCCCATGTCTTCCCTGTCAACATATGGCTTTAACCTGTTCACATGGAGCACCCTGTGGGGGCTCCTGGGAGTTCCAAGGTCCACCAGGTAAGTAACCTATCCCTTCTGCTCAAGTATGGGATGAGGTCCACTCCACGTATCTCGGAGAGCTGCTGGGGCCACAAGCTCCAACACCCATACCTTCAGTCCTGGCTGGTACACTGTCAAAACAGCCTTTTGGTCATGCCAAGTTTTCTGTAATTCTTGGCTAGCCTCAAGGTTTTTGGATGGCTTCTTCATGTACTCAGCCATACTGGAGCGGAGACCAAGTACATAGTCAACGATGTTCTGTTTAGGTGGTTTGAGAGGTAACTCCCAATCCTCCTTCACTAGACACAATGGACCCCTAACTGGATGTCCAAACAGAAGTTCAAAAGGGCTGTAACCAACCCCCTTCTGAGGAACCTCTCTGTAGGCAAATAGAAGGCAGGGCAACAGGACATCCCATCTTCGCCTAACCTTTTCTGGGAGGCCCGTGATCATGCCCTTCAGGGTTATGTTGAAACTATTCTGTGTCTATTATACTTCATGAGTCACTAAACTGAAGCATAAATGAAAAGGCTAAAGGTTCCATTGCCCCCGCCCCTTCACACCGTAGGGCACAAAACAGATGTTTCATTCAGGACACCTGTATCCTTGTTCCAGAACATGTGGGCTCAGTGCATTCACTCTAACACCTAGAGGCTGAGAACTGTTTCCTATCCATCTGTCACCAATTTATCACATTCTCAATTAAGGTTCATTGCATAGTCAGTGAATCTGTTCATTCATTGAGAAACACCTTCAGTGATAAGCTGTTAGGTACAGTTCGTTTGTTCGTGGGTTGTACCAGGAAGATAGTGCCCGCAGCAGCTTCCCGAGAGATGAAGCAAAGTATAATTGTAAAAGGTAAAGTGCCAAAATACACATCACAGCAGAAATAAAGAGAATTAAAAAAATAAAATATAATTGAGGATCACAGTTTTATAGTATTTTTTTTTAATGTTGTCTTCATTTATTTATATTCATTTTCAGCTATAATTGTTTATTTTATTTTATTTATAAGCTGTTGATATAACGCTACAAGGATGACAGAGCACTTACAAAAAAGGTTCATTGTGACAAAAGTAGATTTTCACAATCTTCAAAGTGGAAATATAGATGAACATAGTATGTACAACAGAATGCCATTGAAGGATTATATATTAGTAAGTAGCAGTAAAGCATTAGTAATGTTTGAAACATATATACATCTATAGAAGACGTGCAGTATGAAAAATGCATGTAGTTGTGGGTGCTAGGGTGTGGTGAATTTGTAATTCACTTGACACTCCTTCCACATAGCAGTTATGTAACTTGACATGACGTTTGCAGCCCTGTCAGTTAAAACCTTCTTATGGAAACCCACTCTAGGAAATATTCCTAGGAGGGTCCTGGCCACAACAGGAGCTGTGGTGGTCCTAATGGGTGTTGCTTCTGGATACCTAGTGGCATGGTCCCCCACCATTAGAATAAAGCTGTGCCCAGATGCAGTTGGAGGATCCATGGGACCAAAAATGTCAATCCCAACCCTCTTAAAGGGAACCCCCACCACAGGTAGTGGTATCAGGGGGGCCTTTGTAGTACCACCTGCCTTACCACTGGCTTGACAGGTAGTACAAGAACGAGAAATCTCCTAGGTGACATATGAGGCCAGTGAAAGTGAGGGACAAGCCTGTCCCAGGTCTTACTTTGGCCTAAGTGTCCTGCTAAAGGGGTATCATGTGCCAGTGATAATAGGAAACCCCTAAACTTCAGAGGTATGACCAACCTGCTGGTGGCACCAGGCTTGGGGTCTCCAGGAGTCCATCATCCCAATAGATCATGTGGGATCCACTGACACTCCCAGCAGCCTCAGCAGCAGCTTACTGTCTGAGGGGTTTAAGAGAGGAACAGCTGTGCTGCTCCAGGCTCAGATCTGCCCTGGAAGGTCCCCTTGTCCCCAAGAACTCAACCTGATCAGGTTCAAGTTCCTCTGAGACAGTTTCTTCACAGGGACTGGGATCATCTTCCTCTGGAGACTGATCCTCACTTGAAAGGCACCTGGTCCATTTTTCCAGGATCCAGGGTCTGTTCAGTGGAAGACATTTTGCCTGTGACCTGGTCACAGCAAACACATCTGCAGAGATGCCCAACATTGCTGCATGTGTCCTGAGTTCCACTTAAGCCCATGCTGAAGATTCCAAATCATTGCCCAATAAGCATTCCACAGGGAGGTCTGAGCTAACCACACCTTCTTAGGGCCAGTTACCCCTCCCCAGCTGAAATTCACAACTGCCAAGGAATGGTCTGCTTGCGTTGGTCACTTGGTTAATCTCACCAAGTATGATCTGATCAGGTCTCACAATATCCTTAAGGGCACATGGATCAAGGGATTTTGCAATCGCAAACAGTGCGATTCGTAAAAATCGGGTGTTTGCGATGCATGAAAGTATTTGGGATGCGCAATTTCGGTAATCGCAATTTTATGCGATTTCCCAAATTGCGATTCCTTAAATGCAATGCAAGAAGCACTTTGAAATAGCGATTTTGCTATTTGGGGGCGCGAATTACCGAAAAATTAAAATGGGCAGTAATTTGCTAAAACTTTAAAAAATGCGCTAAAGTGCATTTTTCAAAGTTTCATGTTACACACACATGCCCTTGGGGCATGTGTGTGTGCAACATGGGTGCACATCACAATTTCAGGGGTGCAATAAGGTGTCCTTTTGACACCCTTGCACCCTTGAAATTGCATGAGCAATTTGCGAGTACCTATTGGTACTCGTAAATTGTGCATGCAATTTCCCATTCATTCATATGGGCCTGTAGGGCCATAGGAATGAATGGGAAGCCATTCCTTAGTTGCGACTCGCAATTTGCGAGTCGCAATTAAGGAATGATTAGGAATCGCTATTTTTATAGCGATTCCTACATGTATAGGCTTTTGCGAGTCCTTAATTGCGATTCCTTAATAATCGCAATTAAGGACTCTCAAAAGCATATCTTGATGCATGTGCCCCAAAGTCACCATTGTGACACTGGCTCCTATGTCCCTGTATGCCATGGCCTCCTGCCCATTAATTAAAGGCTGTTGCCTGTATTTGCTGAGATTACTGGGACTGATAAATAAGGAGACAATATCCATGCCTCCATCACAGTCTAGAACAGCCTGAGTTGGAGTTCTGACTTTGTCAGAAACCACCTCAGTTCCCAGAGTCAACCCTACTAAACCCTTGTTTACAGTACCACCATTTGTAGCTGCACTAGGAGGAACAGTTGCCTTAGGGGCAGTGGGGTTGTTAGGAGGATCCTTGCCTCTGGCACAATTGGCATCTCTAGGCCAATGTGTCTTGTCCTTACACAGGAAACACCAAGGCTTCTTTCTGCCTTTCCCCTTGTTAGATTGTGATCTACCCTAAGATGCAGGATTTTGGGGCCCTGGAGAAGACTTCTGGTCTTTACCCTTCTCCCCACCCTTATCTGCTGGTTTGGAATCAGACTTATTTTGGTCACCACCTTGGTTCTGAGTTTCGTTTTCTGCTTCACTTTGGTTCTGACCCATCTATCTGCCTTCTTTCCCAATTCGTGGGGAAAGGTCGGATCAGAGTCAACCAGGTATTAATGCAACAACTGATTTTGGCAATTATGAAGGATCTGCTCCCTCATAATTAAAATGTACAATCCCTTGAAATCATTCACTTTATTGCCAAGTAACCAGCCTTTCAGAGCCTTAGTAGAAATAATCTACAAAGTCTACCAAGTCCTGAGTCTGTGCTTTCTGGATGTCTGTGAACTTAATCCTGTATTGCTCAGTGGTTAAGCCAAACACATCAATGGGAACCCTCTTCAGAACTGAATAGTTGTCAGCATCCTCTTCTCTAACAGTGAGGAGCTTATCTCTACCTCTGTCACCAAAGGAGAGCCACAAGATAGTTGCCCACTGCTCTTGGGGGACCTTCTGTACCTTACAGGCCCTCTCCAAGGCAGTTATCCATTTGTGGATGTCATCCCCACTATGGTAGGGAGGGACTATCTTGCTCAGGTTCCTATGGTCATAAGTAAAATCCTTTACCCCAGGGACACTGTTGCTGCCACCATGGCACTCTAGTCCCAATCTCTTTGTAGCCCTCTGGAGCTCTAGGGATTCCCTGTCTAGGGCCAACGGCTCCTTCTTGAGCCTAAGCTTTACTTTCTCAAGCTCTAGTAGTTGGCACTGTCTATCATAAGAGTTATCTCTCTTATTGGATATGGAAGTCCCTACAGAAGTTCCTGAGTGTCGAGATTCTACAGAGGGAGATCTAGATCTCATAGGTAAACTCTGTACTCTTCCTGGTGGAGTAAAGAGAGGGCCACTGGGGCCTTCTCTCCCACCCAATGGGAGATCTAAGTTGTCCAGGTTGTAATCATCTTGATCCTCCTGGGCAAAGTTTGAGTCCACTTCAAAGAAGGGTTCACTTCCTGGACTGTCCTTATTCCCTGCACCACCCACTCTTTCTACCTCATCAGACCCTGGAGTCTTCCTAAGGTCATCTAGGAGTAACACCTCAATGAGACGTTGGGTGTTTGCATTTCTCCCTGTCCTCAACTTCCTAGACACACACATGGCTTTCAATTCCTGGAATGAGAGGCCATTGTACCTAGTTGGCTGAGAGCCACTGGCATCTCCTCTAGAAGACATACTGGTGTTATGTGGTGTAGGCACCTACTGAAGAACCGGGTTTTTAGAACCCAGCGGCGCCAGGGACACGCCCAAAGTCTTCGGGTTCTCCTGTCTTGGCAAACAGAGACACGGAATACTTCTAGGTGGCGTCAGAGATCAAATTTATTAGCTGCAGCTAGTAACAGTAAACCCAGCAATACAACACGGTGTACAACTCAGGAAACTGTTCAAATTTCATAGAGCAAGACATCACCTTTTATACACAATTTTCTCATTATAAATGTACACCCACTGCGCAAAATTCTGACCAATAGGATACATTTTCTAACTGAGTATCACATTAACAAAAACCCATTTTACAGTAACCCAACCCAAAAGTTAATTATTAGGACTGTCCCAAATTCAATCTTTGCAAGCCGGACAAATTTATAATTGAAAAGCACAACCCATGTAATGTCAGAACATAAAGGAAACAGTAATAGATGCTGGACAAGATAAAACATGTGCAAGGAAACTAAAGGTTAACGAGATCCTGAACAGTGATTACCAATTTCAGACAACGATCAGCCAGGGAAATTGGCCTCACGAAGGGTCAGTTTCAGGTGAAGAGGTCAGCGTCCTGCAGTTCACTCACAAGTCAGAAAAGGATCTGTTTAATGCATACATGAACAATGAGGCCCATGCAACTTTGTTCGTTCGGTTACCTCCACGGCCTACGTGAGGGCAACACAAAATGGCGTTATGAACAACGCAAACAAAATGGAGTCCGGTCCCGAAAACCACGGAACCTCACTACTTAACCTAGTGGAGATTAAACTCTCTTGAGTTGGAGAAAGGGTGTGCTAGACTCTTGACCTACCCAACTCCAAGTTCAGTAGAACTTACTTATTCAAATCTTAAAGTATTATATGTGCCTAATACTTTTTAGTGGTTTTCAGTTAATCACTCAATGAGAGTTATCTGGTAAAACAATAGCAAGCTTAAATCACAACCGCTGCACACCAATGTGAGAGGGTGGCTTGGTATATGCTGTCCACTAATTAAAGTGGGCACCCTGTACCAATCCACACAATCCTTATGATGTATGAGGTCAAAGATAACCTCATTGAAAGCTATCCTAGTGGTAGCTATGGAGAGCAGACTTCAGGCTTAATCTTGAAGGAATGTAAAGCAGTCTGTTTTACCAGACTATCACCTCCGAATGACTAAATGAAGGAGAACCACAAAGTAGTTATATAAAAATATGTATTTATTAATATAACACTCTCTACTACCCTCTATATGAGGATAGAACACAAAGCACACAATACTGGATCAATAGAACAGTTGTAAGTAATACAACACACAGCGGGCTCCAGGGGGGGAACAAACCATATACTAAAATACTGGTATAATAATCACGACTTGACTAGACACAGTGCCTAGTGCACGTAGAAACGCTGGGACCCCAAGGAACCACCCAAGGTGATGACACAGGAGACTCACGGAGGACAGGTGCAGTGCGGAAACACAACCGCGTGCTCCGTACAACGCTATGGGTAAGTTGCGGTTACAAAGTTAAGGTTTAAGGACCCTTCTAAGAGGACTTTGAGCAAACCCTTCGGAACTTAAGAGTTTAAAGAGCCACCCCACCCGTGGATACCGTAGTATCAGAGTTACCTATCCCAGGGAAGCTGGGTACATAGGTCTGAAGTGGTGTTGGAAACTCTTTTTTTTTTGTCAAATCTGTTTTATTGGCATTTTTGGGTTACATAGTACAATAGGAACATCATCAATGCAAGCGCAGATGACATGGGCACGTCAGTCATATATTCACAAGCACAGTACCATTTTGTGTTACGTTTACAATGTTTGAGTTGTGCAACTACTAAGACATGGGTTATTCGCCCAAAGTTGACTGAATCGTGGTACTCCTGTCAGGATGTAAACTCCGGGACTGTCCATGAGAATCAGCACGCTGGACCCTGTCCCATCAGCAAGATTCTAGGTAGACCCTCCAGCTTGAACTTACAAACAGATGATGTATTTATGAAACAGAAAGAGAAAGCTTTAACTACAGCGGCAAAACCATATTCATACTTCAACCCTCATCCTACCCCCCTCCCGTCCTCCCCCCAACCCCCCCGCCCTCACCCCCCCGAGCACGCGCGCACCCCCAGGCCACGACTGCACTTGCACTTTTGCATTTGTGCCCCTTTGGAGCAGGAATTATACATAACAAACTATCTTGGCAGGAGAACGGCCCGTGGTATGCTCCCATCCTCGTGCGCGCCCTCCGAACCGTCCGCGCCGCCCATGTCTCCCTCCCCGTCCGGCTGTTGTAATATATTAAGCATTTGCTCCCAGCTCTCCGCTATGGGTTCCTTCCGGAGCCCCAATGTCTCCTCCCTTCGTATGGCGGTCCACTCTGCCCGGGCCCACGCCTGGAGGGAATAGGTCCAAGCCTGTACGCATGGCGGATCACGCGCTTTCCACCTCCTCGTGAGGAGGCGCTTTGCCACCACCAACCCCAGGTTCAGAAAACGGAACGACACCTTATCCTTGGGGGTTCTCCTGAAATGATGTAAAATTTACTCGGGCCAGTCAAAGGGTATAGTGCGGCCAGTGCATTTGCTGAGCAGCTCGCTAATTGCGCTCCAGTAGGTGCCCAGCCCAGGACAGCTCCACAGTGAGTGCAGGAATCCCACCTCCAACTCATTACACCTGGGCCAGAACGCGTCAGTGCGACGGAAGTACTTGTTGATCAGCTCAGGCGTGAGGTAAGCCCTATGAACAATGTAAAGTTGGATCTGACAAAATCGCATGTTTCTGGGAATGCGCACCGGGCTTTTAAGGACAATTTCCCACTCTTTGTCAGTGAACGGCCTTCCCAGGTCTAGCTCCCATTTGCCTCTAAGTGGGTCTAAACTAGTTGCAGCATGTGCCCGAAATGGTGCCGCAAACCAGCGAACCAGGTGCTTGCCCCTTCCCATGACAAGACGATACTGCATAGTTAAATGCTGTTCAGGCTCTGTCGCTACATCCCCCCATCTGGCAGTTAGTTTCGCTATCAATAAGCGATGCATTAAGAACCCCCTGAGGGGGAGCCCCTCCTCTGTTACCAGCGTCTCGTATGCCATGAGCGCCCCATCTCTATAGAGATGACCAAGTGTCTGGATGTCAGCCTCTCGCCACTCTGTGAGCATGGAGGATGTGAGCACCCCCTCACCACCCGGGGAGCCCTCCAATGAAATAGCAGGCGCATAGGGAATCGTGCTACGTGTAAGGAACAAGGCTCTTCGGCAGCACTTATACGCCACTGCCAGCAGAAGCGGGGTAGGATGCTCAGGCGCTGCTAACGGGTGAAAAAGCTTAGTTACACGTTCTAGAGAGTATGGTGGCATTGTTGTAGCTGTGTCACCCCAGCCCCTATCCGCCAACCAGCGGGCGACCCATTGTAGCTGCGCAGCTAGGTAGTAGTGCTCAAAGCAGGGGACAGCCAGTCCCCCCCTGTCCGTTGGCAGGAATAGTTTTGCCAGCGCCAGCCTGTGCCTAGATGCGCCCCAGATAAAGTCCCGCAGTATATTATTGAGCATGGAAAAGAAAGAAGCCAGGATAAATAAAGGCATGTTAACAAAATAGTACAGGAGTTGGGGAGCATGACCATTTTAGCAAGGGCCACTCTGCCCGTGGTCGTCAGCGGGGGCGTGGACCAAAAGCGTATCTGGGACCTGAGCGCTGCAACTGCCCTCCCAAGGTTCCCGCCAAATAGGGCAGCCGGTTGACGGTATATCTGGATCCCCAGATACCTAAAGGTGTCAGCTTTCCATTGGACTTGTGTGCCCTCAAGGTGGTATCCCGGGTCTGCGGTCCCTTCACTGAACGCGTAAAGGCAGGATTTACCCGCATTCACACGGAGTCCCGAGACATACGCAAACGTATGTCACAGCTGGGCTAGCTGTTCCAGTATGCATCCCACATCCCTCACAAACACCAACAGGTTGTGTGCATAAAGCGATACCTGATGGACCGCGTCTCCCAACGGGATACCATCGCCAAGGGTTTGCCGTATGGCCGCAGCCAGGGGTTCGTTAGCCAGCGTGAACAGTAGCAGGGACAGGGGGCATCCCTGCTGGGTGCCCCGACACACCACCACCGCCTCTGAGAAGTAAGGGCCCAGGCGCACTCGAACTACGGTATTCTTGTATAGGAGATCAACCATCTGCAGGAATTCTATGTCAAACCCATAGCGCGCTAGTACTGCCGACAGGTAACCCCACTCCAGGCAATCAAACGCCTTTTCCAGGTCTAATATCAGGCACCCTGCCCTAGGCCACTCCCGCGCAGCTTCGGCCACCACTCTGAAGTATCTCCTAAGGTTCAAGGACGTGGATCCCGCTGGTACAAACCCATTTTGGTTAGAGTGTATTAAGTGAGGGACCACCTGTGCCAACCGTTCCGCTAGTACCTTAGCGAAGACCTTGTAGTCTACGTTAAGCATCGCCAGCGGTCTATATGAGCCCAGGGCTATAGGGTCCCTGTCCGGTTTAGCCAGGGAAACCAGAAATGCCTCCCACATAGAGGGGGGAAGCAAGCCTTCCTCTATCATAGTGTACAACTCGAGAAGTAAGGGTGTCAGGACTTCCTGGTTCGCTTTATAGTATTCGGCAGGCATGCCATCCGGCCCTGGGGTCTTCCCGGACGCCATAGACTGAATCACCTCTCCGACTTCTTTCAGCATGAGGGGTGCACCGAGCATGTCCCTCTGCTCCTCAGAGGCCACGGGTAAACGAACAGAGTCTTGGAACCCCTCCAAAATATGCCTGGGGCCAATACCCGAGCCCTGTACAGCTGCATATAATGATCAGTCAAGGCTCAGTGTATTTCGCGCTGCGTATACACCATCTCTCCCCTTGCCGTGCAGAGAGCTCCTATCAGGGCACCACGACCCTCCCGTTGTATCAACCAGGCCAGTAGTTGACCCTCTCTATCCGCCCTTGCGTGAGTTCTGGCCGTATGTGCCGCATAGTTGATGTTAATGTTATGTTAACAAAAGCTTATAAAGTGCACGGTCACCAAAGGTTTCATGGCGTTGAACCTGTGTAATATCGTTGCGTACGGACCATTAGTAGGCTTGCTCATACAGCCAGGTTTTCAAGGCCCTTCTAAAACCCAAGAGATTGTCACAGCTCCTGATTGTCAATGGGAGGGAATTCCAAAGTGTGGGGGCAAGGTAGGAAAACCTACAGCCTCCCTGCCGCTTGAGTTTGATGGATGGGATGGTAAGTAGGTGTAAGTGGGCTGATCGTAAATTGCGCCTAGGGACATGCTTTTTGATGATGTCGTTGATGAACTTTGGGCTCTTGCAATGCAGCGCCTTGAAGGCAAGACAACCCGTCTTAAACGTGGCCCGTTGAGCCACAGGTAGCCAGTGAAGTTTTTGCAGACAAGGCCTAGCCGATTGCCATCGTGGCTAATTGTAGATTAGTCTTGCCGCCTGATTCTGAACTATTAGTTGTGACACCTTAACCTCTCCAGAAGGACCGCGTGCCTGGCGCGGAGGTGTCCTAGCTTACGCGAGTGCTCTCCTAGCTTACGCGAGTGCTCACCTGCCCCTTCGCCCTCCAGCTCGTATTGTAGGAGCTCAGCCTCCAGGCGCGCCAGAGAGGTGGAGAGTGCTTTGCGTATATTCCACGTGGCCCCCATGCAGTGCCCCCGGACAGCTACTTTGTGGGCAATCCACTCTACCATGGCATTACTCGCGGTTCCTTCATTGACATCAAAGTAGGCGAGGATGGCCGTGCCCAATGAGGAGCGGAACTCCGCATCCTCCAACGCAGCAGGCTGTAGCCTTCACATGGGGACAGGTGGGCGGTCCGCCTCCCAACTAATCTGGAACCACAGGGGGTTATGATCGGAATGTGTTCTCCCCAGATACTCTGATTTTGCAATAAGTGGGAGCAGGGACTGGGTGCCCACCATCCTATCTAACCGAACGTGTAAGTCGTGGACTGATGAATAGTATGAATAGACCCTGTCCAATGGGTGCTGCACTCGCCATAGGTCGTGCATCTCCCAGTGGGATAGCCAGTTCTGGAACGCTTGGGCATTGGACGCTACCGCTGCAGCTCGGAGGGGGGGAAGGATCGGTCCAGGTGCACGTCCTGCACTATATTGAAGTCCCCGCCAAGCACCCAGGGGAGGCCAGCGTATGGGTGGAGGACCTGGGTCAACTGTGTTAGAAAGGAGGGTTGGTCTGTGTTCGGGGCATATAATGATCCTAAGAGGACCTCCTGACCATTCAGCTGCCCCCGTACTAGACAATACCTGCCCTCCTGATCCACCCTCTTTTCCTTGCAAATGAAGGGGACGCCCGCCCTTACCCATATTAGGGTGCTATGTGCATGCGCAGAGAAGACCGTGCCATATATTTGCCCCCTCCAGCGTCTACGGAGTTCATCAAGTTCTGTGTGGGGGGGGCGTGGCTTGGCAGCCGATGGAAGGAGACGCGTGAGCGCCGAGCTCCGCAGCAGCCTCCCCATTAATCCTGGCGATTCCCGTCCTGTAAGCCCTTGAGCCCTGATTTTGCCCGCGCCTCCTCCCGCACACCTGGGGGCCTGAACGGAGACGGTGGGAGCGGATCTCCGGCTGCGTGGTACCAGCGCCGCGCCGGGACTCTGGTGAGCGGCGCCGGCCATCTTGCGGCCTGGGTGGTAGGCCGCATCCCCGACCTCGAGTGGCTGGAGGGCCGAGTCGCGGTGCTACCTGGCCGGCCGCCGGCTGCTGTGGGGGCCGGTGCCCTGAACTTTCGCGCTCGCCGCAGCGGCGGAGCCCGAGCCGCTTTGCCGGGGTGTGCCCACAGAGGCACGGTGGGGACGCCTGCAGCGGAGAAATCCAGTGGAGACCCTCGGCCCTGGGGGACCGGCGGCGCGCCAGACTAGGAGCGCGAGATTGGGGTAGGGCTTGCCCCTGTGCGGCCTGCCGGAATTGCGACTGACCGGCGCTGACCCCTGGCCACCAGCTGCTGGGAGATCCTGCCGTGTGCCAGCTGCGGAGTGCAGGCTGGAGGTGAGGCCTAGCCATGCGCCACTTAACTGCGTGCGGAAGGACCGGCGCTGGCCCCTGGCTGCGTGTCGGCGGGGGGGCCTGGTTGGGCGCCATCTGCGGATCCTGGGATCGCGGTCAGGCCAGACCCTGTGCAGCCTGCCGAGGGGGGGACGAACCGGCGCTGGCCCCGGGCCGCTTGCCACCGTGGGACCCCGCAAACGCAGGAAGGCCTGGGGACTGGACACTGGGGACACCCAAGGGGCCCGGATTCCTGGGGCCTGGGCGTACTACTCACTGGCCGTCACGTGCCTGGGACTTTGAGGGGCCTCCCCTGACGCCATTCTGAACTGATAGCATTGGACATTGCGTCTGCACTTGGGGGAGCGACGCACTCCCGGGGGCTCCTTGTGATTGGTGGACAGTAAAGCGAAGAGCGAGGCCCAGGTGCCGCTAGGGAGCTGCTGGTTTTGTGGGCCAGCGGACCCGGAGGAAGGGCGGCACGGAGAGGGACCCCGGGGCTCCCGACCTGAGGAGCTGGACTTGGTGGGGGACGCCGACCCTGTTGCTGCAGAGGAGATACCTGGCCGCCTCCATGGGGAAACGCCCGAAACCTCCCCCGGATGCGGCTGGGGGGGCGACGGATGACCGGGGCTCCACCCTGGATGACGACCCGGCGACGGGTCTACCGCAGAGCCAGCTTGAGCAGATCCTGAAGGCCATCGCCGACACCAGGGAGGCCCTGCACCACGACATCGGGCAGGTGTCCACGAGCCTGGGCCTATTGCGTGCGGAGCACGGCAAGTTGGCGGATCGGGTCAAGCAGACCGAGAGCCGGATTGATGCGCTGGAACCCACGTCAAAGGCGGCGGACACCCTCCTGCGAGAGCTGCAGCACAGGGTACAATTACTGGAGCAGAGGGCGGAGGATGCCGAAGGGCGCAACCGCCGCAACAACATTCGCGTGGTGGGCCTGCCGGAGAAGATTGAGGGGACTGACATGTTGGGCTATCTGGAGACCTGGCTGCGTGATGTGGTTGTTCCGGAAGGGCTATCACCGTTCTATACCCTGGAGCGGGCTCACCGAGTGCCGGCTCGTCCCCCACCCGAGGGCCGGCCTCCCCGCCCGGTAGTGGCGCGGCTGTTGCACTACAGAGATCGAGACCTCATCCTGCAAAAGGCGCGAGCACTGGGGCCCTATAAGGTGGACAACGCCCAGGTCTCCATTTATCCGGACTACTCCTTGGAAGTCCAGAGACAGCGGTCGACTTTCCTAGCGGTCAAGAAGGCACTTCGGGAGGAGGGTGTCCGCTACTCTCTCCTGTTTCCAGCCCGCCTGCGGATCATGCTGGATGGCAAGTCTTCCTTCTACGACACTCCCGACGACGTCTGGAACTGGCTGGAGTTATACAAGACCGGCGCGGATGCACTTCACGTGACCGAGGAGCGACGGAAGGCACCACCGAGACCTAGGCGGAGTAGGAGACACAGGAAACGGCCGCCGAACGCTCGGACACCTTCGATCTCACAGACTGCGCTGGAGCGCAGGGATGCCCTCCGGGCGGTCTCCACCATCTCTCAGGCAAAGGGCTCCGCATCAGCAGTGGAGTCGGGCTCCCGAGAGGGCACTGACGAGGGGGCTTCGGAAGAATCGGCGGCTGGAGGCCCCGCTCCACCACATGTCACACCTGGGACTGCTGATGGTTTGTTGGACGAATAAGGCAGATGCTCCCCTGCAGTGGTATTGTATAACCTGATGTGCGCCTGATCTGGGTTTGGGGAGGAGGCAGCATTGACCGATTGGGCCTGGAACTGGTGTTGGGTGGCCAGCCGCTGGGGTGGTGGCTACCTTGTTTGAGGAGGGGGCGCGGGGCACTTGGGGCACGTTGGGGAGGTCTGACTGGGAGGAATGTGCTGTTCACGGTCTATCGGAAGAGGCGACAGGCCACCCCCTCTCTTCCCACACCTATTGTGGGACTCTGGTAGTTGCCAGAGACTGTTCCTTTTGGGATTAATCATTTGGATGGGTTTCTGCTGTTGGGGGCCTATTCTGGGGAGGGGTGGGGCGAGGGATTGTTGGGGAATGTTGGGGTTTTGGTCTAGGGGAGTAGCCAGTGTGTGCGCGATACTTGCTTTCTTTGGGACTGTGATTGCTACCAGGAATGGGGACCCTCCTTGACCTGAAGTGTGTGACCTGGAATGTGAGGGGTCTGAATTCCATGCTGAAGCGCCACAGGGTTCATGCTCATCTTGTCCGCAGGGGGGTTCAGATAGCCTTCCTACAGGAAACTCACATTGATCAAACTGAGGGGCGGGCTCTGCAGCGCAGATGGCGGGGGCATATGTTTTACACCACCTACTCGGCCTTTGCTAGGGGGGCTCTGATATGGGTGCGGGCAGGGATTCCCTTCCAGCCATTAGTGACGATAGTTGACCCCGAGGGGAGGTTTGTGGCGGTACAGGGCCGATTAGATGGGAGGGACGTGACGCTCTGCAGCGTGTACGCCCCGAACGTGGACCAACCTGCCTTCTTTGCGCGACTGTCTGGGAAGCTGGCGACTGTCCTAGCTGGCACGGTCCTGCTTGGGGGGGATTTTAACTCTGTACTGGACGTAGACTGGGACCGTTCTCACCCACCACTGGCGCAAGCGGCAGCTCACAAGCTGGTGAAGAGTAGGAGGGAGTGGCAGAGTAGCTGGGGCCTGGTCGATGCATGGCGGACCCAACACCCCATGGACAGGGACTTTTTTACTCATCCCCGCACGATCTGCATGTTCGCCTGGACAGCATTCTGTGTTCATTAGACATCCAGAGCCTGGTCCGCCACAGTGAGTACTTGACCAGGACGGTATCTGATCATAACCCCTGCCTGGTGACGGTGCAGTGGATGAGGCGACGCCAAGCTATCCCGACGTGGCGGTTGAATCCGCTGACGCTGGAGGACCCACCGTTTAAAGCCGGGGTGCGCAGCCGGGTGGAGGAGTACTTTGGTGCTAATGAGGGCACGGCCTCCAGCAGGGCACTGGAGTGGGACGCCTTCAAGGCGGTAATCCGGGGCGTCTGTATCTCGGCTACTGCGGGAGTCCGTAAGACCCTCCTGCAGGATGTAGAGCGCAGCGAGGACCGATTGCGCACTGAGGAAAGACGCAGCCACACGGACCCTGAGGCTCATGGAGCGGCCTCGGCAGCACGGGAGATGGTGGCGACGGCCATGGAAAAGTTGCGCTGCTTTGATTATAAGGAGTTTCTGGTCCGGGCTCACGCCGAGCGTGATAAAGTGGGCTCGCTACTGGCGTGGTTGGCCAACCCTGGGACCCGTGGATCCCCGATAGTGGCGCTCGCCACTCCAGACGGGCGCATGGTTTATACGCAGTCGGACATCAACGACCAGTTCCTTCGGTATTATGAGCACCTTTATTGCTTTATGCCGCGGCCACGGCCCGCGTCAAGACTGGAACCACCATCTCGGCCCCTTACGCGGTGGGCCGGGGGACCCGACAGGGGTGCTCTCTCTCTCCCCTGTTGTTTGCGCTGGCTATTGAGCCACTGGCCGCACATGCCCGGCTGGGCCAAGCGTATGCAGGACTGCTGCTGAGAGGCGACACCCATTACATCTCTCTCTACGCGGACGACTGTTTGTTGTTTCTGGCGGACGTGAATGATTCTCTGCGGGGAGCCGAGCGGCTCCTGGCGAAGTTTGGCCAGCTCTCGGGACTGAGAGTCAATTGGGGGAAGTCTTGCCTCTTCCCGCTGACCCCAGGGGCTGATGATTCCCAGCCAGGGGGCGCCTTGCGATGGGAGCGCTATTGCCTCCCCTATCTGGGCATCCTCGTATACCACTCACCAGCGACCCTCTTAGACGGCAACATCAACAGGGCAATTCGGAATCTACAGGGTTGCATGGGCTTCTGGCGGACACTCCCGTTGTCGGTTGCGGGACGAGTCGCATTATTGAAAATGGTAGCGCTTCCCCGATTGTTGTACCTGTTTCGCACCCTGCCGATCTGGATTCCTGCGTCAGTCTTCAGTAGATTCCGCTCCCTCACATCTGGGTTCATCTGGGGATCGGGTAGGCGACGGGTGGCGCTGGCCACGCTGCTGCGCCCCAGAGCAGACGGGGGTCTCGCAGCACCGGATTTTGAGTGGTACTACCTGGCGGCACAGCTGCAGTGGCTCACCCAGGCGGTGGCCTTGGAGTTCCGAGGCCCGGAGGGAGTGGTGGGCAAACTGTTCCCGAGACACGTCCTTTCCTTTATAATCTTGGGTCAGAAATTGGACCTTGCTCAGCTCACTTTGGAGGAACGAACGATTCGCAGCTGCTGGCTTCGGTGCCACAGGCGCTCGGGTGTCGTTCGCCCCTACGCCCCTGAAATTCCGCTCGGGATGTGCACGGCCTCTCCACACGGTGGCGACTGGTCAGCGCTGGCAACCTGGGAGGAGCTTGGCTTGCAGATGGTCGGCGATCTTTATAAGGATGGCTCGCTGCTCCCGTTTCAGGAGCTGCAGGATTCTTACGATCTGCCGAGAGGTGGATATCTGCTACACGCTTCATTGGTGGCTAGTATTCGCCTTTATTGGAGGAGTGGGCTCACCGAACCGCCGACCTCGGAGTGCTGTCAATACGTGGTAATGGCCGCTGGCACTTACAAGGCCATCACATGCCTTTACCGGCGATTGTCGACTGCCACCCTGCGACCCCTGGATGCGCTGCGAGCCAAATGGGAGGGGGACATTGGGCGGTCTATCCCTGAAACGACCTGGCCACAGCTGCTGCGCCGAGCATGGAAGGGCACCAGGAACGCCAGGTTCCAATTGGTTCAGTTTTTTACCCTGCACCGCGCATACCTAACACCGACGAAAATCTCGCAATACTTCGAAGGTGCGTCCTCACTCTGTCCTAGATGTGGGACAGCGGACGCGGACTTCGCCCACATGTTCTGGACCTGCAACAAGCTGGCCGGTTATTGGGAGGCGGTGATGTCCTGCCTGAATGCTGTCACGGACCGGCAGATCGATATTGACATGGGCACCTGCCTATTATTGTGGTTCCCTCACACCCCCCGCAATCGGGTTAACAGTAAATTTTGCGACTTGGGTTTGGTGTTAGCCAAACGTGAAATCTCCATGCACTGGAAATCTACCCAAGGCCCCAGCTACTTGCGTTGGAAGACCACTCTGGAGCGCTGGGCGAAAGCAGAGAGTACCTTGCGGCTGCGGCAGGCTAGGAGCCTAGATAATGACAAACGCTGGAGGCGGCTAGGGCATGGGAGGCCCTAGTGGTGGCGCTCCAGCAGCCAGAGGGTGATCTGAGCGAAGATGAGGGAGGGACACCAGGTTGAGGGTGCTGAGTATGGGGATACCTTGCGCGCACCAGGGCACACACACTACTTACACCTATCGATGGCGGATCAGGAGGTCCTAACATCCCGTTGAATGACATGACTTCCCTTTGCCGAGGGCCTGTCCAGGACAAGAAAGTAATACCAAGTTAATGACTGGGAGGGAGGATTGTGACACACTGGCTATGGGGGTGGGGTACAGGGTGGGATTGGTCTGATGGGGATGTTAGCAATAAAAGGTGTCCTGTTGGAACTGTACTGATATACTGCATTATCGGCTGCTGCCTTGATTGCTATTTTCCTGTAATGTACTTTCTGACCTGGAATGCCAATCAAAAATGTTTTTACAAAAACAAAAAAATCAAGTTCTGTGTGGGTCATGTGGGTCTCCTGCAGGAGGGCAATCCCAAGCACATGCCGCTGCATATAGGAAAAGACAGAGTAGCGTTTCGACAGAGTGTGCATACCACGTATGTTCCAAGTTACTATGTTAGTGTGCGTCATGTGTCCGGATGCGTCGCACCCGCACAGGGCAGGGGGATGCCCCGGGGGGGCCTAGAGGTACGTTCCGGGGGGGAATATCAGTGTGCCGCAACTGAAACATAACAACAACTGCAAACAGCGCAACTAGTGGGGCGAGTCCCCAAAGGGGCATACTTCCAAACCTCAAGGTGAACCACCAACAATGAAGTATTAGCCAGCGCAATAGCAAGTGGGGTGCGTGTAATGTCAGCAACTAGTCTACACTACGCCCCTATCGCAGACCACCCAAGCTCTCAAGAGGTGTGTAGTGAAGCACAGGCTGGTCAATCGTGTAGGTTCGGTGTGGACCACAGCTACGAAAGCCTGGAAGTGCAGTATCTACGCGGTGCCTTCTGTCCTCTGGCCAGCAAGTCAAGCCTCAGGTATTCAACTGCATTTCATCAGATGACAGAGAAAACGCACTCAGCACATAACACATTTCAACAGCGTGCGCATAGACATATTAGAAAGATACAATATGCAAAGTACTCAGGGGCATGGGCCTTGCGAGGGCGCCGCATTTTACCATTCAGTCACATGAGCTGGTCAGCCGTTTGAGGCGTCACTTCTGGTATGTTAAAGTCTTCAGAGAGCACAGTGGATGGGGACGACGAACCACTCGTTCCCAGGTCGCTGCGTGCCTGGGTCTCTAGGCGGATAGCATTGTTCGCTGCTCCAAGGGTCGCCACTGCCTCAAGCGCTTCCTGCCGTTTGATTCTCATCTTCTCCGGGGTGGGCGCAACTGGGCCGAGGCCCGTGTCCTGGAGGCCCCCCCGCCGCCTGCGCTGCCTTGATCTCTGTTCCTGCCAGCCGCCTTCCTCCGGGCCTGCTGGTCTTGTTCCCTTCCATTGCCCCGTCTCCTCCAGCCAGTCCCAAACATCCGATGGGGCATCAAAAATGCGGGCACCCTCCTTCGAGATCACACGGTGGCGGGAGGGGAACAACAAGGAGAAGGCCAGCTCTAGCTCCCGCAGTTGTCGTTTCACCGCCATGTCGGTGCTCCTTCGTCTTTGCACCGCTGCTGTATAGTCTGAGAGGAACATCACCCGACTGTTATCCCACCGTGAGATCACCCAGACTCCTGGTTTCGAGGAGCACCATGTCGCGATCTCGATAGTTAAGGAGTTTGAAGAGAAACGGGCGAGGCTAAGCCCCGGGCCGAGGCCTCTGCGCTGGCACTCAGTGCGCCCTCTCCACCGCAAAGTGTGGTGACAGCACCCCCGAGGCAGGAGTTCGGGCAACCAGGTCTCAATGTACTGCTCCGGGTTTTTCCCTTCCTCTCCTTCCGGAAGGCCTTCCACCCGGACATTGTTGCGCCGAGAGCGCCCTTCCACATCCTCTATGCGGTCTTCAAGCATGTGAACCCGGTCAATCATGTCTTGGAGCGCTGAAGTGTGGTTTTGCACCACGGGCTGGATCTCTTGGAGCGACTGGTTCTGCATGGCAACCGACTCCGCCAGCTTACGATGGTCGGCATGGAGGAGAGTGAAATCGGACGTGACTTTATCAATCCGGGCCTCTAGCGACACTTTAGTTTGCTCCAGGGTGGTGCCGATGCGCTCAACCGCCGCCAGCACAAAGTCCATCTTAGCCGCAAGGGTCGCCGCCGGAGGCTCCATGTTACCACTCTGATGCCCAAGGGGAGCACAAAGACCATCAGCGTTCTGCTGTCTATTTTGCGATTTGTCCCTTAGCCGGCCCATCACCAGCTGTTGCGCCGTGGGCATCCGCAAATGTTTGTTGAGGCAGACGTGCGCAGCCAGCCCCAGACTCTCCGCTGCCAGGCCTCCTCTCAAACGCAGAGGAGGGAGTCGCTGCACCAGTCCCACGGCGACGTTAACAGCAGACAGGGAGGTACCCTCCCCGGGGCAGACTCCGTCACTGCCAAGGGTCGTGCCACGTGTTGTTAGGGCCAGTTCTGGGGATGGCGCAGGTGGTAGCTCCTCTTCCTCGCACAGCACAGGGGTTATTTGTTTTCTCCTCCATCTCTGGGTGTCACCCCTCTTGTGTCGCCTCGTCGACAAGCGATATTCGATTCCCCACTGGGGTCCCCAGTCAGTGTGCGCTTCAGTACCGCAGAGAGGAGCCCAGCACGCCCAGGACCTCTTCGACCACTCAGTGCCCCCTTTAAATGCGGGGCAGGTCTCACACCAGGGGATATGTTGCTCCAGCCTCAGCGGTATCTAAAATGGCGCTGCCTCCAAGATGGACACAGCCACTCAATCCACACCGGCGGGCCTCGCCCCAGCACCTCCAGGGAAGATACACACCGCAAAGTCTACTCTGAAGTTAATCAGATAGCGCGGACTGCTGTGCGAGAAACATTGTCAGTTGCCTAATTGAATGCGCGCTGCTTTCTCGAGCTGTTGTATTTTAAAACATTTGTTTTATCTTAAAAATCGTCAAATTGTTGCTAATTTCACTCTGCCAAGCTTTTAGAAATTTGCTCTGCCCGCATACCTGCACATAAAATCTTGCCACTCTCACCTCGCATTTTTAGCGAGCATCGAGGATCGCTGTGTTTTCTCAGAGCCATCTTGGGGGAGGATTGTTGTTTCACCAGGGTCACGCTTCAGTGGTTGGGCTCTAGCATTTGCCTGACTTTTTAAGACAGGAAATGCAAGCACGCAGCGTGTGCGCCGCTGGCGCGGCAGAGGCAAGCCCGTCAGCGCCCATCCGCGCACCGACCGCGCTCAGCGCCAGCCGCGCTGCCAGTGGCAGCCTAAACCGAGGCAGGATACAATATTCTAGGAAAGAGCTACTTTACATTGGTAAGAGGGACGAGGGGGGGAACTGCCCATTGCCTGTTGCTAAGGGATTAGTCGGAGAGATCTTGAACTGCGGGCTGATTAACAACAAATCTCTAATAAAGCACTACCAAGAGGTGTCCAATATACTAGAGAATATGGATTTAGACGTCCTCTTTCGAACAGAAACTTGGACCAGCCGGAAACTCCGGTAGAAATGGGCTTTGCCTGCCCAGCTGGATATAAAATACTCCACAAACCGAGGGCTGCTGGAAGAGGAGGGGGGGTCGGGTTAATTTTTAAGGAAAGGTGGAATTTTGCACCTCTACAGGTAGATGATGTTATAGGGATTGAATTGCTAGGTTTCTCACTTCAAGAGGTCAAATGTAGGATACTTATAGGAATGATCTGCTATAGACCCCCGGGCTTAAATACCCACTATCAAACCCTATTTTACACCATTACCAACTTGAGTATAACCCACTCTAGAATGATTGTCCTAGGGGATTTCAATTTGTGGGATAGTGACAAGCCAGATAGTCATCTGAGAGACTTAAGGCATACCTGCGAGAACTCTAACCTTCATCAATTGGTCCATCAGCCGACTCACTTAGGAGTACATATCCTAGATCTTCTGTTTGCAAACCAGAATGAGACTAAGGTGGTTGAGGTATTACCTCAAAATTGGACTGACCACTCCCTTATTCATTTTAACATTATGATATCTGGTGTAGAAGATAGTAATATTCGGCAGGTAACCTACCAAAAGAGAAGAGAATGGGCTAAATTAGTGAGAAACAGGACCCGTATGCCACCCCCGAATCAGAATCCTTTTGACCCCTCTGTCTCCGTAAAATAAAACTACCAAACTTACTGTACCTATGTAGTCGATACTCTCAACCTATTGGCCCCAGTAAAAAGTCTTAAGAATAGCAAAAAGACTTCTGCCCCATGGTACAGTGAGGAGCTGAAATTGCTACGCGTAGCATGTAAAAAGGCTGAGAGAAAATGGAGGAGGGCCTATTCTGAGACAGATAAAACTGATCTGAGAATATTACAGTCTTAGTATAAGGCATCTATCTCTAAGGCCAAAGCAAACTTTTTTGCTACATCCATTCTGCAAGCACACAACAGCACCAAAGCACTCTTCAATGTTTTTAGGGATCTTTCTAGTCCTGTCTGCATGAGCAACAAGGTGGTTTCTACGCAGAAACTTTGAGACGAGATCGCCTCCCATTTTGAAGAGAAAATTGTAATAAATGTTGGGGAACTTCAGACCATGGATCATAGCAGCCAGGATGAGTCTCCCAGGAAGGTGCATGAGGGATCTCGGATAGACACCTCCCTGGAATACTTTCACACCCCTACGGAAGAATATTTTATTCAGCTTGCCCAAAGTGTGTCCTCAGGATCTCCCCTAGACCCCCTCCCACATAAAATTTCGAAAACATTTGGGCAGCAAACCTTTCCCTGGCTGCGACAGATTTGCTGTCAGTCCCTGGAGGTAGGAGAGGTGCCAGAGATATGGAAGCAGGCAGTGGTGACTCCCCTGTTAAAAAAAACTTCTCTGGACCCTACTACTCCTGCGAATTTTAGACCCATATCCCTTTTGCCCTACCCTATTAAGATTCTAGAAAAAATAGTCAGTAAAATTCTGTCATGTTATCTGGAAGACAATTTGTTGCTGGATAAGGACCAATTTGGTTTTCATCCAGGACATGGTACGGAGACCGCTCTGGCCTCAGTAATTGACAACCTACGAATGCGTGCTGTCAATGGGAACTCCTCGGTCCTAGTATTACTGGATATGTCAACCGCATTCGATACGGTGAGCCATGCATTGTCAGTGGAAAGATTAGTGAGTATAGGGGTAAAAGGACGGGCCTTGTAGTGGCTATGCTCTTATCTGTCGGGACGACAACAGGTTGTGTCTCTGATGCCTTTTACTTCGGCCAAGTCAATAGTACATCATGGAGTACCACAGGGCTCCGCGATCAGCCCTATCCTTTTTAATATCTATCTGCGCCCCCCTGTTCCCCATGATTAGATCCTTTGGAATTGACCTGGTCAACTATGCAGATGACACTTAATTGGTGTTCTGCTTGGAAGAAAAACAAGCGGTATCTATGGAGACCTTCCAGGAGTGCATGTGTCAGACTGCTGGCTGGCTCAGGGAAAACACCTTATAGTTCAATGGGGGGAAAACAGAGGTGGTGTTTTATACGGCTACTAGAGTGTCCTGCCCTCTATCGACAGAATTTAGGCTCACCCCTGAGGATGAACCTTTGACCCCTGCCAAAACAGTGTGTAACCTGGGGGTCCTGGTGGATGGCAATCTCCAAATGGAGTCACAGGCCAATAAAACCATCTGTGTCTGTCTCTCCCTACTGCGCATGCTACGGAAGATCCTTCTGCTGCTTCCAAATGACTCTCGTTCCTTGGTAGTGAGGAGCATAATCTTAAGTAGACTGGATTATTGCAATTCCCTATACCTAGGCACAGCAATATATTCTGCAGGGGTTGCAGAGAGTCCAGTCTATGGCCGAAAAGCTGCTGCTTAAGAGACAGCGTCGGTCTTCTACAGCTTTGGCCTTGAGTGATCTTCACTGGCTGCCTCTTAAGGAGAGAATATGCTTTAAATCTCTCTGCATTGTATATAAAGCAGCCCATGGCTTGGGACCTGTTCCTCTGCAGGAGAGATTCACCTGGTATAACCCCGGGAGACAGCTTCGCTCCTCTAGCGCTAATTTGATCAAGGCCACCAGGTTCAAGAGATCAAGGTTGGGAGGTAGAGCCTTTGGTGTGGCGGCGGCCCGCCTTTGGAATGAGTTGCCCCAGAATCTCAGACAGATCAGCTCGCTGACGTGCTTCAGGAAGAGCCTGAAAACCTGGCTGTTCCCAAGGAGCAAACATTAGTTCTTCTCTCGGATAGTTATCTCCGCCGCTATATTGGCTTTCTTCACTCTAAGCGCCAGGATACCCGTAGGGTGACAGTTTTTGTGCTATATAAGTACTCACTTCACTTCACTTCAAAGTCCCAGTCGCTTACACTAGCAGGCTGCCCCTTTAATCGCCGCACCAGGCGCAGTGCAGAGCCTCATTTTCATGGCAGCCACTGGTACCTCCATCCGATTCCAGCTCACGAGGCCATCTGCCATAGTTCCTCCCCGCCACCGGCTCGGCCTCACAGCACGGTCCAAGCCGTGTCACCCATTATTCCCGGCAACACTCGTAGGCCGCGTCTCCGCTCCAGATTAGGCCGAATTCAGGGCTCGGGCTGCCTCCCAGCTGGGCAGTGTAGTGGTAGCAGCCGCGCCTCTTGTCCCCGAGCTCACCACTCCTACTCGTTGCCACCGTCACTCCAGGCCACAGCTCCGCACCCTCTGGTCTGCAGCAATCAGCCTATTGGCTCCACCGCGGCCATCTGCAGGTGCAGTGGTACGCCAACCGGGACACTCCCCCAGTGCCCCGGCGCCTCAACAGGCCCCTTCTCGTCCGCCCCGGGTCCCACTCCTCACCGCGAAGCACCAGGCGCAGTGCAGACAAGATGGGCCCGCAGGTCTCGGCAGGTCTCAAGCCTCAGGCGGTGCGGGGCCCAATCTTCAACAGGTCTCGGGGGCTGTCGTGCCCTCTGCCAGCACCGTCCCGCTTTTTGGGTCTGGTCCCTGGGGCTCTCACAGTGTCCGCAGCCGCCCCCTAGGCCGCAGGCCCAGGTCCCACCAGCGGTGCACCGCCGCCGTCCTACGCCCGTCTTCCTTCCCTGGCAGTGTCTCGCAGCACCCAGCCGCAAGCAGCCCAGGATCACGGGGCCTGTCGATACCCTGGGGGGCATCACCCAGTCAGTCTCATTGGGCACCAAGGACTAGGGCAGCGTCTGGCTCCGTCAGCAATGCTCCGTCTGCACCATAGGCCTCGCCAATGGTCGTCGGGCCCTGGGGCACTTTTCGCACCTTCCCCCGTCAGGGCCGCTCTGTTACAGCCAGTCCTCGATCTCAGTAGCTGCAGCACCAAACTGGTAATTATCGAGCCCCACAAGCTCCTCGCTGCGCACCCACACCGTTCCCTCACAGCACGGATGTTGGAAACACCTCAGGAGGATAAATTGCAGGAAAATTAGGGGTCGGAGGACGGAGCGCTAGCAGATCGCGTCCGCCCTGATGGCTGACTGGCCACGCCCCTCGTGGCGTCGGAAACTCTTGTCGTTCTATATGGAAGGAAGTGAAGAAGCACTGCTGCTGTGAAGGTGAAAAGGGTCCAGTGGAATCCAAGCCTGGATTCTGGATGAGAGGAACCTGAAAGCAGAGGGGGCAGAGTCTGGGTCCCTTCAGAGTGACCAGGGGCTCGGTAGACGAATGCCCACCGATGTCAGGTGCTTCAGGTGCGAAGAAGGGATGCTTGACTCTGCAGCCACGAAGTCCCACAGGCGTCGAGGATGACCAGGAGCCGGAGGTGAGCAGTCCCACAAAGGATGTTGAGTGCTGAGGGGTCGGGCCGGCGGGAGCACCAACAAGCCTTGGCAACAAACTCGGTGAGAGGGCAAATCGACCTCAGGGACCTTCAGGAACCCACCTCCTGTGTTGCTGAAATCTTCAGAGTCCGCAGGAGCTCTGCAGCAGCTACCGGTCAGTTGCACTTAAGGTGCCTGCAAAGCAGGGGAGTGACTCCTTCACTCCAAGGGAGATTCTTCTGTTGTCTTAAGTGCTCCACAGGTCCTGCACGCATTCTGTATGTATTATGCCACCCATGAGAGGTCATGCAAAATGGAACTTGAGGTCTGCTACTGCAGCCTGTGTAAGATGGTGCTTGCATCACTTACTTTAGATATAGGTTCACTATATCTAATGGTCACTACACTTAAAGCCTATAAGTCACCCCTATAGTAGGCCTTATCAATCCTGAAGGCAGAGTGCTGGGTTTTATGTGAGAGGGTGTCCCTGCATGAGCAGAGGCCCTCTCCAGCCTCCGGAGACCATTCTCCCGGGTTGTCTGTGACTCAGCCGGACATATAGGTAGAGGTGCATTATAACCTCGCAGTAAATGCTATCTCGAAAACGGCCGCATAGAGACATATAGTGTTTGGTATCAAACACCTTGGAATCATACCTCCACACCAGTAACTGGCGTGGGAGGTAGGATTTCACCCTTCTGAAGCAAGCTTTGTGGGGTCACCGGTCTAACCTGTGCCAGCCTTCTCGACCCGGCAGCACAAAATGGACGCTGCCAGCCAGAGACACATTTCTGCCCTCCTGCTGCTGAGTCAAGCTCGAGCACAGGAAGGCAGCATAATAGGCATCCTGTCGCAGGGAGGTGTGACCATCTCCCAGACAGGGTTTAGTGTATTGGGACTGGGTGGGTACACTCTGAAAATAGACATCCTGTCGCAGGGAGGAGTGACCATCTCCCAGACAGGGTTTAGTGTATTGGGGCTGGGTGGGTACACTCTGAAAGTGCCTGAAAGTCTGCCCTGGGGGCACATTTGGTGTCCCTGTGCATAGTCCAGCTAAAATCAGTTCTGGAAGCCATTGACTCCTGCTTTGGCGCGAAACTGGACAAAGGACATGGGTGTAGCCACCCCTCTGTCCTGCCCCTCCCCATTCAGCCCATGGGAGGCCTCTGGGGTACCTATGCCCTGGGTACATGGTGTACCATATACTAGGGACTTATAAGGGTACCCCAGTATCCAATCTGGAGTGTATCAAAGTACATGTATGTCAATTTAAGGGAGAAAGCAGATAGGCTGGGGTCCTGGTTAGCAGGATCGCAGCCAGACTAGTCAAAAACAGTGAGACATCAAGCAGAAAGTGGGGGTTACCATATGAAGCAGATCCTAGTTTCCTACACCCACCAATATGCAAAAAACAGCTTATGAGGGGGTGTTTAAATTATTCAAGTGCAGATCTGGTGATCCACCCACCCAGTCTCAGATAGGGACACAAAAAAGGGCAAACAAATTCTCATTAACTTTTGTTAAACATGTTTAGCTTGACACTCATTTACAAACACCAAAACAGAGCAGGAGGTCTACTCATTTAAAATGGAGGTTGTTGATAATCAGGCTTTAAGGGAAAGTGGAAAAGCGATCAATAAGACTACAGAGCACTGCTATAGGAAAAGATGCTTCCATGCAGGCAGTCTGCGCAGCGTTTTGACGGAAGGCTTAGCAACAGCATGGGGTGTTTATCAAAAAAATAAACTTTAGTTTTCCCTTTTTTAGGAGAGGGTGGCAAGCATCTCCCCTCCCTGAGCCTGTCTGGCCCTGCAGATCCAAACTCCAGGGGCTTCATTTAATTAAAAGGGGGGGGGGCCTGTGGACCCCATCCTCTGGGGCTGTTGTTTTATTAAGTTGGGGAGGGGGTCGAGGATGACCAGGAGCCAGAGGTGAGCAGTCCCACGAAGGATGTTGAGTGCTGAGTGGTCGGTGGCCGGCGGGAGCACCAACAAGCCTTGGCAACAGCAACCAACGCAGGAAGGACAAACAGGTTACGGTGTGGACCAGCAAGGTCAAAGGGACTCACCAAGCTATGGGGAGTCAAGGTACATCGGGAGTAACCCAGAAAGCCCAAGAACAATCAAGATGACTCTCAGGGGGACCCACAGGCCAAAGGACCAGGAGTCACGAGGGGACCTCGAGCAAGATTTCAAAGCACCAGCCCATGGAGCACTCAGTGCGAGGAAGCCGGGACTACACGGAGTCCAATGCACAAGCTCAGGAATCGCCAACAAGCACATGAAATGAAATGAAAAGGGGATTTGTATAGCGCGGCTGCTGCCCGAGGGCGTCCAAGCACTTGCAAATGGACGCGGTGCACAGTGGTTCGGATTACGCAGCCCCAAACAGGGATACTGGCCCCAAACTCGGTGAGAGGGCAAATCGACCTCAGGGCCCTTCAGGAACCCACCTCCTGTGTTGCTGAAATCTTCAGAGTCCGCAGGAGCTCTGCAGCAGCTACCGGTCAGTTGCACTTAAGGTGCCTGCGAAGCAGGGGAGTGACTCCTTCACTCCAAGGGAGATTCTTCTGTTGTCTTAAGTGCTCCACAGGTCCTGCACGGATTCTGTATGGAATCACAGCACCAACTCAGCTTTGGACGGAAAGGGGGACGAAGTCAGCCCAGTCGAGGTCCAGCGAAGTTCAAGGTGTCCAGACGGTCGAAGTTCAGTGGTTTCTTCTATGTAGAATCTTGTCCACGTAAAATCTAATGTCCTGTAGCCAGGTAACCCATTTATTACCCACGGGAGAGGGTTGGACAGATTCAGGGGACCTTCCTACTGGAGGGGCAGGACAGAGGGATGGCTACACCCATGTCTTTTGTCCAGTTTTGCGCCAAAGCAGGAGTCAATGGCTCCTAGAACTGAGTTGAGCTGTACAATGCATAAGTACACCAAATGTGCCCCCAGTGCAGACTTTCAGGCACTCTCAGGGTGCACCCACCCAGCCCCAATACACTAAACCCTGTCTGGGAGGTGGTCACACCTCCCTGTGCCAGGATGCCTATTGTGCTGCCTTCCTCTGCACGAGCTTGGCTCAGCAGCAGGAGGGCAGAAATGTGTCTCTGGCTGGCAGCGTCCATTTTGTGCTATCCGGGTCGAGAAGGCTGGCACAGGTTAGACCGGTGACCCCACGAAGCTCGCTTCAGAAGGGTGGAATCATACCTCCCATGCCAGTTACTAACCCTCTATGAGTCTCTCCGAGGCCCCAGAGGACCCCATACCCCAGGCAGTTTTTTACAATTAGGAGATGGGGTGTGCAGACCCCTCTCTGTGCCTTTATCATGTTCAGGCAACCCACAGGCCACATTTATTTTAAAGTGGAGGGGGCGCACCCGACCCTCTCCCATCTCCACAAGGCTTTGTCAGACCTCGGGACCCCATCCCTTAGGGCCGCATCTGAACTTGATAGCAGAGAGAGGGGCGTATATATATATATATATATATATATATATATATATATATATATAGATATATATATATATATATATATATATTTTTTTTTTTTTTTTTTAATAGGAATACAATTTTTGGATGTAGTATTCTATTCATCTTAAAAAGTTTAAATGGACAGCAATTTAAGAATAGGATTGACTTATTTTATAATTCGTACATGTTTCAGGCAACAATGAAACCTTCAAACTATTTACAAATGAAATTATCGTCTGTCTTTGTATTCCCCTTTGTAATTTGTACCTTTTCTATGCCTATGGTCTTAAGATCACGTGATGCACGATAGGAGGTGTGGCCCATAGGAGGGGTCAGGGAATCTAAGCATTATAAAATAACAGGCTGTTTGAATACTCGGTGTGTGATCAAGAGTACAGGGTACTCGAAACGCGTCGTCAGAAAGGTAAAAAATAAAACATCTTGCCTGAAGCCGTGGGGTCTGTCTCCTTCTTACGCCACGCCGCACGGTGTGGAGGTCTGAGGATTTCTTTCGAATATATATATATATATATATATATATATATATATATATATATATATACACGCTCCAAAGGTGCCCACAGGCAAGAAGCACTCAAACAGCAGTGCTGCGCTGAAGCCTTTTATTAGGTATGGACAACACCGGCAAAGCAGTCCTTTTAACAGCTGTCCCGCCGTCTGTGCCTGACGCGTTTCGAAGTGCTTGACTTCTTCCTCAGAGGCTCCGGCGGTAAAGATAGGCGCGGTCTGGTCACGGCTCCTCCCTTCTTATCCTCGATTTGCACGCCCTGATTGGGCTGCTTCATTGAGACTGTGCATAGGGTTATGGGATTCGTAGTGCCAGAGTCTTTCATAGCGCTATAAACTGTTGGTTTGTTTACAGCCCCTGACCAGACCGCGCCTATCTTTACCGCCGGAGCCTCTGAGGAAGAAGTCAAGCACTTCGAAACGCGTCAGGCACAGACGGCGGGACAGCTGTTAAAAGGACTGCTTTGCCGGTGTTGTCCATACCTAATAAAAGGCTTCAGCGCAGCACTGCTGTTTGAGTGCTTCTTGCCTGTGGGCACCTTTGGAGCGTGTATATATATATATATATATATATATATATATATATATATATATATATATATCAAAAACAACAAGGTGCCTGCTGAGGAAGAGCCCACTACTGGAAGGTATTGTCTGTATAATCTTTACTAAAGGTACTGCATGCAAGAAAGATCGCTGCACACACTGGAATTGTCCTGCTCCCCCGACGCGTTTCGTGCAAGGCTGCACTTAATCATGGGCTGCGGGCTTTTGGTTTGCAGAAGCGGCCATGCATTTTTGAAGCACCTGTGTGATTAAGATCCCCGCCCCAGTGGGCGTATCCACAGCAAGTGGAATTCTGGTCCTTGTGGTGCCATCCATGCTACCCAGTGGGTTACATGCCGCTTTCACAAATAATAATCATATTGTCCCAAGTGGGTTGTGGAACCTCGTCTTCCAAGCACCAGCATCTTGTCCCTCCAATAAAACAGCTCCCAGTACCAACGCCGCAGAGCCGGTTGACACCGCAGCAGGTCTGTGAAAACAGCAGGGCTCTTTCCGCGGTCCAGGCGGAACCGCCAAACATCAAAAACAACAAGGTGCCTGCTGAGGAAGAGCCCACTACTGGAAGGTATTGTCTGTATAATCTTTACTGAAGGTACTGCATGCAAGAAAGATCGCTGCACACACTGGAATTGTCCTGCTCCCCCGACGCGTTTCGTGCAAGGCTGCACTTAATCATGGGCTTTTGGTTTGCAGAAGCGGCCATGCATTTTTGAAGCACCTGTGTGATTAAGATCTCCGCCCCCGGGGGGGCGCTAGAGGGCACCAGGCAAGATGGCCGCACGTATGTGAGGCTCCGCCAGATCGGGACGAAATCCTTCTAATATCCTGTACATCCTGCCCTAAATACCGGACCAGCGTTGCGGCTCTATGTGAGCGAAACCGGGCTGCACTGACTGGCGCCGTTTCTGGCTGTTTGATCCGTATCCGACGACGTGCACGGTCATTGGGCCTGCTCGCTGAAGTCTGGCGTCGTGGTGCCCGGGAGGGGTGCCAAGCCTGAGACCTGTCTGCAGCGGAAGACCCCGGTGGCGCATAGCGCGGCTACTGGGGACGGCTCGAGAGGCGGAGCGGACCATTGGGACCGGCGGCGGGCTGTGCCAGGCGTGAGAGGAGAGCGAGCGGCGCCTGGGCTGTGACCGGTCTCTGCCGGCGGCGGTGAGTGGGGTAGCGGCACAGGAAAGTCCGGGGCTGCGGAGGCGGTGCTGGGCCGTACTGGGCCGCTCCGCGTGAACTGCGGCTGGTGGGGGCGGGGAACGCCCGGGGGAGACAGCGGGGAGCGGGCCGAACAGAGGCTGATGCGAGGTGGCTGGATATCGCTGTAATCTAGATGGTGCTCGCACTGTGAGGCACGAAGAACGTGGAACTGGGTCTGGGGCCTGCTAGCCTCCCGCTTGCTGCTTAGCGCGGTGGCTGAGACGCCTGACGCATCCACTCCCGGGCGCCCGCGGCTGTCTATACGGAGGGGAGCGACCACAGTTGAAGCGCCTGCAATTCCCAAACTTTGTGCATGATTACTGCTGACTGCTGTTGTTGAGACCTTGGGGTTCGGTGTAGCCCGCGACTGCACGCGTCTGTAACCTACGGGGTGGAAATTGGTGCCTTGAAGGCACGGACTGGGCCTCTGCTAACTGCGACTCGTGGCGCGTGGTGCGGCCTATGTGGACACTGGGGCTCGCTTTATGTGCCTGCTGGACCTGTTTGCTCTAACTGCTTGTGGATTTGGGCTGAGTTACTGGTTTTGCACATTCCAGATATATTTGAGAGCTGCGCCTGGAGTGGTTGGGCATGCTGAGCTGCTGGCATTATGGGCAGGCCTGAGCAAAATCAGCCCAAATTAACTTTCGACTAAAAAAAAGCCACCATGTCGGCCTCGCAGACACCACCGGACACAGAAACTGCTGGAGCGTCCGGCGGGGCGCCGAACTTAGAGGTCTCGCTCATGGCTATGCAAAAAACCTTACAGTCCATTGAGGGCACCATGGAAGCAGTGAATCATAGGCTTGATCATATGGCTACGCAGTTTGATAGACAGAATGAACGGATGGGAGAGGTAGAACAGAGGGTGTCTGCTACTGAGGACGGGCTGGCCACCGTGACTACGAAAGTATTCAACATGGAACGCGTCTTGGCGGTTATCCAGGCGAAGAACGAGGAGTTGGAAGGGAGGTCGAGACGCAACAACATCCGCGTCACGGGCCTGCCTGAATCTACAAATGTAGGCCGCATGGAGGACTTCATGGAACGATTGATCATTGACATCTTTGGGGCGGATCAATTATCTCGAGTGTTCATTGTTGAGCGAGCACATCGCTCGTTAGCTAAGCGACCAGTGTCTGGAGCACCTCCCCGCCCCATTATTGCCCGCATACTAAATTATAAAGACAGGGATGTGATCCTGCGCCTAGCACAGGAGATGGGCACCATAGACTACCCGGGCAATAAACTTGAATTCTACCCTGACTTTACGGTGGCGGTGCAGACGGCGAGGAAGGAATTCAATGGGGTGAAGCAACTTCTCAGGGCCGAGGATATTCCATATGCTATGCTGTACCCGGCACGCCTTCGGGTTGGAACCCCGTCAGAGAATAAAATCTTTACCTCTCCTAAGGCAGCTATGGACTTCGCTAAGAAGCAGAAAAAGAGAAAGCGAGACGCAGATGCGGCGCAGGACAGGGAGGATGACCTACACGACGAAGTTGCATGAGTGCATACATTTTGTCGACACGGACATTGCTTCTCACTGCCTCTGTTGGGGTGCTGCTATACCTCAATTCCATATTCTGGTAAAAGAATACAATGCACTGAAGCGGCTTCTTGGAGCCGAGGATATTACATAGACTAAACTGTATCCGGCGCCCCTACGGAGTAGGACGTCTTCTGATACGCAGGTCGATTGCCATTGTGATAATGCTGAATTATAGTTTGGGGGTAGCAGCTGGACCCTTCGAACGATTTGATGTATAAGAACGGGCCTGACCTGCTGATATGGACTAGGGACTTGACAATTGCAGAGACCGCTATTAGCTGCAGTGTTGCTGTAAGACCGCTGGTTGCACACTAACACGGGGCAGAGGGATGATTGTCATATCGCCTCGTTGGTTATGCATTGCAGGTGCGATCTGAGATGGGCCGCAGCGCTGGGACGGACGGGGCGGATGTTGAGATTGACAGCCCGATCCTCTCCTGCTTAGTTTACTAGTGGGAGCTGGGAACCTCTACGCCCCCACGCATGGGAATTCCCCACAAACTGTTTGATGCAAAGTTCCAAGTTCGGAGTCTGGGGGGTTGGGGAAGGCTTTGGCAGGTTGGGGGTGCTGAAGTGGGTGGGGGGGGATAGCTGAGTTCCGGGGTTTCAGATCTGGGTATTGTACTTTGCTAACATGGGTGGGAAGCTGAGGGATGCGGACACTGACACTCGGATCTCCTGGTTGATCCTTCTGATTTGTTTTAAGATGACCTCTGTGGTGGGTTTTTTGATTCACTACTCTGGCTTTGAGGCTCGGTGCGGGGGGGCTTATACTATCTCTCTGATTCAGGGCTATGGGGTGGGTAGATCTTATTATGGCTGAAGGCCGAAAGGTTAGCTGGATTACTTGGAATGTACGGGGATTAAACCGCCCGCAGAAGACCAGACAGATGTTGGCCTTCCTTAACAGGCATGGGGCGCAGGTGGTCTTTCTGCAAGAGACACATCTTAAGGGTAGGGCGGTGGAGGTGGTGGCTAGGCAATGGGCGGGCACTCGGGTTGCATCTAGCTACTCCTCATATGCTCGTGGAGTCATGATTTTAATCAAAAAAATGTACAGTTCGTCTCTATGCATGAAGAAATTGACAAAGAAGGTAGATTCATCATATTGCATGGGAAATTATGTGGCACACTGGTAACATTGGTCAATGTTTATGGTCCGAATGTCGATGATCCTGAATTCTATATAGCACTTTGGAATAAGGTATATGCTCTACCACCCTCGGCGATTGTTTGTGGAGGAGACTTGAATGTGACTCTAGATGGTGTGCTGGATAGGAAGGATGCGAGACCCTATGTGCATAAAAAGGCGGCTGATGCGGTGCGAGATGGTATGAATGGACTTGGCTTGGTGGATGTGTGGAGGCTGGGGAACCCTGGTGCACGAGAAGGAACCTGCTATACGTCTGCACATGATACGTGGTCAAGGCTTGACTATTGGCTGGTGACGAGAGATGTCAGTGGATGGGTTAAAAGGGTGAGGCACTTGCCTAGAACTCTTTCTGACCATGCTCCAGTGCTGATGGAGGTGGGGTTGCCGACGCACTCCCCAGCTCCCTTTTCATGGCGTTTATCTCCTGGCATTCTGACAGATCAAGTGCTGCGCGAACGTCTGAGAACGATTATTGAGGAGTTTTTTGACACAAATGTAGGATCTGTTGACAGCATGGGCACAGTATGGGAGGCATTTAAGGTGACGATAAGGGGAGAATGTATGGGTCTGCAGTCAGGTGTCCTTACGTCTCTGAGGAACTCCATGACCAAACTGGAGGGAGAACTGCTGTCACTAGAACGACTGCAAGAGCTGAAACCGGAAGCGTCTCGGTTGGCAGAGATCCGATCGAAAGTTACTGAATACAATGACCTAGCTGATCAGGAGGTTAAATTTTTGTCCAAACGTGCTAGAGCGCGGTATTATAGTGAAGGGGGGCGTGCAGGAAGAGGGCTAGCGGATAGGATTAGAGAACCCTGGGCCAGACATTGTGGTGTACAGGAGATAGTTAATGGGGACACTACCGTAACAAGTGCTACTGACATCTTGGAATGTTTTGTACAGTACTATCAGCAGATGTATGGATACAGGGAGACGGCAGAGGAAGACGAATTGGCACGGTACTTGGATGATATAGCATTGGTCTGGCTATCGAAGGGACAGCAGGATTTCTTGATGCATCATATTACTGAGGGGGAGATTAGGGATGCAATAGCAGCCCTGCCGAATGGGAAGGCGGCTGGCACGGATGGTTTGCCATCCGAATTTTATAAAGAATATGTGGATCTACTGTTACCACGCTTGGTGATGGTGCTGGAAGAAGCGTTAGAACAGGGACATCTGCCGGCGACGATGAGGGAGGCACTGTTGGTCGCACTACCGAAACCGGGCAAGGCACTAGACAACTGCGAGTCGTATCGTCCACTATCCCTAATGAATACAGATGTTAAGATCATTGCCAAGGTGTTAGCGACACGATTGCAATTGATATTGCCGGTTATGGTTTTACCAGATCAGTCTGGTTTTGTACCCCTCCATTCTACCACTCACAATCTGAGGGCTTTGTTTGCGGTCCTACACCTTCTTAAACCTGATCTGGCAGCGGTGGCGGTGCTGCTAGATGCAGCGAAAGCCTTCGATTCTGTGGCATGGCGTTACATGATAGCGGTGCTGCATCGAATGGGTGTGCCATATTTTTTTACATCCTTGGTCACCCTCCTGTATACAAACCCGATGGCGTGAGTGAGGGTCAATGGACATGTATCGGCGCCGTTCCCTATACAGAGGGGGACGAGACAGGGCTGTCCCCTATCGCCCTTACTTTTTGCTATCATGTTAGAACCCCTGGCCTGTATCCTGCGGCAAAGATACGCCGATACGGCGCTGCGATTCCCTCTCAGGTCGCTGGCGGTATACATGTACGCCGACGACATGGTTCTGTATATAAGAGACCCTGTACAGAATTTGGACAAAGTGCTTCGGGAATTCATCAGATTTGGGCGCTTCTCTGGACTATCCATCAACTGGGATAAGTCCATACTATTACCCCTAACGGATTCCACACTACCGTTTCCGCTGGAGTTTCCGTTGGAATGGGCGCTGGAACCGGTGCGCTATCTGGGGATATGGGTACACAGGGACAGCAAAGAAACGATACGGGCCAACTATATTGTGGCTATTTCCAAATTGGAGGACCAAGTTGCACGCTGGGTCAGACTGCCGTTATCATTTGCTGATAGGGTTTCCCTCATTAAGATGGTGGTGCTACCCAAATTTTTGTACTACTTTGTTAATGTGCCGCTCACCCTAACGTCCCATTTCTTTGCGCAGCTGCAATCCTTACTGGTTACATTGGTCTGGGCTGGAAAGAAGCCGAGAGTGAGATGGGATGTCTTGACGAAACCGTACGAACTGGGAGGGTTTGCTATACCGGATATGAAGCTGTATTATCTTTGTGCACGGGCACACTTTGCTGCTTACTGGCTGTCGGCTCCGTCACATACGCCACATGTGGCACTTGAGGCCAGCGCAGTCCTTCCATTGCCGCTCAGGGCGAAGATAGGGAACTCTCACTCCATATTTGAGAAAGGGGAAGTGGATACGGTACACAGTACATATAGCGCCTGGCAGGAGTTGGGCCGTAGATCGAATAGATTGCCGCTGTATGCGCCGGATATGCCATTGTTGCATCATGATGAAATTTCGGTCTCGGGTGAACTGGGAGCATTGCAGTTATTCCAGGGTGCGGGTATAGTGACGATGGGTGACATCTTCCCGACTGCTACTTTTCTCTCCCTGCAGACTTTGCTGGATCAGTCGAATAACTCCACAATGGCTACGTTCTTGTATGTTAGACTCCGGGCTGCGATACGAGCCTTATACCCTTCATTCCCGAACGAACCCCCGGTGTTGAGCGCAATACAACTCCTGTATACATCGACCAGTCGAGTCAAATTGATCTCACGGTTGTATAAGGCTTCGCAGGAGGATGAGGAAGGAGGAGCTATATTAGCCAAGGCTAGATGGGATGCATGCTTACCGGATCCGCTAACTGAGGAGGAATGGTCTGAATGTTGCTCCATGACTGGGGGATTTGCGGCAAATGGGAATTTCCGTCTCATTCACTTTAAATTCATACAGCAATGGTACTATACGCCTGTGCAGTTGGCGAGATATGGCCTGCGAGACCAGTCCTGCTGTGTGCGATGCAACATGGAGGGGGCTGACTTTATCCATTTGGCATGGAGTTGTGCTCGGGTGCATGCGTATTGGGTAGAAGTAACTGCAGTGCTTTCTGAAATGACATCGACTGAAATTCACACTGACCCACGCCTTTGCCTGTTGGGGATTGCTTCTGGAGTGCCAGCTGGGGTGAGACGCTTGGTGGTGATTGCCCTGCAGATTGCTAAGCGGAGAGTGGCTATATCATGGGGAGGGAAGCGGGCGCCAGTTGTTAAATTATGGCTCAACGACGTGGCATACTGTAGGGATCAACTGATCTGTTATTATGAGGAGCTCCCGGTAGCTTCCAGACCACGAGATATCTGGGGTCCTTACACTGAATATATGCTGTCGAAACTAACAGACGAGGAGGATACTTAGCTGACTTTCTTCTGTAGATTCCAGAGACTGTGCTGTAGGTGTGGTGAGGGGGAGAGTCCATCGTATGTGCCTATCTACCTCGACACGAATGTGACCATTTGCTCGCCCATCCTTTCACACGTGTCATGCTCCTTTTGTTTTATTTTTATAATTTTCCAAGGCCATATCTCTTTGTGCCACGCAAGACCGGACCGACTAACGGCCAGGGGGACTTTGCAGTGATTCTGCTATGCGTCATTCTTCCCATAGGCTTTAAAGTATTACTATGGTGCCATGATCTGAACCCTGGATTGTTTGGGGGGGGGGAAGTTGTTTGTTGTGATAAAACTAAAAATGAGACTACTTCTAATATGTATAAAAATGGGTGCAAGACTCAGGATTTACATTGCAACCTGCTACTGTACTGTGCTATACAATGCTATTGTGCTATATGTATGAAGCGTTTTGCGGCCGACCCGGATTCGGGTTGTAGGCCATCGGCTGTGTTTTTGTCAACAGTATAATAAAGGTCTTACAAAAAAAAAGAAAAAAAAAAAGATCCCCGCCCCAGTGGGCGTATCCACAGCAAGTGGAATTCTGGTGCTTGTGGTGCCATTCATGCTACTCAGTGGGTTACATGCCGCTTTCACAAATAATAACCATATTGTCCCAAGTGGGTTGTGGAACCTCGTCTTCCAAGCACCAGCATCTTGTCCCTCCAATAAAACAGCTCCCAGTACCAACGCCGCAGAGCCGGTTGACACTGCAGCAGGTCTGTGAAAACAGCAGGGCTCTTTCCGCGGTCCAGGCGGAACCGCCAAACATCAAAAACAACAAGGTGCCTGCTGAGGAAGAGCCCACTACTGGAAGGTATTGTCTGTATAATCTTTACTGAAGGTACTGCATGCAAGAAAGATCGCTGCACACACTGGAACTGTCCTGCTCCCCCGACGCGTTTCGTGCAAGGCTGCACTTAATCATGGGCTTAGGGCTTTTGGTTTGCAGAAACGGCCATGCATTTTTGAAGCACCTGTGTGATTAAGATCCCCGCCCCAGTGGGCGTATCCACAGCAAGTGGAATTCTGGTCCTTGTGGTGCCATTCGTGCTACCCAGTGGGTTACATGCCGCTTTCACAAATAATAACCATATTGTCCCAAGTGGGTTGTGGAACCTCGTCTTCCAAGCACCAGCATCTTGTCCCTCCAATAAAACAGCTCCCAGTACCAACGCCGCAGAGCCGGTTGACACCACAGCAGGTCTGTGAAAACAGCAGGGCTCTTTCCGCGGTCCAGGCGGAACCGCCAAACATCAAAAACAACAAGGTGCCTGCTGAGGAAGAGCCCACTACTGGAAGGTATTGTCTGTATAATCTTTACTCAAGGTACTGAATGCAAGAAAGATCGCTGCACACACTGGAATTGTCCGGCTCCCCCGACGCGTTTCGTGCAAGGTTGCACTTAATCATGGGCTACGGGCTTTTGGTTTGCAGAAGCGGCCATGCATTTTTGAAGCACCTGTGTGATTAAGATCCCCGCCCCAGTGGGCGTATCCACAGCAAGTGGAATTCTGGTCCTTGTGGTGCCATTCGTGCTACCCAGTGGGTTACATGCCGCTTTCACAAATAATAACCATATTGTCCCAAGTGGGTTGTGGAACCTCGTCTTCCAAGCACCAGCATCTTGTCCCTGCAATAAAACAACTCCCAGTACCAACGCCGCAGAGCCGGTTGACACCGCAGTAGGTCTGTGAAAACAGCAGGGCTCTATCCGCGGTCCAGGCGGAACCGCCAAACATCAAAAACAACAAGGTGCCTGCTGAGGAAGAGCCCACTACTGGAAGGTATTGTCTGTATAATCTTTACTGAAGGTACTGCATGCAAGAAAGATCGCTGCACACACTGGAATTGTCCTGCTCCCCCGACGCGTTTCGTGCAAGGCTGCACTTAATCATGGGCTGCGGGCTTTTGGTTTGCAGAAGCGGCCATGCATTTTTGAAGCACCTGTGTGATTAAGATCCCCACCCCAGTGGGCATATCCACAGCAAGTGGAATTCTGGTCCTTGTGGTGCCATTCGTGCTACCCAGTGGGTTACATGCCGCTTTCACAAATAATAACCATATTGTCCCAAGTGGGTTGTGGAACCTCGTCTTCCAAGCACCAGCATCTTGTCCCTCCAATAAAACAGCTCCCAGTACCAACGCCGCAGAGCCGGTTGACACCGCAGCAAGTCTGTGAAAACAGCAGGGCTCTTTCCGCGGTCCAGGCGGAACCGCCAAACATCAAAAACAACAAGGTGCCTGCTGAGGAAGAGCCCACTACTGGAAGGTATTGTCTGTATAATCTTTACCGAAGGTACTGCATGCAAGAAAGATCGCTGCACACCCTGGAATTGTCCTGCTCCCCCGACGCGTTTCGTGCAAGGCTGCACTTAATCATGGACTGCGGGCTTTTGGTCTGCAGAAGCGGCCATGCATTTTTTAAGCACCTGTGTGATTAGGATCCCCGCCCCAGTGGGAGCAGGACAATTCCAGTGTGTGCAGCGATCTTTCTTGCATGCAGTACCTTCAGTAAAGATTATACAGACAATACCTTCCAGTAGTGTGCTCTTCCTCAGCAGGCACCTTGTTGTTTTTGATGTTTGGCGGTTCCGCCTGGACCGCGGAAAGAGCCCTCCTGTTTTCACAGACTTGCTGCGGTGTCAACCGGCTCTGCGGCGTTGGTACTGGGAGCTGTTTTATTGGAGGGACAAGATGCTGGTGCTTGGAAGACAAGGTTCCACAACCCACTTGCGACAATATGGTTATTATTTGTGAAAGCGGCATGTAACCCACTGGGTAGCACAAATGGCACCACAAGGACCAGAATTCCACTTGCTGTGGATAGGCCCACTGGGGCGGGGATCTTAATCACACAGGTGCTTCAAAAATGCATGGCCGCTTCTGCAAACCAAAAGCCCGCAGCCCATGATTAAGTGCAGCCTTGCAGGAAATGCGTCGGGGGAGCAGGACAATTCCAGTGTGTGCAGCGATCTTTCTTGCATGCAGTACCTTCAGTAAAGATTATACAGACAATACCTTCCAGTAGTGGGCTCTTCCTCAGCAGGCACCTTGTTGTTTTTGATGTTTGGCGGTTCTGCCTGGACCGCGGAAAGAGCCCTGCTGTTTTCACAGACCTGCTGCGTTGTCAACCGGCTCTGCGGCGTTGGTACTGGGAGCTGTTTTATTGGAGGGACAAGATGCTGGTGCTTGGAAGACGAGGTTCCACAACCCACTTGGGACAATATGGTTATTATTTGTGAAAGCGGCATGTAACCCACTGGGTAGCACGAATGGCACCACAAGGACCAGAATTCCACTTGCTGTGGATACGCCCACTGGGGCGGGGATCTTAATCACACAGGTGCTTCAAAAATGCATGGCTGCTTCTGCAAACCAAAAGCCCGCAGCCCATGATTAAGTGCAGCCTTGCACGAAACGCGTCGGGCGAGCAGGACAATTCCAGTGTGTGCAGCGATCTTTCTTGCATGCAGTACCTTCAGTAAAGATTATACAGACAATACCTTCCAGTAGTGGGCTCTTCCTCAGCAGGCACTTTGTTGTTTTTGATGTTTGGCGGTTCCGCCTGGACCGCGGAAAGAGCCCTGCTGTTTTCACAGACCTGCTGCGGTGTCAACCGGCTCTGCGGCGTTGGTACTGGGAGCTGTTTTATTGGAGGGACAAGATGCTGGTGCTTGGAAGACGAGGTTCCACAACCCACTTGGGACAATATGGGTATTATTTGTGAAAGCGGCATGTAACCCACTGGGTAGCACGAATGGCACCACAAGGACCAGAATTCCACTTGCTGTGGATACGCCCACTGGGGCGGGGATCTTAATCACACAGGTGCTTCAAAAATGCATGGCCGCTTCTGCAAACCAAAAGCCCGCAGCCCATGATTAAGTGCAGCCTTGCACGAAAAGCGTCGGGGGAGCAGGACAATTCCAGTGTGTGCAGCGACCTTTCTTGCATGCAGTACCTTGAGTAAAGATTATACAGACAATACCTTCCAGTAGTGGGCTCTTCCTCAGCAGGCACCTTGTTGTTTTTGATGTTTGGCGGTTCCGCCTGGACCATGGAAAGAGCCCTGCTGTTTTCACAGACCTGCTGCGGTCTCAACCGGCTCTGCGTCGTTGGTACTGGGAGCTGTTTTATTGGAGGGACAAGATGCTGGTGCTTGGAAGACGAGGTTCCACAACCCACTTGGGACAATATGGTTATTATTTGTGAAAGCGGCATGTAACCCACTTGGTAGCACGAATGGCACCACAAGGATCAGAATTCCACTTGCTGTGGATACGCCCACTGGGGCGGGGATCTTAATCACACAGGTGCTTCAAAAATGCATGGCCGCTTCTGCAAACCAACAGCCCGCAGCCCATGATTAAGTGCAGCCTTGCACGAAACGCATCGGGGGAGCAGGACAATTCCAGTGTGTGCAGCGATCTTTCTTGCATGCAGCACCTTGAGTAAAGATTATACAGATAATACCTTCCAGTAGTGGGCTCTTCCTCAGCAGGCACCTTGTTGTTTTTGATGTTTGGCGGTTCCGCCTGGACCGTGGGAAGAGCCCTGCTGTTTTCACAGACCTGCTGCAGTGTCAACCGGCTCTGCGGCGTTGGTACTGGGAGCTGTTTTATTGGAGGGACAAGATGCTGGTGCTTGGAAGACGAGGTTCCACAACCCACTTGGGACAATATGGTTATTATTTGTGAAAGCGGCATGTAACCCACTTGGTAGCACGAATGGCACCACAAGGACCAGAATTCCACTTGCTGTGGATACGCCCACTGGGGCGGGTATCTTAATCACACAGGTGCTTCAAAAATGCATGTCCGCTTCTGCGAACCAAAAGCCCGCAGCCCACGATTAAGTGCAGCCTTGCACGAAACGCGTCGGGGGAGTAGGACAATTCCAGTGTGTGCAGCGATCTGTCTTGCATGCAGTACCTTCAGTAAAGATTATACAGACAATACCTTCCAGTAGTGGGCTCTTCCTCAGCAGGCACCTTGTTGTTTTTGATGTTTGGCGGTTCCGCCTGGACCCCGGAAAGAGCCCTGCTGTTTTCACAGACCTGCTGCGGTGTCAACCGGCTCTGCGGCGTTGGTACTGGGAGCTGTTTTATTGGAGGGACAAGATGCTGGTGCTTGGAAGACGAGGTTCCACAACCCACTTGGGACAATATGGTTATTATTTGTGAAAGCGGCATGTAACCCACTGGGTAGCACGAATGGCACCACAAGGACCAGTATTCCACTTGCTGTGGATACGCCCACTGGGGCGGGGATCTTAATCACACAGGTGCTTCAAAAATGCATGGCCGCTTCTGCAAACCAAAAGCCCGCAGCCCATGATTAAGTGCAGCCTTGCACGAAACGCGTCGGGGGAGCAGGACAATTCCAGTGTGTGCAGCGATCTTTCTTGCATGCAGTACCTTCAGTAAAGATTATACGGACAATACCTTCCAGTAGTGGGCTCTTCCTCAGCAGGCACCTTGTTGTTTTTGATGTTTGGTGGTTCCGCCTGGACCGCGGAAAGAGCCCTGCTGTTTTCACAGACCTGCTGCGGTGTCAACCGGCTCTGCGGCGTTGGTACTGGGAGCTGTTTTATTGGAGGGACAAGATGCTGGTGCTTTGAAGACGAGGTTCCACAACCCACTTGGGACAATATGGTTATTATTTGTGAAAGCGGCATGTAACCCACTGGGTAGCACGAATGGCACCACAAGGACCAGAATTCCACTTGCTGTGGATATGCCCACTGGGGCGGGGATCTTAATCACACAGGTGCTTCAAAAATGCATGGCCGCTTCTGCAAACCAAAAGCCCGCAGCCCATGATTAAGTGCAGCCTTGCACGAAACGCGTCGGGGGAGCAGGACAATTCCAGTGTGTGCAGCGATCTTTCTTGTATGCAGTACCTTCAGTAAAGATTATACAGACAATACCTTCCAGTAGTGGGCTCTTCCTCAGCAGGCACCTTGTTGTTTTTGATATATATATATATATATATATATATAGTGATTACTTACTAATGACATTAGATGTGAACACACTCTACACCGGCATCAGACACAAGGATGGACTCAATGCCCTGAGTTACTATCTTGGCAAGAGACCTATGCACCTATTCCAACATTCTATGATGATTGTACAAATGGCAGAAATGTGTTTAGATAACAATGTGTTCATATTTGATAAACGTACCTACAAACAACTGCAGGGCACAGCCATGGGTACTTGCTTCGCCCCCAGCTATGCTAATTTGCATATGGGCTGGTGGGAGGAGCAAGTACTCAGGACAACACAAGGTGATGTATTTGCAGAAAAAGTGATGGTATATGTCAGATACATAGAGGACATTTTTATCCTGTGGAAAGGTTCTGCAGAAAGTGCCAAAATCTTCTCTGAAGAAATTAACAACTGTCTGAATCTAAGGTTCACATGCAACACCAGTGATAAGAGCATACACTTTCTCGACCTAGAGATCTATGTAGAAAATGGTAAACTACAATCAAGAACTTTTAGAAAACCCACAGCGGGGAACGCGATACTTCACGGGCGCAGTTTCCATCCAACCACTTTGAAATAAAGCATACCCTACGCGGAATGCTTACGCATGAATCGCAACTGCAGCACCACCAGAGGCCTAGAGCAATCGACCAGCGAACTCTGCGATAGACTAGGACGCAGAGGTTACACTCACGAAAGCTAGAAACAAAACAGCTAACGTAACTAGGAGGGATTTTCTTTTCAAGGAGACAAAAACAACTCATAATAAAAAAGAACCTATAAAAATAGACATGCCCAGATTAATAACAGGCTTTAACGCATACCATGCCAATGTGCAAAGAATAATGCACAGGCACTGGAATACAGTATGCAATGACCCAGTCATAGGCACCATCTGCAGCAAAACTCCTTATAGGAGAGCAAAGTCTATGGGACAGGAGATAGTCAGCAACGCACCAAGCATGGCAAAGGGTGGCACATGGCTTAAAACACCAAAGGGCTTTCACAAATGTGCCAAATGCAAGGCGTGCAAACATGGCGTAAACACCAGAGAGGTCCAAATGCCCTTCCGACAGTCCCCATATGGGATCAGAGGCAGTTACACATGTAAATCTGATTTTGCAGTTTATGTTTTGTACTGCATTATAGATAATGGGGTAACCCAATAAGTCAAGACGGACCTGGGTATAGTGCGGGAATATAAAGGGGGTCTGTGACAAATTTGCCATGAGTTAAATTCAGTTCTATGAACAGTTTGTATTGTGTACACTACTACAATACTGATATTCAATATCTCAATGGACAATCTAAATCATGCATTCAATATAAATTCAGGAATACATGTATTGAGAACCACACACATAGAAGTGCCAAAACAACAAAAATTGATTTCACAAAATATTTATTCACTTAATAATTCAAGGAATAATTCAAAGTCATAATTCAAAGAATCAAGGTTGCGCGCAGAAGAGGAAAAAGGGTTTAGGGAGTGGTAGTGGTGGGTAGTAAAGGTGCAAATCAAAGGAATAAGGAACATAACAATTCAATGCTTTAGACACACTGGTAGTAAAGACCAGTTAGAGAAGACCTGTCCGCTGTATAACATTTATTTACATTTAATCTGTAAATTTTTTCAATGTGCACACAATGCATGTTCAAGGGCAATCCAGTAGAGAGCAGGTACAGGTCTTTGTACAGTGAAAGGCGTTAACGTTTCGACTCAGCTGATGCAGAGAGGGAAACTTGAGCCTCAGCTGCGAGTCTTCATCAGGACAGGGTATGGCAACCTATTCCTGGTGCCAGGCCTGGCTACTCAGGTAAGCTGTAAAATCGCAAACCGCGAATCGTAGGAGCAACATGGACTTCACGGTGGTCTCCACTTAACAAGGACAGTGGTTAATTTCACACTCGTCATTTATGGATGTACCTAGTGTATGGTGTTGAAGTGACTGCACACCTTGAAACTCTGGGCCTCTGGCGCAACTTGGCAATTGGCTTTCGCGATTTTTTCAGTGGAGCACTCTTAGCATGAAGGACTACATTTAATGTAAAGGGCTGAATTAGTAGCTGCTCATATTTGCTAACTCTTCTCCAAGTTGGCAAAAGGGACTAGGGGGGAGGGTGGGGGGAGCTGGAAAGTAGGAAAGTGGATTTGTATAATGTATGACATGGACAGTTCAGATTGCTTTAGGGGAATGGCATTTACTCACCTGCTTAATTTGTGTTTTCTGGGTTTTTTAAGTCTGGCTCAGACAAGACCGTATGATTTTAGTAAAATTGCATGTACAATATATACTTACTTATAGCTCCTCTTCATCCATTGGTCTATTACTGGGTCATTCACATTTTTCTTCAACTCACTACATCATGGGGCAGTGGGCCAGCCCACTTCAGTCATTGGCAAACTTCACTGTGAGTGATGGCAAATCTGCCAATACACAAGGAGCACATCCACCATCCAAATGCAATGTCTGCTTCAGTGCCAAGGGCTCCTATAGCAATTTGTGCTGTTTAAAGTATATCTCTGCCTTTGGGCAATGACGTTTTATAAAAACAAAATGGCCAAACAACCATTAACAAAACCGTAAGACCAGCAGCTAACTCCAGACCTATTGCCTTTGCCAGTGCTTGTTTATCTGTTTTTGTCTTGGTGCGACAATAATAATTTCCATCTGAGTTCGACCGGAGCCCATATTGTTGAGCTTGGGCTGATTACAAATAAAACGACGAATCATTGAATCAGAAATTAATAAAGAAATAAGCAGTGACTTTCAATAAATATTTTTTACTGAATTCCTTCCACTTTGAGAGGAGAGTTTTCAATATTTTTAAATGCGTATTTGTGTTTTTTTGGTTTATTTTTAAACAATATACCTGTGCCTTTGCATTATACGAAGCCCCTGCGCATTCTGCTATTCAGCCTCCACATAAATGCTCCTTGTTCTCTCCACAACAAAAAATCAAAGACCCGAAGGCCGCAGAGAGGCTTCGAGTGGCTGATGCATCGGCGTGCAGGCCTGTAAGTACTCAAGGTTCAATTCAGCAGCACAAGATATTAATAAATCCGCGTTCAGCACACTCTGGCTTCTCCAGCTTTGGGGAAGCGACTGGAAACACTCGCCTGACACCCACTGAGGTTTAAAATAGAAAAGCAGGAAACAGGGTGCACCCATGGCTTGAATTGTTTGTCCAGCACACCGGAAATCGTCACAAGAGGTGACGTTGGGTACTGGTGTACCCGAAGCCCTGCAGGAAAGGAGGATTTTATTGCATAAGACAATGCGTCCATATCTATTTCAGACCAGATCGATGCAAAACAAGACAGAGCCGCCCCCTGCTGTGCTTCTTAAAGGGGAGATTAGCACGAGCGCCTCAGCAAGGACGTGCTGTGCGTGCCATGGACACACCAGGCACAGTCCCAGCTGCTGATAATCAAGTACATACCTGCTTGACCACTTATATAAGGTGACCAGATTGTCAAAACAAAAACAAGCATTTGCAATGCAATAGGTCTCGCATTAGGAAAGTGTGAGCTATTGGTATTGTAAATGACAATTTTTTTAATATGTGTTGGCTTTGAAAATATATAAATTAATAGCATTGTTATTCACAAAGCCAATAGCTTACACTTTCCTAATGCGAGTCCTATTGGCTATGGCAATGCTTGTTGGTAGCAAGCAAGGATAGTGCTGTTGTGGTGCTGAGTGATGATGTGGTTGGGCTGAGTTATGTGGTGGTGTCCCAGAGTGATGTGGTGGTGTTCCTGAGTGATGTGGTGGTGTTCCTGAGTGATGCGGTCGTGTCTATGAGTGATGTGGTGGTGTCTGTGAGTGATGTGGTGGTGTCTGTGAGTGATGTGGTGGTGTCCCTGAGTGATGTGGTGGTGCCCCTGAGTGATGCCCCTGAGTGATGTGGTGGTGCCCCTGAGTGATGCCCCTGAGTGATGTGGTGGTGTCCCAGAGTGATGTGGTGGTGTCCCAGAGTGATGTGGTGGTGTCCTAGAGTGATGTGGTGGTGTCCCTGAGTGATGTGGTGGTGTTGTGTGGCGTTCAGCAGTGTGAGGCGTGCAGCAGTGTGAGGCGTGCAGCAGTGTGAGGCGTGCAGCAATGTGAGGCATGCAGCAGTGTGTGGTGTGCAGCAGTGTGTGGCGTGCAGCAGTGTGTGGCGTGCAGCAGTGTGTGGCGTGCGGCAGTGTGTGGCGTGCGGCAGTGAGTGGTGTGCGGCAGTGTGAGGCGTGCGGCAGTGTGAGGCGTGCAGCAGTGTGAGTCGTGCGGTAGTGTGCAGTGTGCAGCATGCAGCAGTATGCGGCGTGCAGCAGTGCGGCGTGCAGCAGTGTGAGGCGTGCAGCAGTGTGAGGCGTGCAGCAGTGTGAGACGTGCAGCAGTGTGTCGTGCAGCAGTGTGTCGCGCAACAGTGTGCAGCATGCAGCAGTGTGAGGCGTGCAGCAGTGTGAGGCGGGCAGCACTGTGAGGCGGGCAGCAGTGTGCAGCATGCAGTAGTATGAGTAATGCAACAGTGCGCAGCATGCAGCAGTGTGAGGCATGCAGCAGTGTGTGGCGTGCAGCAGTGAGGCGTGAGGTGAGAGGGTGTGTCAGGGTGAGAGGGTGTGTGAGGATGAGAGGGTGTGTGAGGGTGAGAGGGTGTGAGGGCGAGTGAGGGTGTGTGAGGGTGTGGGGGTGTGAGGGTGAGGGTGAGGGGGGGTGAGGGTGAGGGGGTGTGAGGGTGAGGCTGTGTGAGGGTGAGGGGGTATGTGAGGGTGAGAGGGGGTGTGAGGGTGAGAGGGTGTGTGAGGGTGAGTGAGGGTGGGTGAGGGTGGGTGAGGGTGTGTGAGGGTGAGGGTGTGTGAGGGGGTATGAGGGTGAGGGGGTGTGATGGTGAGGGGGTGTGAGGGGATATGTGAGGGTAAGGGTGTGAGGGTGAGGGGGTGTGGGGGTCTGAGGGTATGTGGGGGTGTGAGCAGGTGAGGGTGAGGGGGTGTGAGGGTGTGTGTGAGGGTGAGGAGGTGTGTGAGGGTGTGTGAGGGTGTGTGAGGGTGAGGGGGTGTGTGGGTGAGGGTAGGTGAGAGTGTGTGTGAGGGTGAGAGGGTGTGTGAGGGTGAAAGGGTGTGTGAGGGTGAGAGGTGGGTGAGGGTGGGTGAGAGGGTGGGTGAGAGAGTGGGTGAGGGTGGGTGAGAGGGTGAGTGGGGGTGTGAGGGTGAGGGAGTGTGAGGGGGTGGGGGTGTGAGGGTGTGAGAGTGAGTTTGAGACGTGAGACATTTCAAATGTGTAAAAATTTAAACTTAAAACATGTTTCTTAAAATACGATTAGAACCCAAAATTGCAAGGTGCCCAGCTATCTAAATACAAAGTCTTGATCTGCTGGTGTACTGGGTTTATGATACTGACCTGGTAACATTACATTTTAAGTCTGAGGGTTCACTGAAGGAAGGATGGAGTAGCAGACATATCCATTAAACCTCGACTCCTAGCTCATTTATGGGAAAAAGCAACCTAGCAAAGCAGATGCACAGCTCGGCAGGCGCTCATGTGAGAAAATAGCCGTTGCGTATGAAAAGTGTGATAAAGCAGAAAGAATACAGAGCAGCGGGACAGCATGCCAGGTCCATCATTTGGAGGAAGTGCACAGAGCAGAGCGGCACACTAGTGAGAGGGCCATAAAAGCACAGATGCGGGGGGAAGAGCAACAGCAGGGAGACAGCTGAAACAGCCCTGCCGCTGCGCCTTGGGGTTAAACTAACGCCAATTAAGTCATTTTCGCCGCATTCCAACCCAAAAACAAGACTAAGTAAAGCATGTGAAATGTAAGCAGAAAACACAAGCTCTTTTTCAGGGTACCAATGTAGCTCCTTGGATAGTGTAGAGCATAAAAATCACAAGTGAAGCGATCAGGCTACTGTGTGTTCACCGCTAAAAAGGTGGTTGCAACACTGGAGTAGATTTAAAGGAAATAAAACGTTTTCCAAACAGTCCAGTAACTCTGAAAGGTTTAGCGAGGACAGCAAGTTGGGGAGCGCATTCCTTTGAAGACTGATGCAGAGGCTCAGACAAATGGTGGTGTGCGAGCGGCTTCCTTTCAAGTCTGATGGGGGGGCGGGGAAGCAGATGGCGAGCGTGCGCCCGGCGCGCATGCACTGGCCATAATCCGCATTCCAAAGCCCTCTTGGTAGGATTTTCTGGTGGCCCTCTATATCTCTCGCATAGCGATTGCTTACGCAATAGCTAGGCGAGACCTAAAAACGGGACAAGCATTGACATGGAACTAAATATTGGCACTGGTCAGTGCATAATCAAGATTTAGTCCTATCCTTCTGTCAATGGCTCTTCCGAGATGTATAAATATGGTGTGGTATATGTGGTGTGTTCTGTATGTATGTATGTATATATATATATATATTCAATTCAATTCAAATGATCTTTATTCGGATTTTAGTACATCCATAAAAGTACATACAGAATGAATACAATTAAAAACAAATTAAAAACATGTTTAAAAAATTATTAAAAACAGATTATAAAATAGGGCCTAAGCAGCATATATATCATAAAGTGCAAAAAATTATTAAAAACAGATTATAAAATAGGGCCTAAGCAGCATATATATCATAAAGTGCAATGTACCAATATAAAGTGCAAAATACATAGTAAAAATAGGGACAATAATCTCTAGGATACATAATAACCAAATTCAGTTTATGTTTTCCAAAAATGATCGTTTATATACAAACACATATACAATTAAATCTAAAGTCAATTAGCAGCAGATTAATAAAGTGCAAGGGATGCGTCAGGTTACACAATACTGTTATCCATTATCCATATTCCATAGTGGCCCTCGATCTCACACAAGCTTTTATGAAGCAGCTTACAGTGTATATAACATCATCAATGTGCAACGTTTGGAGAAATTTTAATGCAAGATTGTAATCTCTGAGGTTATATTTGCGGAGAATCGGGATTAAATATTTACAGGTATACAGTTTGTAATGGCCGCAGAAGAAGAAATAATGCAACAGACTTTGTTTTCCACCATGAGGACAGGGGCATTCCAATTCTTCGAGTCCTTTGTTATAGCCAAGGGGGAAGCTAAGCAAATTTACTATGCTTCCATCCCGAAACCTAACCATATATATATACCTGACTGACAATGCACACACGCCTCTGTAGCATGAAAATTACAGACTTCCTTGGCCAAGCTGGGGTATGTTGCAAGGGGAGCTTTGTAATTCTGGCTTTGGGTGCTCTGCAGGGGTTGATTCACCCCTTATTAAATCCTGCTGTGCTGCCTGAATTAAGTCAGGCAGTACAGTAGGAGACTCTTTCAAACACTCTCTTCCTGGTGTCATGAGAGGGACGGTGTGAACGCGAGATTTCACAGCAAAGTGGTATATATGTGCATGTTCACCTGACCCTCTCTCAAAACAGGGACATTTATTTATTTTGGTAAATAGTGTTGGGACGCCAGGACAGTATAAAAAAAAAAGAAGGGGGATCGGGAGCTATTTATGGTCCAGTGCCGGTGCTCCAATGTCGAATGCTATATCCAAAGAGGGGGGTCACTCCTCCGTCGGTGTGGGTGCTATAGAATTACGCTCACCCCGAGAAAAGAGTAATGAGAGAGAGTGGGAAGTATAAGGAGGATAGAACTAGGTCCGGGACCCTCTTTGTGAAGGGGAGAAAGGCACTTCTTGTCTCTTATTGCCCTCAAACACCCGAGGGATGTCATGCTTCATCATCGGGCGGTTGCTCCTTGTCGGGCCGGCGCTGCAATGTCCTTCGGGTCCCCCGAAGGGTCGCTTTGGCGGAGATCTTTTTAAGAGAACGGCCGTGTGATGAATACGGGTATATGGAGAGGGTCCTAAGTGCACTGTGAAAGTGGTGGTAGGATAAAAATGACTAAGGGATACCAGTAAGGTTAGCCTTTAATAGTGTAGGCACCCATGTCATATTAAAAACCAAAAGGTTGTGAGTTACAACTGCGGGTAATGATGTACCCTGGGTAACTAAAAATGGTCAGGTCGACAAGTTTCGCGTTCAGATGGTCATTACGATCCCATGCGCTTCATCAGGACCAGTGATTAATAGTGAGATCGCGTAGTGTGAGAGTGCACGTGCTAGGGGTATATTAGCCCCCAGTATAAGTGGAGCGTACGCGGGTTGTGAAAACTACAGCTCCGCTTCAACTACTTAGTTGATCTACTCCTAATGAAGACCTAAATCGGAATGGAGAATTATATTCACTAAAAAGTTATAGTTAGGCTCAGATTTCACTTGTGCAAAACTAGTGAAAATCAGCAGTTATAGTTACCTGAGCTAAGTATAACTTACGCCCCTGTCCTGCACTGATTATGACCTCACATATTACATCACTCATGACATGGTTAGTGACATCACTGATAACATCTCAAATGACATCACTGATGACATCATGCAGTGAGAGTAAGTGTTTTTAAGAGTTTATGGGTGTTAAAGATATATGCTAACCTACTACAGTAGTTAGATTACATTACTAGATGCACTACTTACTATCTCTAACATGTGTGATCTGAGTGGCTGTGTGAATATATCTGTGTGAGTGGGTGTGTGAGTAGCTGTATGGGTGTATGAATGTTTGCATGAGTGACTGTATGGGTAAGTGAGTGTATTTCTGAGTAGGTCTGTAAGTGTGGGAGTAGTTGTGTCAGTGGTTGTATGGGTGAGTGAGTGGTGGTGTGAGTGGCTCTATGGGTGAGTAAATGGGTGTGTAGTGAGTGTATGGGTGTGTGAGTGGGTGTGTGAATGGTTGTATGAGTGAGTGACTCGATGTGTAAGTGGCTGTATGAGTGAAGGAGTGGCTGTTTGAGTGGCTGTTTGGTTAAGTGATTTGGTGTGTGAGTGGCTGTATTGGAGAGTAAGTGTCGGTGTGAATGACTGTATGGGTGAGTGAGCAGATGCGTGAGTGCTTGTATGGATGTGTGAATGTGTATGTAAGTGGTTGTGTGGGTGAGTGAGTGTGTGAGTGCTTGTATGGGTGAGGCAGGGGCTGTGTTTAGAGGTTGTATGGGTAACTGAGTGGGTGTACGAGAGGTTGTATGGGGTGTGAGTATGTGTGTGAGTGATGTTATCAGTGATCTCATCAGTGATGTAATTTGAGATGTCATCAGTGATGTCACTGACCATGTCATGAGTGATGTAATATGTGAGATCATAAGCAGTGCATTCTGGAGGCATAAGTTATAGTTTGCTCAGGAAACTATAACTGATGAATTTCACTGGTTTTGAACGAGTGAAATCCGAGTCTAACTATAACATCCCTATAACCTTTGGTTTTTTTCAGTGAATTCCTAAAGTGTTTAAACATTGTATTTCCTTACTATACAGTCCTTGTTATGTTTGTTTTTTTGAGTGAATTTCTATGGTTTCATAGTTGCATTTGCCAAGTGGTGGAGGAAGGGGGTGGGACCTCCGACCAGCTCTCAGGAATCCCACAATATGGGACTTACTGGAGGTAACAGGCAGGCTTTTTGGCCCCCAAGGTCCCTCAGCATCCAAGAGGACTGCATCCCCCAACCAGTAGTGCTCCAGGAAGAGCGTTTATAGAGTGGGGAGAAAGGGGGCGTGCTCTATTCCTGGTGCAGGCATGGGTTTGCCCCTGCACCGGGAACAGGCAATTTGCTGTGATACGCACACTATACAGTCTGGATTTGGCGTGCACACTTGAGCATTTGCCGCAGAACAGAGTGGGGAAATGTGTTGGATCTATGTAGCCTCTCCCTATTGGATGTAGGAACCCTGGTGGTTGTTGATCTACAAAGGGCCAGGGAGACAGCGGGTCCACTTACTATTGGATGTAGGAACCCTGGTGGTTGTTGATCTACAAAGGGCCAGGGAGACAGCGGGTCCACTTACTATTGGATGTAGGAACCCTGGTGGTTGTTGATCTACAAAGGGCCAGGGAGACAGCGGGTCCACTTACATTGTGTATCACTCTGTTCTGCTTTTTTGAAAGCTAATTATAGTTCCTAACCTGGCTTATAGAAGATTCAGAGACAGTATGCAGTGAACTTTGCTTCATCTGCTAAAGGTGAGGCATTCAAACTGTCAAAAATAGAATAAAATGTAAAAGTAAAATAGCTAGTTTGTGGGCAAGAGATGAGTAAAACAGCTTTTCAGGTCCTCCGTGGATGGACTGATTCCCCGCCCAGTCATTAGGTGGTGAGAAGGCTCTGTGGCCTAAGTGCCAGCTGCAAAGATATGTGTTTAACATACGAGTCCCAAGTTTAATCCTGTCAGGACCAATTCATCCTTACACCCTTTCTGGATTTGGGATCAAAAAAAGCAAAAAAGGAACTAAGAAGAAAACAGACCTTCTCCATCTATGCACTAAGGGTCCTGACTGAAGCTGTTGCATAGTATTATGACATATGTACATTCCATCTTCCACTTGTGGGTTCTATGATTTGAATGATGCAGTTCAGTTGCTAGCTGTGACTGGCGTGACTGGGGGTTGTTCTTTTTTTTTATCTCTGTTTCAATAAACTACTTTCAAGAGCATCCAGCGTGAGAGCCATCAGAGCTGCCAATAATTACTACAGTCCTGAACAAACTTAGGGGCATATTATCAACGGCCAGCGATAATTATAGCTGGCCTTGCTTAGCGATAATTTTATTATCAGCGGCTATCTGTGGAATTTATCGCCCTGATAACGCGTTATTAACAATGCGTTACTCCAGGGCGATAAAAATTCCAGAGATAGCGAGGTTATCGCCGTTTTGCAGGAACATCGCTGGTTTTCCAGCGATGTTATCTGCAAAACTGCGACCACCTTGCTGATACGACCCACAGGGTCGTATCAGCATAATCCACCACAATGTTAGGGATAGGTAAGTCTGCATTTTAGCAGACGTTAGTTTTTGGAGAAAACAGCAGTTTTCTCCAAAAACTAACGTGTGCTAAAATGCTGGGGCAGTCTTGTAAATATCGCAATGTGAACATCAGCGATATTTGCAAGGTTGTCCATCCGGGGTACGCCCAGTGATGCCCACTTTGCATCTCATTAGAGATGCAAAGGGAGGCGTTGGGAAAAAGGGTGCTAACATGTGTTATTATGCATGTTAGCACCCTCTTGTAAATTGGTGATAGTTTTATCTCCGCTTTTTTGGCTTTTTAAGCCAAAAAAGCAGAGATAAAGCCCTTGTAAATATGCCCCTTACACCTTCCAGCTGCATCCTCTTCAACCCCTCCTCTCAGTCTATTACCAATTCATGAGAAAGCTCCAAGCTTACCATTTCACCAGGCACCTCTTGGTACCAAACTGTCTCCTCAGTTACCTCCTCCAGACTCAGCAGCTCTATCTCCTCCTACTGCCCTCACACTCCAAGTCAACATATGTGTTCTGTAGCTTATGTGCCCACCAGACCTGTGTAAATATTCTAGGGTTTCTCTGCAGACCCACATTACTTGCTATGCATCTCCTGTTTTATGCATGCACGAGATTCATACAGCACCAACCTGGCTGAAAAGCATTGGAGAGCGGTACAAGAAAGTGGCTTTGAGAGGGACTGGCGTGGGTGAGCATTGCGCTTGTGTGTAGGGATGCGTTACTCTTGAAAGAAGGCTGCCATACATTGACCCGCCTAAAACAAACAATAAAAAACACGTGGTGAAAAATTGCCACTGTGGGCGACTACTATGCAGAGGGGCGACTACGAGAGCTATGCTCCCTGATTGACGTGGACAGACTCCCAGAATAACAATTTTTGGCCTATGAGACACTAACACGCTCCCTAAAGACACTATGGGAAGGCAGCCACACTGAACCCAAAACACATGACGTCCTACAGTTTCTATTAGCCTTTGGCAGTGGGTGGAAGGTCATATCTTGGCTACACAAATTTCTTCAGGCGATAACCGCAACCCCATTGACAAAACAGAGGGCATACTGGGAGGATACTATAGGACGGGAACTAAGGTACAAAGAGTGGGATCATATACTGACCCACCCACATAAGGTCTCAAGAAACACTAGGGGCTAGATGTAGGTAAATCTAATGTACCGGTTCATAAATACCGAATGTTACCGATTCGGTATTTATGAATCGGTAAATTAGAAGGAGGCAGATGTAGGTAATTCTTAATTTACAATTACCGAATCTGTAAGATTCGGTATTTACCAATTCTGTAATTACAGAATCGGTATTTGCCATTGATTCCTATGGGCCTTGAAGCCCATAGGATTCAATAGCAAATACCGATTCTGTAATTACAGAATCTGGAAAATTACCGAATTTACAAGGGGGACAGGGTGTCACTTTGACACCCTGTTGCACCCCTGTTTCAGGCTTGTGTGCCATGTGACACACAGACATGGCCTTAGGGCATGTCTGTGTGCCACATGGCACAGGTGTACATGCACAGATGTGCATGTACACTAGAATTCGTTATTTACCATGGAATAGTATTCCATGGTAAATAACGATTCGGTAAGGGCCTGTGGCACTGATTACAGTGCCACCTACATCTTGATTTACCGAATCTGTAAACTTACCGAATTGGTAAATATACCGATTCTGTAAATAACATGCCCCCTACATGCCAAATCCCAAATACCGGTCAGTAACGGCCGAAATCAGCCGTTACCGACCGGTAATTGGCGACCTACATCTGGCCCTAGATTCCGCTATACGCAATTCAACTATCTACACACCATGTACCTCACACCCCATTGAATGTAGACCAATTTCTTGACAACAGACACAAAATGCCCCAGGTGCCACACAACAGATGCAGACTTTATATACATTAAAGGTTGTGCCCATCCATGGTCACATTCCGGCGAGGGGTCTCAGCAGACTTGGGGATGGCGACAGTGGGAACACCTACGTTAACCATGAAGCCATGCCTACTTCGCCTGTATGCCCGCCTACACACCCGGAAAGTTCATTCTTGATTTACAGACTTAGGTCTGATCATGGCCCGCCGACCATAGCGATGTACTGAAGATCGCCCAGGGACCTCACCACCCCCTGCCTGGAGGGAGGAAGTTTGTAGATGGGCAAGAGATGAGGGCACAGCCCCCCAAACCGAATCACTATAGGAGTCTGCCACGAGGATTACAGGTAGCCTGTTAAATTGTGACTTCTGCAGATTGCAGTTATACGTGGTGCAATGTTTACCACACCCAGTTATTATCAGGTGCGATAAAGTTTGCAGCCTTCGTTACATTTCGACAGGTCAAATCTGCTGGATTTGAATTGTGGTAAAAGACCCACTATTCACTGGGACATGCAAATGTTGGTGCATTAGTCTGAATGGGTAAAATGATTACATCCGATAAATTCCTAACTCTGGACAGTCAAATTTGGTCAGGTGCGTTTATTATTACTTCCAAAAGGAGCCACTTATAATCAGATCTAAAGGTTTGAAATTACGATAAGGTGTTGCTTGAATAGATAAGTCCTCACCTCTTTATCAAAAGATCAAACAATGTGGCCTGGCAGATCTGGGCCGTGGTGGCATGTACCTCAGGGACAGGTCTGATTTTAAGGATAGCTACGGAGCATGTAAATAACTTCCACTAACGGAACGGGTTAAAGACAGCAGTGCAGATTTACAAGCTCCTTGCGACACTTTTATGCCACAGTTGTGTCACTTTTGTGATGCAGCGTCGTCGTAAACAATGCGCCACTATGCGACATATTTACAACGTGACGTATCTAGGGTGATGCATCACGTTGTAAAGCCCTGCGTCACATTATACCTGCGTCAGGTATAATGTATGCAGGGTGGGCGTTCCAACGCAAGATTGCCTTGTAAAAGTGACGCAGTGAAATCTACAAGAACTTCTACAACGCCACTGCATCAAAACCTCACGCCTGCTTGAAGCTGGCGTAAGGAGTGACTCAGCACAATAGCAATAGGCATTCCTGAGCATTGCTGGAGTTGCATTGCGCTTGCGACCCGACTCCAGAAATGCGTTACTTTTACGCCAACAGATGCATAACGCATCTGTCAATCCTTGCACCGCATTGTAAATGCGACGCATCCATGGTGGCGCAAGGTTTTTTTTGCATGACGCAATTGAACTGACGCATATCTGCTAAAATGCAAAGATGCGTCAGTTCTTGTAAATCTGGCCCAGCATCTATAGACATTCTTGGTCACACCTTGGTTTGTTGGAGGGCCTGAATACCTAAAATGGCGGATCAGGCCCTTCTGTGTGTGAAGTGTAAGACGAACTCAGTAGATGCTGAATGCAGTTTCCGTTCAGGCAACATATCTTACAAGCAGGGAGGATTTTCTGAGGAAAGGAGGCATGCGATAAAGTTACTTTCTTGTAACATATCACAAAAATACAGTCTTCTTTGAATGAACATAATCACTTGCAGAATGCTATTTGTGGCATAGCTTTTGTTATTGTTTTTTATTGACTCGTCGCTGAGTCCTTGCGCTGACTATATTGGAACTTGCAACAGCCGCTCATTGAAAGAAGAGCGCGTCCATTTTTGAGTGAACGGTAGTTCGTCACAATGAGTAACGCAATCAATAAAAAAGCATTTGTCATCTCTGCCTTTATTGCAACAGATGACTTTTCAGGCCACACAACCTGAACAGGAACTAAATGGCTGAAGGTGAAAGGAATGTATCCGTGCTCGGTACATTTACGCTTTCCTCGGGGCGCCATGACACAACCCAAAGAGGGCTGGTACACCTTGTTCTAGCTGATGTGTTCCAGATGGGAGGCGTTCTTGTTTGTTTGTGCTAGGTCGCTTCTGTTATATAGTCCTTGCCCCTCAGCGCCGGAAGCCGATTGATTATTTTTGAAGGTACGTGGCTAGTTGCAGGTGGGGTGCGCGTGCCTGCTGTGCAGTCACCATGTGTCCTTCAGCCATAGACCTGGCCTCGACAGAAAGTTTGAACCAGTTCACTATGGTGATGACATTCGAAAGACAAATATCCAGGATTGGATTGGCTAATAGGGCATTCTGGCAATGGCAGAAGGGCTGGTTTGACTGGCCAGTCTGTGGGCCGTTTTGTTGGCTTTTGGTTGGTCAGTTTTATGGGCTGGTTGGCTGTGTTTTTTACTGTTGATTTACTTGATATTAAAATAAACGCATGCTGCAGCAAGCTTCAATCCGTGCAGGCCTCTATGTCTTGCAAAACACTCACAGCACGTTTCTACGTTCAATACGGCTCAGATTTGCAAATGTGGGCCAGTTTTGTAGATATCTGTTATGTTATGAATTTTATAAAGTGCTCGGTTGCCCAAAGGGCGTTTTGGCGCTAGCTGATGTGACCACGGTGACAGTTCTGATTCAGTAATGGGGGCCACTTCTATTATGGTGCCCGGGCCTGTTTTCTGTCCCAATCCGACCCTGCAAATATCCACACTCAAGAAGTTCTACCTCTTTTTTTGCAATTTAAAATATGATTCTGTGCACTGTCCTATTCCTACTAACGTGTTTACAATAGTAATTACAATGAGGTCTTGCCTGACTAGGCCTCAAGTGAACCAGACCTGGTTTAGACCTCCAGCCACTACGATGCACTGGGCCAATGGCTGTTTTGCGGGCCTTCCACAAATACCACAGGGTCTTTTTCTAGCCCCATTTCTTGTGGAACGAATATGAGCCTGTAGTAGGCCTAGGTGAAATGTAAATCATGGCAGTGAAATTTGCAAAATTCCGGAATTTCATCTTCTGCAACATTTTGCAAAATTTCTTGACATTTAGCATTATGGAAATTTCTGTACCTTTTTTTAAGCAAGAGTGTACGTTGATTAAAAAAGTCTCTGGAGATACTAGCAGAAGACTTGTTCGCACAGAAAATGTCTTGCCAAGATACATGTCAACCACATTTCAGTCTGAAAGCATAATTAAATAAAATTTCCATGCAATATTGCAAAATTTCGAAAAACACTTTGAGCAATATTCACACAAAGACTGTGTACAAGCCTTAGCCTAGTGTCTCGTTGAAGGGCAGATCTTCAGAGTGAGCATGCTGCTTGTCAGACACTTTTGAAAGCTGTCGCTCAAACTCTTTCCTCTGAAAATTTGCCAATTAACATGGCAATGGATCACAAATTGAATCCTGTTGTGTTTGATATGCGCAAGTGGAATATAGGGCATGAGTATTTTATTTAATGTTCTGTAGTTATTTCCTGAGAATATTTTAACTGCATGGGAAGTACTCATAAGGGAAACTGTGAGCATACCTAACCAATGAGCCCCGGCGCATGTGCCTTTCAAAAGGTCCTAACTACTTGACCCTCGCACTGAATGAGAGTCAGAGTAAACAAGCTACATTGATAGTTAGATAATTTCAATAAAATAAAGGAGGAAGGCAATATATAGAAGGTGGCGCCCCAACACCCATACTAAAGTGCGCCACTGAACTCATAATGAACTGGAATGCAGACTGAGGGCCTAATTACGAGTTAGGCAGTCCATCAGACCCTCCAAACCCATGGTGGAAGTGCAGTGGTTGTCAGGGACTGCGGCACCAGCAGTCCGACCGCCGTATTACGACTGCAGTGGTCGGACCACTATAGGAGAACCGCAACTGCCGGGGATCCGCGTTCCCTGGTGGTGGCATGGCAGTCTGAAGTAGCAATATCCTTGGTGGTGCCGCTACGGCACCGCCAAGCATATTACGTGTTTCCTCACCGCCAGCGGTCTCATGGCTGTGCTCAAGCAATAAAAATGCTGGCGATGAGGAAACTAAGAGGGTCCCTACAGGACCCCTTGTTGTCTCAGGGGATATATGTAAATGTAAATGTAAATGTAGTTGAGCTTATATAGCGCACAGCTACCCGCAGTGGGTTTCCCGGCGCTTGCTTAGGGAACCCTTCCTGGTATTCCCCTGTGAGATAGCAGGGTATCCACAAGGTGAAAGTCAGGCATCCCGCCGCAAGGGGCCGTTGTGGAGATTAAGCAAGCTATTGCCCAGAGTCGCAGAGTGTGAACCCGTGAGTCGAGGAGGCACCGGGGCGAGAATTATCGAGTCCGTGGAATTTTTAGCCCAAGACCCGCCGAGGCGGGTCCAGGACCGATCTCAGCTTCCGGGTCTGCTGCCTCTAACCCCTGAGCCACACTTCTCCATATATGCAGGGGGGAACATGGTGCAGGAATGGGCTTTGACGCTCCCATTGTGATGCCTTTCTAGTGGGACTGCCAAATGACCGTATGCCAGATCACAAGTAAACTTGTAATCTGTGGTTGACCGGTGGTAGAGTTTGGTGGTGTGGGAGTAGGGCACTGGCTTGGCATCCCGCTCCAACACTGCCAAACTCTTAATCAGGCCCTGAGTAATTAATTGCCTGTGACTTAAATTGACTCAAGTATTCAACTTATCACTTTTGTGTTCATCTTTAGTAAAGTCTTCCATCCAGCAATTGAAAATAGTCATGAAATGTTTTTCTTTCACATAGCTGAAAATGATGCCATGGTGGTCAGCCCACTAATTAACTCTTGCCTTGATTAAGGCAGCCCACTCCAGTCATTCCAACTGAAAACATGCCTTGTCTTTAGACTAAAAATATGATTTATACTACCAACTCAGAAACCCACCCTGACTCCCTGTTCAGGCACACTGACCTCCAAATATATGTGTCACTTTTAGTTGACAAAAGGATCCACCCCAACATATCTATTGGGGCAATATCAAATACTTACAACCCTACCACCTACAGAATCCAGCCTAGGCCAGCTTACGAGGACTAAATGCTACATAACAAGATGCAAATATTTCTCTGCCACTCTTCCTCCTCTCTGCCAAGCCATCTCCCGGAGACTTGTGATGCTGTGATGCTCATGCAATTTAGTTCTGAACTGAAGGCTCTTCTCTTCTGAATTATCCCTATCAGCAACCTCATGCTCAAGGGACCCAGCTAAGCCATGCAACCATTTTCACCAGATCTCCATTTTGGTCTTTGTAGAGAAGGCAACGCTGATTGGTGTATCACTCCATGCATCTCAATGCAAGAAATTTCAGTATTTGCAAAGATTTCTATAACCACAAACTGTCTCCTTGCACCAATGTATCAATTAAGATAATTTATCTAAATCTTTTTATATTTACTTCTTCTGGACAAGCATCATGTTTAATTTTAACTCAAGTGCTTAATTTGTGCCAGTGATTGCAGGTGGTTCGCACCAGCACTTTGTTTGGTAACTGGGACTTATTTTTCATCATCAGACTTTGACCGAGGAGCAAAGCAAAACAAGCATTTACAATGCAATGGTCTCGGCATCATTAAAGGTAGAGCTATTGGCATTGCTCATGACATTTCTTTTTTTTCTTTAAATCATAAATAAATGGCATTGTCATTTACATTGCCAATACACAGCACTCTGCACTCAACAGCACACAGCACTCTGCACTCAACAGCACACAACACTCTGCACTCAACAGCACACAGCACTCTGCACTCAACAGCACACAGCACTCTGCACTCAACTGCACTCACTACTCTGCACTCACTACTCTGCACTCACTACTCTGCACTCTGCACTCACTACTCTGCACTCTGCACTCACTACTCTGCACTCACTACTCTGCACTCACTACTCTGCACTCTGCACTCACTACTCTGCACTCACTACTCTGCACTCTTCACTCACTACACTGCACTCTGCACTCACTACTCTGCACTCTGCACTCACTACTCTGCACTCACTACTCTGCACCCTGCACTCACTACTCTGCACTCTGCACTCACTACTCCGCACTCACTACTCTGCACTCACTACTCTGCACTCACTACTCTGCACTCACTACTCTGCACTCACTACTCTGCACTCTGCACTCACTACTCTGCACTCACTACTCTGCACTCTGCACTCACTGTGATGGAATTGTTGGATGAGTAAAAGGGTGGCTGGATGGACTGCATGAAAGGGTGGGAGGAAGAACGTAAGAATGGATGTGTTGAAGGATCGATGGATGAGTGAAGCGGCAGATGGACAGATAGATGGATTGATGGATAGAATGAATGGGTGGATGGATGGACTGAGTGAAAGGGTGGATGATTGAAAGTATCGATGGATGGATGATTAAAAGGATTAGTGTAAAGATAGATTAGTGAAAGAATGGCTGTAAGAATGGATGAGTGAGAGAGTCGATGGATGAATGAAAGGGAGGATGTATGGATGAAAGGCAGGATTTATTGACAAGTGAAAGAACGGATGGGTGAATGAGTGAAAGGGTGTTCGGAGGAATGGAAGAGTGAAAGGATGGAAGGCTGGGTGAAGGGTGGATGGATGAATGAGTGAAAGAACCAGGCAGCCCACACACACCCTCCATAGGCCACCTGAAGCGATCTAGAACCAGGCCCCCGCCACCTGAAGCGATCTAGAACCAAGCTGACCCCCGCCCCCAAAGGCCAGCTGAAGTACACACACCCTCCATAGGCCAACTGAAGCGATCTAGAAATAGGCAGGCCACAGGCCCCCGCCCACCTGAAGCGATCTAGAACCAGGCTGTCACAGACCCCCACTTCCACCCTTGCCTATCCTTACTTATCCTCTTCTCCTTGTCTTGGCGCCACGAAGGTACCTGCTCATGGTTTTTGGCGCTTAATAATCCACTCACATAAATAAGTCCACATTTTCGATCTCGCCATTTTTATGTTTAGAAAAAACACTAATTTACAGCAACAACGTCATCCCCGTTAAGAAAGTGTTTTGTGAGGTAACAGTCGTCTGCCGAGCCATATTACAGCCAACAAACCTTCCAGGAATTATCAGGTAACTGTCAAGTCAAAAACAAAGTTTATTTAGACCATTGATCTATAAACCACAGTTCGTCATATAAAATTTACATCTTACAAATTCATATTCTTAACAGTTAAAAAAAAAAAAAAAAATCATATTATCCTAAAAATTACATTAATCCCACTTTAAAATCAGACGTTCATTTGGATTATGGATCTACCGGATACCTTTAAACCTCCAATCTTTCAGGGAACTTATACACACCCTGCATGTATTTCCCGATAGCTATCGCGCTATCTAAGTTTTCCATATCGACTAGTAACTCCCGTGCTTGTGAACGCTCCTTAACATCATATTTTAAAAATATCGGTCGCAGAAACTGTTTACGTAAATTTAAAAATATATAACAATCCAATAAAATGTGCAAAATATTACATTTCTTTTCTAATTTACAAACACATTTGCCATCTGAATGCGTTAAGGCGGCTTTTATTGCGCTATTTGCAAATATCGGGTTAATACCTATTCTTAGCCTAAAAACTTCTATTCTTAGCCAACGGTTCGGTAACAAATCTATATAAGGAAAGCTTACATCTTTCTCCCAGCCTGAGCACATACATTTTACAGAGTCTTTCTTTTTCAAATACTCTTGGTCAGTTACCCTTGAAGTGTATTTACCCTGCGCTTTCAGTACACTCTTTATTACATTAATTTGGAGTGTCCTAGGGTCAATGTTTACATTTAGGTGGTCGCAGATGGCTAGGAGTTTTCTTCTCGTTTCCCTGGCCCATTTTAACTCACTAGTCTGAATTTCTTTCATGCACCATTGCGACACCTTTGTAACTTCCCCCTGCCCCAACCGATTCCAAAATCTGAGGAAGTTCTGCTGCACCTGCACATTCCAGGCGGTCAGGCCTAATTCTAGTCTGACCGCCTGGATCATTACCGACCCAGGTAGAGACAGTAGGGGTTTTAAACATTTCCCCTCCTCTCTGTCCCAGGAGCTTTTACCATCATTGCAGAGCACTTCCGCCCCATATTGGAATTGCGGGGGGATCATGGCCTTAAAGGCTGTCAATAGAGGTTTGTGGGACATATCCCCATAACTATGGTTAAATCTTTTCAGTCCACATACCGCTAGGTGAGCTTTCAATTTCTGTGCTCCCAAATGCGTGCCCCACTGCAGTGTTCTTGTAAACCATATTCCGAGATATTTGTATTCGCTTACAGTATCCAGTTTAGTTTGGCCCAAGTGCCAACTAAACTTCGTCCTCTTCTTCCCAAAACACAACATTTTTGTTTTGTCCATATTTACTGTAAGTCGTTTAGTGGTGCAATAATCGTTGAATACACTTAGCTTCCTCTGAAGCCCCACCTCAGTTTGATCCATTATTACCAGGTCATCGGCATACATCAGACATGATAGGTGCCAACCATTTATTTTTGGACTTGCACCTCTGGCTGTGCCCAAGAGAAGCGGCAGGTCTGCTAGAAATATGGCAAAAAGCAGCGGGGCCAGGACGCAGCCTTGCCTCAACCCGTTATTTATCCCTATTTCCTATCCCTATTTCCGTTCTTCAGAGGTGCCTTTGATCACCTGTGCCCAATTTTGGCAATGCAGTTCCTGGATTACCCACAGGAGATCAGTGGGGACCTCGTACCTTCTCAATGTCTCCCACAAACAGTCCCTGTCCACCAAATCAAAACCTGCGCGAAAGTCCACAAAGCAACAAAACAATTTGCCCTGCAGCTCCATGGACTTCCTTGCTACAGCCCATAGTGCGAAGCAGTGATCAATAGTGGAGTGTCCTTCCTTAAAGCCTCCCTGCTCTATTGGAACTATTGACTGCCGCGCCACCCACTCTTTTAAGTTGCCAAGGACTATCTTTGAGAAGACCTTTTCCCCAATGTCCAATAAGTTAATCAGCCTATAATTCTTGGGCTCCTTTTTTCCCCCTTTTTTATACAAGGGTCTAATTATGGCCCCTCTCCAGGATTTGGGGAAGTGGCCTGAATCCAGAATTGCCACAAACATATGGGATAAAAATCCTGCCCACCAATCTATCTGATTTTTAATTAAGACGGCGGGAAGATTATCGGGACCTGCTGCACGTGATAAATTCAACTTCTTAATTGTTTCTTTTACTTTCTCTACAGAGAAACCAGCTTTTAACCCACCTATATCCCCCGACCAAGTTGGTCTATTCATCTCGATGTCCGCAGTCCTATTTGCGTTATAAAGGTCACTCAAATAGTTTACCCATGCCGCCTCTTCCACAACACAACTCATAGCACCCGGCACCCTTCCTTCGGCTTCCTGTATCAACCTCCAGAAACCTTTTATATTTTTATTTTCAATTGTCTCTAGAAGGGTTCTCCAACATTCTTCTTTATAGATCCTTTTCTGCTTCCTTACTAGAGATTTATATTCTTTCTTAAAATTGAGTAGGAGCTCTACATTCCCAGGGTCATAGCTTTTCCTCAACCGTCTCTCCAGTTTTCGAATCATACTTTTTTTACTCTTACATTCTTGATTAAACCACCTGGACTTTCCTTTTCTGGGCTGTGTTTTTACCTTTGCCTGTTCATTATCTTTTAGGTACACTCTAAGACACTGCACCGCTTGTTCTATTTTATCCTCATACCACTCTACTTGCTGACCTTCGATCCAGTCCTTCAATAAATTTTGTTGAAAACATGCCAGTTTCTCAACATACTCATCCGTCAGTTTTGTAGTCAAACGCTTGGGATATTCCACATTTTGGGGGATCACCCTTTCACAATTCCTTAAAGCCCCCCCCTTCAATTTCACAGTACAAGGCATTATGATCGCTATCCCTGCGTTTGATTACTTGGAACTTTTTTACCAGTACATAGTTCCAAGCCTGGATAAAGATATAGTCTATAGGACAGTGTTGATTTCCTACTCTAAAGGTCTGCGAGGCTGGGCGATCGGGATCCATCCTGCCATTTAAACATACTAAACCTTTAGAACCCAAGAACTTCCCAAGGGCTTCATCCTGACTGGAGGTTAAACACATTGGGAAATCTGCTGGCCCTATATTATAGGTACTCAGCATAACTTTAAACCAACAGTCAATCCTTCAAAAATTTAATTTATGGTTGAAGTCTCCCATTATCACCAAAGTGTCCTTCCCATACTTTTCTATTAGGTCAGGTATATCTTTCTTGAAAAGACCTAATTCTATATCATATTCTCTTTGCGACCCCCATTGAATATATACATTAATAATAATCAAATGGGCGTCCTTCCCTTCAATGCCCGGATGACATACCTTGCAAACCAATAGCCATTTACATAAAGAGGTAATTAATTTGGTCTCTTTCACAAGCCTAGTTGAGGCAAGAGTGATAATACCCCCTGAGGGCCGACCACATTTTTTCTTTTTGCTGGCTACCTTGTGAAATTGCACAAACCCTTCAACTACCTGGGTGTTGCCGCATAGCCAAGTCTCCTGTAGGCAGATAATATCAGCGTACTTTGCCACCTGGTTTAAGCCATCTGCCTTTGTTGTTCCTCCCAAGCCATTTATATTCCATGACAACATTTTCAGGCTATGCGGCAACTCGGTAACCTAGTCTATGTCACTGAGGCACCCTGACTCGTTCAAACCCCATGAGCAGGTACTATTATCCATGCCCCAGCTACCCCAAGCATTTCTATACTTAGGGTTCTATACGGCTATGGTGATGTTGGCCTTCTCCCCCCGACCCCTAGTATCCAACCTCACCTGTCTTTCCCCCAAACCTGCGTGGAACCTCAGAAAGCCGCCATCTTGCTGTTTCCCTCCGTCTACTTCTTCTTCCGGAATTACCCTTAGACCTTCTTTTAGAATTTCTTTTTCTGCTTTCTGTATTGCCGCTTTAACAAGCCCTGAGTAGACTAGGACCTTTGTATATTCGGCACCATTCTTATCCCTACCAAACCCTACCTGTCTCAGGTCCTTTGTACCAATTTCTTTCAGGGACAGACATTTTGCAAATGAATATAAGAGTTGGGAGTGATTTGGTGGGACTACCTGTCCTTGTTTTTTCCTTCCATACACTCGCTCCTTGGGTTTCAAATAGATCCACATTGTATTATTGTTACTTCTGTTTGAGGTTTTTAAATCCCAAACATTTCTTCCCTCCTGTACCTTTGTTCCATGGGGAGTGTCTGCTAAGTTACCTTCAACAGCTGCACTTCTTTGGGATTCTTTCCCACCTATCTTTTTGTCAGCAAATTTAGCGTTCCCCACATCCCCAGGGGGTCTATTCGTAACTTTTCGTGGAGCCCTTTTCCTTTCAACTTCAGCCCCTGCACCTGTAGGCACAATTTGCCTCCCAGTTTCCCTTATTTCTCTTCCCTTATTTTCCCGCAGGACATTTTCTTTGCTTATTACCTTAGCCTGCCTTTCCTTACTCTTCACTTTATTATGTCCCTTCTGTCTTCTCTGGGCATAGGGTAGCCTTTTCTGGGAGTACCTATAGTTCTGATGTTTAAAAAAGTCTCCCCGCCTCCTTACCAACATAGGCCATCTGGAGATATAAACGTCATTCTGGGGATCACCCTCCCCTATTTGCTCTAAGTTCCCTTCAATATGCTCTATATTCCCATCGGTGAGGCCCTCTGTTGCTGGGTCATGTACAGATCTGACCATTGTGGGCATCAGTCCCCTTATCCCCTGTAGTTCCTCTATCATTTTCTTAAACTGTATTTCATGATTGTTTAACAGGGTATTATTTAACACGAACACCTCTAACAGACCTTGCAGCATTTTTTGTAACATCAACATAATGTCTATCATCGAGGCAGAGGATGAAGTTGTAATATCAATGCCCAAAGATCCATTCCGTAATATTTCGTTTAGTGAGTCTACGAGTTTTGGACTTTGGTTTTCTACTTGAGTTATACTTCTATCAAAAATAGTTCTTGCCACCGGGTTCAACATATTAGAGCAGTCCCCCACCTCTTTGGACCCAAACCCTACCGAACCTTCCTCCTCCACCCTAAATGAGGAAAAGATCCTTGGGGAGGATGATAGTCTTGGTTCAGTGGGCTGTATCCTGCTGCTTAGCTCACTCTGAATGAAGGAGGGATCCGCAAACTCCACGACTTCTTCTACGCTTAGTATCTAATTTCATGGACTTGGGCTTGGACTTGACCTTTTCCCGGTGTAAGTGTTCTCTTAAAGTGCTTCCCCACAAAGTCTTTTATTGATTTGGACACAAGGCCGCCATCTTTCTCGCAACCTTGTAGTTTACTCTCTATAGTCGCTTTCTTGGCAGTTTTTTTCCTTTCCTTTTTATCATCTACCCCGGATGAAATTGATATCGCCTCATCAGGCCCTTCTGCGACAGCTGTTACGTCGAACTCGTCAGCTTTTTCCAGATGGTCTACGCATATTTCCTTTGGCTTTGCCTTTCTTGGGGCCATATCCAACTTTTCTCTTATTCCGTGGGTATTATCGAGGTTTTGCCAGGAAGAATAGCCTTTCCCCTATTCAATTGGGGGGCCTCCAAACAATTTGGGCTTTCTCCTCCCGCCCTTCTTCTTATACTTCTTTCTATTTACTTGCAGGTTAATCCAAATGGTTTAAAATATGGTTTAAAAATGTAATATATCATATAAAATCTATTATCACTTACCTTCCCTGTGTGCTGACTAGCTGGCTGTGGCTGACCAAGATTTCCTTCTGTATGCTGCCTTAAACCTGCCCAGGGGGCCCCTATATCAGGTGTCTCCCCGGTGTTTCTAGGCTTCCTTATCAAAGTTTCTAAAGGGAGCAAGTTTTTTGATGCTGCCTTGATCACAGCTCAGGATTCATGCACTTCAGCGCCCCCACCTGGCCCACCTGCATCAGAGGAAGGACCCAGAGCGGTGGCGTTTATTACATTCAGGAGCTTTTATGCAGCCCTTTCTCTGCTCTCCTGGGCGCACACAAATCGTTGCTTTCCTCCGTGATTCCCACACCGGGGTTGGGGAGGGGGGGGGGGATGTTTCACACTAGAGCGGGTCACCGCTCTCTGCAACGCGTCTTTCTCGGCATCTCCGCTTGTCTCTCCGCTCTCCACTCTCCACCGTCGTCTCACTGACGGGCTTCTGCGTCACGCGTCACACGTTTAGCGTGTACGTCCGTCAGCCGTAAATCACCGCTAGCCGCTAGCCACACAGGGAAAGTTTGATCTATTACTCCGGTAACTGGGTACAAGCTAGACCACCCTGTGTACTCTGGGTACTGATGGGATCAGAGGTCATCTGAAGGGCGTTGGGGGTTCGTTGTTGGCACAGAAGGGGCAGAGCAGGCATCCACAGAAGCTAAGAGAGAGCTGCCCTATTCCAAAATAACAGCCCCCCCCACACACTTTTCTGCAACAAAAGCAGTAAAATGAAGATATTGCCATCAGTCCGAATGACAGGCTGTACCCGAGGTCATCGTCTGTGACCTTGTACCGTCCTGGTATCCTCTGCACGGCCTCTGGGGGTGTGCAGGGCGTCTGGGAGGCAGTGAAAGCGGCGTGTAAACAGAGGCCCCGCCGTCTGACCCTGAACACCAGACCCTGGAGGGGCTTCAGCGGCAGAGTTTGAGGCCGATAAACCCGCTCTGAAATCCCAGCGCCCAGACTAGGCCGCACCTTGTGATAGTGGGCGTACGACTTTGTCACTACTGCATATCAGATCTAGCTCGGCTCGTGCGCCAAGAAGTGGACAGAATCCTCGAGACGAGGACTCCTGGGCCGGACAGACGAGGTGGTACGAAGGAGGCCCGTTCCAAGCAGGGGCAATGCCAGTGTGTCCGGCGCCCCAGAGCAAGGACGCGCCCCGGCCGCTGGTTGTATCGTGAAATGCAACAATAACCAGGGTTTGCCTCTGGACCCCGGTGCCACTGCACCTGCCGCACCTATGGGAGCCTGGCCTGGTGGCTCAGTGAGACTAATGCGTCCACTGGAGGGGCGTGGGTTCAATGCAAATGGGTCCACTCAGCCTTTCATCCTTCGGAGGCCGATGAAATGAGTACCATCGAGTTGGGTAACAATAAAACATCTGTTAATCAGCATCAAGATACCCTTCTGAATGAGCGTGCGATTTACAGAATACACATGTTACGTTAAAGGAAGCCGTGTCCATCCTCCCATGACGTACACGGTGCCAGCACGTCCTGCTGCTTGAACCTCGCCCCGTGCACAGCTGACCTCAGAACAGGAGGAAACAGACATGAACATATCTGGGTTTCACAACACGACTGACGCAAATAAAAGTGCTGCTTTCGATGACCTCACGGTGATGAAAGGCGGAGCCAATCTTTGACGAGATTCCACCCTACAGGTCTGGTGGTTTAGAATGTCTCAGCTCACACCCTTTCCAGCTGTGCGGTCTCACTTCTAAGGCGTTTACCTGCCTGCCGTATTACACGGTGAACTACAAACACCAGGGTGCACTGCGTCAAGTACGTCAGGCAGGGTTGGTCCGGTCTTAAGTCTTCAAATGTTGATCCCTTTTATTGGATTTATTGGATTTAAGAGCGAGTGTGAGGCTGGGGGGTAAAGCCAGGGACAGCGGCACATCGTCACCCAACGACCCCTCTCCGGAGCGGGACGGAGGAGAGCTGCGGGCGGAGGGAGGGGGGAGCGCGACAGAGGAGAGCTGCGGGCGGAGGGAGGGGGGGAGAGCCGGACAGAGGAGAGCTGCGGAGGGAGGGGGGGGAGCCGGACAGAGGAGAGCTGCGGAGGGAGGGGGGGAGCCGGACAGAATAGAGCTGCGGGCGGAGGGAGGGGGAGGAGCGGGACAGAGGAGAGCTGCGGAGGGAGGGGGGACGAGCAGAGCAGCTCTGGAAACCACCACTGTCTTTCTCCAAAGTAAAGCAGAAATGCCTCGGAGAAAGCATGGTAATTTTCGCATTCGGGGGCGTGTGTTTTGTTGTTCTGAGTGACAGGTGACGTCACTGGCGAAAGAACAGCAAAATGTACGCCCCCAAATCCGAAAAAGACGGAGCCTATTCGGAGGGACAGCTCTCTCCTCCAATGGCTGGCTTCCATTTAGGAAGCCAGCCAATGGGAGAGAGGCAAAAACAGAGGCGGGACCAATAGTCCACACTAAGCAACATTAAATCTCAGTACTTCCCGTTCTGCCTTCGGCAGACCGGATATTACCTCGACCTAAAAAGGGCGAAAGAAAGAGGAAGAGAAAGGCAGAAAAAGAGTGACAAAATGAGTCAGTAGTCATGAAAGAGAACCTGCAAGAGTGAGACTGAAAGTGTAGGGTGATGAAAACAAGAGGCATGAGGTGGAATCAATACTAGCACCATTGGTACTCAGCCACCGCAGCCTATGTCTGCACTAGTGGTTGACTCCTGAGATAACTTTGGGTACATGCACTCATGTTTTTTTTTAATTAAGGAGTGCGACTAACATCATCCTCTCCATGGTGTTCCTGTTTTTGTCTTTACCTATCCTGAGAGTAGAAAACTGAGCCGGTCTTTTATGTATGTAGGTGTACAACCTATGCCTGCTATGCAGGATTTTCGGGATTCAATTCTCGACATCGAATTAGTCTTGCTGGTGGAAGTCATCTTCATATCATTATGTTTGAGTGTGAAGGGATCCTTATGTGTTTTGAGATCCTTTGTAAGCATGATATATGAGAAAGTGAGAAAGTCTTTAGCCATGTTTACAGCAATCTCTCCTGGACCACTAATAGCCTCGGGGACCCCATCCCCCGGGGCTGGCCCTCTCGATGGAGGCCGTGGGGGGGGGTCCCCAATCCCCCCACGGTCCCAGCCGGCTACCCGCGTTCTGCGGGAGCCAGCATTGCTTTTCCACATGGGGAGCAGCTAACATGCTGCTCCCCCTGTGGAAAAGCAATCTGCTTTGCTATTTGGAAGAGAGAGCAGGCAAAGCAGTTTGCAATGTCTTGCTGGTGGAAGTCATCTTCATATCATTATGTTTGAGTGTTAAGGGACCCTTATGTGTTTTGAGATCCTTTGTAAGCATGATATATGAGAAAGTGCGAAAGTCTTTAGCCATGTTTACAGCAATCTCTCCTGGACCACTAATAGCCTCGGGGACCCCATCCCCCGGGGCTGGCCCTCTCGATGGAGGCCGTGGGGGGGGTCCCCAATCCCCCCACGGTCCCAGCCGGCTACCCGCCTTCTGCGGGAGCCAGCATTGCTTTTCCACATGGGGAGCAGCTAACATGCTGCTCCCTCTGTGGAAAAGCAATCTGCTTTGCTATTTGGAAGAGAGACCAGGCAAAGCAGTTTGCAATGACAGGGTGGGAGCCGCGAGGCTCCAGACCTGTCATTGCAAACGGCAGTGTCCCGGGGGTGGGCACCCCACGACACTGCAGGAGCTGGCCCTGGGGGGTGGCGGTCCCCAGGGCCTTGACAAGGCTCCAGGAGGGGGGGGCACGCGGCCCCTCCCACATTTTACCAAGTCCCAGGGGGTGGTGGTCCCCGGGGCTGGGGGTCCGTCATGGACCCCCCAATTTTGAATATTTAGCCATGTTTACAGCAATCTGTATTTGTCATGTGATCAAGGGCCGCGAGTATTACGTGGTCCGTGACCGTTTGTTTGAAGGATTGCAAAGGAATAACGGAGCATTTCGATATATATATATGTATATTTATATATATATAGATTAGCAAGTCGACTCGGAAATGTTTCCAAAAATACGACAGCGGACCCAAATTTTCAAAGGTGCAATTTTATTCGTGCATAGAACCCCGCACCTCAGCCATGACGCGTTTCGGGCCTCCTTGGCCCTTGATCACATATATATATATATATCCTCGCAAATGTCCCCGTCACAGAGGGAACGCTGTTGTTGGTGCCCGCGTTTGAGACCGGGAGCGTGTCTCAATTTATTTCAAAAACAAAAAGGCACGCGGCACACTTCTTGGCAGGTAAAAACTCAGTTTTAATCGCTCAGGTCTACAGCAAAACTCCTACGCGTTTCGAACAAACGTTCTTGGTCACGGCAGTGTTCTACAATTAGTCCTTCTTTCATTTCGCAATTTATACTTGCACCATGTGTTACATAATGGTGATGTATTCTGGGCTATGTAGTTTTATTAACTGTTTGGTAACTTTTTTTCTTTTTTTACAACTTTATTTTCAGTTGAAATGTATAGGGCAGATATGTGGGGAAGGATCCAAGGATTCATTCCCAGTTTATACGTATTGTTCCTTTAGTAGGATCTTTATTACGTATAATGATATAATTTCATTTCTATATCGTTCACACTTTTTTATGTGATACGATTACTGGGATGTATTATCCTTAGATTCGGATGTTACTAGGGCTGAGTGCCCTTTGCCCCACATGTGTGCCTCTATTCATATATGTTTCAGCCCATATAATTCATTAATTAAGCACATTCATCAACTTTGGACGATCGTCTTGTAAGCAAAGCATACTGTATCATATTTTAGGTTTTTCTACAATTGTTTTTACAGGTGAACGTGCATTTCCTCATCTGCATTCAAACCTCTCGGATGCATGGTTTTAAATTTAATTATCAATTTCGACTCCAGTCTTCTTAACTTTAAGAGTCTATCTCCCCCACGTTCTTGGTTTGGGATAGTTGCTAGTCCCAAATATTTTATGTCCTGCCATGTTTTTCCTTCATGTTGTTTCAAGTGTTTTGCCATGGCATAGGCATTGTCATCATTCTGTATCGCTCGGATATGCTCTAATATTCTTTTTTTCAAAGGGCATTTCGTGCTGCCTATATATTCTTTTCCGCAGCAACATCTCAGCATATATACCACAAATGATGATTCGCAGGTTATCTTTGTTTTGATTAGAAATTCTTTACCAGTGGGGTCTCTCAATGTGGTGGTGTTTTGGCCTATTTTACAGGCCTTGCAGGTCATGCACTTTGTGAATCCATTACTCCTTTTCTGAAGCCAGTCTGTTGGTTTTTTAACTGTGAAATGACTTCTTACCAAATGGTCTGTTAGATTGGGCGCTCTTCTGTATGAGATTAGAGGGCCTGTTCCAATGTCTTTTCCTATATCTGGGTCTTTCATTAGTATATGCCAGTACTTTGAAAGGATTTTCTGAATCTTGTGGCTTTCCTTATTATATGTAACAATCATTCTTGGTCGTTCCTCAGTCATGTCTTCTCTGTTTTTCTCTCTATTAGTCAATGTTTCCAATCTTGTCTTTTGTCTGGCTTTTTCTTCCCCTTTTGCTATATCTCTGTAATTGTAGCCTCTTTCTTGGAACTGATTTTTGGTATCTTCAAACTTTTTCTCCATTTCCTCAGTTGTTGAGCAGTTCCTCTTCATGCGAAGAAACTCTCCGTAGGGAATGCTTTTTATCAGTTTTTTAGGGTGAAAGCTTTGACCATGGAGAATACTGTTTGTTGCTGTTCGCTTTCTGTGTGTGGTCGTTTCAATTTTGTTGTCTTTTATGAATACTTTAATGTCCAGAAATTCAATTTCTTTAGAGTTGATGTTAAATGTGAAACTCAAACCCACATCATTACAGTTTAAGATGTCCAGGAAGGTTTCAAATTCCGCTGCGGTGCCCTTCCACAACAGAAACAAATCATCAATGAAACGCACCCATAGTGCTACTTTTGCCATATGTTGGTCGTTTTCTTCTCTCCAAGCTATGCTCCTCTCCCACAAATAGACTTATATAAATATATAAGAAAGTTAAAATTAAAGAAGCATTTTGCCAAACAGAAGCCAAATATACAACAATCCGAAATACAGGAAGGGCTGGGAAATATGTCAAAAGAAACATCCGAACAACAAGATGAAATTTTGAACTCAAGTCAAAACCAAAGTGAAATATGCAATATTGAAGATGTTCCTCATTTGAGAATTGCATATGAATTAACACATGATGTTACAGGTTCTCAAATAACGGACACTCAAATCCTCCAAGATATGGAGATAAAAACAGATAAAGGTATGAAAACCCCTTTCAAAGCAAAATCAAAATTTTATCCTACTCTATATCCAGGAAATAAAATTGACCAATTTTATGAGTTAGTAACAAGTGATATTGAATCAATGACAAACACGAATCAAACAAACAAAAAAGAAAATTTATCAAAACGAGAACGAGCGGCAATACAATCTCTAAAAAACAACCCATTGATCGAAATCAAACCCGCAGACAAGGGTGGCAACATCATAATAATGGATAAACAACATTATATAGATGAAGCATTGCGTCAACTAATGGATGAAAAAAACTATGAATTATTAAAGAAAAATCCAATTCCGGAATTAATAACTGATCTGGAAGAAAAATTAAACAAATGGCAGAAAAATTGTCTGATCACGGAAAATGAAAAGAAATATCTAATGGTTGATCATCCTATTATACCGACCATGTACTTTTTACCTAAAGTGCACAAGACGTTAAACAAACCACCGGGGAGACCAATAATCTCCAGCTGCGGGAGCCTATATGAGAACGTAGCAAATTATGTTGATTATTTCATAGCTCCTTGGGTTCCTACTCTCACATCCTACATAAAAGATACAGGTGATTTCCTGAAACTATTGAACAATACAGAATGGCAACCATCATACATGTTAGTTACCATTGATGTGGTGTCACTTTATACCTCGATCAGCCATGAAATTGGCTTGAAAGCAACAGAATTTTTTCTTAAACAGCGACCCATCACTGAACGTGAGCATTCCAAAATGTTAGCAGACATGATTCGAATGTGTTTATATAATAATGTCTTCCTATTTAATCAGAAAATGTATAAACAAAAGTGTGGAACGGCCATGGGAGTTTCCTTCTCTCCAAGCTATGCGAACCTCATGATGGGGTGGTGGGAGAGGAGCATAGCTTGGAGAGAAGAAAACGACCAACATATGGCAAAAGTAGCACTATGGGTGCGTTTCATTGATGATTTGTTTCTGTTGTGGAAGGGCACCGCAGCGGAATTTGAAACCTTCCTGGACATCTTAAACTGTAATGATGTGGGTTTGAGTTTCACATTTAACATCAACTCTAAAGAAATTGAATTTCTGGACATTAAAGTATTCATAAAAGACAACAAAATTGAAACGACCACACACAGAAAGCGAACAGCAACAAACAGTATTCTCCATGGTCAAAGCTTTCACCCTAAAAAACTGATAAAAAGCATTCCCTACGGAGAGTTTCTTCGCATGAAGAGGAACTGCTCAACAACTGAGGAAATGGAGAAAAAGTTTGAAGATACCAAAAATCAGTTCCAAGAAAGAGGCTACAATTACAGAGATATAGCAAAAGGGGAAGAAAAAGCCAGACAAAAGACAAGATTGGAAACATTGACTAATAGAGAGAAAAACAGAGAAGACATGACTGAGGAACGACCAAGAATGATTGTTACATATAATAAGGAAAGCCACAAGATTCAGAAAATCCTTTCAAAGTACTGGCATATACTAATGAAAGACCCAGATATAGGAAAAGAAATTGGAACAGGCCCTCTAATCTCATACAGAAGAGCGCCCAATCTAACAGACCATTTGGTAAGAAGTCATTTCACAGTTAAAAAACCAACAGACTGGCTTCAGAAAAGGAGTAATGGATTCACAAAGTGCATGACCTGCAAGGCCTGTAAAATAGGCCAAAACACCACCACATTGAGAGACCCCACTGGTAAAGAATTTCTAATCAAAACAAAGATAACCTACGAATCATCATTTGTGGTATATATGCTGAGATGTTGCTGCGGAAAAGAATATATAGGCAGCACGAAATGCCCTTTGAAAAAAAGAATATTAGAGCATATCCGAGCGATACAGAATGATGACAATGCCTATGCCATGGCAAAACACTTGAAACAACATGAAGGAAAAACATGGCAGGACATAAAATATTTGGGACTAGCAACTATCCCAAACCAAGAACGTGGGGGAGATAGACTCTTAAAGTTAAGAAGACTGGAGTCGAAATTGATAATTAAATTTAAAACCAAGCATCCGAGAGGTTTGAATGCAGATGAGGAAATGCACGTTCACCTGTAAAAACAATTGTAGTAAAACCTAAAATATGATACAGTATGCTTTGCTTACAAGACGATCGTCCAAAGTTGATGAATGTGCTTAATTAATGAATTATATGGGCTGAAACATATATGAATAGAGGCACACATGTGGGGCAAAGGGCACTCAGCCCTAGTAACATCCGAATCTAAGGATAATACATCCCAGTAATCGTATCACATAAAAAAGTGTGAACGATATAGAAATGAAATTATATCATTATACGTAATAAAGATCCTACTAAAGGAACAATACGTATAAACTGGGAATGAATCCTTGGATCCTTCCCCACATATCTGCCCTATACATTTCAACTGAAAATAAAGTTGTAAAAAAAGAAAAAAAGTTACCAAACAGTTAATAAAACTACATAGCCCAGAATGCATCACCATTATGTAACACATGGTGCAAGTATAAATTGCGAAATGAAAGAAGGACTAATTGTAGAACACTGCCGTGACCAAGAACGTTTGTTCGAAACGCGTAGGAGTTTTGCTGTAGACCTGAGCGATTAAAACTGAGTTTTTACCTGCCAAGAAGTGTGCCGCGTGCCTTTTTGTTTTTGAATATATATATATATATATATATATATATATATATATATATATATATATATATATATATATATATATATATATATATATATATACACACAATCCTCCCTTGACAGGGAGACAGATTGGGACGAACTCCCGTACTTCAATTACTTTTGCTGTTTTAATTTACTTTTTAAAGCCTTCAAATGGCATTATGCAGACAAACACTGACCAACGCGTTTCGGGAGCACCTCTCCCTTGCTCACGATCACCTGATCACAGGAAGTTAGTTCTTTTTAAAAGCAACATCATTGCATTTCCTGTTTCGTGTGTCCATTGTCTCTAGGCATTCTGGAGGCTGTAGTTTTAATTAAAAACATGGGTGTTGCCTCATACTTTAATTCATAATATTTGTGTAAACTAGTCCCATTTTCGACATTGATCCTATTATTTATCATAGTTCAATGGATCTTCATTTTTCTGACATTTCATTTTTATTTTTACGAATTCTCCACTTCAAAATTTCTTTTTTGTTGGTGTTCGTTTTGTTTGTTGCCCTCTAGTGGGCAGTGTCATTTTTCTTCATTCTTTTTACATTCTATATTTTTTGTGGATTTTCTTCATGCTATTTTAGTTGTTTCATTTTTCTTTTCTTATTTTCAACTTCTTAATGATAACCTTTGTTTTCTTTTTTTCTGTTTGATCCAATTTTCCTCAGTTTGTTTTTTGTCGATTTTAACCAGTTTAGAATCCTCTTGAAGTTTTACGGAGTGTTCTGTTTCATCAATTTTCCTTATAGGTGTATGTAAAGTTCTTCCGATTGGTTGAGACCATAAGAGTGCATTGTCCTTAGCTTGATGATGTACCTCGATTCCTTTCGGCGAAGTTCCCTCTCCCTGTCACCGCCTCTTTTCATTTGTGGAACTGTGTCTATTCCAAAAAACTTTAATTGTGTCCAGTCACCTTGATGATGTTGTTCCATATGCTTCGCGATGGCGTTAGCTCGATCTTTATGCACCGTCGCTCTGACGTGTTCCAGGATTCGTTTTTTTAATTCGCAGATTGTGCTGCCAACGTATTGTAGTGAGCATGGGCATTCCACTATGTATACCACATATTGTGTCTTACATGTTATTAATTGTCTAATCTCCCATGACTTATCGTTCTTCATTTTCAGTGTTTTGGTTTGTTTTGCAATTTGACATACCTTACACATGTGGCATTTTACGAATCCCTTTGTTTTGAGCCAATCGCCTTCCTTCTTCTTTGGTTTAAAGTGACTGTGGATTAGATGATCTTTCAAGTTCCTTGGCCTGCGGTATGTCACTACCGGATGTTTCCCCATCACTTCTTTGACCGTATTGTCCAATTGCAAAATTTTCCAATTCCTTCTCAGGATACTCATCACTTGTCTACTTTCTACCGTGAAGTCAGTTATGAATCGTATTGGTTCCTTATTGTTCATATTTTCTTTTTGTTTTGGCTTCAAACAGTCCTCCCTTTGTTTTTCATTTGCCTTTTCCCAGCTTTTCAGAACTATTTTGTTATTGTACTTTCTCCTTTTAAAGCGTTCCGCCGTTTGTTGGCCATGTTTCTGCCATTCTTGTTCCTCACTACAGATTCGCCGAATTCTGAGGAATTCCCCATATGGGATACTGGCTTTCAAGGATTCTTGATGGAAGCTAGTTGCTTCTAGGGTTGAGTTGGTAGATGTACTTTTACGATGTAGAGTGGTGTGGATCTGATTGTCTCTGATGTAAATTTCTGTATCCAGAAATACTACACGTTCCCTGCTAGTCTCGAACGTGAATTTCAGTTGGGTGGTGCTGTTGTTTAAAATTTCGAAGTACTCTCGAAACTCCTCACTTGTTCCATCCCATATTATAAAAAGATCGTCTATAAATCTTTTCCAAGAGATGATCTTGTTCAGATATGCATCATTTTCCACTTTCCACGCCACTTCCTTTTCCCAGTACCCCATCGTTAAATAGGCGTAGTTTGGACTAAAGGAAAAGCCCATTGCTGTGCCATTTCTTTGCCGAAACAATTCTTCACCAAAGAGGAAAATATTTTTGTTCAGACAGATCTCAATCATCTGTCTAAGCATGATGTTGTGGTCTTGATATTCTATATTTCTCTCCTGCAAAAAGAAACTGCACGCTTCCATGCCAAAATCATTCTCTATTGTTGTATATAAGGATACAACATCCATCGTTACCAATAGATAAGACTCCTGCCACAGTGTGTTCTGTAACATATTCAGTATGTCTGTCGTGTCTCGTATATAGGAACTGAGTTGTTTTACATACGGCTGTAAAAAGTAATCAATGAAGTTTGCTAACGGCTCTAGCAAAGAGCCCTTTGCCGATAGAATCGGCCGTCCCGGTGGCTTTTTTTGATCCTTATGTAACTTGGGCAAGAAGTAGATTGTTGCCAAGATAGGGTGATTCACTGTTAAGTATTTGCACTCTTCTTCATTGATTAGACCTTTCATAGTCCATTCTTGAAGTTTTGCATCCAGCATTTCCTTTATTTCATTTGTTGGATTATTTTTTAATTTCTCATAATAGACATTGTTCCAAAGCTGCCGATGAGCTTCAAGGAAATATGCTGTCTTATCTTGGATTATGATGTTCCCGCCCTTATCCGCAATTTTAATTTCTATGTTGTTGTCATTCATCAGATTTTTCAGGGCTTCTCTCTCATCTCTGGTCAAATTGTCTTTATGAGTTCGACTTTTTAGTTTGTACACATCTTCAATTACAGCTTCCTGAAATAAGTCAACTTTATTACCCGGTGCTAATTGTGGATAAAATTTAGATTTTGGTCTCAGCCCGCTTAGGCCTCCTCCTTTTTGTTCCACAGCCTCATTCAGGCTTATTTCATCCTCTTCAACTGCATCCAGATTCAATAATGTCAGATAGCTTTTGGCATCCTTGGCCTGTAATCCACTGATATTTTCCACTGGCTTCTTCCGCAATGTCACATTTTGTTTTTCCGCAAAATACTTGGCTAATTTGATTTTTCGAAGATAGAGGTAGAGGTCTATTCTTACTTGTGCTATATCCATTCTTTTTGTTGGACAGAATTGTATTCCTTTTTTTAGTAACATGATCTCATTATCCGTTATTTCACGGTTCGATAGATTTACTACTTGTAGTTCATCCCTTATGTTCTCTTCAGGCGCATGCTCCGGGTCTCTGGTCCTATTTTCTCCATACTTGGTCCGGCACCTTTTGCCCCTTCTTGTGGGTTTCTTTGATATCTTTGCCTGCCACGTCCCCTTCTTCCTTGTTGGTGAAACGTGGGGTGGGATTGATCCCACTGTCGTTGTTGCAGTACGAGGCGCATGTCCCCTAAAAAATAAATTTTCCGTCTGTTCTCTTCACTGTCTTCATTCGATACTAGCGATGATGCACTACTCGTGCAGCTTGTTGCACTGCTCCAGGATAGTTGTTCCTTCATTGCATCGTATTTTCGTGCATATGTAAAAATTCGCCCTTCCTCGTAATCATTAGCATCCCTGATGAATTTGGAATGTTTTCTTTCTCTCACAGTGTCTTCGTGTTTTTCTATCTGTGCTTCTAATTCATCTTTGAATTTGACCATTTCACTTGATAATTTCATTGTTGCAATTTCTTTTTCAATTTCATTTAATTCATCCTTTACTTTGTTAAGATTGATTCCTATGTGTTTTACCAATATGTCGATAAGCCCCAATGACGATTTCAAAATAAATTCTCCCCATTCTTGCAATAATTCGTTTGAGGAATCTTGGTGGCTTGGCATTAGGGTGATTCTTAACCCTCGTGGCACCCTTTGTACTTCCAAATACTTTTTCAATGTTATTAATTCCCAAGATTTATTTATTTCCTTACGACTTAATCTCTCCCAGGCACGTAACTTAGACTTTGCATCCACCTTTTCAACCTTGCTCGATGACCCAGCAACTGGGGTTTCACTTGTCTTATCGTTTACAAACATCGTTGTTAACCGCTCACTCCGTTTTTCTTCTCTCCGCTGCATATTTCTTATGTGTATTATTTCAGGCTTATTATTTCAAATTTTCTTGAGTACGTGCAATATGACGTTATACCGCCTTCAAGTTGGGATATTTCACTCCGTTTGTTCTTTTTAGAATTATTCATTACGGACTCCTCCCACGGTTCCCGTCTTGCAAGCTAAACTGGTAACACGCTTTCACGTGTTTTCAGATTCTTCCGCTCTGGCATTAGCATTCAAGCCTTTTCACTCACACGCTTACCTTCTCCCCTGGTTTACGCGTTGTGAGGCTTTCCAGGCTCCGTTTTCTCCAGCGGTCACTGCTCCCGGCTTAGAACATTCCTTCCTTCGGTTCTCCGTGCCCGGGAATTGCAGCGCTCGACGCTTGGTTCGTGATCCCTGCGGCAGAACCACGCCGCTTCAAATTATACACACAATCCTCCCTTGACAGGGAGAAAAATTGGGACGAACTCCCGTACTTCAATTACTTTTGCTGTTTTTATTGACTTTTTAAAGCCTTCAAATGGCATTATGCAGACAAACACTGACCAACGCGTTTCGGGAGCACCTCTCCCTTGCTCACGATCACCTGATCACAGGAAGTTAGTTCTTTTTAAAAGCAACATCATTGCATTTCCTGTTTCGTGTGTCCATTGTCTCTAGGCATTCTGGAGGCTGTAGTTTTAATTAAAAACATGGGTGTTACCTCATACTTTAATTCATAATATTTGTGTAAACTAGTCCCATTTTCGACATTGATCCTATTATTTATCATAGTTCAATGGATCTTCATTTTTCTGACATTTCATTTTTATTTTTACGAATTCTCCACTTCAAAATTTCTCATTTGTTGCCATGTTGCCAACAAATGAGAAATTTTGAAGTGGAGAATTCGTAAAAATAAAAATGAAATGTCAGAAAAATGAAGATCCATTGAACTATGATAAATAATAGGATCAATGTCGAAAATGGGACTAGTTTACACAAATATTATGAATTAAAGTATGAGGTAACACCCATGTTTTTAATTAAAACTATAGCCTCCAGAATGCCTAGAGACAATGGACACACGAAACAGGAAATGCAATGATGTTGCTTTTAAAAAGAACTAACTTCCTGTGATCAGGTGATCGTGAGCAAGGGAGAGGTGCTCCCGAAACGCGTTGGTCAGTGTTTGTCTGCATAATGCCATTTGAAGGCTTTAAAAAGTAAATAAAAACAGCAAAAGTAATTGAAGTACGGGAGTTCGTCCCAATTTTTCTCCCTGTCAAGGGAGGATTGTGTGTATAATTTGAAGCGGCGTGGTTCTGCCGCAGGGATCACGAACCAAGCGTTGAGCGCTGCAATTCCCGCGCACGGAGATCCGAAGGAAGGAATGTTCTAAGCCGGGAGCAGTGACCGCTGGAGAAAACAGAGCCTGGAAAGCCTCACAACGCGTAAACCAGGGGAGAAGGTAAGCGTGTGAGTGAAAAGGCTTGAATGCTAATGCCAGAGCGGAAGAATCTGAAAACACGTGAAAGCGTGTTACCAGTTTAGCTTGCAAGACGGGAACCGTGGGAGGAGTCCGTAACGGATAGTTCTAAAAAGAACAAACGGAGTGAAATATCCCAACTTGAAGGTGGTATAACGTCATATTGCACGTACTCAAGAAAATTTGAAATAATAAGCCTGAAATAATATACATAAGAAATATGCAGCGGAGAGAAGAAAAACGGAGTGAGCGGTTAACAACGATGTTTGTAAAAGATAAGACAAGTGAAACCCCAGTTGCTGGGTCATCGAGCAAGGTTGAAAAGGTGGATGCAAAGTCTAAGTTACGTGCCTGGGAGAGATTAAGTCGTAAGGAAATAAATAAATCTTGGGAATTAATAACATTGAAAAAGTATTTGGAAGTACAAAGGGTGCCACGAGGGTTAAGAATCACCCTAATGCCAAGCCACCAAGATTCCTCAATCGAATTATTGCAAGAATGGGGAGAATTTATTTTGAAATCGTCATTGGGGCTTACCGACATATTGGTAAAACACATAGAAATAAATCTTAACAAAGTAAAGGATGAATTAAATGAAATTGAAAAAGAAATTGCAACAATGAAATTATCAAGTGAAATGGTCAAATTCAAAGATGAATTAGAAGCACAGATAGAAAAACACGAAGACACTGTGAGAGAAAGAAAACATTCCAAATTCATCAGGGATGCTAATGATTACGAGGAAGGGCGAATATTTACATATGCACGAAAATACGATGCAATGAAGGAACAACTATCCTGGGGCAGTGCAACAAGCTGCACGAGTAGTGCATCATCGCTAGTATCGAATGAAGACAGTGAAGAGAACAGACAGAAAATTTCTTTTTTAGGGGACATGCGCCTCGTACTGCAACAACGACAGTGGGATCAATCCCACCCCACGTTTCACCAACAAGGAAGAAGGGGACGTGGCAGGCAAAGATATCAAAGAAACCCACAAGAAGGGGCAAAAGGTGCCGGACCAAGTACGGAGAAAATAGGACCAGAGACCCGGAGCATGCGCCTGAAGAGAACATAAGGGATGAACTACAAGTAGTAAATCTATCGAACCGTGAAATAACGGATAATGAGATCATGTTACTAAAAAAAGGAATACAATTCTGTCCAACAAAAAGAATGGATATAGCACAAGTAAGAATAGACCTCTACCTCTATTTTCGAAAAATCAAATTAGCCAAGTATTTTGCGGAAAAACAAAATGTGACATTGCGGAAGAAGCCAGTGGAAAATATCAGTGGATTACAGGCCAAGGATGCCAAAAGCTATCTGACATTATTGAATCTGGATGCAGTTGAAGAGGATGAAATAAGCCTGAATGAGGCTGTGGAACAAAAAGGAGGAGGCCTAAGCGGGCTGAGACCAAAATCTAAATTTTATCCACAATTAGCACCGGGTAATAAAGTTGACTTATTTCAGGAAGCTGTAATTGAAGATGTGTACAAACTAAAAAGTCGAACTCATAAAGACAATTTGACCAGAGATGAGAGAGAAGCCCTGAAAAATCTGATGAATGACAACAACATAGAAATTAAAATTGCGGATAAGGGCGGGAACAACATAATCCAAGATAAGACAGCATATGTCCTTGAAGCTCATCGGCAGCTTTGGAACAGTGTCTAATATGAGAAATTAAAAAATAATCCAACAAATGAAATAAAGGAAATGCTGGATGCAAAACTTCAAGAATGGACTATGAAAGGTCTAATCAATGAAGAAGAGTGCAAATACTTAACAGTGAATCACCCTATCTTGGCAACAATCTACTTCTTGCCCAAGTTACATAAGGATAAAAAAAAGCCACCGGGACGGCCGATTCTATCGGCAAAGGGCTCTTTGCTAGAGCCGTTAGCAAACTTCATTGATTACTTTTTACAGCCGTATGTAAAACAACTCAGTTCCTATATACGAGACACGACAGATATACTGAATATGTTACAGAACACACCGTGGCAGGAGTCTTATCTATTGGTAACGATGGATGTTGTATCCTTATATACAACAATAGAGAATGATTTTGGCATGGAAGCGTGCAGTTTCTTTTTGCAGGAGAGAAATATAGAATATCAAGACCACAACATCATGCTTAGACAGATGATTGAGATCTGTCTGAACAAAAATATTTTCCTCTTTGGTGAAGAATTGTATCGGCAAAGAAATGGCACAGCAATGGGCTTTTCCTTTCGTCCAAACTACGCCTGTTTAACGATGGGGTACTGGGAAAAGGAAGTGGCGTGGAAAGCGGAAAATGATGCATATCTGAACAAGATCATCTCTTGGAAAAGATTTATAGGCGATCTTTTTATAATATGGGATGGAACAAGTGAGGAGTTTCGAGAGTACTTCGAAATTTTAAACAACAGCACCACCCAACTGAAATTCACGTTCGAGACTAGCAGGGAACGTGTAGTATTTCTGGATATAGAAATTTACATCAGAGACAATCAGATCCACACCACTCTACATCGTAAAAGTACATCTACCAACTCAACCCTAGAAGCAACTAGCTTCCATCAAGAATCCTTGAAAGCCAGTATCCCATATGGGGAATTCCTCAGAATTCGGCGAATCTGTAGTGAGGAACAAGAATGGCAGAAACATGGCCAACAAATGGCGGAACGCTTTAAAAGGAGAAAGTACAATTACCAAAATAGTTCTGAAAAGCTGGGAAAAGGCAAATGAAAAACAAAGGGAGGACTGTTTGAAGCCAAAACAAAAAGAAAATATGAACAATAAGGAACCAATACGATTCATAACTGACTTCACGGTAGAAAGTAGACAAGTGAGTATCCTGAGAAGGAATTGGAAAATTTTGCAATTGGACAATACGGTCAAAGAAGTGATGGGGAAACATCCGGTAGTGACATACCGCAGGCCAAGGAACTTGAAAGATCATCTAATCCACAGTCACTTTAAACCAAAGAAGAAGGAAGGCGATTGGCTCAAAACAAAGGGATTCGTAAAATGCCACATGTGTAAGGTATGTCAAATTGCAAAACAAACCAAAACACTGAAAATGAAGAATGATAAGTCATGGGAGATTAGACAATTAATAACATGTAAGACACAATATGTGGTATACATAGTGGAATGCCCATGCCCACTACAATACGTTGGCAGCACAATCTGCGAATTAAAAAAACGAATCCTGGAACACGTCAGAGCGACGGTGCATAAAGATCGAGCTAACGCCATCGCGAAGCATATGGAACAACATCATCAAGGTGACTGGACACAATTAAAGTTTTTTGGAATAGACACAGTTCCACAAATGAAAAGAGGCGGTGACAGGGAGATGGAACTTCGCCGAAAGGAATCGAGGTACATCATCAAGCTAAGGACAATGCACCCTTATGGTCTCAACCAATCGGAAGAACTTTACATACACCTATAAGGAAAATTGATGAAACAGAACACTCCGTAAAACTTCAAGAGGATTGTAAACTGATGTTGCTTTTAAAAAGAACTAACTTCCTGTGATCAGGTGATCATGAGCAAGGGAGAGGTGCCCCCGAAACACGTTGGTCAGTGTTTGTCTGCATAATGCCATTTGAAGGCTTTAAAAAGTAAATAAAAACAGCAAAAGTAATTGAAGTACGGGAGTTCGTCCCAATTTTTCTCCCTGTCAAGGGAGGATTGTGTGTATAATTTGAAGCGGCGTGGTTCTGCCGCAGGGATCACGAACCAAGCGTCGAGCGCTGCAATTCCCGGGCACGGAGAACCGAAGGAAGGAATATATATATATATATATTCACTGAAAAAACCATAGGTTATAGACCATATATAGTTAGGAATTAGCATTTAAAAAACCTTATTTTACTCACACAAAACCATTGAAATTCCATATATAGTTAGTTGCACTAACTATATATCGCGCACCCGCAATCCACTGCTGATGATGTCACATATTACATCATTCATGACATGGTCAGTGACATCACTGATTACATCACTGATGACATCTCAAATGACATCACTGATGACATCACTGATGACATCTCAAATGACATCACTGATGACATCTCACTTGACATCAATGATCACATCACTGATGATATCATTCATGTCATAATACAATGCATCTCCTCACACTGTAATATAACCTCCGTTACACCCAGTGTTAAATAGAGAGTATCATTTTTGAAACCATTGACACACCAATACTAGTTACTACATACGCACTCACTGATTCCTATGTCTACACACACATTCACTCATACAATCATTCATACATACAATCACTCATCTTTACAACACTATCATATGCACTCATACACCTATACAGACACTCACACTCTGCCACTCATCCATGGAGTTACTCACACACCTAGTCAGTCCTGAAAAGAATCAATCACACTTCCATTTTCTCATCTATACAGTTAAACACAGAACACCTTACATTTTTGAAACATATACTAACACATAGTTACTCTCTTATAGAATCACTGATACAAGTACACATTGATCTGCACAGAGTCACACACCTCCCAGCCAGCCATACACACACTCAGTCTCCCATACAAATACTTGTGCAACCAATCAATAACCCATATAGCTACTTATATAGCTACTGATCAACACATGCAGCAGCTTGCACAACAACAGACATACTGATGCACACTTTCAGACAGTTTAGTCACTAACCCGTGCATTCAGTAAGACGCATTTAATCACTCACTCATACAGTCAATCACGCACCTACTAAAACCTTCATTCAGACACTTATACATCCACTCATTCTTCAATATGTAAGACATATTTTAACTTTACAGAAACATAGTCACTGGATGTTGTCATCAGTGATGTCATCAGTGATGTCATTTGAGATGTCATCAGTGATGTAATCAGTGATGTCACTGACCATGTCATGAATGATGTAATATGTGACATCATCAGCAGTGGATTGCGGGTGCGCGATATATAGTTAGTGCAACTAACTATATATGGAATTTCAATGGTTTTGTGTGAGTAAAATAAGGTTTTTTAAATGCTAATTCCTAACTATATATGGTCTATAACCTATGGTTTTTTCAGTGAATTTTCAAGGTTTTGTAAATGCTAATTCCTAACTATATATGGTCTATAACCTATGGTTTTTTCAGTGAATTTCAATGGTTTTTTAATAGCAAATATCATAAGCTGTCGAATGTCAAGTACGTGGTAAGAATTTTTTTTTTCGTGTTTATGCACACTGATCTGCTTTGATTGCTGCCCCCCACCCCTCATTTCTATTAGGAGTACTCTCTCTTTGCAGATAGTGAAGGGTAGTTAACGCAGCCCTTTCCCCCTTTGTAATCCGTCGTGCCTGCTTCTCTCTCCATTTGATTGATTGTTCTCTTTGGTTCATTCTCTATTTACAAACAAGCACAGAGTCGCAATACTCTGTTTAGTCTTTGCAGATAGCGAAAAATCGTGTAAAAAAACAAAAGGAATCGAGCAAAATCAGTAGGCCACTAATGGGATCTCTTTTGACCTCGCTAAAATAGAAACATTAGGAACAACCTGTTGAAAATAGCAATGCGTATGTATATAAGCGGCGTTCATTTGTGTTCACAGTACCCCTTGTTGATTGTTTCAATCGAGCATTGAATTGTTCGAAGTTAATTCTCTTAAGGATCTTCTCTACCTGCAAACGAGGAAGAATAGGAATATTCTCTCTCCCTTTGCAGATAGTGAAGGGTAGGTAACCCAAGCCTTTAACACGTCGTACCTATTTCATTCCTCATTGATTGATTGATTGTCCGAACATTGACTGTTTGGGAATTAGTTCTTTTTGGAGGTATTCCCTGTTTGCAAATAAACGTAGGAAAATCTTTGCAAGTAGTGAAAGGGTACGTAATGCGGACCGTTCTCCCCCGTTGTAATCTGTCATGCCTATCTACTCCCCACTGATTGATGCACCTTTTTCACCCGGACCATTTACTAGAGATACGTCATCTGGCCCGACCAGAGAGCACCCCTAGTGAAAAGGACATATGCAATAATAACGAAGTGATCACTGTATCCTGTTAACAGAAACTTTACCATGAAACAACCTGGAAAGAAAAAAATAGGAAAACGAAAATCAGTAGGCCACTGATGAACATGAACTTTTATTAAACAACGAACAAAGAAACGATAACATAACGTAATGATAAAACCTATTAATGTCCTAGAAACAAGAAAACGTTAAAATATGCCAGTGGTGAGAGACCAGAAAAACAGTAAGAGAAACCAAATCACCCCTCGCTGTCCCACCGCCTGCCACGCCAAAAAAATCGATAGACTAGGGAAAATGCAAGTCAGTAGAACATCCACCCCCACTCTGGAAACTTCCAAGGTGGGGCAGGGTTCCGGCTACGCCCAGCCGGGAGCAGCCCATATAAGGCAGGTCCTGCTGCCACGCCTCGGCCAGGAGATCCTAACGTAGGGTGTAGCCGAAGGAGAGGCCGAGGCCAGCGGGACCCGGCCAGGGGATTGCCTTTACAACGCTGAACAGTTGCAGGGGGGGGAATGTCTCCTCGACCCTCCCCTCTCTCTCCCAGTCCGGCCGCGGTGGCCCTTGAGAGTTGCAGGTAGTCCCGCCACATGCTCTTCCGGTCCGACCACCAACGGTCGGGGGGCCGAGGCCGACGGGATCCGGCTGCAGCCGATAAACCAAGAAACCCGTTCATGGGGCCAGAGCCAGGGGCGTCCGGCCGACATCCACCGGAAGCCCGGCCCGAAGACGGACGGGACACTTCTTTCTTTTATAATGGCTGCGACAACACTGGGGGGGGATGTCTTGCACATGCCTCCGACCCCCCCCTCGTCCTCATCGCCTGGTCCGGCCATAACAAATCTCAAGCGAGACGCCGTGGGGTGCACTGGGAGGGAGAGACGGTGCGAACAGGCCTCTCCCGCCTCCCCAGGTGGAGCTTCCCAGCTGCACCCTCAGCGCTCCAGGCGGTGGCATCCTAACAACTACAGTGCTGCACAGTTTCGGAACGACCTAGATAACGGTTCTTCCACTGTGGCCATGCTGCAACGTCTCGCCCGGCAGGGTGGAGCCCGTCCGCTCATGTGACCCCGCGATCGCCGGTAGCTGCCGAACTCTCAAAATGGCGGTCGACCTGGCAAGAGCGGGCCCAACATAAAGAAATGGCCCGGTCACTGGTTGACTCCACCACCGTAGTCCTCCACGACCTTGAAGATTCTAGAGGAGCCGCGGGAGTCTCCGACCCCCGATGGGGAATGACTGCCATGATCGCCCGTGGAGTGACGAAACTGTATCCGCGGGACGTCGGCGCTCCCATGCTGGCGCCAGCCTCACTTTGAATTACTACAATCCTGCAGACCTCACTTCCGGTGAAAGCACAGTGTGACCCGGTAGGAAAAATTATTGCACCCCCTCCCCTTTTTGACTGATAGTTCAAACCACCGATCCTTTCCTTTGCCCTTTTAACGGAACTTTGGACTGCCTCCCCCTCTTTTACATTTTCTAGAGAAAACAAAACATTAACCACTACATTAGCATAGCAGTTGACACCAGAACTGTTTTCAAATTGAAAACCAACAACATCTTCAACAGAATCCTTTTTTTTTCTGCTGTGACCCTGCTACAGCACAGGCATTGTCCCCAGCAGTAATTCTGCAATGCCGGTAAGAATAGCTGTGGTGCCTACTGGACTCACTCACCCCCGCGGCGCCCCACGCCGTTTTTTGCTGGGCGGCAACTTACTAGACATCACTTTCGTGCCATCTAGATTTCAGCGCGTTCTGCTGCCTTGGAACTATTCGCACAACAGACCGCTACTGACAAGAATATTTCATTATTGGTGCTGTCAATTTCAATAAATCTATTGGATAATTAAAAAGAAATTGCCACGGTCTCTTCGTTGTTTAAATGTTTTTACTGTTTTTGTTTTGTTGTATATATTTATATGTTATTAAAGTTTTATATTCCTACTACTTTGTTGGAGTGCTATATATTTTTAATGTGACACATAATTGTAAAAACTTTGATGTACAAAGAGTCATTCCTGGAATCTTCCGCTTCAGGCTCGGTCCCCTCCCCAATCACAATACAGGATGGTTTTCAGATAGTAGGAACACGTGTGGTGTGACGGATCTCATCGAGTGTGGGCCTTGATCTACTATAACTCCTTTGAAGAGGGGTGATTCTTTACAGCTGGGGCCATAAACTACATCTGCAGGGCTAGCTGATAGCCTGGACAATCGGACACAGAGAAAGAGGAGTGTCAGAGGGTGCGGTAGTGAATAGGGCGAAAGGGAGGTGTCGGGCGGGCACAGAGTGTGATTCTCAGGGAAGAGCAGCGCAGATGGGGGGAGGTTTATTGCCCATGCATAAGACAGAGAGCGGTGGTGACCAGTGCCTAGGGAAGATGCTTGCGTGGGTGAGGAGCCATGCTACGAATCGACAGCGTGCAGAGAGTGGGTCTGGTCAAGACATCTAAAATGGCTGCCGTGCACGACAAAAGTGTGGCATTTCAAAAAAGGCAAGATGGCGCAGACAATGTTTTTCAACACTTCCTCATTTCCTTCGAATCGAACGTTAACAGACGTTGGGGCATATTACCAAAGTTAAGCGATATTTATCGCTAACGATGCTTACCAACCAATTTTTTACCACTAAGCATCGTCAGAAATTATCGAAGATAAACCTTACTATTATCAAGGTTTATCGCAAATGCGATAATAAACGGCCGCAATGCATGAATATCGCTAAAAACTCAGCGATATTCATGCATTACCGAGCTAATACTCTTAGCCATGTTATCCACCTCCCATTGGATAACATGGCTAAGAACTGCTCAGGGCAGGTGTTACTTTTTGGAGATATTCGCGCTTAGCGCGAATATCTCCAAAAGTTGGTAATAGGAGATAGATATCTTGCATGTTGTAATGCAAGTTATTGTGGTATATGGAACTCATACCATAATCTCTCAGGAAAGCAGAAACTGATCCTTTTGGGACCGCCTAAAAAGGCCTAGGGGGTGAGGAGTACTCTACTTTGCCCCCTTTTCACGTTCCGAACTATTTTATTTTACTCTCTTCTGTAATTACACAAAATACCAGCGATAAGATGCATCGGAGACACACAGTGAGAGAAAGGAGGCCGGAGATGAAGAAGACATGTCAAATACACATTGGAGATAATATAGTGGCAGAAGGGAAGTAAATATGAGTAAACTTACCATGTAACATAAAAATGTTGCACTCTATACTATAAGTCTCATTTTATACTACAATCACTTCGCTACAACCTCATAAATTAAAAATAAAAATGAATAATGTCTCAAACAATTTTTGATTTCTAAATATAAATTTATTCTTCAGAATTTTCTAAATTTGAAAGAACTAGTAACATGTCCTCATCAGCAATGTCCTCATTAAAAGTCTCCAATGATGATTCTTGTAACTCTATGGTCTCCAAACACTCGATAAATTCGCCATCAAGAGATTGATCAAAAAAATCATTCAAGTCATCTCCTCCTTGTGACAATATTTCATTATTGGTGCTGTCAATTTCAATCAATGTAGTGGAATCATTCAAGTCATCTCCTCGTGACAATATTTCATTATTGGTGCTCTCAATTTCAATCAATGTAGTGGAATCATTCAAGTCATCTCCTCCTTGTGACAATATTTCATTATTGGTGCTGTCCATTTCAATCAATCTAATGGAATCATACAAGCCATCTCCTCCTTGTGACAATATTTCATTATTGGTGCTCTCAATTTCAATCAATGTAGTGGAATCATTCAAGTCATCTCCTTGTGACAATATTTCATTCTTGGTGCTGTCCATTTCAATCAATCTAATGGAATCATACAAGTCATGTCCTCCTTGTGACAATATTTCATTATTGGTGCTCTCAATTTCAATCAATGTGTTGGACAATTCAAAAGAAATTGCCACGGTCTCTTCATTGTGAGCCATTTTATTTTGAAATTGCTTGCTGTAAATTGCAGAAAAAAATAATCACTTTCATTTATCGTCTTTAGTAATACATAATATAAAACTAACTTTATCAAGTATTTAGTATAACAGAAGGACTGCAAATAAATAACAGAAAACATTTTTCAAATTATCTTCAAGTGTACAACATAGTTCCCCATACAAATTAACAACTCACCTTTTTAAAAGTAGCAGAAGTGTTAGTACTGTGTAAATCAAACACCAGAAATTCACCACCAAAAATTCCTCACAAATGTACCTCAGACAGTAGTATCACAAAATGGCTGTGGTTTCCTCTCATTTGACATATATACATAACCAATTAACTTTCATCACACACAAATACAAAACCAAAGTAACATTTTAATTGGTTCTAAATTTCAACACTTTCAAATGTGTTTTCCCCATGCAATTTTCCATAGGACATTTACATACGTCTACAGCCTGAATGGCTGAACGGAATTACACCAAACTTGGCAAAATGGTACATCAAACCTAAGAGGTCAGGAAGGATCTACTATGCCCCCTTATGGTCATTTCCCCCTTCGCTTTGGCCTCCTCTTGTCTCTCAATCCTACCGAGGGACAAGATGGCGGCCGCTACGGACTGTTTGGAATGTTGACAGACGCCGGAGAACCAATCAGCTTCGCAAAGCTCCGTAACGCGAAAAGTACGCGAAGCGGAGCGCTGTTACAGATATATATCTTTTTTTCAACGTTAATTTCTCAAAATCCACTGGAGCACATATATTGAGACCTAGCAAAGGCACATCGGGCTACCAGTCCCTAATATTTTGCCAAGTTTCGTGCAAATCCATTCAGCCGTTCGATTATTATTATTTTGTTTTTTTTTTGCCCCGCGGGGCCCTTTTAAAACCTCCACATCAAACCTAGGGGGTCAGCGAGGATCTACTATGCCCCCTTATAGTTATTTCCCCCTTTGTTTTGACCTCCTCTTGTCTCTCGATCCTACCGAGAGACAAGATGGCGGCCGCTACGGACTGTTTGGAATGTTGACAGACGCCGGAGAACCAATCAGCTTCGCTTCACAAAGCTCCGTTGCGCGAAAAGTCCGCGAACCAGAGCGCTAACCGGTCCGCTGTTACAGATATATATCTTTTTTTAAACGTTAATTTCTCAAAATCCACTGGAGCACATATATTGAGACCTACAAAAGGCACATCGGGCTACCAGTCCCTACAATTTTGCCAAGTTTCGTGCAAATCCATTCAGCCGTTCGGGCTAAAAGTGAGGCCAACCGCCCTATGGAAAACTCAATGTTAAAAACACGTTTTGGGACCCCCCTTTTTTCTCGGCCCCCACTGGACGAACCCCCCCCAAATTTTCAAGGGCTGCTCAGAAACAAAATGTGCCATTTTCCTGAAAATTTCAGCCAATTCCGTCCACAAACGCCAAAGTTATTAGACATAGAATTTTCAAAAAACCCATAGAGAAAAAATCCTAACTATATATACCTACTGGCGACCGCCAGTAGGTAATATATATATATATATATATATATATATATATATATATATATATATATATATATATATGTTCACACAAAGTGCCCTAGAGCATTTGGGAGGTCACACGGCTTGGAATCCACCATCCGGTCTGTACGTTATTCTCCCCAGCGTTGTGCCTCAGTTACCTGTTGTGCCTGACGCGTTTCGATGCCTTGCGCATCTCATCAGAGGCTGCTTCTCTTTGCCAGTGGAATGGGCCCTCTTTTATTTCTATTTTGGCATGCAGGTGATTTCTTTTACCCTGAGTGGGTTTGCGCTTTTATGCAAAGTATATGGGGCATGCTGGGAACTGGAGTCACTTAATTGAGAACTCGAGTTCAAAGGGAGCCAATGGGTACCCACTGTAGAGTCATTAAAAGCTTTCGATTTTCCTGAGTAGGATTCAGCACAAGGTGGAGAGTTCATTGAAATGGACTCCAGCCGCTGTAACGCCACGGATAAGTTCGATGACACAGCCTCTCTTCTTTTCTTGTTTTAGAGATGGTGCTCCTCCCGCGACGGGGCCGCCGCTGTAATTATGTTCACACAAAGTGCCCTAGAGCATTTGGGAGGTCACACGGCTTGGAATCCACCATCCGGTCTGTACGTTATTCTCCCCAGCGTTGTGCCTCAGTTACCTGTTGTGCCTGACGCGTTTCGATGCCTTGCACATCTCACCAGAGGCTGCTTCTCTTTGCCAGTGGAATGGGCCCTCTTTTATTTCTATTTTGGCATGCAGGTGATTTCTTTTACCCTGAGTGGGTTTGCGCTTTTATGCAAAGTACATGGGGCATGCTGGGAACTGGAGTCACTTAATTGAGAACTCCAGTTCAAAGGGAGCCAGTGGGTTCCCACTGTAGAGTCATTAAAAGCTTTCGATTTTCCTGAGTAGGATTCAGCACAAGGTGGAGAGTTCATTGAAACGGACTCCAGCCGCTGTAAAGCCATACACAACAGCTTCAGCATCCAACCGACGCACGCCACAACCGAAGCAACGCCACCCACCACCACCCTCCACTCCTGGACTCCGGTCAGCACCGAAGACACCGTCCGCACAATGAACTCCGTCCACTCCGGATCTCCGATCGACCCCTGCCCTCACCACGTCTTCAACAAGGCCGACGTTGTCATCGCACCCCACCTGCGGGACATTATCAACACCTCCTTCGACACCGCCACCTTCCCGGAGAGCTGGAAGCACGCAGAACTCAGCGCTCTACTCAAGAAACCTACAGCGGACCCCACCGAACTCAAGAATTACCGTCCCATCTCGCTCCTCCCGTTCCCGGCCAAAGTCATCGAAAAGACCGTCAACAAACAGCTGGCCGCCTTCCTCGAGACGAATGGATCCCTCGACCCCTCACAGTCTGGCTTCCGAGCCAACCACAGCACCGAGACCGCCCTCATCGCTGCCACCGATGACATCCGAGCCATGATGGACAACGGAGAAACAGCGGCCCTTATCCTCCTGGACCTCTCCGCGGCATTCGACACTGTCTGCCACCGCACCCTAGTGCAGCGCCTCGGCAACATCGGAATCCAGGAGAAGGCACTGGAATGGATCACCTCCTTCCTCGACGGAAGAACACAGAGAGTCCGCCTACCACCGTACAAGTCAGAGGCCACCGAAGTCATCTGCGGCGTCCCTCAAGGATCCTCGTTGAGTCCCACCCTCTTCAACGTCTACATGAGCCCCCTCGCGGCCATCGCACGCCAACACAACCTCAACATAATCTCCTACGCCGACGACACCCAGCTAATCCTCTCCCTGACCAACGACCCCGCCGCCGCCAGAGCCAACCTACACGAAGGGATGAGAGATGTAGCCGAGTGGATGACGACCAGCCGCCTGAAACTGAACTCAGACAAGACGGAGGTCCTCATCCTGGGCTCCTCGCCCTCCGCCTGGGACGACTCCTGGTGGCCCCCCGCCCTGGGCACCGCACCCGAACCGACGGACCACGCACGCAACCTGGGCTTCATCCTGGTCTCCTCCCTCTCCATGACCAGACAAGTCAATGCCGTCTCCTCGTCGTGCTTCAACATCCTGCGCATGCTACGGAAGATCTTCTGGTGGATCCCCACCGAGACCAGGAAGACTGTCACCCAGGCCCTCGTCACCAGCCGACTGGACTACGGCAACGCCCTCTACGCCGGAACCACCGCCAAGCTCCAGAAGAGACTCCAGCGGATCCAGAACGCCTCAGCCAGACTCATCCTCGACATCCCACGAAACAGCCACATCTCCGGACATCTGAGAGACCTGCACTGGCTCCCCGTCAACAAAAGAATCACCTTCCGCCTCCTCACCCACGCACACAAAGCCCTACACGACCAAGGCCCGAGCTACCTCAACAACCGAATCAACTTCTACGCTCCCAAGCGCCACCTCAGATCAACCAGCCACGCCCTCGCCGCCGTCCCCCGCATCCGAAGAGCGACAACAGGAGGAAGGTCCTTCTCCTACCTGGCCGCCAAGACCTGGAACTCCCTCCCAACCGACCTGCGCCTGACCCAAGACCACCTCTCCTTCAGGAAGAAGCTCAAGACCTGGCTGTTCGAGCAGTAACGGCACCCCCCCCCCTCCTAGCGCCTTGAGACCCTACGGGTGAGTAGTGCGCTCTATAAATGTCTTGATTGATTGATTGATTGAAGCCACGGATAAGTTCGATGACACAGCCTCTCTTCTTTTCTTGTTTTAGAGATGGTGCTCCTCCCGCGACGGGGCCGCTGCTGTAATTATGTTCACACAAAGTGCCCTAGAGCATTTGGGAGGTCACACGGCTTGGAATCCACCATCCGGTCTGTACGTTATTCTCCCCAGCGTTGTGCCTCAGTTACCTGTTGTGCCTGACGCGTTTCGATGCCTTGCGCATCTCTTCAGAGGCTGCTTCTCTTTGCCAGTGGAATGGGCCCTCTTTTATTTCTATTTTGGCATGCAGGTGATTTCTTTCACCCTGAGTGGGTTTGCGCTTTTATGCAAAGTATATGGGGCATGCTGGGAACTGGAGTCACTTAATTGAGAACTCGAGTTCAAAGGGAGCCAGTGGGTTCCCACTGTAGAGTCATTAAAAGCTTTCGATTTTCCTGAGTAGGATTCAGCACAAGGTGGAGAGTTCATTGAAACGGACTCCAGCCGCTGTAACGCCACGGATAAGTTCGATGACACAGCCTCTCTTCTTTTCTTGTTTTAGAGATGGTGCTCCTCCCGCGACGGGGCCGCCGCTGTAATTATGTTCACACAAAGTGCCCTAGAGCATTTGGGAGGTCACACGGCTTGGAATCCACCATCCGGTCTGTACGTTATTCTCCCCAGCGTTGTGCCTCAGTTACCTGTTGTGCCTGACGCGTTTCGATGCCTTGCGCATCTCTTCAGAGGCTGCTTCTCTTTGCCAGTGGAATGGGCCCTCTTTTATTTCTATTTTGGCATGCAGGTGATTTATTTTACCCTGAGTGGGTTTGCGCTTTTATGCAAAGTATATGGGGCATGCTGGGAACTGGAGTCACTTAATTGAGAACTCGAGTTCAAAGGGAGCCAGTGGGTTCCCACTGTAGAGTCATTAAAAGCTTTCGATTTTCCTGAGTAGGATTCAGCACAAGGTGGAGAGTTCATTGAAACGGACTCCAGCCGCTGTAACGCCACGGATAAGTTCGATGACACAGCCTCTCTTCTTTTCTTGTTTTAGAGATGGTGCTCCTCCCGCGACGGGGCCGCCGCTGTAATTATGTTCACACAAAGTGCCCTAGAGCATTTGGGAGGTCACACGGCTTGGAATCCACCATCCGGTCTGTACGTTATTCTCCCCAGCGTTGTGCCTCAGTTACCTGTTGTGCCTGACGCGTTTCGATGCCTTGCGCATCTCATCAGAGGCTGTTTCTCTTTGGCAGTGGAATGGGCCCTCTTTTATTTCTATTTTGGCATGCAGGTGATTTCTTTTACCCTGAGTGGGTTTGCGCTTTTATGCAAAGTATATGGGGCATGCTGGGAACTGGAGTCACTTAATTGAGAACTCGAGTTCAAAGGGAGCCAGTGGGTTCCCACTGTAGAGTCATTAAAAGCTTTCGATTTTCCTGAGTAGGATTCAGCACAAGGTGGAGAGTTCATTGAAACGGACTCGAGCCGCTGTAACGCCACGGATAAGTTCGATGACACAGCCTCTCTTCTTTTATTGTTTTAGAGATGGTGCTCCTCCCGCGACGGGGCCGCCGCTGTAATTATGTTCACACAAAGTGCCCTAGAGCATTTGGGAGGTCACACGGCTTGGAATCCACCATCCGGTCTGTACGTTATTCTCCCCAGCGTTGTGCCTCAGTTACCTGTTGTGCCTGACGCGTTTCGATGCCTTGCGCATCTCATCAGAGGCTGCTTCTCTTTGCCAGTGGAATGGGCCTTCTTTTATTTCTATTTTGGCATGCAGGTGATTTCTTTTACCCTGAGTGGGTTTGCGCTTTTATGCAAAGTATATGGGGCATGCTGGCAACTGGAGTCACTTAATTGAGAACTCGAGTTCAAAGGGAGCCAGTGGGTTCCCACTGTAGAGTCATTAAAAGCTTTCGATTTTCCTGAGTAGGATTCAGCACAAGGTGGAGAGTTCATTGAAACGGACTTCAGCCGCTGTAACGCCACGGATAAGTTCGATGACACAGCCTCTCTTCTTTTCTTGTTTTAGAGATGGTGCTCCTCCCGCGACGGGGCCGCCGCTGTAATTATGTTCACACAAAGTGCCCTAGAGCATTTGGGAGGTCACACGGCTTGGAATCCACCATCCGGTCTGTACGTTATTCTCCCCAGCGTTGTGCCTCAGTTACCTGTTGTGCCTGACGCGTTTCGATGCCTTGCGCATCTCATCAGAGGCTGCTTCTCTTTGCCAGTGGAATGGGCCCTCTTTTATTTCTATTTTGGCATGCAGGTGATTTCTTTTACCCTGAGGGGGTTTGCGCTTTTATGCAAAGTATATGGGGCATGCTGGGAACTGGGGTCACTTAATTGAGAACTCGAGTTCAAAGGGAGCCAGTGGGTTCCCACTGTAGAGTCATTAAAAGCTTTCGATTTTCCTGAGTAGGATTCAGCACAAGGTGGAGAGTTCATTGAAACGGACTCCAGCCGCTGTAACGCCACGGATAAGTTCGATGACACAGCCTCTCTTCTTTTCTTGTTTTAGAGATGGTGCTCCTCCCGCGACGGGGTCGCCGCTGTAATTATGTTCACACAAAGTGCCCTAGAGCATTTGGGAGGTCACGCGGCTTGGAATCCACCATCCGGTCTGTACGTTATTCTCCCCAGCGTTGTGCCTCAGTTACCTGTTGTGCCTGACGCGTTTCGATGCCTTGCGCATCTCATCAGAGGCTGCTTCTCTTTGCCAGTGGAATGGGCCCTCTTTTATTTCTATTTTGGCATGCAGGTGATTTCTTTTACCCTGAGTGGGTTTGCGCTTTTATGCAAAGTATATGGGGCATGCTGGGAACTGGAGTCACTTAATTGAGAACTCGAGTTCAAAGGGAGCCAGTGGGTTCCCACTGTAGAGTCATTAAAAGCTTTCGATTTTCCTGAGTAGGATTCAGCACAAGGTGGAGAGTTCATTGAAACGGACTCCAGCCGCTGTAACGCCACGGATAAGTTCGATGACACAGCCTCTCTTCTTTTCTTGTTTTAGAGATGGTGCTCCTCCCGCGAAAGCTTTTAATGACTCTACAGTGGGAACCCACTGGCTCCCTTTGAACTCGAGTTCTCAATTAAGTGACTCCAGTTCCCAGCATGCCCCATATACTTTGCATAAAAGCGCAAACCCACTCAGGGTAAAAGAAATCACCTGCATGCCAAAAGAGAAATAAAAGAGGGCCCATTCCACTGGCAAAGAGAAGCAGCCTCTGATGAGATGCGCAAGGCATCGAAACGCGCCAGGCACAACAGGTAACTGAGGCACAACGCTGGGGAGAATAACGTACAGACCGGATGGTGGATCCCAAGCCGTGTGACCTCCCAAATGCTCTAGGGCACTTTGTGTGAACATAATTACAGCGGCGGCCCCGTCGTGGGAGGAGCACCATCTCTAAAACAAGAAAAGAAGAGAGGCTGTGTCATCAAACTTATCCGTGGCGTTACAGCGGCTGGAGTCCGTTTCAATGAACTCTCCACCTTGTGCTGAATCCTACTCAGGAAAATCGAAAGCTTTTAATGACTCTACAGTGGGAACCCACTGGCTCCCTTTGAACTCGAGTTCTCAATTAAGTGACTCCAGTTCCCAGCATGCCCCATATACTTTGCATAAAAGCGCAAACCCACTCAGGGTAAAAGAAATCACCTGCATGCCAAAATAGAAATAAAAGAGGCCCCATTCCACTGGCAAAGAGAAGCAGCCTCTGATGAGATGCGCAAGGCATCGAAACGCGTCAGGCACAACAGGTAACTGAGGCACAACGCTGGAGAGAATAACGTACAGACCGGATGGTGGATTCCAAGCCGTGTGACCTCCCAAATGCTCTAGGGCACTTTGTGTGAACATAATTACAGCGGCGGCCCCGTCGCGGGAGGAGCACCATCTCTAAAACAAGAAAAGAAGAGAGGCTGTGTCATCGAACTTATCCGTGGCGTTACAGCGGCTGGAGTCCGTTTCAATGAACTCTCCACCTTGTGCTGAATCCTACTCAGGAAAATCGAAAGCTTTTAATGACTCTACAGTGGGAACCCACTGGCTCCCTTTGAACTCGAGTTCTCAATTAGTGACTCCAGTTCCCAGCATGCCCCATATACTTTGCATAAAAGCGCAAACCCCCTCAGGGTAAAAGAAATCACCTGCATACCAAAATAGAAATAAAAGAGGGCCCATTCCACTGGCAAAGAGAAGCAGCCTCTGATGAGATGCGTAAGGCATCGAAACGCGTCAGGCACAACAGGTAACTGAGGCACAACGCTGGGGAGAATAACGTACAGACCGGATTGTGGATTCCAAGCCGTGTTACCTCCCAAATGCTCTAGGGCACTTAGTGTGAACATAATTACAGCGGCGGCCCCGTCGCGGGAGGAGCACCATCTCTAAAACAAGAAAAGAAGAGAGGCTGTGTCATCGAACTTATCCGTGGCGTTACAGCGGCTGGAGTCCGTTTCAATGAACTCTCCACCTTGTGCTGAATCCTACTCAGGAAAATCGAAAGCTTTTAATGACTCTACAGTGGGAACCCACTGGCTCCCTTTGAACTCGAGTTCTCAATTAAGTGACTCCAGTTCCCAGCATGCCCCATATACTTTGCATAAAAGCGCAAACCCACTCAGGGTAAAAGAAATCACCTGCATGCCAAAATAGAAATAAAAGAGGGCCCATTCCACTGGCAAAGAGAAGCAGCCTCTGATGAGATGCGCAAGGCATCGAAACGCGTCAGGCACAACAGGTAACTGAGGCACAACGCTGGGGAGAATAACGTACAGACCGGATGGTGGATCCCAAGCCGTGTGACCTCCCAAATGCTCTAGGGCACTTTGTGTGAACATATATATATATATATATATATATATATATACACTGAAAAAAACATAGGTTTCAGACATGTTATAGTTAGGAATTAGCATTTAAAAAACCTTTGAAATTCACTGAAAAAATCATAGGTTTCAGACATGTTATAGTTAGGAATTAGCATTTAAAAAACCTTAGAAATTCACAAAAAAAAACATAGGTTTTAGGGGTATATAGTTAGCTGGACATTTCACTCGTACAAAACCATTGAAATTCCTCCGTTATAGTTAGTTGTACTAAGTGTAACTCGCGCGCCCGCAATCCACTGCTGATGATGTCACATATTACATCATTCATGACATGGTCAGTGACATCCCCCAGGGCCTGCCCCCTATTTTATTTTATTTTTTTTAATCTAGAAATCGGGAAGGGGGCCGCGTGGCCCCCCTCCCGAGGCCATAATTTGCCCCGGGGACCCCATTCCCCGGGGCATGGCCCTTTTTAAAAATTATTATTATTTTGGAGGGGGGATGCCTTGCCCCCCTCCTGTGGCCACTTATGGCCCCGGGGACCCCATCCCCCGGGGCCTGCTTTAAAAAAATTATTATTATTATTTTTGAGGAGGGGGGCCGCGTGCCCCCCTCTCCCGGGCCACTAATAGCCCCGGGGGCCCCATCCCCCGGGACTGGCCCTCTCCATTGGGGGCCGTGGGGGGATCCCCAATCCCCCCACGGTCCCAGTCGGCTACCCGCGTTCTGCGGGAGCCGGCATTGCTTTTCAACATGGGGAGCCTGTGGAAAAGCAATCTGCTTTGCTATTTGGAAGAAAGAGCAGGATTCCTGCTCTCTCTTCCAAATAGCAAAGCAGGTTGCAATGACAGGGTGGGAGTCACGAGGCTCCCGCCCTGTCATTGCAAACGGCAGTGTTCCGGGGGTGGGCACCCTGGGACATGGCAGGAGCCGGCCCTGGCGGGTGGCGGTCCCCAGGGCCTCGACAAGGTTTCAGGAGCGGGGCCGCGCGCCCCCCTCCTACATTTTACCAAGCCCCAGGGGGTGGTGGTCCCCGGGGCTGGGGGGTCCGTGACGGACCCCCCAAATTTGAATATTTAGTGCCCCGGGGAGGTGGCGGTCCCCGGGGCGTGTGGGGGGGCTTGAGCGCCCCACACAGGGTATTTTAAAAAAAAAGAAAGCCCCGGGGTTGGCGGTCCCAGGGGCCGCGGGGGCCTCGAGCCCCCCCATTCATTTTTTAAAGCCCCGGGAGTGGTGGACCCTGGGGCTGGGGGGGCCGAGAGCCCCCCACACCAAATTACCAGAAGCCCTGGGGGTGGCGGTCCCCGGGGCTGGGGGGGCCTGAGAGCCCCCCACCAAATTTTAAGAAGCCCCGGGGGTCGCGGTCCCCGGGGCTGGGGGGGCTTGAGAGCCCCACCACACAATTTCAAGAAGCCCCAGAGGATGGCGGTTCCCGGGGCTGGAGGGGCCTGAGAGCCCCCGCACATAATTAAAAAAATCCCCCGGGGGGTGGCGATCCCAGGGGCTGTGGGGCCTTACATAAATATTGCCTCGGGATTTAACCCCCCCCCCGGGGGCCAAATATCAGAGAAGCGCGGGTGCTTCGATTATGCCGATTTTTTTATTTTTTATTTTTTGGGGGACTTGGGGGTCCGTGTGGGACCCCGTGAACAGGCCTAGGGGGTCAGGGTGTTTCTACCCTGTCCCCTTTTTGGGTTTTGCACATTTTTAATTTAGGTTTCTTGTGCCTCGGTTCTACCGAGGCACAAGTTGGCTGCCAACACTTCCTGATTTGAAGTGTTGACAGCCAATTAGAATACAGCTCGTGTCCGTACGGGTCCGCGCATCCTCCGAGGCCATAGATATTTATGTACTTTTAATTGTAATTTTCTCAGGAACCTACTGAACGGATTTACACCATTTAAGCAAAAGGCACGAGTCTGAACTGAGGACTACCTCTTTGCCAAATTTGGTGTAATTCCGTTCAGCAGTTCGGGCTGTAGCCGCGATGAACAGTTCCTATGGAAAATTGCATGGGGAAAACACGTTTTGGGACCCCCCTTTTTTCTCAGCCCCCGCTTCACCAATCACCCTGAGACTTTCAGGATAGGAATGGACCGGAGCGCCCAATTAGTTTTGAAAATTTCGCAAAGATTCGCCAACCGGTGCCAAAGTTATTCCAAATAGAATGTTGCGGATTTCCTATGGAAAATAGGTCCTAACTGGCTCCAGTAGGTAATATATATATATATATATATATATATATATATATATATATATATATATATATATATATATATATATATATATATATATATGTATATATATGACCAAATGTATAGGTTTTTAAATATATTTATGATGTAATAAGTATTTATATTTATATTTTTGGGGGAACATTTAGAGTGTATGTGATTGAGGAAGGGAATGATAATTTTTAATCAGTTTCTATTGATTTTTTAAATTCTCCTCATCTTAAATTCATGAGGGTCATGAATTATGGCTCCTCAGAAAAACCTTTCAGCCCAGTGGGGTAGCCATGAATTAATGTGTGATTACAAGGTTTGATTTAACATTGCAAATGTTTGCACATATTTGGATTAGGTTGTGAATTGGCTTTGCATCTATGCATGAATTTTGGTATTGGTATCACCGTTTTTTGCGTTCTAGATACAGCTGTCCATAATGAGTTCAAGCATCACAACTGCTCATAGCGAATGATGAAGATCTCACAATCTATTGATTTGCTTTAGCATTACTCAGGGTTGTAGTGCAAGGAAAAGCAATAATGTGTATAAGTTGTGGTAATTTTTTGCATTAGGCTGAAAGAGCAACAGCATTTTTGATTTTGCACCTTTCCAGTTATTGATGACCAACATATTTAATACCAACTGCACTTTATATTTATTAAATATATTTGTGCTGCTTACCCCACTATGGGGACTATTGTGTGTTGCTTAATTTTGCACATACAACCATATTTGCACTGTCATTGTATTTTGCACATTTTGCATATTTGCTTGAACCATTGCTCATATCTAATTTTAGTCAACAATGTGAAAATGATTTCTTGGCTACAGTCATATTTATATGCTATATCGCTATCTTAGTATTTTTTCCATATCCTTTGGTCCACTGGTCATGTGATTTTGAGCACTTGCACTTTAAAATGGTGGCTTGCAATTTGAGCGTCATGTGATCAAGGCCTCTTTGGGGGCCGAAACTCGTCATGGCGGTGCATGGTCTTACTTGGAATAAATGATTTCATGCACGCAACTTACCGGGTCCGTGTTTGTCTTTTCCTTGTAAATTGGGATCGTATATATATATATATGGAGATGCAAATCAGCTCCTCCAGGGAGATCTGCCCATAGTCTGGTGGCGCGGTAGGTGTCGGTGGAGCAACTGCCGACAATAATTTCCTTTTCACGATAAAGTAATAACGCGCTCTCAGTATGCAGGAAAACAGAGATTTAATATCGAAAGTAACGCGTTTAGAGAACAAGTCTCATGATCACACAATGGATTCTGTGAAAAACAGTGCTATACATAGGTAAATGGCATGTGCATAGAAACAGGACTTGTTGTGAGAGTTACTGCATTACATTCTCATGCATTTGTATGGAGGCCATATTACAATTGAGTATACTTAGTAGAGTACATGTTAATTTCACCGTTCTTTGCACTATTTGGCGGCATGGTGGCAGTTTTATAACTTATTCCATCATTGTCTCTGCTAGATGCATGAAAATACTGCCATTGATCCAATTTACACGGTATTCATATTTTTCATACAGTGTAATTTTGACGGCATCAATTTACACCACAATGCGCGCTGACCTACAGTGTATTACTTTTTAATCTACATTGTAAGAATACGCGGCCGTAAGGTACACTTCCTTACATACTATCCTTCCAGTGTCTCTGTGCTCGTGGAGGGGTTAGCCCTAAGTTCATAGGCCGACATTTGCACCTCACCAGATCTGCCTGATATGCACAGTATTTTTACAATTACTTTTATAGTGAACTAAAGTGTAGTATAAACAAAGGTAAAAAATTGTCGTTATCTAATCTCGCTACGTGATGTCCTTTGTGATGGTGAAGATAGGGTGGCTGGCACATGACTTGCTCTTTATTTTCTACAGGGGCCTTTCCCTCCCTCCTACAAGAAAAGATAAGACATAGAATTAAGTGATTAAAATAGACAGTACAATTGTACCCTGTTCATGATTAAAATACACATTAATACACACAATATAGATCATTACAACCATGGTACAAGAATTGAAGTTCAGGTCATATCCTCATACATAAGAATACTCTTCTACCAAGTGCGTTGCCATTTCTTCATCCTGGTTATGTCCTCTGGGCTGCTTAGTCTCAAGATACAGGATCCATTTGGATTCCTTTTTCCTGAGACTGAGTTCCCTGTTGCCTCCCTGGTTTCCTACATGTATCTGTTCTATTGCAAAGTATTTCAGCCGGCTACTGTTAGCCAGATGGAACTCGGCAAAATGTCTCTCCACAGGGTATTGAGGGTCTCTGTTAGTTATCACCCTAAGATGTTCCATCGCTGTCCTTTTTGCTTGTAGGGTGGTGCTTCCCACATGCCTTTTATTGCAGGGACACTCCAGGACGTATACAACATACGTGGTACTACACATAAGAAATTGAGATATTTTTTGTTTTTCTTCCTTGTGTGGGATGCTAAATTCTTTCACCATCGTGTATATATATGGCAGTTACAGTTAGGACCTAGTTTCCATAGAAAAAGAATTTTTTGATTTGCCAACATCTTCGCAAAATTTTCAAAACTAATCGGGCGGTCAGGTCTCCTGCTGTGTTGAAAGTTTTGGGGTGATTCGTCAAGCGGGGGCCAAGAAAAAAGGGGGGCCACAACGCATTTTCTCCATGTCAATTTCTATAGGAAACTGTTGACACAGCTACAGTCCGAACTGCTGAACGGAATTACACCAAATTTGGCAGAGAGGTAGCTCTTGGTCCATAGTGCACTCTTCTTGTTAAATGGTGTACAAACATTCAGTAGTTCCTGAGAAATTTAAACATTTCCCAGATATACAAATATGGCCGTGGAGGATCCGCGAACGCTACCGATCTCAAGCCTTGCGATCTGATTGGCTGCCAACACTTAAAACCAGGAAGTGTTGGCAGCCATCTTTTGACTCAGTTGAACTGAGTCACAAGAAAAAAGGTCAAAAAACGTTAAAAATTAAGAAAAGGGGGCAGGGTAGAAACACCCTGACCTCCTAGGCCTGCTCAGGGGGTCCCACAGGGACCCCAGGGACAAAAAAGCATTAAAAATAAACATTTTAGGCGGGATTCGCGATGGATCTGTGAATCCGGCTGACATTGCTTTTAAAAACGAAGCCCAGGCTCCACTGCTTCATTTTTTTTAAGCTCCCGGGTGGGCCAGGTGCCTGGGGCAATGATTACTATAGATGCGGGAGCCCGCTAACGGCCCGCACCCCCCGGCACCACCACCTCCTCGGGGCTTATTATGTTAAATGCGGGGGGCTTCAGCCCCCCCATAGAGCGCAGGGAACCGCCACCTCCCTGGGTCTAATTTAATGTAATTCGGGGACCGCCACCTCCCCGGGGCTAAAGTCAACAGATGTGTGGGGGGGTCCAGCCCACCAACAGAGCCCCGGGGACCGCCACCTCCACAGGGCTAATTTAATGTAATGCGGGGGGCAAGTGCCCCCCACCCACGCAGCCCAGGGGACCGCCACCCCCTCGGGTCTTCAATGTAGATGGGAGGGGGGCCACGTGGCCCTCCTCCATAGAAAATGCTCTTGCGCCCATGAAGCGAAGCAGAATTGCTTTTGGGCAGAGGTAGATGCATGTTTGCAGCTCCCTCTGCCCAAAAGCAATGCTGGCTTTCCCAGGAGGCGGGGCACCGGCAGGGACTGCGGGGTCTTGAGGCTCCCCCATGGTCCCCAACAACCTGGCCATGCCCCGGAGGATGGGGTCCCCGAAGGCAATATCGGCCCGGGTAGGGGGTGCCTTGCAGGCCCCCCTACCCATTTTTTTTTTTTAATAGGATATGGCTTGGCCTTGGGGGATGGGGGTCCCTGTGGCCTAAAAAGGCCAGGGGGATGCTCATCCCCCCTCCCTACAAAATAAAAACGTTGGATGTGGTCCCCGGAGCCAAAATTGGCCTGGAGAGGGTGGCTGCATGGGTTCCCTCCCTGAATTAAAGAAAATTGGAAACCGGCAGCTCGTCGGAGGCCCGCCCCTTTTGTCCACTACTTTGCAAACGCACCTCCTGGTGCGCTCTTGGTTGGGGGAAGAAGTCCCCTTTGTTGCTGAGGGTCCTTAGGGGCCAACTAGCCCACCTGGTACCTCCAGTAAGCCGCACACAGTGGGATTGCTGAGGGGTGGTCGAAGGCCACGCCCCTTTTTACACCACTCGGCTAACGTGCCTCTTGGTGCAGTGCAGTTGGGGAGATGAGGTCCACTTGTGTCCTGAGGGCCTCAGGACTAAAGTGTAATTCATCCCCAAAGCAGCAGTGCAGCAGTGCACCAGGAGGCGCATTTGCCGAATACTGGAGAAAGGGGACGTGGCCTCTGACCACCTCTCAGCAATTCAGCTGTGTGGGGCTTACTGGAGGTAACAGGAGGGCTATTTGGCCCCAAGGAACACTCAAGAGGCAATGAGACTTCATCCCCCAACCAAGAACGTGCCAGGAAGCGCGTTTGCAGTGTGGTGGACAAAGGGGGTGTGGTCTGCTATCAAACCTCAGCTATCCTGCTGTGTGGGACTTACTGGAGGTAATAGGAGGGGTAGTTGGGCCCCAAGGACATCATTGGGGGCCATTTACTATCCCACCTTAGAAGTTCACTGAAAAACACACAGGTTTCAGGGATGTTATAGTTAGAAATTAGCATTTAAAAAAACCTTAGATATTCACAGAAAACACTAAAGGTTACAGGGACGTTATAGTTAGGCTGACATTTCACTCATAAAAAAAACAGAGAAATTCAGCCGTTATAGTTAGCTGAGCTAACTGTAACTCGCGCCCCTGCATTGCGCTGGTTATGACCTCACATATTACATCACTCATGACACGGTCAGTGACATCACTGGTGACATCACTGATGACATCCCAAATGACATCACTGATAACATCAGTGATGACATCATCCACAGCATCTCTGACGCACCCAGTCACACCGCTATAGAATGTTTTATACACCTACTGCCACTCCCACTCCCACACAGCCATTCACGAACCCATTCGCAGAGCCACACCAGTACTTACACACCCACTCACTGATTCATTAATCTATACTCACATCCACTCGCTCACCCATACTGCCACTCATAGACCCACTCACTCACTAATACAGCCATTGACATATCCACTCATACAGGCATACGGGCGCTGGCACACTGAGTGAGTCACCATAGAACTACTCACACACCGAGACCCTCACACATACAGTCAATCATACAGCTACTTACTCACCAAAACAGTTACACACCCACCCACTTACTTACTCATACAAATGGTAACACATGCTCACTCAGCTATACAGTCAGACAGAAGCATGCACTCATTTATATAGCCATTCTCACATTCACTCACTCATGCATACAATCACTCATATACCCCATCACTCAAGTATACTGCCTTTTACATACTCAGTTACTCACCCATATTGACACATGCACTCAATCACCGACACAGCCATACGCTCACTCACCCATACAACTTCTCACACACGCAACAGTACCCCATACAGCCACTGACTCACCCACTTACTGATCCATACAGGCAGTCACACACCTCCTCATCCACAAATATAGACACCCAGACAACCCTAGACATATTCAGACAACCAATAAATCACCCATATAGCCATTCATGTATGCACTAACACACTCATACACCCACTTAGACATTAACTTACAGACAGATACACACATTCACACAACCAGTCACTTACTCATACATTCACTGAGACACCTAATCACTCAGTTATACAGTCAGTCAGTCACCCACTGAGTCATCCATACAGTCACTCATACACCTACTGATTCACCAGTACACCTTGCTATATATATATTTAACACTCATAAACTTTTTAAAAACACTCACAGTCAATGGACGATGTGATCAGTGATATATATATATATATATATATATATATATATATATATATATATATATATATATATATATATATATATATATATTATATATATATATTAGTTGCGAGGTCATCCAAACCTCGCGCCGGGCAGCGTGCACTGTCATTGCAGCCCCTGCCGCATGTATCCCTGGACCCCGAGGCTGAAGCGGTACAGGGGAGCTGAGGAGGCGCTTTTTTGTGGACTGCAAAGCTGAACAAACAAATCATCACATTTTGATTTTCTCTTTGAGGGCACACCCTGCTTCCCGCACGCACGCACAATGATAAAGTCATCACTTCATCCCCCCAGCAACACCTCCAAGGACCTACCACTGGGGATTCTAGGACTTGTAGTTTCCCCTTACTGACTGGGCGCTACAAAGGTGTGCTACTTTAAGATACAGGGGGCGGTGCGGACTTGTAACAACAGGTTTAAAAGGGGCGGGAGGCTTTGGGCGCTGACGAAGGCTACCATCTGCCAGAAATGCATCCGCCATTTACCGCAATTAAAAGCCTCCAACTGTTTCCCCTTGGGTCTCTGCTCTTTTTCTTTGGGAAGGAGTTCTGTTGTATATATATATATATATATATATATATATATTACAACAACGTTTTCACTCCCGGAGGGAAAAGAAACTTGGTCACACCTGAAAACTCTACTTCTGCTTCTTTTATTCACGGAAAACAAACAGCTTGTGGCACAGTCCTGACATGTTTCGTTCCTCTTGGAACTTCTTCAAAGGTAAGCCTCGCTATGTAAACCAATTCCAACTCACTCCACAGTTCGATATTTTGGAATCATTTCGTTTGCCTCCAGTGGCATTCTTTTATGGAATCACTTCCGTTTTGAAATGAATTGTGGGACTTGTGGTTGTGCATGGATCCCAGTCATTTTTGTTTCACAGTCCGATTTATTTTCAAGTTTGTTCCCATTAATTTTGTGTGTCTCACCTGGTGTTCTCTTTCCGTGCTGACTCTATTTTAGGACACTTTTTCCGACTCGTGATTCAAAAAGGGCTGATTAGTAATTATAACCCTCCAGTGGGTAGAGCATTATGCTGTTTGTCGTTTCAGCACTTATTTCCAAATTTTTATCTTCAGCTTGGTAGAGAGTTTTCCTGGGTCAGCTTACATTTCAACCGACTCCAATAACCAATGCCGAGATACAGTCCTCGGCGGCACCAATCTCCCTATTTTCGGTTTTGCCGAGTCCAACAGGATGGTTCAGGGCGGGAGATCTACGGCGCTCTTGTGGCGGTGTTTGACCTTCGGCAGAACCACGCCGATATCTATTACAACAACGTTTTCACTCCCGGAGGGAAAAAAAACTTGGTCACACCTGAAAACTCTACTTCTGCTTCTTTTATTCACAGAAAACAAACAGCTTGTGGCACAGTCCTGACATGTTTCGTTCCTCTTGGAACTTCTTCAAAGGTAAGCCTCGCTCTGTAAACCAACTCCAACTCACTCCACAGTTCGATATTTTGGAATCATTTTGTTTGCCTCCAGTGGCATTCTTTTATGGAATCACTTCCGTTTTGAAATGAATTGTGGGACTTGTGGTTGTGCATGGATCCCAGTCATTTTTGTTTCACAGTCCGATTTATTTTCAAGTTTGTTCCCATTAATTTTGTGTGTCTCACCTGGTGTTCTCTTTCCATGCTGACTCTATTTTAGGACACTTTTTCCGACTCGTGATTCAAAAAGGGCTGATTAGTAATTATAACCCTCCAGTGGGTAGAGCATTATGCTGTTTGTCGTTTCAGCACTTATTTCCACATTTTTATCTTCAGCTTGGTAGAGAGTTTTCCCGGGTCAGCTTACATTTCAACCGACTCCAATAACCAATGCCGAGATACAGTCCTCGGCGGCACCAATCTCCCTATTTTCGGTTTTGCCGAGTCCAACAGGATGGTTCAGGGCGGGAGATCTACGGCGCTTTTGTGGCGGTGTTTGACCTTCGGCAGAACCACGCCGATATCTATTACAACAATGTTTTCACTCCCGGAGGGAAAAAAAACTTGGTCACACCTGAAAACTCTACTTCTGCTTCTTTTATTCACGGAAAACAAACAGCTTGTGGCAAAGTCCTGACATGTTTCGTTCCTCTTGGAACTTCTTCAAAGGTAAGCCTCGCTCTGTAAACCAATTCCAACTCACTCCACAGTTCGATATTTTGGAATCATTTCGTTTGCCTCCAGTGGCATTCTTTTATGGAATCACTTCCGTTATGAAATGAATTGTGGGACTTGTGGTTGTGCATGGATCCCAGTCATTTTTGTTTCACAGTCCGATTTATTTTCAAGTTTGTTCCCATGAATTTTGTGTGTCTCACCTGGTGTTCTCTTTCCGTGCTGACTCTATTTTAGGACACTTTTTCCGACTCGTGATTCAAAAAGGGCTGATTAGTAATTATAACCCTCCAGTGGGTAGAGCATTATGCTGTTTGTCGTTTCAGCACTTATTTCCACATTTTTATCTTCAGCTTGGTAGAGAGTTTTCCCGGGTCAGCTTACATTTCAACCAACTCCAATAACCAATGCCGAGATACAGTCCTCGGTGGCACCAATCTCCCTATTTTCGGTTTTGCCGAGTCCAACAGGATGGTTCAGGGCGGGAGATCTACGGCGCTCTTGTGGCGGTGTTTGACCTTCGGCAGAACCACGCCGATATCTATTACAACAACGTTTTCACTCCCGGAGGGAAAAAAAACTTGGTCACACCTGAAAACTCTACTTCTGCTTCTTTTATTCACGGAAAACAAACAGCTTGTGGCACAGTCCTGACATGTTTCGTTCCTCTTGGAACTTCTTCAAAGGTAAGCCTCGCTCTGTAAACCAATTCCAACTCACTCCACAGTTCGATATTTTGGAATCATTTTGTTTGCCTCCAGTGGCATTCTTTTATGGAATCACTTCCGTTTTGAAATGAATTGTGGGACTTGTGGTTGTGCATGGATCCCAGTCATTTTTGTTTCACAGTCCGATTTATTTTCAAGTTTGTTCCCATTAATTTTGTGTGTCTCACCTGGTGTTCTCTTTCCGTGCTGACTCTATTTTAGGACACTTTTTCCGACTCGTGATTCAAAAAGGGCTGATTAGTAATTATAACCCTCCAGTGGGTAGAGCATTATGCTGTTTGTCATTTCAGCACTTATTTCCACATTTTTATCTTCAGCTTGGTAGAGAGTTTTCCCGGGTCAGCTTACATTTCAACCGACTCCAATAACCAATGCCGAGATACAGTCCTCGGCGGCACCAATCTCCCTATTTTCGGTTTTGCCGAGTCCAACAGGATGGTTCAGGGCGGGAGATCTACGGCACTCTTGTGGCGGTGTTTGACCTTCGGCAGAACCACGCCGATATCTATTACAACAACGTTTTCACTCCCGGAGGGAAAAGAAACTTGGTCACACCTGAAAACTCTACTTCTGCTTCTTTTATTCACGGAAAACAAACAGCTTGTGGCACAGTCCTGACATGTTTCGTTCCTCTTGGAACTTCTTCAAAGGTAAGCCTCGCTATGTAAACCAATTCCAACTCACTCCACAGTTCGATATTTTGGAATCATTTCGTTTGCCTCCAGTGGCATTCTTTTATGGAATCACTTCCGTTTTGAAATGAATTGTGGGACTTGTGGTTGTGCATGGATCCCAGTCATTTTTGTTTCACAGTCCGATTTATTTTCAAGTTTGTTCCCATTAATTTTGTGTGTCTCACCTGGTGTTCTCTTTCCGTGCTGACTCTATTTTAGGACACTTTTTCCGACTCGTGATTCAAAAAGGGCTGATTAGTAATTATAACCCTCCAGTGGGTAGAGCATTATGCTGTTTGTCGTTTCAGCACTTATTTCCAAATTTTTATCTTCAGCTTGGTAGAGAGTTTTCCTGGGTCAGCTTACATTTCAACCGACTCCAATAACCAATGCCGAGATACAGTCCTCGGCGGCACCAATCTCCCTATTTTCGGTTTTGCCGAGTCCAACAGGATGGTTCAGGGCGGGAGATCTACGGCGCTCTTGTGGCGGTGTTTGACCTTCGGCAGAACCACGCCGATATCTATTACAACAACGTTTTCACTCCCGGAGGGAAAAAAAACTTGGTCACACCTGAAAACTCTACTTCTGCTTCTTTTATTCACGGAAAACAAACAGCTTGTGGCACAGTCCTGACATGTTTCGTTCCTCTTGGAACTTCTTCAAAGGTAAGCCTCGCTCTGTAAACCAACTCCAACTCACTCCACAGTTCGATATTTTGGAATCATTTTGTTTGCCTCCAGTGGCATTCTTTTATGGAATCACTTCCGTTTTGAAATGAATTGTGGGACTTGTGGTTGTGCATGGATCCCAGTCATTTTTGTTTCACAGTCCGATTTATTTTCAAGTTTGTTCCCATTAATTTTGTGTGTCTCACCTGGTGTTCTCTTTCCATGCTGACTCTATTTTAGGACACTTTTTCCGACTCGTGATTCAAAAAGGGCTGATTAGTAATTATAACCCTCCAGTGGGTAGAGCATTATGCTGTTTGTCGTTTCAGCACTTATTTCCACATTTTTATCTTCAGCTTGGTAGAGAGTTTTCCCGGGTCAGCTTACATTTCAACCGACTCCAATAACCAATGCCGAGATACAGTCCTCGGCGGCACCAATCTCCCTATTTTCGGTTTTGCCGAGTCCAACAGGATGGTTCAGGGCGGGAGATCTACGGCGCTTTTGTGGCGGTGTTTGACCTTCGGCAGAACCACGCCGATATCTATTACAACAATGTTTTCACTCCCGGAGGGAAAAAAAACTTGGTCACACCTGAAAACTCTACTTCTGCTTCTTTTATTCACGGAAAACAAACAGCTTGTGGCAAAGTCCTGACATGTTTCGTTCCTCTTGGAACTTCTTCAAAGGTAAGCCTCGCTCTGTAAACCAATTCCAACTCACTCCACAGTTCGATATTTTGGAATCATTTCGTTTGCCTCCAGTGGCATTCTTTTATGGAATCACTTCCGTTATGAAATGAATTGTGGGACTTGTGGTTGTGCATGGATCCCAGTCATTTTTGTTTCACAGTCCGATTTATTTTCAAGTTTGTTCCCATGAATTTTGTGTGTCTCACCTGGTGTTCTCTTTCCGTGCTGACTCTATTTTAGGACACTTTTTCCGACTCGTGATTCAAAAAGGGCTGATTAGTAATTATAACCCTCCAGTGGGTAGAGCATTATGCTGTTTGTCGTTTCAGCACTTATTTCCACATTTTTATCTTCAGCTTGGTAGAGAGTTTTCCCGGGTCAGCTTACATTTCAACCAACTCCAATAACCAATGCCGAGATACAGTCCTCGGTGGCACCAATCTCCCTATTTTCGGTTTTGCCGAGTCCAACAGGATGGTTCAGGGCGGGAGATCTACGGCGCTCTTGTGGCGGTGTTTGACCTTCGGCAGAACCACGCCGATATCTATTACAACAACGTTTTCACTCCCGGAGGGAAAAAAAACTTGGTCACACCTGAAAACTCTACTTCTGCTTCTTTTATTCACGGAAAACAAACAGCTTGTGGCACAGTCCTGACATGTTTCGTTCCTCTTGGAACTTCTTCAAAGGTAAGCCTCGCTCTGTAAACCAATTCCAACTCACTCCACAGTTCGATATTTTGGAATCATTTCGTTTGCCTCCAGTGGCATTCTTTTATGGAATCACTTCCGTTTTGAAATGAATTGTGGGACTTGTGGTTGTGCATGGATCCCAGTCATTTTTGTTTCACAGTCCGATTTATTTTCAAGTTTGTTCCCATTAATTTTGTGTGTCTCACCTGGTGTTCTCTTTCCGTGCTGACTCTATTTTAGGACACTTTTTCCGACTTGTGATTCAAAAAGGGCTGATTAGTAATTATAACCCTCCAGTGGGTAGAGCATTATGCTGTTTGTCATTTCAGCACTTATTTCCACATTTTTATCTTCAGCTTGGTAGAGAGTTTTCCCGGGTCAGCTTACATTTCAACCGACTCCAATAACCAATGCCGAGATACAGTCCTCGGCGGCACCAATCTCCCTATTTTCGGTTTTGCCGAGTCCAACAGGATGGTTCAGGGCGGGAGATCTACGGCACTCTTGTGGCGGTGTTTGACCTTCGGCAGAACCACGCCGATATCTATTACAACAACGTTTTCACTCCCGGAGGGAAAAAAAAACTTGGTCACACCTGAAAACTCTACTTCTGCTTCTTTTATTCACGGAAAACAAACAGCTTGTGGCACAGTCCTGACATGTTTCGTTCCTCTTGGAACTTCTTCAAAGGTAAGCCTCGCTCTGTAAACCAATTCCAACTCACTCCACAGTTCGATATTTTGGAATCATTTCGTTTGCCTCCAGTGGCATTCTTTTATGGAATCACTTCCGTTTTGAAATGAATTGTGGGACTTGTGGTTGTGCATGGATCCCAGTCATTTTTGTTTCACAGTCCGATTTATTTTCAAGTTTGTTCCCATTAATTTTGTGTGTCTCACCTGGTGTTCTCTTTCCGTGCTGACTCTATTTTAGGACACTTTTTCCGACTTGTGATTCAAAAAGGGCTGATTAGTAATTATAACCCTCCAGTGGGTAGAGCATTATGCTGTTTGTCATTTCAGCACTTATTTCCACATTTTTATCTTTAGCTTGGTAGAGAGTTTTCCCGGGTCAGCTTACATTTCAACCGACTCCAATAACCAATGCCGAGATACAGTCCTCGGCGGCATCAATCTCCCTATTTTCGGTTTTGCCGAGTCCAACAGGATGGTTCAGGGCGGGAGATCTACGGCACTCTTGTGGCGGTGTTTGACCTTCGGCAGAACCACGCCGATATCTATTACAACAACGTTTTCACTCCCGGAGGGAAAAAAAAACTTGGTCACACCTGAAAACTCTACTTCTGCTTCTTTTATTCACGGAAAACAAACAGCTTGTGGCACAGTCCTGACATGTTTCGTTCCTCTTGGAACTTCTTCAAAGGTAAGCCTCGCTCTGTAAACCAATTCCAACTCACTCCACAGTTCGATATTTTGGAATCATTTCGTTTGCCTCCAGTGGCATTCTTTTATGGAATCACTTCCGTTTTGAAATGAATTGTGGGACTTGTGGTTGTGCATGGATCCCAGTCATTTTTGTTTCACAGTCCGATTTATTTTCAAGTTTGTTCCCATTAATTTTGTGTGTCTCACCTGGTGTTCTCTTTCCGTGCTGACTCTATTTTAGGACACTTTTTCCGACTTGTGATTCAAAAAGGGCTGATTAGTAATTATAACCCTCCAGTGGGTAGAGCATTATGCTGTTTGTCATTTCAGCACTTATTTCCACATTTTTATCTTTAGCTTGGTAGAGAGTTTTCCCGGGTCAGCTTACATTTCAACCGACTCCAATAACCAATGCCGAGATACAGTCCTCGGCGGCATCAATCTCCCTATTTTCGGTTTTGCCGAGTCCAACAGGATGGTTCAGGGCGGGAGATCTACGGCACTCTTGTGGCGGTGTTTGACCTTCGGCAGAACCACGCCGATATCTATTACAACAACGTTTTCACTCCCGGAGGGAAAAAAAAACTTGGTCACACCTGAAAACTCTACTTCTGCTTCTTTTATTCACGGAAAACAAACAGCTTGTGGCACAGTCCTGACATGTTTCGTTCCTCTTGGAACTTCTTCAAAGGTAAGCCTCGCTCTGTAAACCAATTCCAACTCACTCCACAGTTCGATATTTTGGAATCATTTCGTTTGCCTCCAGTGGCCTTCTTTTATGGAATCACTTCCGTTTCGAAATGAATTGTGGGACTTGTGGTTGTGCATGGATCCCAGTTATTTTTGTTTCACAGTCCGATTTATTTTCAAGTTTGTTCCCATTAATTTTGTGTGTCTCACCTGGTGTTCTCTTTCCGTGCTGACTCTATTTTAGGACACTTTTTCCGACTCGTGATTCAAAAAGGGCTGATTAGTAATTATAACCCTCCAGTGGGTAGAGCATTATGCTGTTTGTCATTTCAGCACTTATTTCCACATTTTTATCTTCAGCTTGGTAGAGAGTTTTCCCGGGTCAGCTTACATTTCAACCGACTCCAATAACCAATGCCGAGATACAGTCCTCGGCGGCACCAATCTCCCTATTTTCGGTTTTGCTGAGTCCAACAGGATGGTTCAGGGCGGGAGATCTACGGCGCTCTTGTGGCGGTGTTTGACCTTCGGCAGAACCACGCCGACATCTATTACAACAACGTTTTCACTCCCGGAGGGAAAAAAAACTTGGTCACACCTGAAAACTCTACTTCTGCTTCTTTTTTTTGAGTTCAAATCTTTTTTTATTGAGCAAAAACAAAAATGATAACGGCCATAAGGCATCAGTAAAGTTACATTCGTATTGGAGTGACGCCGTGGTCAAGCATGGATCAGTGCATATAACACAATACATACATACATTAACGGAAAATAAAGCATAATGAAAACAAGAAGGTAACATCAGTCCGGATCTGTAAATGAGATGAGATGAATGAGATGAATGAACAAATAAATGGATAAACAAATAAATAAATGAAAAGGTGAACAATAAAATATGCCATAATTGCAATCTTTACGTTTGTGTACGGTTCCGTAGTGCTCTCCATCCAGATCTAGTCAGATAATACTAGGCATACTTTGTCATCCCTGCACATTGTGTCTAAGTCTGGTAAGCCCATATGGGCAGGATATAACCAGTACAATTCGTGTATCGGACACCCCCACATTTACCAAGTGTTGATCTCATTGGTGGTGAATCATGGTGGATCGAAGGTAAAGGAGGCCTGGTCTAAAGAAGACCATAGTTTTTTGTTGGTAACCTGCCATGGTGATGAATGAAGAGCGGGATTGTCAGTGCCCCTAATGCAGGATAGCCATTCCCTCCAGGCATTAAAAGAGACCTCAGATGCTAATTTCCAATTGCATAGGACTACCTTGCATGCTAGTGTTAGCAGGAGATCCAGGAGCTGACGGTCATGATCCCCCTTTAGTAGTGGGTCTAAAGCCCCCAGGATAATGTAGATGAATTCCCTTGCAGGGTGTATGTCAAACGTGTGCCCAATGTAGTCAAAGATTTTAGTCCAATATGTTTGGAGCATGGGGCAATTAAATAACATGTGTGGAAGGTCACCAATACCCGAGGAGCAGTTCCAGCAAGTCGGTGTGTCTCGTAGGCCAACCTTAAATAATCGTTGTGGGGTCCAGAAAGCCCTGTTAAGAATCATATATTTGGTCTGTGATAGTATCGGCGAGACCTTATGTGTGAGTGCTGATGCATGTATCCTGACCCAGTCTATGCTTATGCCAGTGTTATTTGGTTCTGATTCCCATTTGGCTTCGTTACGCCTCATCGATTTGTTGGGTGTTGGTGCAAGAAGTTTGTATATTTTTGAGACAACATGTCCAGAGGATTGAAAGTGAGGGAGTATAGATTTTAGCCAAGGCGTCGCTAGTTTGAACGTTCTACTGGATAGGGCCGACTTTAGCTTCAGGAACGAGTAAAAGTCAATCGGTAATAGGGAGTGTCTAGCCTGCAGAGTCGAGAATGGCAGTGGCATGTTATTTTCGTGTAGATCTGCAATCACATTAACACCTTTATCAGACCAGTGGTCCCATATTATGGGCGATCCGCCAATTTTGATTGACGGGTTACGCCACAAAGAAGCAGATGATGAATTATGGATTTGTAGACCAGTTTTGTGAGCGCGATCTAACCGCAAGAGAGCTCTCTTGGTATTAAGTATGATGTATTTAGAATTCGTAAGGTGTGAGAGATCCATTGTGAGCACAGCAGAGAGCGGGGCCTTTCCGACAATGGATCTCTCAATGTCAATCCATAAGGGCGTATAAGTAGGGTCTTCAGTAAACCAGGAAGCTCCTTGATTGCAGAGAAAGGCGGTTTGGTAGTTTCTGAAATTTGGTAGACCTAAGCCCCCTTTAAGCTTTGGCAATTGCAGTTTCTTCATGGCGATTCTCGGTTTCTTCCCTTTCCACAGGAAGTCCGTTAACGACTTCTCAACTTTATGTAGAAAATCCTCCGAGAAGGTCATGGGGAGCATACATGCCATATAGTTTACCAGGGGACTGATCATCATTTTTAATGTTTCCGCCCTACCCCACCATGAGAGGAACTTTGGGGACCAGCCATCCAAGAGTTTTTGTATTTTTTTGTATAGTATCTCCTCATTAATTTTTAGGGTGGTTACCAAATCCCTTTCAAATTCCAAACCTAAGTATTTAAAACTCTTCGGCTGCCAGGTCAGCCCGGATTCGCCCAGGATGTTTTTATCACACAGATTATTTAACGACTTCACCTCAGTTTTATCCTTGTTCAGGGAGTACCCAGATGCACTCGAGAATTCTTCGATTGTGGAGAGTAACGCCGGTATAGCCCTTTCAGCTTTTTCACTCATGACCAATACATCATCAGCATAGGCCGTGAGTTTGATTGTACAGCCTGCGAATTGAACTCCTGCAATTTCAGGGTTTTCCCTAATATAGTACAAAAAGGGTTCAATTGCCAGGAGGAATAAGGACGGGGACAATGGGCAGCCCTGCCTAGTGCCTTGTTCTAGACTAAAGGGGGAGGAAAAGGCGCCACCAGCCCGTACTCTAGCAGAGGGACAGGCATAGAGGGACATGACCAACCTAGTGAATAGGGGACCCAGGTCGAACTTATGTAGCACAGCATTTAGATAAGTCCAGTCAACTTTGTCGAACGCTTTTTCAGCGTCTAGTGTGATAGCCACGGTGGGCGTGGATAAGAACTTCGCTTTTTCAATAACGTGAGCCAGAATTCTCGTGTTATCGCTCGAAAGCCTGTTCTTCAGGAATCCCGCTTGCGAGGGATGTATTAGGGTCGGCAGGACCTTCTGAATGCGTTTCGCTAAAATCGATGCCAGGAGCTTACAATCTAAATTTATCAGTGAGATAGGCCTGTAATTTTTGGGGAGTTTATGATCTTTGCCTTCCTTGGGTATTACAGCAATTACGGCTTCAGCCATAGTTCCCTTAACCTCTCCTGTAGTGCTAATTTCTTGAAAAACTTCTAATAGAGGGGTTGCAAGAATATGGGCAAAAGTCTTATAAAATGGTGCAGTATAGCCATCAGGGCCAGGGGCTTTCCCTTTTTTAAGGCATTTGATCGCGCTAACAACCTCCGACTCAGAGATCGGTTCATTTAAAGCTTCCTTTTCTGCGGTCGTAGGTGTTGGTAGTGTGCAGTTTGAGAGATACTTCTTCATTTTTTCACTGTCAACGTGTACGTTCCTAGCATAGAGTTTCTCATAAAAGTCTTTGAAAATGTTCGCAATCTTAGTGGGATCAGAATTAGGAGTACCATTTCCATCGATTAAGGAAGTAATGGTGTTCTTCTGAATTTTAAATTTAAGATAAGCCGCTAACCCCTTCCCTGCTTTGTTCGAGTCGCAGATTTTAAAACGCTTCTTCCTGTCCAGCCAAATTCCTGCCTTCTCACTGATAAGTTTATTATAGGTGTATTTTTGATTGGACAGTTCATTTAGGACTGCAGGGTTTCTACTCATCAGGTATTTGTGCTGAAGTTTCGAAATGTCCTCTTCTAACTTCAACAAGGCCACAGTGCGGTTTTTATTAACAGCAGAGGATATTTTTATAATAAGTCCCCTTATAATGGATTTCAGTGCCTCCCAACGGATGGTGTCTGAGGTGTCCCCTCTCTTGTTGGACAATAAAAAGTCTCTAATGGCGGTATCAAGGGTTTCTTTGTGTTTCGTGTCATTTAGAATAGTATCATTGAATCGCCACATAGATTGACGGGTAGATGGTTTAAGATTAGATAGTGTAAGGGAGACGCATGAATGGTCAGAGACTAATCTGGGAGCAATGTCCGCGTCCTCAACTCTTGCCACTGCGTTTTTAGATATGAGTATATAGTCAATTCTCGAAAACGAGTCATGTGGCGGGGAGTAGAAGGAGTAGTCTCTACCATCAGGATGCAGTAAGCGCCACGTGTCCACCATATGGAATCTATTGCATAGTTTCATGAATGCCTTATGGGCTTTGACTGGGCGAAAGATGCATTTAGAGTCTCTATCCAATACAGGGTCATATGGGAGATTGAAATCGCCTGCCAAAATATGGAGTGCTGTGTCGGGAATGGAGATGATCTGCTTTGAGAGGCCTACCCAGAAGGACGGATCATGTGTATTTGGGGCATAAACAGTTGTGATAAAGAACTCAGTGTCATCTTTGAGTAGTTTCGCCGAAATCCATCTCCCTTTCGTATCTGTTGTAGTAGAGACTACGTCCACATTCGCATTCTTGGCCACCAGCATCACCACCCCATTCTTTTTTGAGATTGCTTCAGAGCCTATCACTTCGGTGTAATATTTGTTACGCAATGTGTGAAATAGCTTCGCCTCTAGTTTTGTCTCCTGCAGCAAGGCTATATCTCCACGTTGCCTACGTAGATAATCAAGTACCTTTTGACGTTTAACTGGCTGGTTGAGACCTTTCACGTTTAACGATAATATTCGAAGATTAGCTATAGTTGTTGTCCCTATTGGAGTGTCCATAACAGGAGCCATCAATTATACAGTAAGTGATACCGTCTCATGACCCATGCGTATGCGCAACGGTTGGATCGAGAAAAGGGTCTCATACCTTTGACAAAGCCAGCAGAGTCATATCTCGCATTGAATACAGGGCTAGTACCCTTTGTAGGGATTCGGCGGACAGAGTTTAAGCTCCGGAACACAATGTGGTGCAATGTACGCAAGTTAGGGTGCAAGATGGACAAAACTAAACAAAACAATATACAAAATGCAAAAACAATCCCCCCCCTCACTCCCACCAACCTCCCTCCACCCTCCTCCCTCACCCACAACCCACCCCTCCCTCCCCAATAGTAGAAACAACAGAACATGGCGACTCGGGAATGACGACCACGAGGCCGCCTCCAAGCAGCTTGCTCATAACTATTAAACTTTTGGGGCTGCAATCCCAATCTAGTGAAGGAATAAGCCAAATTTGTAGGCAACAATAAACGACAGACAACAATGGTGCCATGACCTTGAGTGCAGGAATGTCAAAACCTTGACTTCAGTATCATAAACCAAGCACAACAGCAACTGTAGAAGAGTTATTGTGGGTGCACCCGACACCAATAGGAGTGCTATAAAAACAACACCACAGCACAGTACTTCTTTGAGGTCCAAGAGGGACACGGGCAACATCGTGGCAGCACAGATATAATCATTGTGAATCAATTTCAAATCAAGGATACAAGAGATCGTTTGAAACAGATCCGGGTTCCAAAGTATACGCTGGCAGGGGGCCCAAAGGGTACATAGACCATTAACGTGACAGACAAAACTGGCCAGAACCAGACCCCATGTGGCATGCCCTTATTAGTCTCCTTCAATTACAGACGTTGTTATCAACCCTTTAGCAATACCAAACAAGAGACCCTCATGTCAGTTCCAGATCCGACAGTCACTTCAATGTGGATCCAGGAACATGAGAATAACAGTACCAAAGGACCAAGCCTAAACTCATCCTAAGCCAGCTGAAGAGGCTCCTTGTTGAGCTGAAGGGGAGACCTCCATGGTGCCATCGCCGTGATCGAACAGGAGTTTTCGCAGTTTTCTCGGATCAGAGAACACATGTGTCACACCTTGTATGGTTACTCTAAATTTCGTCGGACCAATAAAGCCATACATGTGACCAAGTGATTTCAATTGGGGCCTCATTGCGAGGAAGGCCTTCCTGATTTCCATAGTCTCCTTACTGAAGTCCTGTGAGATGAAGATTTTGTGACCTTTCCATAGCACATGGTTATGCTTGCGGGCGAAGGTAAGTATCTGCTCTGTGTGCTGATATCTTAGCGGTTTACACACGATCGCTCTTGGGCCCTTCTGATCCTTAGAAATTCGACCTGGTACCCTATGTGCTCTATCAAACTCCAGTGGCTGAGTGAAGGTTAGATTTGTGGCCTGCGTGAACCACTCCTCGAGGAAGGGTATGCATGAGTCATGTGATTCCTCTGCTTTTTCCGGCATGCCAAAAATTCTTAGGTTCCCCCTTCTGTTTCTGTCTTCCAATTCCGCAACTTTTTTCACAAGGTGGTCTGAGCATAAGGAGAGGTTCTTGATAGCTCCACACGTTTTATTTTCAAAGTCTTCCAGTTTGCTTATCCTGGTTTCGGACTCCGTAATTCTTGAGTTGATGTCTTTGGTATCCTGGCGGATAGCTACAACCTCTTCCTTAGTGGATTTGGCCAAGTCCCTAACCTCTTCTAGCCTGCTCAAAATTGTTGCTATGGCATCCGTCATTTCTTTATCCCTTTCTTTATTCATTTCTTTATTCCCTTTGACTGGCGTCGGTGGGTTAGATTTCAGGCGTTTAGAAGTTGCGCCGTTCTCTTTGTCCCCCATCCTTTGGTTGTAGTTGTGCGTGTCGATTTGACCTGATGCTGTTTAGTTCTGAGACCCACCAGCTCACGGCGCAGATACTGAATTGCGTTGCGTTGCGTCGTGAATTGCGCTGCGTCGAGACTAGTGAAAGACGATTTTTATTGAAGAGAGATCATAGGTGCACATTCATCAGCAGGAGCCGTCGTTTGCACAGTGCTCGTGGTGCTCCTTGTAAATATCATTTAGATCATTAAATGTCATTCGTGCCCTTGTAAATAGCATTAGCAATAGTTGCTGCAGAGGTTCAACCAGCATGTCACACGCAGTGTCACAGACTCAGTCCACATACATGCCACCAGCTTCCCTAGAGTTTCCGCAGGACTATTCAGTGCCTTGATATCAGCTGCGACAGAAATTCAATCTAGGCTCTGTGGATGGTTGCAATGGTTGTTTTAATAAGTGCTTGCAGCATTATTTCCAAGGAGCGTGGTTGATTTGTTCTAGTAACCTGCTTACAGGTCCTCATAGCATACCAGAGGCCACATAATACATCATGGTATTCAGGCGCAGGGACGCACAAACACGATGTTAGCTTAGCAAGGGACCGCCATTTTAAACAGTCATTTCGATCATTCATATGGTGTAAAAGATCCTGCTTGCAGCGTTATTTCAGAGAGGCTGTATCCGAGCGTTGGCCCGATCTTTATACCACATCGGTTTTCTCATAGGCATATGCATTCATCTGCAGTTTCGCAATCTTGGTGCAGGGTGCACGAGTCGCGGAGACAGACTCTCCGGGTGGCCGCCATTACGATTTGTCAACGCGGTATTCTATACCAGCGCGCATTCAACCACCACACTATCAGCCTCGCCTCCTACTCACTGCGTTGATGCCGTGTGGGTTCACGGTCCCGCACTGCCCAGGGGAAGCCCCAACAGCTCATAGTGTTCAGCGTGGTCGAATCTCCGGGAGACCGGGGGACCACGTAGTTGTGTCCGCGATCGGGCTCCGCCACGGAGTGCAGCCTCCCTCGGTCAGGGCAAACGGGCCGTCAGCTCCTCTCCCTTCGGTCGGATCCGAATGAAACTTTCACCATCTCCGGATCGGGTCTTCCGACGCCCAGGTACCCGTTTTAGTCAAGATCGGAAGCAGATTGCAGCTTCCCACCGCATATTCGTCCCAGCCGCTCGGAGGAGGACAGAACTACGCCGCCATTTCTCCGGCGTCCAAGCCACGCCCCCTACTTCTGCTTCTTTTATTCACGGAAAACAAACAGCTTGTGGCACAGTCCTGACATGTTTCGTTCCTCTTGGAACTTCTTCAAAGGTAAGCCTCGCTCTGTAAACCAATTCCAACTCACTCCACAGTTCGATATTTTGGAATCATTTCGTTTGCCTCCAGTGGCCTTCTTTTATGGAATCACTTCCGTTTTGAAATGAATTGTGGGACTTGTGGTTGTGCATGGATCCCAGTTATTTTTGTTTCACAGTCCGATTTATTTTCAAGTTTGTTCCCATTAATTTTGTGTGTCTCACCTGGTGTTCTCTTTCCGTGCTGACTCTATTTTAGGACACTTTTTCCGACTCGTGATTCAAAAAGGGCTGATTAGTAATTATAACCCTCCAGTGGGTAGAGCATTATGCTGTTTGTCGTTTCAGCACTTATTTCCACATTTTTATCTTCAGCTTGGTAGAGAGTTTTCCCGGGTCAGCTTACATTTCAACCGACTCCAATAACCAATGCCGAGATACAGTCCTCGGCGGCACCAATCTCCCTATTTTCGGTTTTGCCGAGTCCAACAGGATGGTTCAGGGCCTTTCCCTTGGTTCCAGTTTTACCGGGTAATGCAGCGCTCTTTGTGGGTTTGTTTCCCTGCGGCAGAACCACGCCGCTTCATATGCACACAGAATCTCTCCCGCCGGAGAGATACAAATGGGTCAAACTCTCGTATTCCTTTTTTGCACTTTTTTTTTTAAATCCTTCAAATAGCGGGATGTTTGGCAAAGTAAGATCTACGCGTTTTGAAATGCCACGATTCCGTGCTCACGTGATTTCTTACCAATCCTCCCCACTCAATCCAATTCACCCCACTCTATGTTTTATAAATTGGTGTCAGATTACTCTTGAGTCTTGTCAATTACTTATCGTCCATGTTGGCACTCTGAAATGCTTAACACATGTTCCCCTAGAAAAGCCTGATTGCTCTTTGCCACTCTACCCGGACCAAGCTAAGGATATATTAGTGTGAATCCAAGGACCATATTTGGGGTATTGTGATAATATCACATGGTAAGGCCACCCAGCCATACCACATAATATTCCACTTACCTACAACGTCCAATCCATCCCATCCCACTCCAATGCAATCCACCCCACCCCTATCCAAACCACCCCATTTCAATTCAGTCCAATCCAGTCAACACCACTCCAATGCTAATGCTTGTTTATGTCTGATCTTTTGATTTTATTAAAATTATATGTATTGTACTTCTTATAGGGGCTTTCAGTTAGCCTTCTTCTTCCATTGGTCTGTTATTGTGTCATTCAAATGTTTTCTCCCTGCTACAGCTTATAGCATAGGGCAATGGGTCAGCCCTCTTCAACCATTGCCTAACTTTGTTAAAGAGCACATCAACACAAATTAATTCCCTTCGGTACCGGGGACTACTATTTGAAAGGAAAAACATTTTTTGTTTTTAGTCAATGTTGCATTTTTCCTAGATTGAAGATGGCTCAGCAGCTTCCAATACAACAAACGTCTATGACAAAATAAAACAAGCATTAACAAAGTCAAAAAGCTGGCATCCAAAACCAGATCTATTGACTTCGCCAAGGCTTGTTTTAATAGGGAAGGAAAATGCACACAATAAACTGAGGACCTTTAGGTCCCACCAAGGCTGTGGTTAGCCCCTCTATTTAGAGTCAATGAAACAGAGTTACTTTAAGCGGAGCCTCCACTGGCTCTTCTGGTGAGAACTCCTGACCCAGTGGTCCTTTCACCAAAAGACCACCTCTGGGGCATGGTGATTGCCGGCATGCCATCTTGAGTGTGGGACTACTGTCACTCAGCTTCCTTGCCCCTGTCTGCCTATCACTATTGTGCAGTGCATGGCAGACAGTGGAAGGGAAAATGTTAATTGACACACACAAGCAGGAAGGAAGCATCCAGGTCACTTAAACCATTTACATTTTGTTAATAAACAGCACAACTCCTGCTTTGAAAGTTTGCTTTATGTGAACAAAATTCCCAAACAGGCACTTTAACCATGGCACCCACTTTCAAACTTCACAGCTGTGTAGGGAGCTGCCATGACAGTTGCTCCCTTCACAGAGGGGAAATTCACACCAGGCACAATGGATCTCTACATATGGCAGGCAGTCATTTGCTTGGGGGCAAACGTTGGCCTAAATAAGGTAGTGAATCTTCCCTTGGCATCTAAATAGTAGGTTCCTTGGTAAAAACCGTAATCGAAATGATATTGTTGGTCACAGGAGCATGAAGGGCTAAGTAAGTCTCAGGGTAAGATGAATTTCTGAACAGTAGGTTATACATACGTTTGTGCTGCAGTAATGAAAGCAAAATAATTCAGTGCTCTGCAATTAGGTAGAATATAAACGTATGCCTTTATTAGGATAACAAAAATAAAGGGGTCTAGTACAATGTCAGGCGGATTGCCACCGCCCGCATGGCGGTGGTGATCAACCCGACATAATCTTCCGCCCGCCTCCCATTTACCCCCGCTGCGGGAACCGGCCTTTCCCCTTGGCGGCGTTGCTGCCACGGAAAGGCATGCAGTTTTTGCAGTTGCGGGCCCCCAGGATGTTGGGGGGGTGGGGGGAGGGCACATGGGCCCTACATTTGCATGCACGACGTAGCAGGCACCGCGCGGTGCCTGCCACGTTGTACATGCAAATGCACAGATGCCTTTTTTGCATTGCGGCTGGTCCTGCTGACAGCACCGCCCGCCGCAATGCAAAAAATGCAGGATGGCGCGCATCCTAATTGTACATGCGGGACCGCTGCACACAAAGCGGGCGGTCCCATCTCCCGGTGCGATGACGGGCAGACTTTGTCCGCCCGCCATCGTAATAGACCCCAAAGTGTCCTGGACGGACCCAAATATATGCACTGTATAAAGTATGTATCTAGGAGAGAAATGTTTTAGTTAGTGAGAGACACATTCGAAATTATTGTACCGACAGGAGACTTTGTCGCTTGACTGTTTCTATTGCTTTAACACAGCCTTCTTTTCATCAGCTCAGCACTTGTCCTCTAAGCCTGCTTGCAGCGGCAACGTTTCAGTCCTGTCTCTTTTTTGCCTACAAACACTTTTGTTGGCAGCTGTGATGAACAAGCTATTTTTTCCAACACAGGTGCCCGGTCCACTCAACCATTTTACCACTCAAGACAAAACACTGCATGTGTAGAACGCTCACTCGCCAATAGCTTGCAACAAAATAAACTGTTGTTTCTACTATTTGTATTATCAAAGCTAATGATGATCATCCTATCACGTTCTATAGAATGAGCTGCAGAGTTGAACCTCGATGATTTGAACCTGTACGTTACACATAGAACTCAGTGCAAACAGCGTGAAGCCACTGAACTATCTTCTCATCACCATTGGACAATTCTATCCTGAGTAGCTACAGCAACAAGAAGAATATAGCTAACAGATAACCTTTAAGTTATGCTATGTTATTAGCATGTATATTAGCACACGGTTTGCCATTTTTAAGGCCCTTTCAGATGTCTGGAAGCCACCCATTGACATTCAATGCCATTTCAACTAATGCGGTACAAAAGGGGGTGGTGATGGATGGAGCATCTGAACCAATCAAACACTCACACCCAGTCAAAAGATCTGGGTATGATCCATCACCGTTCTTTAGCCCACTCTGCCACCCCAGTTCAGACATGGCTATATGCAAATCAGTCTGACCCTGTGCCTCATGGGAACAGTCCAGCCCGAACTGCCACGCCATGCCTTCCCTGGACCGGAAACAAGCTTCCGAGGACCGGTTTCTGGCATTACAGCCGTCTTCAGCCCGGCTTGCTTGAATCCAGTGGCAAAGTGAGCAAGGGACTCACGTCTGAGCATACCCTGCCACACTTACGGCGGCCAAAGCGGTACAAAATGCAGCATACATCAGAATTTGAAAATGCTCAGGATGTTATTGTTAGGTGGTTACTGGTACACGGATACATAAACATAGGAGTCAGATTCACAGATTTGGTGGTGAATCCCATGGCAGGGTATAGAAGCTACACTGAGGACGAATATGAGATTCTTTGAGCCGCAGGTCTGGTTTCCCATTGAAACAACATGAGATTGACCATACGTCCAGAATCTTCTGAACCATGAAATAACCACAAGTTTAATCATTGTGTATAGCACCAACCAACTTTGTGAACACCAACTGCCCCACCTTAATCCGAACAGCAGGAAAGAACCCCTAAAAAGGTGGAGGTTTAATCTTATCCTTGACATAATGCAATGATATGTCACAGAGAGGTTGGAATCCTAACTACCCATTACTTGGACATAAATGGGTCTGTTTCCAGTAAAAGCTGAGTTACAAACTTTGATTGATATATATTGTATATGGATATGTGTAGTATCCAATATACATGTTAATTTAACTACTCACTCATGCTCATCAACTTATTGCTGGTGCTGCAAAGCAGCACCATTAACCTGCACCAAGGAAATTATGCATTCTTTCATAAGTATTCAGTCATATTCGGTCGTGGCTGCCATTGAATAAAACAGAGACTGAGTAATGCTTTAACAATCTATGAACTCACATGCTATCAGTTAAAGATCTTTATTTGGAATAACATGAATCCATAAACGAATAAAAACAAAACAACAAGCGAAACCCCCAATTTATTTATTGCAAATCTTTGTCACTGCATACCAAAACGGCATCTTATTGTAATCAGATTAGAAGTAGGTTTCATACCAATCGAAACTGCATACAGTACATATTGTACAAAATAAACATTTGGGCAATATCGCAATCGAATTTTATAGGCAACTGAATATATTAAAAGCGATATTTAAAATCATCTTAATGAGGCCATATTAGGGTCAAGTCTATTGCTGCTCAAAGGTGCGTTATGTACGTAGTAATGTGTTGTATTTTGTCCAAAGAACATTCTGTTGTGCAGAAATGCATTGAGGTTATATAAATGACAAGCTACAGAGCGGACAGATATTAAAACAGCCCAGAGTTATTTTCATTATTCTTCCTCATAGATTACATTTTCTAAGTACCAATGCATTTCCTTCTCTTAATTGCAGATGTAATATATGAGGAGGCAGCATAACATGTACTGACATCTTCCAATCTACATACAAAGTTAAAAGCATCCTGATAATAGATACGTTTCATTGATAGAAATAATGGCTGCAAAAAACGTTTTCTACTATCTTTATACAAGTTACAATATTATAAAAATGCAATGTAGATTGGTTCATTTTCCTGACACATGGGCATTTTTATGCTTTCTTATCCCATACCCCCGTTTTGGGAAAAGCAACCAAGTAGTTTATAATGCCTAGAAGTGAACTGGTAAGGTAAAACCTATTTTGTATGTTGGTTACGATAGTCAGGTACCTTTGGATGCCTTGGTCGATATACCTGTGAGCAATATCTATGTACAGTAGATTTAGATTTTTGTCTAAGTTCTCTTTTAGATTTTGTTTCCCTATAAGGATAATTCCCAGTTCCTTTTTGCTGTACTGAAGAATGCTAGTGGGGTCCTCTACGCTGTTAGTTTCATCTATCTCTTTTAACAATTTATTTATGTGCACTAGCCAGGGAATTTTAGCATAATCCTCAAGTGATATGCAATCTGCCATGATTTACTTCGAAAACTTGGGACCTGTCTTGCTCCAGATACTATGTCAGATGATAATCGGACTTACCCGTATTGCATCTTCTAGATGGGGTACATCTAGTTCTTTGTGAATGATGCAGGTCGATTTTGATTGTGGCACTGCCAAGAGTATATGCAGGAAGAGAGTCTCCTGCGTCTTTAGTGCTGTACTATTTATTGTATCGCCCAGTGCAGACCCATATGTAACCACTGATAGGCTTTTACTATTGGATAGTTGCAACATTCCTCTAATAGATTTGCTCCCTATTTTTCTGGCAAATCTAAACATGGCTTCTGAAGTCCTTGTAAATTTTAGTTTTGCAATTCTCAATTGGGAGCCCCAATGTCCACCATGAGAGAAATGGATACCCAAACATATAAAGTTTTGTGTTTCTGCTAACTCTGTTCCCCTGGCATGGTATGTTGTTTCTTTGGTTTTCCACTCCCGCATACTATTGTGAATTTTTTTATTAGATTATGCTTCAGATCTTTCGGCTCTATATGTGCAGAGAAATAACCTATCAAGCGTTGCAAGTCATTAGCGGTTATAGATAGCAGCACTTCTTCATCTGCATACAGAAGGACAGAGGTTGGCCGTTTGTAGGGGGAAACACCCTTCAGATGCTGAATTACATTTTCAATTGCAGAGCTCACTTCTTCAATGCTAATCCAATCTGTTGTGGAAACAAGCGCTTCAGCCTTGGGTGCTAAGTAATCCCAAAATGAATGGCATATTCATGGTTTTCCAAAATAGCACGGTGTCTCTAGTTTCTGCTGCTTGTTCCGAATATGCCCCGGCCCATTCTTGTAGTTCTTTTTGTTATCCTATCCACAGTCTGCTTATAAATGAGCCTTAGCATGTCAACCCCCTCCCTATGCCCATGTGTTTTCTGCAGTGCTTTTTTATTGTTTTGGTTGACCTGTGTACATTGATGGTCAAACCATCAAATATTCTCTTTATTTGTGCCCTTATTTACAACTCTTAGTCTGTTAGCAATTGGAGACGTTATTTTACAAAATGCTACCAATATCTTACATGGGTTGACATCCCATTCTGTACAGGTAATTAATTCATCAACATTTTATTTTACAATCCTATCCAGAAAGGTGGATTCATTCATCCCCCACCATTTGAGGCATATATCATTATTGCCTGATGGTTCGATGTATGCTGCCAATAGGGGCCCTTCTGTTTGTTCAGTTTTGAAATCAAGGATAAGTATTAGAGGGAAATGGTCGCCAAAGGTGCTTGAGTCAACCCTGAATGATTTGAGCTGCCCTATACAATTTTATGAAAGTAGAATATGATTGATAGTAGAGCATCTACCATTTCCTTGAAAGGTTGATACAATGGCCTTGTCATTATCTGTACTTTGGTCCATTAGATCTAGATTGCATTTGGATATAAGCTCATCAATAGATTCACCATATGAGTCATGCAGGAAGTGTAACTGGCCGCTACCGATTTCGTTAGTATACCCTCAATTCTCTCTTGATATAAACTGACTCTAACTTATATTAATGTTACCCGCCCAAAATATAAATGCAATCTGCCTCATACCCACTCATGAAGATTTCCAATTTATTCTCAAGATCCACTCTTACCCTACTTCTCGTTTTGTTGAATATATTGTTGTAAAAGTTTATGAGTACAATTTCCAATTTCTCATGAGTCCATAGGAGAAAACATTGGAAATTGAATGATTTTGTGTGAGATTTCATTATGGTTAAAGGTGTTGTCGTTTAAATTAACACCCCCAAGCCTCCCTTTGCCCAACCACTATTCGAAGATATTGCAGGTGAAATAATAGAGACTAATTCTTTGATGCTAAAACCTCCAACTACCCAGGTTTCCTTTAAACAGACCAGCTATGAGGTATTTATAGTACTCAGCCATTCCTTGTTGTCTAATTTGTTTTAGATTCCGGCCAAATTCCACTATCTAATGGTTAAGGCACAGGTTTCCAAACTTTTCATGTTAGTGACACACTTTTTAGACATTCCTGATTTAGTGACACAGTAATGCAAGTGTGCGTCGTGAACGCGCCTGAACCACCTAAGGGGGGGGGGGGGGGTTCTCCCCACGTGACAATTTTGAAAAAATTGTGGGCAAATGGTGCATTTTCAAGCAAATTTGAGAAAGCAGGAAGGTTAATAAAGCAATTGTGAATCTGCTCTTAACAGACAGTGACTGGCAAAATTGGGTGTAAGGTTAGGTTTGTGCCTGAAACAAGAATACATTTATGCACACATTGACACATTGCCCAGGGATTTATGGCACAAAAAGGGCACCCCCACAGCATGTGGAGTGTTGGTTTTGGCTACCGTTTCTTCCTTCTTAATTACTAAAAAGAAACATGTGAATCAAATTAGAATAATTCCCAGTTAAAAAAAAAGGCAGTACATTAGATCGACTGTCGGTTGGGTTGTGGAGTTTTTGTTTCGCCATATTCTCAAAGTAAAACCTATTTCATGTATTGGGCCAAATATTAAGTTGCTGGTGTGCTATTATATTATAAACAACTTTAAGCATTTTGGCCTTGCTTGTCACATTCTGTCCCTTTTGTTTAGGTCCCGTCTAGGCTGAGCATGTGCTGTCTTGAACAGCCATGTTGTTTTCAATCTGTGGGCTTCAGCCCGCCCATAGGCTTAACATGTGTTTGCTCCACTGGGCTCTCATATCCTTCGTTCCCGTTAGTCCATAGCATAAAAGCGTCATGCTTCTTCCTGTGTTTGACCCTCCCCCAGAACATGGACCAACTGCTTGGGTCCATACACTGCTCCCATTTTATAGGAGCTACTTGTTTACTTGTCTTTGAGCACTCCTCACGAATGCTGGTGTTTTCACTCGCACCATCTCCTCCCGCCCGCCCCAACTCTGTTGATTCGTTTTCTTTGTAGATCTGCTTTATTATTCACCTCACTTGCTGAGCCAGCAACATGATAAGTGATGTATACTTACCCCTTTGAGCTCATCCACTTACGCACAGATCAAGAAAATAAATGGCCTTCCTGCTAGTTAGGAGCTTGGGTCTCAGTTTTCTAAATTCACCTGTTTTAACTAGCATATTACTAATTTCCTAAACACTGCTTCATGGTTCGTTGTAAAGGAAATGTACTATGTACCTATGTACTAACTCGCCCTGCATAGATCTCTTTCCCTCTTTTTTCAGTATTAGGGCACACAGGTGAACTTCATAATCACTAAAATGAGCAATAGCTGCTACATAGCGCCAAGAGATGCACATGCAGCTCTTGGCACTATGTAGAAGACAGGGCACAAGTTGTGTTTCTTTTACAGCGCTATAGTGCTACTAATCCCATTGCAGAGTGTCAGAGTGCTTTATACGTACACATTATACATTGACAATAAATGATGTGTGTAAATCAAGGGAGCGTTACATAAGACTGGGAGAGTTACAAGGTGTAGGAGCCACATGTCCTTGGCTCACTGTGCTATATTACAAGAATTACAATTTATGAACTGCAAGTAACAAAAGAATCTCTGTGTTCAAAGCACTAACTCACATGCCCATTTACATACAATAAAAATCTGTCATCTGTGTGTTACATAATTTGCTTTCCAGGAGACCTATTAACCCTCAATGCTACTTTGACTCAAAACTGGGACTAGACAAAACACAGACCTCTCCAGCAAATAGTTATTTTACCATTATTATTCCCTGAGCTTTACTGAGCACACAAAGATCTGCCACAGGTGCCTTAACTCCATGATATTTTAAAATGCAGACTTTGCAACCAGTTGAGTAGAACAGATTTACTCCTTGTTGCCAGTTTCTTTGTGGCAGGGTTTTAAAAAATAAATACATGTTAAGACCTGATTTTTCATTGGGGTTGCATATTTGTTTTTGCACAACTCCCAAACTGATCATTCTTACAGCAATTACATCTGCGTAACTCGAACCAAGGGTAAGGTGGAAACGTTGATACTACCCAAGTTGGACCATCCAGCAATACAGTACTTGCACCGATAGAATAAGCGATAGACGATGAAATGCAATGTAAACTAATGCAAGTAGATGGAATGTCCCGGGCATAATCATGCGAAAATGTCAAAAACAGAGATTGTGCTCAATACTCCCTCCACCAGATATCAGGCCCCAGCGTTCAAGATGCTTTCAGAATTTATGGTATCAGACTTAAATATTCGTTATAACTTGGCCTTAATTGCAACCCTGAATATGATCAAGCATCAGCGAATGCCACGTGAAACTGCCACAGGGAACTCAGAGCAATTTGCCTGCGTATGAAAGTCTTACCTTTCAAAATCATCGCTGTGTTCCACCCAATTGTTCAGTTCTCTTCATACTCCTATATAATAGTGAAGGCCGACATGACATACTTAAACGTAGAATCATCTTGCATCTATTTACTGCCATTACGGCCCCCTCACACATTAAATCAAACGATATTGATTGCATTTCCTTTTTAGAGGAGACACATTACGCTGGAAATCTGCACTTAGGAACACGAAAATTACCTTTAACAAGTAGGATATCGCCATCCTAATTAAGTTACAACGAAATATCTTTCTTGAATGGGGGATTTATGTTCAGCAAAAAGAAAATAACCAAGTACCATCTGCCGCAGACAATCCCTATAGCAGAGCTTTCCCCAAAGTATGCGGCGCAGACGTCCTAATGCACGAGAATGTACGTACGTCTAATCAAGCGTGTAATTCTGTCTTAAAGATTTAATACAGAAGTACATGCTTGATTAGAGAGTACCGTCACGCGACACACTCACACATGTCAGGCGACACAGTACTGTGTTCCGACACATACTTTGGAAAGCTCTGGGTTAAGGAGTTACCGGAGACCTACTTGCTAGTTGGGGGTTTCTCCTTCTTCTTTTCAAATTGGTCCTTTATATCTCCCAGCACCCTCTGAATAGTACCTGGATTATTATCCTCCAGTTTTCAATCCACCTGACAATAGCTATAGAGTAGGGCAAATCTGATGGAATTACTCAGGGTCAAGTCCATTCTAAGCATTTGCTCCTCACATTTACTTAAATGGAGCAAAAGCAAAAGCATTTGGTATTGCAAATCTATTACTGGAGGTTTGTAGGAGAAACCCAATGGTATAGCTGTTATCTTTCCATCAGAATTATCCAAGGGCTGTTGCCTAATATAGACTGGACAGCAGACACTTGACCACATCTAGGTGGCGGAAACGAACAACAATTCAGTCACATCGATCTGTGTTTCCGGAATACCCAACCCAATTCACCCTGCTCACACCCCCCAAGCATTCTCACACCCCCAATTCACCCTTCTAACAGCCCCAAGCCTTCCTTTGCCCAACCACTATTCGAAGATATTGCAGGTTAAATAATAGAGGCAAATTCGTTGATGCTAAAACCTACCACTTCCCAGGTTTCCTGTAAACAGACCAGCTGTGAGGTATTTATAGTACTCAGCCATTCCTTGTTCTCTAATTTGTTTTAGATTCCGGCCAAATTCCACTATCTAATGGTTAAGGAGTTACTGGAGACCTACTTGCTAGTTGGGGGTTTCTCCTTCTTCTTTTCAAATTGGTCCTTTACATCTCCCAGCACCCTGTGAATAGTCCCTGGATCATTATCCTCCAGTTTTCAATCCAGCTGACAATAGCTATAGAGTAGGGCAAATCTGTTGGAATTACTGAGGGTCAAGTCCATTCTAGGCATTTTCTCCTCACATTTACTTAAGTGGAGCAAAAGCAAAAGCCTTTGGTATTGTAAATCTATTACTGGGGGTTTGTAGAAGAAACCCAATGGTACAGCTGTAATCCTTCCATCAGAATTATCCAAGGGCTGTTGCCTAATATAGACTGGACAGCAGAGACTTGACCACATCCAGGTTGCGGAAACGAACAACAATTCAGTCACATCGATCTGTGTATCAGGAATACCCAACCCAATTCACCCTTCTCACCATTATTATTTAATTATATAGAAAACAGATGTTACAAATGCGATCTGACGTCCAATGAACAACTTTGTTTTTCAAATCACACCAATCTTTTTTATATGCGAGTCTAATTTAGGAACATCCTTCAAGATGATTACATAAGGGATAGCGTCCAACACTAGATGTAAAGTGTCCGGTATAATCTCAAATGTTCCAATGTTTGCTACACCTAGGTTCCGTGGTGTTACAGCTTCCTGTGGTGTGGATGAAATAGTAGGGTTTACATCATGGGAATCTCAAATTGGACGTGCACTTTGCATCTCATTAGGTGGCAACACATTGCTGGATCTCTTTGGTGCTCGATATTCTGTTTCAACAAGGCCATTCTCTACAGTGGGCTTAGGTTGCTTTTGTACTTTGTCACCATTTTGAATTGAATCTGACATTTTTTACAGATAGCTCGAGTGTTGTAACTCTATCATTTACTTCTCTAATGTCAAGTAGGAGCTTGTTTATATTGTCCATTTTTGTGTGGACTCTTTTAATGATTGCCTCAATGTTCTTTGTTAGGGCAGACTACTGCTCTTTTTTTATTCCATTTAAACTAGTGCATTTCCAGTTTGTGCCAGGAGCCCTACTGGTCTTCTTGGGAGTGGAGCTTGTTCTGGCCAGCTGTCTACTCTTTTTGGCCGCTGGCGACTTTAACTCATGACTGGGTGAGGATTCTGTTATTTCCAAAAGGGCTGATTTGATACACAAGGTGCCTGTTCAATGACAGTTATGTTTGTCGCTGCAGAAACTATGTCAGATTGATATGGAGACCCAGGAATTGATGGAATTATCTACCCAATAGATTCCGCAAATGCACTATACAAAACCTTGTTGCCAGCGTTCTTGTCTGTGGCCAGTCTTTCTTCCACATTAACAATTTAATTTTGTTATTAAGCCCATTGCATCTGCTAAATAGTTAATTATGGCGTTTGTGGTTTGAGAACTTTTTCCAGCAGGGCCTTGTCTAGGTTCCACTTATCCATGATTGTGTTTTCCTCTGATCCCAGTCCCAATCACGTTTTACTTTGAATAATAAAGAAGAGCAAAAAGTACATTTCTTACCAGACTCATACAAAACCAGGGGAATCCTCGGGCCTAGAAGAGTGGCCATCCTCGTTTGGGCGAGGATGGCTCCCAGGCGCGTCCCGCTCTCCTGGAATTGTCCAGCACTTAAATGCGCTATGTGATGCGGCCCCTCCTTGGCTAGGTGATGGCTGGGGTGGCTTAAACACACCCAAGCCGTGGGCCAGAAAGTGAAATGGAGATAAAAGCAGGCAGGAAAACCGAAAGACTAACGTTTCTCTCCATGCTATCAGTCAATATATTTAGATGTCATTTAATTATTTATTATTCATGTTTTGGCATGACAAATACATGCATTTGTGCCACGGCAATGATAATGGCCCTCGGAGCACTAGTGTGGCACTCTAGTTTGGGAACTCAATGGTTGTGATCATGTCCTGTTTTTATTAGTGCTCTGAAGCAACCACTTAGTTGTGATAGCACTGGACAAAAGAAACAAATACATTAGATGTTATCACACATATATTTCAACATATTAAGGGCAGTCCCATTTTGAAATGACACAAAGGAGCAACATTTTAAAACAAAGGGCCAAAATGATCAGTTGGTACATTTTAAAAGTACTTGTTTTCATAGAGTAAAACAGATGTTTTACACCTATTTGTGTAAAGGGATACTGCTAATGCTCTGATGGATGTCTAGATATACCCCAACTATAGCCGTGTCACTGTCACCCCTACAGAAAGTGCCTGAAATGGAAATATAGAATTATGGGTTCTCGCTATTCCAGAGAACATGCTGCTACTGATAAATGTTGCCATTAAAAGTACTGTACCCCTACTGACAAGTGCTAGTACTCTCCCTTTCAAATTTACGACGTGCAGTAACTCAGTATCTGAAAGGACCTGACAGTTTTAAGCACTGCCTATTAAAGAGCCAATCTCCCGTCTCCTTTCCAGGTTCTTTTAGAAAGGAAGTGGCAACTCACAATTGGTAAGCGGAACTTGAGGTGAAAGGGTTTACTCTGCTCTTACCGAGCTGTATGTATCTATTTCCTCCTCTTTGTCACAGATTATGAAAGACACCATCACTTACCTCTGGCAAGTCAGACCAGATTTAACAAGCCTCATTCATGAATTATTGATTGGGCCCAGGCTCCATACCCCACTCACACCCTGGCATGTATGCCCATGAATACAGAAGTGCAGCTTTCAGTAGTACAGCAGGTGCAGCATGGCCCAAGTGTATGATGGCTCATAGTGTTCCAGTTGTTGCTACTGATTACTAAAACTGACTCAATGACATGAACCTTGATAGCTTTGAACCCCAACTTTCACTGGATGCCAGGTCACTTGGATTCATCCTGGACACCAATCTCCAATTCTTTGCACCCTATGCCAAACAAAGAGGGCCTGTTACCAGCAATTTATTAAAATGAAAGTGAAACAATTTCTTCCAGAATTCGATTCAGAACTGCTGTTCAAGCACTTGAACTCTAGCATCTAGTGGTAGCACCTTGCTCCATGGCCTCAAAAACACCACACTGGCACCTGTTATGACTCTCCCCACACACACGCTGCAGATCAGCCCACAGCCTAAATAAATATGATCACATACCCTATCCTGATCTCCATTGTCTCCAACTGCCAGTCTACAGGATTACTGTGTACTAAAAAAAAAAGAAAAATGGAGGATTTTCACACTTTTATTCGTGTCAGCTCCTGCCGGTACCAGAACATAAAACGGGCCAAAATTGCTAGTACTTTTTTCTCTGAGAAAGGTGTCAATCCTACACCCAAAGAAAATGTATTGCCTGTTTTTTTTTGGTTCCAACTTACTAACCTGAAAAATAAGGTCATGGTCTACAAAAGTAAACAGGCCGTAGAAGGTTCGAGAGTGCCGCCCCGACTGCCGAGGTAAAGATAAATAGCAAGATAACGGTAACCTACTGTTCTTTATCACTCCCTCATCTCACCTCCCACTGCTACCTACGTGTTACCGCACACTAACCCAGTTTCTGGCCTCGAGGCGGCTGCGTAATGACGTCATTCGGCTGGTGCAGGTGCGGCGCCGTCAGCGTAAGAAGAATAGAAGCGGACCACTTAGTGGTCGAAGCCTGGGCTCCCGCACCGAGCAAGCGAGAAGCGGTGGGAACGCGGCAGCAACACCTCCATCACAGTATTGATTCGAACAAACTTTAATTAACGTGGTCTGAAAAGGCCCGGCTCGTATTGTCCTCCTTCTCTGCATAGCTGTGAAGCTCTTGGCCTACTAACCCGCTCTATTCTGCCGCAGGGAGGTGCATGTACTGTTCAATATTATCGATTGGTTAACAGCTTTACAGCTGTTCCTGCAGCAGAATCGTAACACATTGATTTCTTGCTCCGCTAAAAGCAACAAGAAAGAATATGTTTCTAATTTCGGGAACTCGGTCAAGATGCACCTGCGGAAGTGTGAACAGATGAAGGCGTACGAAGGGTACAGGGCGAAGACGACCGACAAACACGTCTAGTTTTTCCACTTCTTGTCCTTTTTGAATGCCTTATTTTACAGCCACTGATTATTAATATGTAACTTCATTTCATCCCATCTTGAAGCACCCTCGTACTTCATTTAGCTGTACTACAAGTCCAACTGTGCCAGTTTACTTACTAGGTCAAGGAAGAGTATACATTTATGTGTGACCACTCACTCCAGGTCGGACACAGTCTCCAGTCCCGAACTTTCTACATACAATTCATTGTTTTCATGTGAGTTTACCTAATTAGTGAAACGGAGCAAAACAACTCTACAACAACCAGAATGCATTAGGTTAGCATTAATAAATCCAGGACCGGAAGTAGTTGTAGCGTGGCGGGGCCCAGGTCAAGGTAGGCCGCAGCTACGCTAAAATAACACACACGAGACAGTGCTTTCACTTGTGGCAGGAAGACCCCGAGCGGTCATCAGCCCCTTTTATTTATACCCTCGGGATGAGCCCGCCCCGAGGGGCGTAGGAATGCATGTGGGAAATGCAACATTGTAGTAGAGGTACGGATGGCTCTCTACATCCCTCCTTTCTTTTGGTTCTAGAACATCAAGTTCCCCCACTTCATGGGGATGTACATACAAAGTCTCTCAGCCACTGACTCGGCACAGTATTTGTCCAGAGCCATACTTCTGGCTCCGGGCACAGGGAGATGTCGCAACCCCAGCCAATGCTCCCTCAGCTGACTCTGAAGCGGTGTTCTGGCTGGTCGACCTGGTATTGTCAGAAACCCCTTGGCGGACTCACCCGGGTGACTCCGGTGGGGTGTTCCTTATGTTGGGTGAGACAGGGGGAAAGAAGTTCGTCAACTCATCCTGAAAACTCGACGCCTCGGTGTTCACTTCCGTTGCTGTGGTCTTCTTGAAACTGGACAGATTCCTCGTGATGGAGTGTTGTCCCTTTTGAGCGGTGACCATGGTCCCTTGGATGTTTACAACGACCCACACCTCTTGCTCGTAGGGCATCTGGAACTTCCACACGGGGTGTCGGTCTTTGATCACCACCGGTCTCCCACTCTTAGCTGGGGTTCGTGTGCTCTTCGGGCCTCACTGGCCGTCTGACTCGTTGTCACCCTCCTCGCCTGGACGGCTGCATCATCCCGCTCCACGGGCACCCACGTTGGGTTTGACGGGATACTGTCCCTTGGGGCTCGCTTGAACAGAAGATGAGCCGGGGCACACTTGGTGGTGCTATGAGGAGTCTGTCGGTACACACCGAGGAATTGGTCTAGGGCTGCTTCAGGGTCTTTCCCATTTTCCACTGCTATGCGCAACGCACGGTTGATTGTCCTCATCAGTCGTTCAACTTCCCCGTTTGCCTGGGGCCATAGCGGGGTGATCTTTCTGTGGCGCACTGCTAGATTTTCGAGATACTCCTGGAACTCCCGCCCCTGGAAGGGGGGGTCCATTGTCGGACTTGACCTCTTCCGGGAACCCCATCATTGCGAAGACTCTGTCCAGGACCCTCTTCACATGTGGGAAAGCTGTTGATTTGATGCTTATTGGGTGTGTGGCACACTATGCTTTCTCCTATGTAATGTAAGTAGTATCAATGGATGTTGAATCCTTTGTGAATTGTTTGGGTGCTGCTGGGTTTCTCCCTCTGACCTAGGGGAGTAGAATTCAAACTGCAAATTGAAAGCACTGTCACCTAAATGACAATGTGCCCAAACAGCACTTCACTGTGAGACTGTTTTCTTCTGTTTATTCTCCCAATGTTTAACGAAAAAGTATAGAATAATCACAATAAACTTGATTTAAACTTGAAGTTTCTTGTATTATATCTCCAAAACTCAAATCATCTCCATTGTTGCATCACAATGTTCGTCTTTAAATTCAATTCAATTCACATATTGTTATGATAAACATTTTGATTGTATCCGAATGAGATAATTCAATCACTCCCTATGCATTTCGGGCCGATGCCCTTCATCAGGGGAGATGCATTCAATCGGGTAGTGTGAAACGGGTTCAGGCTGGTGTACGGGCCGCAGTTGGTATTCTGGAAATCAGGGAAAGCTGTTGATGCCACCACTTCAACGATGGGAAATTTCGAGAATGAGTCAACCATGACCAGCATGTGACGTCCATCTGGGAAACTCCTGAAATCCACGCTGAGGTGCGTCCACAGAGCCTTGCTCGTTTCTTCCGTGATCGCCGGTGCTGGGTCCCCTCCGGAGATTGTGCAGGAATGGCACTGCCGTACCATCTCCTCAACCATGGAGTCGATTGTCGGGAACCAGACCTTGTCCCGTAACCTGGCTTTGGTCTTTGCCATTCCTTGGTGACCAATGTGGGCCAGCACGAGGATCCTCTTCTGAAGACTCTCCGGGACCACTATCAGGTGTCCCCTCAGGACAACTCCTTCTTCCCCACACTGAGTTCGCTCCGAACTTGCCACAGTTGTTGGCGGGCATGGCTGACCTCCAGCCAGAGGATGCGAGTGCCGTCCATGAAGTGGGCCCAACCATTGTTCTTCAGTGCTCCTCGGACTTGGGATAGAGTGGGGTCTTCTTGAGTGGCTCGGCCAATTTCTTCAAGTGTCATGGCCTTGGGACACGCCCCTTACAATACCATATTGACAAACGCTTCGGTTCTGCAGGCATCCGCCAATGGGTCAGATGGCGTCGTGGACTCCGGGTGGCGAGACAGATAGTCGGCAGGGTTGTGTGCCCCTGGGCGGAAGACCACTTTGAAGTTGTAGCCTTGCAACTGCACCGCCCATCGTTCGATCCTCGGGGGTGCTAGCCGGGATGAGCCAGCAAACAGCGGGAGCAGCGGTTTGTGTTCCGTCACAACATTGAACTCCTGACTGCACAGATACAGGTGGAAGTGCTGGCACGCCCATCAGATAGCCAACGCCTCCCTCTCGATTTGGGCATATCTGGTTTCGGTGTCCGTGAGGGCTTTGCTGGTGTAGGCGACTGACTTCCACACTTCCAGGTCGCGTTCCTGAAGGAGGACCGCCCCTAAGTCCACTGGGCTGGCATCGACGACCAGTTCTGTTCGTCGTCTTGGGTGGAAGTAGGCCATCACGGTCTTGTCTAGCAGTCCCGCTTTGATGTCTTGGAAAGCTTTTTTGGCTGCCAGCGTCCACTCCCATTTGTGATCGTGACACGTAAGGGCGAGCAGTGGCTCAGACATGGCTGCAAGATTGGGGATGAAGCGTCTACAGTACATGGCCACGCCGAAGAAGCTCCTCACCTCAGTGGGATTTCGAGGTGTACTGGCCGCCCGGATGGCCTCGGCCTTCTTTGGATCCACGAGGAGTCCTTCTCGGGTGAATGTGTATCCAAAGAAGTCGATGCTCTCTTGATAGAACGAGCTTTTAAATTTGTGCAGAGTTAGACCACAGTCCACCAACCTTTTCAGAGTTGCTTGGAGGTGCTGGTGGTGTTCCTCGAGCGTGTTGGAGTATACGAGGATATCATCACTGAGGTTGATCACCCCTTGCAGCCCTGACAGTGCTTCCTGGATGGCATTTTGGAAGACCTCAGCGGCTGACGACACTCCGAAGCTAAGCCTCTCGTATCTACGTAGGCCTACGTGCGTCGAGCAGGTGGTAATGTACCGGCTCTCAGGCTCCAGTACCAGCTGATGGTAGCCGGCGTTCAGGTCTAGTTTGGGGAACCACTTTGCCCCATTTAGGTCTGCTACAATATCGTCCATTGTGGGGGTGATGTGGCATTCTCTCTTCACGGCGGTATTTGGCAGTCTCATGTCGGCACAGAGTCGAATGGCTCCTGGTTGTTTGGGTTTGGGTGCCACGACCAGCGGGGACACCCACGGGGTAGGACCAGAGACCTTCTCGATTACACCTAGGTCTTCGAGCTTTCTCAGCTCTTCCTCCACTTGCGGGCGTAGGTTGAAGGGCACCCAACGGTGCCTGAGGGCCACAGGCCGTACTGAAGGGTCAATGTGGAGCTTAAACCTCTTACCTCTGAGTTTCCCAAGTCCTTCAAAGAGAGGCAGAAACTCCTTTAACATCGCTTCCGCATGGGATTCATGGACCTGGTTGGCGAAGAAGACAAGTCTGAGGTCTTCGGCCCTGTGGCAGCTGAGTAAAGTTCCCTTTTTACCCTTAGTGATGTGGAACCTTGCCTCAGTGGAGTAGCTTCCGCTTGCGATAGTGGTCTGGATGACGCAACGGAGAGGAAGCGGGTCCGTCCCCCCATAGGTGTAGATCCGTGCGGTGGATGGTGCAAGAGGAGGTCGCTGTGATAGGCGGTCATACTGGTCAGAGTCCATCACGTTGATGGATTTCCCAGTGTCAATGAGGGCTTGTACGTCAGTGCCTTCAATGGAAACAGAGCACATGGGAGGTGGCCTTCGACGAGTCCCTGTCCGGCTGACGTATGACACCACAAACACTTCTTTGTCGTCCTCATCATCATACATGGGGCGTCGTTCCTGTGGTTGGTCCTCCGGCACTGGCGGGGGGTCATCGAGGGATATTTGGCGAACACGCTGGGACACACTTCTGGGTCTTGACGCTGTTGGTTGGAACCGCCCACCGTGGCACACTCTTGCATAATGGTTTAGCCTTCCGCAGCAAGAGCATGTTTTTCCTTTTGCGGTGCAGATGGCCGTCGCGGGGTGACCCTTGCCACAGTAACCACACGGTCCACCTGGTGACGGTCTAGGCGCCTGGCGAGGCGTCATGGGGCATCTCTGGATTGCATCCACCTTTTCCTTCTTGATTGGCAGGTGCCTGGGAGCCTGTGATGCGGCGACCGGGGTATGTAGGGCGACTTCCATCTCTTCTGCCCTGGCGTCCGACAGTTCGTGGGAGCGGGCTAGAACCTGGATCTCGTCCAGCGAGATTCCAGGTTGCCGGAGGATTAGCTTCCGCAGGAGCTTTGAGCGGCAGCTTAGGATGATCTGATCTCGGAATTCATCTCGCTGGTCTGTGAAGGGGCACGTGCTCGCCAGCCGGCATAGTCGCGCATGGAACATATCGAAAAATTCGGCATCAGTCTGCCATGCCCTCTTGAACGTGAACTTCTCAAAATCATGGTTGAGCTGTGGGTCAAAGTGTCTGTTGAGCGCGGCGACCGCCGCCTCGTAGTCATCCTCGATTCCGGTGTTGGACAGCGTCTCGAACAGATCATAGATCTCTGCGCCCCCGTAGTAGATGAGGAGTGACCGTTTCACTGTGCCATCCGTCTCCCTTGTCCCCTTGAAGTAGTAGTTGAGTTGTGCGACCCAGGCCTTCCACGGCCGTGGCAGGGTCTGAGGCTTCCCTAAAAGGGGGTAGCAATGCAACTGCAGTGTGAGTATGCACCAGTGGTGGTGGATTGACACCAACGGCTGGATTGCGCCCTCCGTCTTGCTGGGCGGCAGCACCTGTCGTCAGCGTATTGCTCATTGGGGCCGGGCAATGGTGCATAGGCGCAAGGGCGTGGCTTGCATGCTGACGTGCGGCTCTGGGATGTGTGTCTCAGACTGTGTATTGGCTCCTTGTGCATGCAGGTAGGGGGCGCGATTCACCCTCTTGCGCAGCTTTGTGTGGGTGGGGAAGCGTGAGCAGGCTAGGCCCCCCCCAGTGGCATGATCCTGCAGGTGACGCTTGCTGTCCCAGAAAAGCTACTCTCTCCTCCACTTTTCCCTACTTCAGTCCTGCACCTCTTTCTCTTTCCACTTTTCTTTTTCCCTTTGGCAGCTGCCAGTGCTTGTTTGAGGGTCTTTCCATTTTTTTCCTTTTGCAGCTGCCAGTGCTTGTTTAAGAGTCTTTCAGGTCCTCTCCCCTGCGCGGAGACACATGTGGCCCCATACGAGGATCCTGGGGCTCGAGAGCCTGCCTTAGCACCCCGGTGCAGCAGTGGGCGCAGGCAGCGGAAGGGGCAGCCCAGACTCGGGGCCTCGCTGCTTGGAGTTGGGCGTGAGGGATCTTGGGCCTGCAGGCCATGTCGTGGTACGGGCACCGCAGTGAGGCAGGTGCGAAGACTACCGCGTGTGAGGAGCAGCGTGCCGGCGGGGCAGCAGGTACTCACCCCCCCCCAACGAACGCCACGCCATCGAGCGCCAGCGGCTGAACACGCTCCCGATGGCCAGGGAGACGCGTGGGCGACTCGAGCTGGCAGCGCAGCAGCAGACCTCGCCAACGTCAGGCTCACAGCGGCCTCAAGCGCCGATTCGCGTGGAGGGATGCTGGTAGGCTCCGCGGACTTCCCTCCGATCTTCACTTGGTACCAGTGAGAGCAAGGCAACGCGGGTGGGCACCGCGCGCTCCCCGGATGAAGCACTCGAGGTAGGCGGGCACGCGTGGGGTGCGACCGGCCTCATCACCAATGTAGCGTGGCGGGGCCCAGGTCAAGGTAGGCCGCAGCTATGCTAAAATAACACACACGATGCAGTACTTTCACTCGTGGCCAGAAGACCCCGAGGGTCTTCGCCCCCTTTTATTTATACCCTCGGAACGAGCCCGCCCGAAGGGTGTAGGAATGCATGTGAAAAATGCAACATTGTAGTAGAGGGCCCGGATGGCTCTCTACATCAGTGTCTGTAAGGACTATGAGCAGTGCTTTAAATGAGCAGGTGCTATCAGGTACTCACGAGCATCACTTCCTTAATTTGGAAGGGAAAGTACTGGCACTGGTCCAGTGCTTTTACTGGGAGACTACCAGTCAGTCATGCTCATCCAGATGGCCTGAGGGGCCTTGCCCATACCTTTTTCTCCGGCTAGAAGAGTGTCTGTCAGGCTTAATAAAGCAACCTGACAGACACTCTTCTTGATCAGATCAGGCGGTCAGGAGCTAGTCATGTGCTAAATGCGCAGGCTCATGGCTGCCTGAGATTAACTTTGCCAGGCTGAGGATTCCACAGCCCTGTGGGCATGACATTATCCTTGGAAGAGTGCCCAGAGGCCCTCACACTTTAACGAGGGGACACGTCACTGATTGCCTCGGACCTAGGTGTTTCAGATTTAAGCCCTGAAGTGCTGAGGCCTGATTGTCAATCAGTGAAACCTCATCACTGAGTGGGGTGGGGTTAACAGTCTTACTGAACCATCCCACTCTGTGACGAGTGAGGGAGTGCTGCCTTCGAGGCTTCTCTCTATACAGTGAAGGTTATTTTTATGTGAGCATGCATGTATGTATGAATGTATGTAATTCTGAGTGAGTGTTGTGGATTGGTGTGTGTGTGTACGTGAGTGAATGCATGGAAGTGAGTGTGTGCATGTGATCCAGCGTGGCTCTATAACAACCTTAAATACTCATTTCACTTAACCCAGATGCAACCACTATTTACTCATCGGTGGGACCCATAACACCACGAGTCATACACACACATACACATTACATCTGAATCAGTGACAAAAGAGGTAGAGCTGCTGGTTAGCGGGGTACCAAGGATTTATGCTATATACATAATATACATTTGCTTTATTCTATTATATGCTAACATGTTACCTGGAAAAACCCTACACCAAGGCACTCCACTATTTGTTCAATAGATCATCTAGTAGAAGTTAGTTGATGGAGATCAAGACCAGCTTAATCATGGTAATTCCTATAACATTAGCATTTTATTCTGTCATGACATTTAATTAAAATAAAACCACAACTTTTACATTTTAATTTTGCTTTCTCTGTTCATTTAGGAAACGGAAATCTTAGTTTATTCAGACAAGTAAGAATTTAGCCATTTATTTAGTACATGTTAAAGAAAATGAAAATTAGAAATCATATTACCTACTTCCGCTATAAAGTAATAACAGAGTTGCACTAGTCTCAATCTGCCTCTCTATTTTCCTCAATGCCTCAAAATAAAATCTCTGCATTCAGTCATCTTCATTGCTCCAAAAAGTTAAAGTCCAAAAATATTTCAAAGTCTCTAGCACCATAACATAGTTCAAACCGACAGCATGTCATGGATGCAAAAGAATTCCAAGGAGCAAGCTCATTTACCCTTTTCGAACAAGATCTTTTATACCCTTTTCACTAACTATCTGACTAAAATTGAAACTTTTAGGGTCCATAGTTCATTCTGATTGGTCCATTAGTGGGTTGACAAAAATCACCTCATCCATCCTTGACAGAACCGGTTTTCCAAAATGCACAATCATTTTAGCTGTTCTCATAGATGTCATCTCCGTTTTTTATTTTGTCATTCAGTTTATTTGCAACATGGCCTTCCGTTCCCAGGTTCCCAGATGCAATACAACTTTTGGCATCCTCTTGCACTCTTGAGTCAGGCTGACCTTGACATCTTTCGCTCAGTGTACCAGGCACACTGCTGATCCAATCATTTCTTTTGTGCGCATGCGTAAAGGCTCTTTCTTTCAGGCCAATGCTAACATTGCAGTCAGCAGCCATTAACAGCACCCAAGCCACGTAGACCTCAATGAGAACTAGTATGAAAACAAACACAATAGAATGTTAAAATATAGAATTATAGATTTTTCTGTTAACCTCCCACCACTTTAATATTCCCTATTAGCAAGTTACCAAGCAGAAGCATACATGTAGCTTTATGTACTTACCAAATGTGTTTATTTTCTTTTTGCCACAATAAGACATACACATTCACCAAAGCAAAACACACATGCTATTTTTATATTATAGCAGCCGCGGTGCGTCCATTGGGGCGTAGGGGCGTAGCCCCACTAACCCCTGGATGCACCTCGCAAGTTGCTAGAGCAGCAGCAATGAATATAATTTTATATGCAGCCCTTCAATCCGGGTTGCGGGACGCACCCGATTGAATAGGGAGTGCGCAGGGGGTGGGGCTGGCTGGCTGGTCTGCTGAGTGACAGTCTGCTCTCTGCAGACGTCAGTAGGCCTGGAAGACTGGAAGTACTAGGTGCGCATGAGGAATTTCGGGCTGCACCTAGCCCGAGCATGCGCGTCAGGGTAGATGCTCAGAGGGCATAAAGGGGCCGGGGGAGGGGTGCTGCTGTAGCCGGGCCCGTGGTATAGAAAGGCGCCAGGGCGAGGAGTCAGTGTGCCCCCCTAGCCAATCAGGGCGCTGCATGCAGCGCCAGCATTGGCTGGTGTGGCACACTGCCTCAGCCGCACTGCAATGGCCAATCACTGTGTGACTTCATGTGAAGCCATGCAGTGATTGGCCATGGCGCTGTGAGCCTGCCTGTGAGGTCAGTCCCTGCTACTCTCTCCTCCTCTCCTCTGTAGCCTGTAGTTACTCGCCTCGTGCGCAGATCGTGACTCCTGCTGCCTGAGGCGCCACGACTTCCTGAAAGTTTCTGTGCTGAGTTGACAGTGTGTGCCTGCCTGTCACTGTTATCGTGACTCGTCACGTGCTCTGCCTGCGACTGCGCCTACTACTACACTACCAGGTAAGGCCACAGCACAGATCAGTGCATTTAAAAAGTCAGCGTCAGTCTTAGTAGGCGGCGGCCTGGTCCTACAACTGCCCTTGTACCATTGGTTTGTGCTCTGGCTCCTTCATAGTCGGGGCCTCATTTCAGTGCGGTCTGGGTTGCCATCGTCTGCTGCGTGTGCTGTGCCTGCTCAGCCGAGGTTGTTTAAACTGCTAGTAATGAGCATGCAGGTTGATTGTGCGGTGTTGTGTGTGTACCCCCTTGCTTTTCGTTTCCTGTTGTGCAGAGTGACAGCGGGGGCTTTCCCTGAGGCAGCTCAGCATCCGACCACAGACCCCACGCCAGCAGGGCCCGCACACAGACGCCATCATGTGCCATTCAGAGCCAGCGGGTCCGGCTGGCCAGCTGCGCTCCGCCGACTACATGCCCGCCCCCACCCCGCTGATGGCATCACCACTAGAATCTGCAAGCCGTGCCCGCTAAGAGGCAGCTCTTCTGTCACAGGCAGGACCCCAGTGCCAGGCATGAGTCTTTGGCCTACGAGAGGCGCGTTCAGATGCTATAGCTACTTTAACATGTGTATTTGTAAAGCGCACACTTACCCAAGTGTATCTTGGCGCTGGATAACAGATGTTTTTTCCTACCCAATTCAATTATACATGTTTTATCGATCTCTGAAGGATGAAAGGCTGAGTGGACCTGCCGGAATTTTAAACTGTGGTTTAACACATGCCTCTACAGTGGGCGAATTAGTCATTTAAGCCACCAGACCTGGCAAAAGAAAACACATGCCACCAGTGCCAGATACGCATACATAGTGCTGTTTACCCTGGAAGTTGGTCTGGCACAGGCTGACCCGCCACTGCAGAAAAACTGAGAAAAGTGCTATCCGTATTTATAACACGTTACACTTGATTTAAAGAGTGAAGGGCAACAAAAACATGCTCAAAACCAAAAATGTTTTAACACCCCTCTAGAAAGTGAGTATTTTGGAATATTCTCCATTATAGCAGAGGTGCCCATAATAGATCCAGGAGGGCTCGGTTCACAAAATGTATTAAAATGATGGACGGGGTGTTTCGCCTCCAACCTAATGTACATTTCCAGACATGTGCTTGGAAGGCCGCCCCAGGCATACTCCTGGGAAGGTCATGGGACTTTTCCTGCGAGACCCTATTTCTGTTGCGTGGAGTTCTACAGAGCTGAGAGAGGCCCACAGAGGGGGGAGAGACTTTCTCTGTACAACTACATACTGGCATTTCTCTGTGTGGGAAATAGTGTTAACTGTGCAGAAATGTCTTCCCAAACCCACCCACCGAATCTGAGGGTGATCCCTTCTCTTACCACTCCATAAGGGAAGTTACTCCTGCCCTGTGCAGAAGTAAATTTACAACCCTTGTGGATATGTTGTACTGTAGAAATGCAATGACATTCAATACATACTTGTGAGGGTTGATTTTTATGCTACTTCAGAAATATTCAGGATGATAGGGCGGGTCTCCTTTATTTGGATAATTGGGTCACTAAGGTAGTTCGTAATATCACGAGAAGCGCAGGAGGGGTATTCTGGGATGTGTAGGACATATTTAAATCACGCTATGCAGGATGGGTTTCAAACACTGAAAGTCCGTTGTTCAGTAGAATCTTGCAATCAAAACTCGTGACACACCATCTGGCTGTAGGAAGGGAGGAGTAACCCAAAGGCTAAATAGCATGGGACAGTTGTTTAAAGGGTTTACAAGTAACCATATGTAAGCTGCGGCCATGAGAAAATGTTGACGTGCCAGAAAGATTGGGTGCTTGTGAAAAACGAGTCAGCACGTTAATAGCTCGGGTTGTGTAAGAATGGATACAGATTACATGTCACGGTAAGGGGATTCGATGGATTACGCCTTCCACAGGATTTCAGAAGAACGTTAAATGAAGCAGGGAACAGGGTGGTATTGTAAAGTGATGTGCGCGTTTCGTAGAGGGGATTACGATTGTTCATGAAATGCATAATTAGTGTTTAAGAGACTATTGGCAATAATAGCAACATGGCTAACTCTTGCATGGTAAATACTTTGCGTCTTCATAAATGGTGCTAATTTTTATTGAATTGCACACTTAAAGAGTAAACAACTGTGATGATGGTCTCATACATGGATTGTTTTATTTGTATTATAGACACCCCCGAGGAAGGGTCAATCCCGAAATGCATCGGGTGTTTTTCAAATAAAAGACGTGACATGTGGAAACCTTCGTGTCTCCTGTGTTTGCATGAAACATCTTTACGTTGGATTCGAATGGATAAAATGAATTGAAATAATTAAAATGAAAGAGATGAAGAGTATATTGAAAGAATGAACAAACTGAAAGTTTAACAAAGGTTTTGATTGATTGGATTCATTCAAGAAAAGTTGGCTGTGCTGCTCGAAGGGGAACCGATCCTCAGTTCCCCTAGTGTTTTTGTCATATTGTAAAAAGGAGCGCAATGGGACGGAGCGCGTAGCGGGCATGCACGCCTTACAGTTCAAAAATAAGTTTAAAACGAATTAAATTTCAGGAGAAGAGTGGGATTACTTCGGTGTGCATCTCACCCCCTTTTGATGTACTGTAGAAGGGCCAGAATTGTGAGGATACTGCTACCCCAGCAGAACATTAGGTGAGTTTATTTAGCTTACTTTCTTCACCTACACCGGCTACCATGCATGGGCTTAGTCTACCACTTTCGCCAAGTCACATAAACACTCTTTCTGTGACTGAGCTACTCGCCCTTTTTTTCGTGGTACCTATTGTACTGGCATGGCCAAAGCAGCGCCTGATGGGCTCCTGACCCTCATGTGGTTCCATTGTAGTAGAAGGTGGCTCCATGCTCTTGTTGTCTTCCAGTGTTTCCTTTGATGGTCAGCCTACTTCTCCGTCCTAGTCACTCTAGTTCAATCTATGAACACATGACATTGCTCGTCTTACCCCCCCCACACACCAACTCTGGATCTGTGGTTAATATTAGTTACTGCTTCTAGACTCCAGTGTTCACTTTTCCTAAAGTGGTGCAGTGTCCCAAAATGCCATGATTATTCTATTTTCACACACTAAACCGACAGCAATTTAACACCCACCTCAGTATTATAACCCCCAGTAGGTGCTAATGACCACATAAACGGAGAAGGTGGTTCCAAAGCAGTGTCCCTCTATGCCCAGATCTCTCTATGATCCCTCTCTGACATTTGGGCAAGTGACGTCTTACATTAATGTGGTAGCAGTACCCCTCTCTGAGACTGTGTCAATACTTGCATCCCTACCTTCTGCTCTCTGATGGGCTTTCAGTATTCTCCAGCGACAACCTATTCTAAGGTGGACACACCGTCCCTCATAGACTCATCGCATCTCTTGCCTCTCAGAAAGCCACACCACCTGATATAAGTCAGATTTGTCTATGTGTGTTTCTATGATATGTGATTTGTCCTGGTGTCCCACACGTTCTATACACTTTGTCACCAGGGAGGCTGCAATTATCCAGTTCTCGTCAATCAGGATGTATGTAGGGCTAGAATAGAATGACTTGGAGCTAGAAATGTTCTTATGGTTGTGAGAAACGGTGCATAGTAGAGACAGAGCCCATTGGTAGAGTGTAGAGGCACTTACCTCAGATACCCACACTGTGTATATTGAACAGCCATAATGCTGGGAGAGAGACTGCGTAATAAGGGCAAACTGACTGGGTGTGCAAGACAATCTTCAAAGTGCTTAGTAACCAATCCTTGGCATTAGGTTAAAATTGTCTGGTTACAGATGCCTCGCTTAATCCCCTCTGGTCCTGTATATCAGCACCACACACTGTTTTGATTTATGGGCACACTATATGACTATTAAGCAACCAGTGGTAGAAAATAGAACTTTCCATTAGCACTACCAGCACTTTTCAGTTTTTGTTCCAGAAGAGGCTATCTGTTCACAGATACCCCTTGTTTACCATGTCGGAATGGTTACTTGTGACTTTATGCCCATGGTAAAGCCATTCTGAATCACGATCAGAGTAGCAGAATGCGAGGTGGCTAGTGTTCACTTGGTCAAAGGCTTTGGAGGTTACAATCTGGAATGTGAGTCCACCCCCACCCGTACCTACTCGGGTAAGATACAGGAAGAAACGTACACTCAAACCACACCACATTTGTTTACTGTGCAGGGAAACCCAGAGGATTTTAGCAGCGAATAGTTACCACAGAGAAGTAACCTCACCCCTTTCAAACGTTATGTTCATCAGCTAGACATAAGACCGAGCTTGTAATATATACCAGGATCCTCCAAAGTCAGTCCTGGGAGGTCGGATCCATGCCAGATTTTGTAGCATATCCCCATTTAGATAAATGTAGTTATCTTTCAAATCTGGCATGGATCCAGCCCTCAAGGACCAACTTTGGAGAACCTTGGTATAGACCGCTGACTTCAAACTGGTGGCCGAGTTAACAAAATTTACTATCTGCACATTACCGTTATCATGAGGATCTCTTTACCTACCGCCCAGAAGCCAGGATCACGGAGCTGTTTGCACACCAGATGTGCGTAAATGACATGTTTTACTAGTGGGAATTTGTGAATCACAAACCATACATTTGCACTGGTAAATATTTTCACATATGTGCACAGTAAATATCAGTATGATGTTATCAATGTAAGTGAATTTCTTCACTGGGTTGAGTAGTGAACGGTTTTACAGGGGTGGAGGTCCTTGCAAAATGAGGTAAATTACTAAACACAAGTTTGCGGCCATTCAGAACCCATTTGCAGGTAGTTTCCCACCTTGATAATAGAATCAGATTTACTCCTGTCAAGGAGTGGAGTAAACTGGAGTAAAAACGTTTTCTGGGTGAGAAAGGGGAGGAACATGTTGAAATTGCTAGAAGTGGTATTAAATAAATGGTTTTCATGTGGGCTAGATGTAAAACAAAATAGCAATTACATTGATGCAATTTATCGTAAGCATTTAGAAAAATGCATGTTATATTACTGAATGTGTAAATATTTATGCATGTGAGTACTCAGCTTCTGGGCCTTACACCTGGAATTCTTTGTGAGTTCCAAGAAAGTCAGGAATATGTCACAAACTTAAGAGTAACGTTGCAGGGGTGATACTTTGTGAATCAGCAAAAACCTCTATGGTCAGCAATAGCAATCTGCTTTAATATATGTCACACAACATTATAGATGAGTAACTGGTAATAATGGGGATACAGCATGCAGCAGAATTTGTGGAACAATTTAATCACAGCTGTTTCTTATAAGGTGGAAAACATTGAAAAAGCCGGTCCTTGAGGGGTTTTGTTATAAGTCCAAAGATGCATGCCAGCATTTTTCATACCTTCCTGTTCTGACTTTGCATCAATATTGACCAACCGGCAGAAATGTTGTTTTTGCACTGGTCGGTCTGTGGAAATGGTGGTTTTCACGTTCCGGACAATGTTGGGGCAAATTACCCCAGCATGGATTTTAAGCTTTATTCTAAGGTTTATTTAGGCATTAATGGTAATGTAACGAAACTGGTGCTCATGTAAAGCGCTCTGATTCCCGATGTCTCGGGTCAAGTTCGCTATATAAAACAAAAAATAGAAACATCAGTTGTTGGCCTATATATGTAGGTGCGTTGGCAGTCTGGCAGAGCTAGCCTATGTTTGTGGTCCCAGTAGTGAAATAGCAGCAGGCGGCAGCACAGAAGGTTAATGTGCCTGCTGCAAAAAACATGTACCTGATGCAACTTCTTCTACTCTTAGAGCTGAGATTTTCATGAAAGTCTTACAGTCTGAATTCAGCACCTGAGCGTAATAGGACGGATTGTATGAAGCTCTGTGGTTATACTGAATAAGCAGCTACCTATTTTATGCCATCTATTAATGTAATAACTGCACTTTCACAATTATTAACCTTCCTGCTTTCTCAAATTTGCTTGAAAATGCACGATTTTTCTTCTTTTTTTTCAAAATTTTCAGGGGGGTGGGGTTAGCCCCCCAAGCCCCCCTTTTGGGGGTTCGGGCACGCTCGCTGCGCTCGCCCGCTACGGTGCTGTATGCAAATCACTTTGCGCCCCACCCCTTTCAAATGTCACCCACCGCCCCTGTATTATAGCACTATATTAGGTTTGACTTGTTTACAATTGTTAATAAATTAATTTTTGCAGTAAGCGATTGGTACCCACGTGTAATATTGATATCTAAGTGCAATTTTGTTGGTTAATTATTCATGCTTTAAACGATTAGATTGATTATAGTTATGCGAGTGTAACTTCACAGGGGGTACACAAAAATATTTTTCTAACTTCTGCTCCATCAACTCCCTGCTCCATCACATGCATGCATGGCCTCCCTCCCTGGATATAATTATTGTCTGCTACTTGTCAAGCACTTGTCAGCAGCAACCAGGTACTCTAGGACAAGGCGTACCTGCACTTCTGTGTTTCCATTTCAAGCACTGACTAGGAGGGATATGGTCTAGATCCGCTTGTCTCATGAGTTTGCTGAGCAAGAACTGACAGCAGAGTCATCTGCACACTGCTGGCTATTCACGGGTGCCTAATTGAGTGCACTTCTCTGGTATCAAGTCCTAACCTCTGGCTTCTCTTTCACTGCACTTCATATATACAATGAAACATCCCCTCCTCCTGCTCTTAGCATCCTGAATATAGTTCAGCACTTCATACAAATTATTAAAACATATGGTTTCTCATTGTGGAATGTATCCCAGCTCCAATTTGGGTGTTTTGAGTAAAATCCAAATGGTACCATTAATTACTTTTCCTCACTGTTAGTTTCCTCACACTAGGACTCATTCTTGCTACCTGCTATATTAAAACATATCAAAGAAGCATGCATTCAGTTGCTTCAGCCTGATACCTTTTTCCCTAATTGTGCATAAATTGCACATGCAAGCTAAACCCTAATTCACCGATAGCCCCCCTTTCTTCTCCAGCATGTTGACCCACCTTTATTTTTTCAATAACAGTAAAATAACTTTATTTTAATAAAATTCCTGCGGTGGGAAATACTGCGTGGTAAAGGTAAAACCCATGGGAATCACTTACCTGCATCATACCTGCATGGTAAATGCAATGTGTGGTAAAATCCATGTGGTAAATGTGACATAACCATATTGGAGACCACAACTGGATCCCCTTGGTTGGTTGGCCACAACATGGACAACATTTTATGGCAGCCATTACAGGATTTGGGGTCATAATCCCCATTGATATGCATTGTAGTGAAATCCTATTTTTGAGGGTCACAGAAAGGAGCACACATGATGGGTAATAACAGACTTAAGTCACAATATATCCTTTCGGGCTATAGCAGCTATTAAAGGCGTTCGGCTCGGGCCTTTAACAAGGGAGTGGGACTTTAATAGCTGGTATAGCCCAGCTATAAAGGGCTATAAGGCTATTAGAACATTCTGCCACTAGAGGGTAGAATGTTCTAACAAATAAAACAAAGGCCTCTCGAGCCCGAGGGGATTGAAATCCCCTCGGGCTCCATAGGCCTTTGTTAATAAAACATTGGAATGTCGCTCTGCAGGCCTTTACCAGCCCGTAGAAGCACAGAGCACTCCATTGTATTCAATGGAGTGCTCCACATTCCAATGTTCTAATTTAAATTATTTGTTGGCTCTGTTATACTGATTTTCGGAATTTTGGTAAGTTCTCTAGTAAACTTGTCCTGTGAAAAAAGCTAGCTCTCTGCTGAGAATTTGATGATCTATGTTTGAGAGAAAAATATTGTGTCCATGATTTTCTCATGGAGGTAATGAATGGTGCGCCATAAGATAAATTGAGAATATATTTTCTATAAGTTCAAACTAACTTCCTCAGTCAGGTCAAAACAAAGTCTGTTATTCTGAGTAAAACATGTACTTCCAACAGCTGTAGCAGCCTGCCATCTGATTCCCCAGTGTTCTACTGCAGTGTGCCAATAAACAGCTAGATGGCTAACATTTTGTATTTATGACAAAAGTGTGACACACCTGACTGCCATTTTGATGGAATCAAAGCTTTAAAACTTAAAGCACTTTATTTAGAAATTAACTAAATGAGGTGGTTTGTTTTGTCATTATATGACATAATAGAAATTATGGTTAGAGCTCTGGGAAGGTAAAATAAGGACACATTTTCTTTGAGTTCTCAAATATCTTCCTCATCCATGTCAGGAATACATTTTGAAATGCAGAAAGAAACATATACTTCCAACTCAAGCAGCAGTCTATCAGTTAACTTTATAGTAATCAACAGCAGTGTTGGAACACAACTCTGCTAAACAACTTGAGCGCTAACATTTTGCTTTTAAGACAAATGTGAAGCGCTCCTGAACACTATTTTGTTAGAGCAGGAGCCGTTGAATTTAAAGCCTTTTTTGAGTAGCAGGTGAAGTAACTAAGCACTATGTTTTGATGGCAGTCATGAAACCAGCAGGGTAAAAAAGTGAGTGGAGGTATGGGTTTTTAATAAATGTAAGCATAAAGTATTTTTAAAGGGAACAAAATGTTTGAAGAGAGACGTCTGCATAAGTGCAGCCTTACCTTTCCACCTCTGTTTACTCAGCCTACCCATCTTCTCAGTTGCTTTACAACTCCCTAATTTTAAAATATTAGCATAGAAAAAAACGAAGGTTAAAGTAACATTATAGTTAGGTTAAGAAGTGACTAGACCTTAACTTATGCTAAAAAACAGAGATTCACTGAAAACAACCGTTAAAGTGGCATTCCAAAATACACTGCAAGTTACCAGTTATACTCAAGTGAACTAACTATTACTTGTGGCCTATCATGCACTGCTTAAGATCGCACATATTACATCGCTAATGTGCCACCTGTAGGAAACAGGTTCTCTTGGAGACAACCGGAGTCAGGCACTGACACCAAGATAATCACAGTCATTGATGGGTTCACCTTAAGGCATTCACATTCCAGTCACAGACTGCTCACAAGCATCTGTTAAATTGATTTAAACTTCCCAAAACTATCCAATGATTGCATTTTAAAGATTAGCTGAGAACCTTCTCCTCACTATAAAGCTGCACATAAAACCAGTAAATGATTTTGATTATAATGCAAGCTGGTCATCATTTTCCTCCTACTCTGAAGATGCTTTAGGCAAAATTCTCAGCGCACTGAACCCATCCAACCACTCCGCTGACCCGCTTCCGGCAAACGCAGTCAAAGACCTTACTCCACTGCTTCTACCTCTCCGGTCTAAGATCATAAATAGATCCCTTCAACAAGGATGCATTCCAGACATCCTCAAAGTAGGCCAGGTCTCACCTATTCTAAAAAAGCCCACAGCAGACCCCTCAGACTTAAACAACTATCGCCCAATCTCCAATATCCCTACCCTAGCCAAGCTGCTGGAAAAATGTGTACATCTACAGCTAACAAAACACATTGATCATTTTGACCTACTCAACAAACATCAGTCAGGGTTCCGTGCTGGTCACAGCACAGAGTCAGCCATGACACACATCATTGACGATGCGCTACAAATACTTGACCAAAATGGATCCTGTCTGCTCATCCTACATGACCTATCTTCAGCCTTTGATACGGTTAAACACGAGAACCTCCTAGACCTCCTGAAACACAGAATGGGCCTATCTGGGGAAGTGTTAAGCTGGTTCACTTCATTTCTCCAAAATCGGACACAACAATTCAAAATTAAGAACACCCTGTCCAAACCCGTCCCGGTGACCCTGGGGGTACCTCAAGGATCAGCACTATCTCCAACACTGTTCAATCTCTTCCTGGAACCTCTAACTGAAATTCTACAAACCTCTAACGTGCAATATCACATGTATGCATATGATAAACAGCTATACCTCAAGATACACTCCCTAGAGGACATTAAACTACTTAACTCAGCTCTTAGTAACACCCAAACTTGGCTGGCAGAAAATCATCTTAAACTGAATGCCGTAAAGACTGAATTTCTTCTAATAGCCCCGCCGGCTCAAATCCCGAAAATGCAAGATTGGATCAAACATATCACGGCGTTCAACGTACAACCGACCATCGTGGACTCAGCGAAGTCACTCGGAATAACTTTAGACAGTAACCTCAACATGCAAAAACATATTAGCAATGCTACAAAGGGAGCCAACCTTCAGATAAACACATTGAGGAAATTAAAACCCTTCCTACCACACAATGACTTTAAGCAGGCAGTAAAAGCTTTGGTTATACCCAGAGTGGAATATGGCTGTGTCACCCTTTGTGGCCTGCCCAAAGCATCAACTGCACCCCTCAGAGCTTCAATCAACGCGGCAGTAAGACTCATAACTGGATCCAAACATAGCTCCCACACCACCCCAGACCTTCAATCCCTGAACTGGCTACCCCTAGATGCGAGAATTCAGATGAAAATTGCGTGCATGAAGCACAGAGCTTTACATCAAAAGACCCCCAGCTACCTGGCAGACAAACTGACTATCTCTGGTGGGACCAGATCCTCAAGAAATGCTGAAAAACTACTACTGAAACCACAAAAATTCCACAAGAAAAAAACCTATAACAGATCCTTCTCTGGGATGGCACCCAGAATTTGGAATGCCTTACCCCCAGAAATCAGACTTAACCCTTCTACTATCGCTTTTAAAAATGAAGTTAAATCCATCCTCATGGCTCATTACACATGAGTATGTTCTACTGAATCAAGGTGGGGAAAGGCAGCTAGGCCCTTAACCACAAGACACTTATTTATGCTAATATAACTTTATTGTCTTTCTTTATCATATTCTTTGTACTTCTATGTGGATCTACCATTATTGCTTGTATATGTAACATTTAATGTTTGTATAGCGCTCTGATATCCGCTAGGATCTTGTTTGCGCTCTATAAAACTTTCAAAATAAAATAAATAAAATAAAATAAATAAAAAGGGGTAACAACACTGTCAAATTCTTCACTTTACACCCGGCTGGGCCTACTGATAGAGGTTCATAGCCAAAGCTTGTGTCCAGTCTTTATTTTATGGTTTTTTTAACAGCCCCTCTTGTCTGTCCATACCTGTGTGATGGTTAGGGGAAGGGATTTCTTCACCAGTGTGCCGACTGGAGTCTAATGTAAACCCCGAGTGAACAACTGTTTTATATCTACCCTGTCCCAGGAATGCACAGTTATTGCCCTTTAGGTGTGTTTCCTGTAACAGGATTAAACCAAGGTTGTATCTGTGTGTGAATCTCCTAGCCATCCCCGGCTTCGCCTTGTTTCCCAGCATGTTGACATTCCATGAGAGGACCTGTTAAAAATAGCAATGTGTATGTACATAAGCGGCGTTCATTTGTGTTCATAGCACCCCTGTTGTAAGCAGAACGGATATCGCGAAAACACTGAGTATGTTGTCCCGCCAGCATAGATCCATGCACACATGTACATGACAGCCATTTTAGGTACCATGGTCTCCCTGTTCACGATCGCTCATCAGCGCACTTCCCTGACCCTGCAAGCATTCCCCCATGCACCCTGACTGCCCCCTCTCCCACATGCGCGAGTCACGAGCCCGCCCCTCCCGCATGACTCTGTCCCTAAGAATCGCACCCCGCGCCTGACCAACACCTCCTGTCCCTCCGTGAATACCCCTCCTTTGATGACCTCTTCCTCCGAGCCTGAATGTTTGCACGGACCGCTGGTCATCCCTTAGCCTGAGGATACGGTTTATTGCCCACTACTTTATGCACTCGTCTCTCTTGGAAGAAGCTACTATTGATCATGGCCACCCCACCCCCTGAGACTCGATCAGGCACACACATTCCAATGGAATCAGCAGAACACTCAGCCGCATGATAGCCCCCTCCTATTTGCATGGAGAATAAGGGCCCTACTGTAGCCACGTGTTGGAATACCTCCATACTATACAATGTGTTGATTGTAATAAAGGATGCCTGTGTGCCATAAACCTGTGTATAAAAGACGAAGCCTCAGAGAAACTTGTTAGAGCACCTCCCGAAGACACCATGCGAGTGTCCCAAAGGACATGCTCTCCTCATGAGTAATAAACTCTGTTCTTGTTTTCCTACTTCCAGTGCCCGTCTCCTTATTTGGTAATTATTCAAGGTGAGAACGAAGAGTCGCCCTGCACCAGCAGCCTGGGCATCGGGTGCGATAGGGGCTGACTTTTTAACAATTGGCGCCCAAAACGCGGGGCCCATCAGCGACATAAGGTCCGGTAAGAGAGGTCCAGACGATGGGGTGAACATCTAAATGATTGGAGTATACCTGCCTTGAGAGGGCCCTCGTCCGGCTGCCGATTGAATGAGCTTCACCGATTCCGAACGGACCTCTCTCTCAAGTGACCTATTGTCCTGACTGGAATCCCACAGGAATGCTGCGGTAAAAAAAAAACATGGAGAAAGAGAACGATCGGGCGCTGGAAAAAGGAAGGTGAAGAACTGTCCACATGGTCCGGTCCGGGTAAGGTCGTGACACACGACAAATTGCGAAATTGATTGATTGTTTGAAAATACTAGTATTGCCTATTGATTGCTTCTGGGAGATTCTCTATTTGCAAACAAACACAGAGTCGCCATACTCTGTTTAATCTTTGCAGAAAGTTAAGGGTAGGCAACGCAAAACTTTAACACGTCGTGCCTATTTTTTTTCTCCCCATTGATTGATTGATTGAATCGGGCATTGAATTGTTCGAAGTTGGTTCTCTTAGGAATCTTCTCTGCCTGCAAACGGGGAAGAATAGGAATATTCTCTCTCCCTTTGCAGAGAGTGAAGGGTAGGTAACGCAAACCTTTAACATGTCGTACCTATTTCGTTCCTCATTGATTGATTGATTGACCGAACATTGACTGTTTGGAATTGGTTCTTTTTGGAGGTATTCTCTATTTTGCAAACGAGCACAGAAGTCGCCATACTCTAGTCTTTGCAAGTAGTGAAGGGTAGGTAATGCGGACCTTTGTCCCCCGTTGTAATCTGTCATGCCTATCTACTCCCCACTGGTTGATACGCCAGTTTCACCCGGACCATTTACTAGAGGAAGGTCATCTGGCCCGACCAGAAAGCACCCCTAGTAAAAAGGACATATACAATAATAGCGAAGTGATCACTGTAACCTGTTAACAGAAAACTTTAGCATGAAACCACCTGGAAAGAAAAGAATAGGAAAGCGAAAATCAGTAGGCCACTGATGAACATGAACTTTTTAATAAATAACGAACAAGGAAAACGATAACAATACTTAATGGTAAAACCTATTTAGTAACCCGTAATAAGAAACCTGAAAACAATAAGAACGATAAACTGGGGAAAATGCAAGTCAGCAGAACATCCGCCCCCATTCTGGAAACTTCCAAAGTGCAACAAGTTTACGGCTACGCCCAGCCGGAAACAACACATATAGGGCGGGTCCTGCTGCCAACAGTCGGCCAGGAGATCATCACGTAGGGTGTAGCCGGAGGAGAGGCCGAGGCCAGCGGGATCCGGGCAGGGGATTGCCTTGACAATGCCGGAGAGTTGCAGGGGGGGGAATGTCTATGTCCTCGACCCTCCCCTCTCTCTCCCAGTCCGGCCGCGGTGGCCCGTGAGAGTTGCAGGTAGTCCCGCCACATTCTCTCCCGGCCCGGCCACCAACGACCGGGGGCCGGGGCCGACGAGATCCGGCTGCAGCCGATGAGCCAAGGAACCCGTTTATGGGGCCAGAGCAAGGGGCGTCCGACCGACATCCACCGGAAGCCCGGCCCAAAGACGGACGGGACATTTTTTCCTTTTCTCCTTCGTAATGGCAGCGACGACACGCCAGGCGCCACTTCTTTCTTTTTTCTTCCGTAATGGCAGCAACCACACGCCAGGCGCCACTTCTTTCTTGTATAATGGCTGCGACAACCCTGGGGGGGGGATGTCTTGCACATGCCTCCGACCCCCCCCCGTCCTCATCGCCTGGTCCGGCCATAACAAATGTCAAACGAGACGCCGTGGGGTGCACTGGGAGGGAGAGACGGTGCGAACAGGCCTCTCCCACCTCCCCAGGTGGAGGCTTCCCAACGGCACCCTCAGCGCTCCAGGTGCCCGGAAAAGGGTTCTTCCACTGCGGCAATGCTGCAACGCCTCGCTCGGCAGGTGGGAGCCCGTCCGCTCCTTTGACCCCGCGATCGCCGATAGTTGCCGAACTTTCAAAATGGCGATCGACCTGGCAAGAGCGGGCCCAGCACGAAGGAATGGCCCGGTCACCCGTTGACTCCACCACCGTAGTTCTCCACAACCTTGAAGATTCTAGAGGAGCCGCGGGAGTCCCCGACTCCCGCAAATACCCCCGATGGGGAATGACTGCCATGAGTGCCCTCGGAACGACGGTAATGTAGCCGCAGGACGCCGGCGCTCCCATGCTGTCGCCAGCCTCAGGTTGAATGACTAGAATCCTGCAGACTACAGATCGGATCAGTTCCGGCGAAAGCACAGTATGACCCGGTAGAAAAAGATTGTTGCCTCCCTCCCCTTTTGACTGATGGTTCAAACCACCGATCCTTTCTTTTGCCCTTTAACGGAACTTTTGGACTGCCAAGAGAAGCTCTGAGCCAACCACGAGTTAATAGACATTTAGACTATGCCTGGTTCTGCCTGACTGCACCCAAAATGGCGCCGATGCAAATGAAACTCTCACACTCCTTATTGTACCCCGATTGCTCAGCCTTGATGTCATAGGATATGTATGAAGCTTTTTAAACATATAGATTGATATAGAATGTGTACTGGTTATGAGTTCGGACAATGGATTGATATAGGATGTGTACTGTCAGTTCGGGAAATGAATTGATATGAGATGGGTACGGGTTATATGTTCGAACGAAGAATTGATATTGGATGGGTACTGGTTATGTGTGCAGACGGTAAATTGACATCAGATGGGTATTAATTGAACATTCGGACAATGAATTGTTGTTGAATTTGGCGCATCATGATTATTGAAAGTTCGAAATTTCGATGCTTATGATATTCGCTCACACTGAAGTCTCGACATGATTTTATTGCGCTTTTCGCACTTTTATTGTGAAATAAACGACCACCGACTCCACTCCAGCCTGCTCCGTGGCCGGTCCACGGGGTTGTAGGCCCGTATTTATACATCGACATTCTTATTAAAGATTTTTTGAGAAAGCAACTATAGTTGTCCGTGTAAATTGATAAAGTCTTGAATGAATAATCCCTATTTTTCGATATAACTGAAATGTAGGTGGAATGACTAAGCTCGGTTAGATAAAGGGCTGAAAAAGGTATAACGCGTAGAAATATTACAAATATGAAGGGTCGAATTTTAGTTGTGTATTTTTCCTTTTTATACAGCCAAAGGCAACCGCTGGAGATCCAGGTATTTAGCCCACACTTTATATGCTACCTATATAAGAAAAATCACACTAACGGTCCACCTGGGCTTAAACGCCCCAGTTGGCAGTGACTGCATCCTGTGGAAATAGGCCGAGTACGCAGTAAGTAAAAACCTTTCTGGGTTTATGCGCGCGAGTGCGTATCAATATAGCTTGCTCTCCCTTCCCTCCTTTTCTCTCTCTCTCTGCAGGTCACCTCGGAATGCCGACGAAAACGGCGATCCAACAGACGAAGAGACGGGAAAAGGGGTCTTATTATAGTACCTAACCACGACAAACCCCGAATAAAGTAAAGAAGAATAATGTACACACATGATTAAGCGTTCTTACGTTTGACTAAGTAGGGAAAGGTTTAGGGTATTTCGAGGTAGGGGTTACACAAGTATCCTCCGCCGAGAGGACTAGGGATATTGCCAATATTTGAAAACCTACTACCTCCTTTTCCGCATCCTCATAGGCATATAACTAAAAGCTGTCCCATTGCTCTCCAATTGACACCAACTGTTGTCTCAGCCTGGAAACGCACTTGCTAAAAATGACTCGAATAAACCTCCGTGAGCATTAGCCCGACCAGGTTAGTCCATGACCAGTTGCCAAAGGCGTAAGTGTGTACAATCAAAGTCACCAGCAAGAGGCAGCCAACGAATAAAAGATAAGAAAAAGGTAAAAAGAACTTAGGATGATAAAGATGCTCAGCTCACAGAAAAGGATAATTGTGGCCAATAACTGTTTTATGTTTTGTCTTGGATCTTTTTATGTAATACCTGTACTGTCTCCCCCGTCTGAGTTTGTGTGTACGTGATGTATGGATCTACGTCGTCCCTATGTAATACCTGTACTGTCTCCCCCGTCTGAGTTTGTGTGTACGTGATGTATGGATCTACGTCGTCCCTCCGCTTGTGTTTACGCATTACTTAACCCCTGCTGTTCTAAGTTGTGTGCGCACTGAATGGACCATTATTGTACATGTCTCTCTCTCCTCACGGCATACGAGTACCGAATGGTTCGTTTAGAGTACGACTCTCTCTCTCTCTCTCTCTCTCTCTCTCTCTCTCTTTTTCTCTCTCTCTCTCTCTCTCTCTCTCTCTCTCTCTCTCTCTCTCTCTCTCTCCCTCTCTCCAGAAGCCCCCCCGTTTCCTCTTTTTCTTGTATGATGGCATTGTGTCCCTCCGACACAAACATAATTGGGTTTCCTCGAACGCAAAGGTGTTCAGCAAAATTGACCAAACCCAAAACGATTGAGACTTACCATATTACTACCTCTCCCTTCTACAAACAATAGAACCCGAGTTGGTAATGAAGGAAAGGACGGGTAAGACGACGGATGTCCCCTAATCTGGCCTTTTATAGGGGAACTATAACGTCAATGGTCTTCTGTTTCTCAGTTCGTTAGAAAATGCGATCCCCGATGTCCCGATTGCCCCACCCCCTTGCACCTAAGTGCGGATGTCCAGAGTACCCCACTTCCCCCGATCGACCCTAGCTCTCTGTCCAAAAGCACCCACTCGCCCCGATCAACCCTATGATAATGCCCCTGCTTGCAAGAATTAGCTGACCCCGAAAGGAGATGTGATATTGTCGATACTTGGGTTAAAGGGAAGAACGAGTCTCTCCATAAGGACTCGATTTTTTGTAACGTAATACATTGTGTACAAAAGTTCAATTTCTCTTATCATATATCGCGAATGAACGCCAAACAAGTCTATGAATTCAATATGCAATGCCCTTCTACAGACTCCAGAAATAACGACCTCTGGCTGTGACCGATGAACCTATCCCCCACCTACTCAGGAATAGGGAAGGAATTGAGATGTATATCTGTTCTCCCGACCAGTTTGTCTAACAACTTGTTTTTCACCCATTCAAAGATACAATCGCCAAAGGAGAGGAGCTGGACGTGACGCACAGCCTGGCCACAGATTATGGAGCACGTGTGACGACCAAAGGTGGAGCCGCAGAGCAACGCGACGCGGGACGAGGCACAACTTTCAAGTTCAGCTGATGAAGGAATAAGGGGCTGCCTTGAAGCCCTCGACTTGCTGACCCACCCGTGCCTGAAGTTCCCGTCCCTTTTTGAGTCCGACTTATGGGCCTGCCTGCTCATTGTCCTTTGCTCCCTTGGTCCCTTGGTGTGTTCGAAGATCTGGCCCCACTCCGCCCTCTCCTCCCTCGATTGTTCAACAAACTCTTTCATATAAAATTTGACTATGGACTGGGATTTTGTCACGGAAAAGGAAAGACACGCAGGTGCCCAGCATAAGGCACCCCTAAGACAATAAGTTAGGAAACAGGACTGTGATCTAACAGCAGAGGACTGATCGCACCCTGCAACGTGTAAGGACGAATCCGAGCTGGACCTATAGCTCCACCGCCGGTGCTCAGCAGCGCCAACAAAAGAAGACGGACTATGTTAAAAGACATTGCGACAAAGACCCTCCCCCCTTTCCAGAACTTTCTATTCGCCCCTGATTAAATTACTTGTATCAAATTGAATACCTCCCTCAACCATTTTGTATTGCCTTTTAAGAAATGTTTCGTCGGTCACTCATGTGGTTAGTTTTCCAAAATCCCCTATGGTACTGACAAGTCGGAAGGTATCAGAGCGTTCTTCCTGTATGTTGATGTCACTAGAGAGAAAATGTGAAGCTGATTTTTATGTATCGGAACATTTTTCTTGGTTCTACACCGACTAAACATTATGCCGATCTCTAGGCTTGTATGAAGAACCCGACAGGTGTAAATTAACATGTATTGCATTCCGCCAATCACATCGTCTAGGTAGAAACTGAACTTGCTTATGTAAAAAGCGGCGACTGTTAAAAATAGCAATGTGTATGTACATAAGCGGCGTTCATTTGTGTTCATAGCACCCCTGTTGTAAGCAGAACGGATATCGCGAAAACACTGAGTATGTTGTCCCGCCAGCATAGATCCATGCACACATGTACATGACAGCCATTTTAGGTACCATGGTCTCCCTGTTCACGATCGCTCATCAGCGCACTTCCCTGACCCTGCAAGCATTCCCCCATGCACCCTGACTGCCCCCTCTCCCACATGCGCGAGTCACGAGCCCGCCCCTCCCGCATGACTCTGTCCCTAAGAATCGCACCCCGCGCCTGACCAACACCTCCTGTCCCTCCGTGAATACCCCTCCTTTGATGACCTCTTCCTCCGAGCCTGAATGTTTGCACGGACCGCTGGTCATCCCTTAGCCTGAGGATACGGTTTATTGCCCACTACTTTATGCACTCGTCTCTCTTGGAAGAAGCTACTATTGATCATGGCCACCCCACCCCCTGAGACTCGATCAGGCACACACATTCCAATGGAATCAGCAGAACACTCAGCCGCATGATAGCCCCCTCCTATTTGCATGGAGAATAAGGGCCCTACTGTAGCCACGTGTTGGAATACCTCCATACTATACAATGTGTTGATTGTAATAAAGGATGCCTGTGTGCCATAAACCTGTGTATAAAAGACGAAGCCTCAGAGAAACTTGTTAGAGCACCTCCCGAAGACACCATGCGAGTGTCCCAAAGGACATGCTCTCCTCATGAGTAATAAACTCTGTTCTTGTTTTCCTACTTCCAGTGCCCGTCTCCTTATTTGGTAATTATTCAAGGTGAGAACGAAGAGTCGCCCTGCACCAGCAGCCTGGGCATCGGGTGCGATAGGGGCTGACTTTTTAACAGACCCAGACACTCAGGAGTCCTCAGGCTGTCATCCCTGTCCTGTCTGCCATGTCTCTGATGCTCCTTGAGTCCCTTCGGTAGTGTTCAGCCTCTGACTCGTGTCCCTCGCGGATGCCATTGTGAACTTCCCTCCTTTCCTAACAACCCCCCACCCTGCTACCTCATGCAATTGGCTCTAAACTACCCATCCCCAATGCTTGAGGCGTCTGTCACCCCTGTCCTATGAACTTTGTGTGTGGGGTCTACATGGCCCTACCTTGTGGTTCCTGTACCTCTAACTTAAACCTCTTGTCCATGTCTCTATTGTGGGTATGCTTATTCACTCCAGGGCCATCACGTCCCCCACTCCCCCTCCACAGATTTGGCAGCGCCCAGGGATTTCTCTCTGCCTCTACTGGCATCCCATGATCCCCTTTTGTCTACAGGCTGCCAACCCTCCAGTCAGACCCAGTCCTCCAATGGGAATGGGAAGAACCAAGACTTCCGTTCTGACAGGACTTTCGGTACTGAATATTCCTCTTTCTTAGCTCCACTTTTCCTTTATTGAATGAGCAACGCTGCGCCTGCACTTACTGGGTGTAGTCAGGGAAGATTGAGATATCATTGTTTTACCAGTCAAATCTGGTCTTGCTGTCTTGCTGCTTTCAACAATGCTTCACGTTCCATGTAGTTGAGTAGTTTCAAAATCATTGAAAATAGCCACAGAACCCCAGGCATCCAGTGGACTCACTCTACCACAAACTTTGCTGAGAGCTGCTTAGCTTGTAAGAATGTCCTCATCAAGTTTTCAACAAATTACTCAGCATTGCCCCCCTCCCAGTTTCGCTGGGATGCCCATCAGACTGACGTTATTTCTCCCTGATATCCCTTCCACGTCTTCAGCTCTAGCATGCATATGAGCTGGGACCTCCTGGAGGAGGAGCACCTCACTCGGTAAGTGGTTGATGGCCCCTGTGTGTTCTTCCAGTGTAATTTCTGTAGACCCCACTCTAGCCAGGATTTTTTGTTAGTCAGTGCGCAGTAGGTTAAGATCGAGAGCGAGAGGTCTGCACCAGGCCACAGTATGTAGACCCAAGGCTATTGGCCCGTGAAACTCTCTCCTCTGCTGCCTGGTCTGGTTTCCTGTCAAGTGGGTATGACACCAGCGTTGCACTTCTCTGGGCATTCCAGCCACCACCCAGGTTGCCACGGCCCGCTCGGCGACAGTCGTCTGCGGAACACTCCACGGCAACACTACACACTGGAAACGCCGCACCGGACCTTCTCTCAAGCTGCTGCTGCCACCAGCAGTCTCTCAGGTGTGATTAATCAGAATCTCAGAAGTTTTTTTCTCCGCCTTCGGCGGGAGCTTTCTTCTAGTGCACCATGTTTGATCTGTGCTTGGCCATACCCTGCTTGTGTCCTATCATGACGGAAGAATTTAAACCATTCTAGGGACAATTTGCCGCTCCCTTTATAAAAATTGTTAACCAGAATGGATCTAATGAAATCAGGGCACTGCCTTTCCCAACCATCCCTGGTGGATCACTGGAATTAAGATATTACTGTCTGCCTCATATGGCCAGGTCTGTACTTATCTTGGCCAGAATCAATAGTTGATAACCTAAAGCAAAAGATTGCATTTTTTCTATAACAGCTTGTTCCATCAGTTTTGTTGAGTAGACACTGGTAAACAGTTTGGTGCTGGTTTTGATACCAAATCACCTCTGCCTCATTCAAGTTTATAAATTTCTATGGCCTACACCTGATTTCTTAATTTAAGCTAAAAATATTTAGTGTTTAAAAGACATGCTGTTAAAAACAGAGGCCTGAAAATGCAGTTGCTGGAGTTGGACACGCGAAGTAAAAACCTAGCTGTCAGTTCCATATAAAATTGTATTTATATCCTTCTATATGATACATAGAGCTATTCAGAAGGAAGACCTTCTGCTCATATTCAATTTCCCTCAGCCAAGAATACCTATAAGACTTAAACCATGTACTTTATAAGCTAGCCAGCAAAGGTAACGTACAGGGAATCCTATTCAAAATATTATGATTTTATCTTGCATTGACCTACAAGAATTGCATTTGTTTAGCTTTGTCTTTCTACCTCCCAGGGTGTAAGATTAGGGCCTGATTATGAGTGCCCTTTATCGGGGTTGATAATTGTCGCACCCAATAGAATGTTACATCAAGGCGTCCAGACTTTATCGGGTTGGATAAGTATCATTTACTACAACTCTTTGGAAAATCATGCAGTTTTTGGTTCTTACAGCACCAACATCCGAATGTCATGGCAATTACTGTGCCTTGCCCCCTCATAAAATTCCATAGGTGTGACCTTCCGAAATCTAACAGGGAGTGTGGACCTTCTTGCACCATATAATGAACAGGTGCGATGACCTTGCACACTTAGAATTGTAGTCCCTGTACTAACAGGGGTTTGCAGGGGTCGCAATTTACTGGTGTCCTTATAATCAAGTCTGTGGTGTCCTTATAATCAAGTCTTTTGTGTATAGCAAATACAAAGTTGCACCCAGCTGAAGAACAGCCTTTATGTCCCCACTTCTATTAATAAAATGGCGTTCCTCTTTTATTTTGTGCATCCCAGTTATGCTTTTTCTGGAGCTCGGTTTGAAATTTAAGTAAGTAATTATCATATAAAACTATGGAAGCAACAAGAAACTGCCCTGCAAAATGTATTGTCTGTTACATTTGCATCATGTACGTGTCTAAAGAGAATGCACCTATAGATCCACTATATTAATCCCTAAAGCAGTGCAAAATGTCCTGGATTCTTCAGAACTGGCAGGTCCCTCTTGAAGTGACTACTGCTTTGAGACCAGTGTCATGTGTACATAATGTGTGCATGGCTATTGAAAGAAAACATGGCTGCAACAAAGAAGGAATGATACGTTTCACTCTGTTGGGACTCTGCTATTCAAGGCACCCTCCCTAAATTTGATGACGGCTGACCATGTTCTCTTCCCTGCCAGGGATGTCGACACATGATGACGGAAGACGTACAATTCACAGTTGTTGTCAACTTTATTTGCATTATGCGATCTCATTCCTACCCCTCTGCCACCCCCACCCCCTTCCCCTCCCTACCCATTGTAATCTGTATTCTATTCCGTATTGTACACCTGCTCCATGGTTTTGTTCTTAATAAAGAATTACAAAACACAAAAAAACTGTCAGGACCCTCTTGAAGTGACTACTGCTTTGAGAACAGTGTCATGTGTACATCATTTGTGCATATCTATTGAAACAAAACATGGGTACGGCAAATAAAGAACAATACATTTTCACACTGTTCTCAGATGATTGGGGTTTGTCTCCTCTTGGAAGTAAAATCTCTTCCCCAGCAAATTAAGATGGGGACATTAGCACTATCTCTGCAGCCTTCTCCCCTCTTTAGAACTTGAATACAACACTCACCTGGTGAAAGGTAGGCTTGTAACATGTCCAGAGTCTCTGTATCTGTGTTACATTCCATGTGGAGTAATTTTAGTAACTTTTAATATGTTTTTTTCAATGTAGATTTCACATTATGCAGCAGACCTTGGATTATCCTGGCTTATACAGTAAACCCATGGTTAGATGAAAGGCGTTCCAGATACGCATAATTCTTCTCGCTACATCTATATTTCTGGATAGGTAGAGCATTGTAAGAGTGACATGCATTAGTGGTCAGCGATATTTCATAGGGTGAACACATCAATTCACGCCATTACGGACACTGTCTCCAGTCCTCAGCTTTTCATTGACAAATCTTTGAGTTCATGTGGTCCAATTTACTCAATGGAAGCAAAACAAGACTACAGCAGCCAGAGTGCATTAGGCTGTGAGACAAAGGTCCAGCACTGCAAACAGTGTCTGTAATGACCTGGAGGGAGGTGGTCATCCTATACCCAACCTCTCACTCAACCCATTTTCTCACCTCCACCCCCCCCCATCCTATCAATAATAATAGACAGTCCTGATCTGTCTTCTAGTAAAGCAATATCACTCAGGCTATACATTTCCCAGCAGACTCTGAAGGTCAGACTCACATAGGATATATTTATTTATTTGTTAAAAAAAATACTTATATGTATTTATTTACTTGACTCGTGGTCTTATATAGCACACTCTCACTGTTCTACATGAATCGATTACTTCATAAAGCAAAAATGAACTATATATCTGCCCTGTCACATGCGGACATACATAAGTTTATAAATTTTACGATTGGGGACACCAGCCCCAAATTCCTAATTCCTGGTTTACAGTACCATGGCTATAACAACCAAGAGCTCTTGTTGTCATGAAATTCTAGTGGTTTATAATTGGCAAGCCATGGATAAGCACAGTTTAACATTTTTCTTGACCAGGGACTTGACTGGTCGTACCTAGGGTCAGGAACTTAGTTTTAACCGCTGGGGTCATGGGGTTATGATGTTCAACTTGGTTGGTGTTAACTGTGAATTTACCCTGATTTTATGCCCACTACAGCATCCACTGTCCAAGACCTTCCAGACACCAGCAGAGGTTCTAGCTAAAGAAGTTGAGGTAGAGATAGAAGTTAGGTTTATCCTCCTTACAGATACCTTTCACACAAAAACCAAAATATTTGAAGAAAACCTGCCCAGAGAGTTGTTGTGTTGGATACAGTGACATTCCACTGTGATCGCTCAGTAGGAAAAAAATGTTTTTCCTAGAGAGACCCCTCACCCACCAGGGTAGCCCATTGGTGGCATGCTTCATCATTGGGGATCACCCCAATCCTCTATGGTTAGAGGCGTGCTACGACTTAGCGATTACACAGGAGCAGTTATTTGTGTGTTAAATGATAATGATAGTAAGGTGGGCGGGAGTGGAAAATAGAGTTAAAAATAACTGACTAGTACGACAAATGTTTTATTCCCTAACCGGTAAGGTTAAAATAAGGGGTTATGACTGAAGGCACAGACTTTTATGAGTCTGTTTGCTTCAGAAATAAGCAGTCAGTATGTTTCGAGCCATTCCCCTACTGGCTCTTCTTCAGGGCTTACCGGGAACCTAGTCGCAATAGTACCACTCCTCTAGATCCTCTGATAAGGAAACACTGGGTTGCATGCCATGCGCATGCACCTAATATACATATGGTTACAAATGAATTGTCCCGTATATTTTAGGACGCTATACTATTGCGTCATGGTCTTTGCCAGGGATGTGGGGCCTGTAATCAAACCTTCATCAAGGCCATCCTCGGCTTACTTGCCTACACGATTCCCTGGAGACCGCATCTTCAGGATCTTCATTATCATTTAACACACCAACTCCCTGGGCAGGTCGTAGCACGCCTCAATCCGTAGAGGATTGGGATGAACCCCAATGATGAAGCATGCCACCAATGGACAACCCTGGTGGGTGAGGGGTCTCTAGGAAAAACGTTTTTTTCCTACTGAGCGAATCACAGAGGAATCTCGCTGTATCCAACACACCAACTGACCGGGCAGGTTTTCTTCGAATCTTTCAATTGTTGTGTGAAACTTGTTTTTACCACACAGAATCGTTTATATAAAACTATGGATTGAGTCTTTGTGTGAGGATATAACATTTAATGAATGTGTAAATCAATTCAATGGAACAATAACTTCATTAATAAATTAACCTTAATACATACATACCATGAAATAAATGAACACATGTATAAGTGATGTGTACTGGAAATTAACCTACAAAAGCCTTGTCTCAAATCGTATTATGTCACAAGATAAAAATATGAACCTCAAATAAAGTTTGTGACATACTTAGCGAAATAATAAAACTGCAAGGCAGTTTTAAGCCACACAACTTTGAATCAGCTATTCAGGTAGTGGTTTTAATTTAATTTTTATCAAGGAAACTCCTGTCTAGCTAGCCTTCTCAAACAGTCTGTTTGCCTCTCCTGACAGGATTCGCAAGTCTTCGCGGACTCTGCTGGATGAGGACTGGAACCATGAGTCTTCTCAGACCCTGCTCAGTTGCCTTGAGTGGCAGGATACGTGGATCCCAAGTGCCACCTAGAAACACGGTTAACAAACAGAAGACTTTTGGGGAAAGAGGTACACTTACCTGCAGGCAACACACCAACTTCTTGAGGCTGCACTTCTTTGAACAACAGAAAGAGGTTGCCAACTGCTGTATTTGTAATGTCTGGGACATATAGTGGAAGATAGACAAAACAACATGGTTCTCAGTGACAGGAAGTAAAATGTTAATCTGTGCGTCTTTTCAATACAAGATGGGGGTATTCTGTTTCCTGGGTCATTGGAACAGGTGTTATCACTAGGTTCCAATAAAAGGTACTGAAGTCTGATCTTCCATGTGTCTTAATGTTCAAGAATCGTCTTTATTGCATTCTTTGATCACTACACCGCATTCCCTTATTTCTACTATGCGTCTATTGGTTAGAAGTTATGACTTCTGATTCAAGTCTTTTCTTTAGTTAGAAGTCGTGTTAGAATTTTGTTTATTTTTTCTGTTTTAGCATATGCATTTTTTGGGAATTTTGTTCTGCAAATTGCTTGCCTTTTTCTATATTAGATACCTCTGTGTTGCCTCTGTCATGGGCAACTTCCTTGGTGCAAGCTTGGTGTCTCTTTACCATCCTCCCAGAGAATCTGGGAGATACTGGTGAGACTTCTGAAGGTCACCCATATCATCCCTCTCTCAAGAAGACGAAGGTAAAGGAAGTGGGCCCTGCCACTAACATGATCACTTTACCCAAGTGTGCTTTATAGCCCCTTTCCAGCTTCTCATCAGTTATTTGGCTAGTAGTGCAATCACAGTAGTTTCAGGCCTGTCAGAAACCTTTGGAGGGCCTTAGAGAAATGTACCTATGGGGCCCCAACAGTACATTTCAGAGACATTTCTGTCTGTGTTAGAGTGGCATAGTAGCTTAGACATCAGAATTAAGCAGGCAACTGTGGCATTAAGTAAAAAGGGCCAGATGTATGACCATTCCGTTTTGCAGGTTGAAATTGCGACTTTTTGCGACTCGCAATTTATGACTCACAAAACGGAATTTACTAAAGCATCTCAGATACATTTAGCGATTCCCAAAGGAGTCGCAAATGACCTGCCTCATCAATATTCTTGAGGAAGGTCGGAATTTGCGACCCATTGGGAATGGGCTACAGTCACAGGGATGGTGGTCTGCTGGTGACAGCAGACCACCATGTCTGTGTTTGCTTTTTTAAATAAAGCAACGTTTTTTGTTTTTGCCAGATGCAGCCATTTTCCTTAAAGGAAAACGGGATGTGTTTAAAAGAAAAAAAAAAGAAATGCTTTCTTTTACTTTTTGAAGAAAAATATTTTTGCTGCCAAGCACAAAGGGGAAGGGTCTGCTGTGAACCCATTCCTGTTTACGACTGGCTTACCAGCAGTTTGAAATTGTGATTGTTTTGCAACTACATTTGAGGTCGCAAAGCAACCGTACATCACCCTGCGACTCGTTATTAGGAAGGGACGCCCTTAGCACGCACTTTCCTAATAGCGACTCGCAAACCCTATTTTGATACAACTCTTTTTAGCGGTTGCAAACGGCCCAGTTTTCTGTTTATGACCGCTAAAACGATCGTACATCTGGGCCTACGTTTTTTTTTTTTTTTTACTTTTCACTGCTGGCATTACCTGCAAATTAACTACAGACTTCCCGGGCACTCTCAAATGTAGCATGTTGGGAATAATGCCCCAGCCACCTTCCCTTTGTGACTTCCCTTGGTAATTGGATCATGTCACTGAGATCTTGGCTTCTTTTCACAGGTTACCACTGTAACTACATTTCTTCAATTTTCTTAAGATACGTTCTTTTTTGCTTCTGTTTGGTATTTGCGGAAGGGGACAAACTATATATTTACCGTGCTGCCTAAACTGAGCTCAATTCTGGCTAAAAGGTATTGCATGTTTTGTATCCTAAATATGAAGGGTTACCAAATTTCAAACGGGTGCAGATGGTTATTGATGGTCATTCTGCTATTTCTTCTGTTCTAAGAGCCCAGCAGGGAGCGCAGTAAGAGCCTACATTTTGAACACCCCTGCACACTGACACTTTGCGTGTGCCACCTCCGCTTTGCTGCCATTTCAGTCAATACCCTTTTCTCTACCTGGTGCACACGATAAAGTTGGGGTGACCAACTGTCCGTAAATTTCCTGGACCGTCCATAATTTGGATCTCACGTCCGTTGTCCATGAGGATCAGGGCCAGACTGGCCCTGGCGGGCACCAGGCATTTCCCCAGTGGGCTGCTAGGGTGGGGTCAGGTTTTGGACCCCTGGGGTGCCGTTTTTGTTACAGGGCCATTTTTGCAGCATAGCTGCAATATCAATCAGCCGAAACCAGCCATGGCAAACAGCTCGGCCGCTCCCCAACCCCCCCGGGGGGGGGGGGGGGCGGCCGAGCACTTTGCCAGGGCTGGATTTGGTTCCCAGTCCGGCCCTGGTGAGGATCCCTTTTATGGACGCCTTTTGTCCGTAATTTGGGGCCTTTCAAGGAGCAGAGCTGTTCCCCTTTGAGAGGCTTCAGCCCCCTGATGGGGCTGCCTCGCACTCCTCTGAGCACCAGAGCAGCCCCACCCTACCCATTGTCATTCTGCCTGCGGCTGATTGCCACATACAGAATGACAATGGGTCAGTCAGGCCTGGTACAGCATGTCATGGCCTCCTCCTGCCTCGGTCTAGGGCAGGGCATTCTGTCACATCATGGAAGTGCAAAAACGCCCATGCTGCTGCTACGTGAGCATCCAGTTCGTCAAAGGAAGGCGGTAAAAGAAGTTCAAAGGAAAGGATTATAGTTCTTTCAGAGTAACATCATTTTGGAACTGACGCATTTTCAATATTATATTCAAGGAAGCCATGGTTGCTGCTTTTTTATTTTATGCAACTAAAAACCCATTGACAAAGCCAATAATTCTGGCTTGTTGTAGGTGTAACGTTACTTGTTCTAGGTGTAACGTTACTAGTTGTGTTATACATCTGGATGCAATGACAGAAGCAACAAAAATACCAGTCGGGTGGCACATTATACTGAGCCAAGAGTTTTAGCTTAGGTGTTTTAAGCCACGCCCTTAATTACATCGAACGCCCCCTTTGGAGAAACCCCCCTAGTTTTTTCATCCCACTTAAAGCTCTGGAAACAACCCCATTTCACAGTTGCCACATTGTCCCGACACTGTGCATCTTGCATAACTCATGCCTTCACATTTTCAGATTGCCTGTGTGCAGGGGCATAGTAAACCCTCCCCCCGAGGGTGGAGTTCTAGATGGGTCTCTTCTCTCTGCCACTCAGCAGACAAAAGCTCAGCTCATAATTAATGTCAAAAAGTGAGTGAGAAACTAAATCAAGGGATTGGTAGATGGATGAGTGAAAGGGTGGATGATGGGCGAGTGAATGGGTGGATGGATGAGTAAAATGATGGATGGACTGATAAATTGATAAGTGAAAGGGTGAATGGATGGTTGGATGAGTGAAAGGGTGGGTGTAAGGCTGGATGAGTGAGTGAGAGGCAGAGTAAATGGACAAAAGGATGGATGGATGAGTGAAGGAGTGAAAGGGTGGATGGATGAGAGAAAGGATGGATGGATGAGTGTAGGAGTGAAAGGGTGGATGGATGAGAGAAAGGATGGGTGGATGGATGAGTGATAGGTTCAATGGGTGGATTCATGAGTGGATTAGTAGATGGATGGGTGGGTGGATGGAAGGATGGATGACTAACTGAAAGGGGGATGGAGGGAGAAAGGGAGGATGGGTCGATGGATGACTGAACGGGTGAATGGGTGAAAGGATAAGTGAGTGGGTGGATGAATGAGTAAGTGAAAGGATGGCTGGATAGGTAAATGGCTGGGTGGATGAGTGAATGGATGGATGAGTGGAAGAGTGGATGGATGAGTGTACGGATGGATAGGGTGAAAGGGTGGATGGATGGATGAGTAAAAGAGTGGATGGAAGGATGGATGAGTGAAATGATGGATCGAAGGATACATGATGGATAGGTTTGTAAATGGTTCAATATGGACATGGATAGGCACACAGATGGAAGGACAGAATGAATGGTGAAAGACTCAATGATGGATGAAAGTATGATTACACCTTGTAATTATCTTAAGCAACATTTCTTATACATTGACTTTCACATTTATATGAGTTATTGTCTCTATATAATAAGTGTGTGTTGTGACACACTCTGTCACCCTGCCCTGCATACTTGGGATGAGTAGCACTATAAAAGATATTAAATACACATGAGAGAGGGTCTATGTGAAGATGAGGGACACCATTGGAGGGCGGTAGCAAGGCCAGACTGGCCGGACTGGGCATCATGCGGTTCCTTGGGAGCTGGAAAGGTGAGGTGGGGTGTTTTTGTTACAACAAAAAGACGTGCACATTTGATTAAAGCTGCACGCATACTGAAAAACCATGAAGTGCACAATTTTCTCAATCTAATATAAACTTATTTTCACTTGTACATAAGTGGTTGTCTATTTACTTACCTATATATTTACATACTGATGTGTCTGTAAAACTTACCTTTGTCCTAAATTTTGACCTCCTGTCCAGAATTGTTATCCTGAATTTTGACTATTTGTCCTGAATTTTTACACTCACTGTCCTGATTTTGCTCCCATGCCAGTCGGTCACCCTAGATCACAGCTTTCCAAACTGTGTGGCGCGACACATTACTATGTCGCGCCCCAGCCGTAGGTGTGTCGCGCGATGAGATGAGATGCCGTCTGCCGGCATCTCATCTGTCTGTCTGTCGAGCTGCAGGGGCTCTTAGAAGGGGTGAGACAACAACAAGGCCCCATTAACGTACAAGGTCTTTTATGACCTGTGAAGTGCTCGGGTGCTGCTGTGAGCGGTCCCGGGCTGCCACACACGACGGGGGGTTGGGAGATGAGTGGGGGCTGAAACCCTCTGATGCCAATGGGGGTGGGGGCTGAAAAGCTGGAGATGGCGCCCGCCTGCTCTGTATCTTCGGTCCAGTGCAGGGATTCGTTTTTCTTCGCGCCGACTTTACCCGAAGGCGTCGGAGCGCTTCACAATAGGAACAGGAATGATCCATGAGGAGGAGAAGATTACAAAAGCAAACCTTAAGTTACACGAGGGACAATTGTGAGCAAACCAAATGCAAGAGGCAGCAAACGGCGCAACACAGGAGGAAAAAGTGAGGTGTGCACAGGTTCCAAGTGGAGGTGTAATACTGCAATGTATGGCAGACCCTCAAGACGAGCCGTCAGTGGGGGTGCGCACCCCGCGTGTCCGCGCCCTTTGTCTTCAATGCTTGTCTTTTGACGCTGGCTCCCCAGTCTCCTGCCGGACTCTGCCACTTGTTCCATTTGAAGCTCCCGCGGGGAGCGTTGCCACCACCGCTCGAGGAGCTAGCTGCCTCGAGCACCTTTAGAGGAGCGAGCGATTCCGAGGGCTGCTCTTTTGCAGAAAAAGAACAACAACACTCGTTCGAAAGTGACGCGAACTCTGCAGGCTCCCGCCCAGCTCCCCGGAGACCAGGGCCAGTAGTGAGACTAGCACTTCTTGTTTATTATTATGTATATGCCACTTGGGAGGGAGGCTTCCTGAGGCCGCCCGATGCTGACTTTTTAGGGAGCTCTGTAGCTAAGGGGGGGGGGGGGGCGGGCGCGGGGATTAGTTTGCCCCAGACCCACACTTCGGTCAGATGGAGCTGCCTCCTGCTGTCACAACAACGAGTCCAGGCACACACAGGGTGTTTATTGCATTGCCGTAATTCTGAAGTAGAGTTTCATAGATGTGCCTGGTGCCTGACTCCTGCTTAAGATCCTACACATGTCAGGCGCAGTCTGCAAAGTGCCAATGCTTCTCCCTTCCCCCTACTTGTCTTTCACACGCCTTCCTCCTTTTATGTTTCATCCTCTTGCATATCCACCCTTTCTTTCTCTCCCGGGGCCAGTATTTCCACTTGGAAGTATGCATTTCATTTGTTTTGTTTTTACAAGCTGAGATATGGTAGAAAACATCCAAACTAGAGCCAAAGGTATCAGAGTGCTTCACATGAGCACCAGTTGTGTTACAGATGGACACTTGCATTTTGTGTGTGTGTGTGTGGCGTTGTGTGTGTGTGTGGGGTTGTGTGTGGGGGGGTTGTGTGTGTGTGGGGGGTTGTGTGTGTGGGGGCGGGTTGTGTGTGGGGGGTGTGTGGGAGGTGTGTGTGGGGTGTGCGTGTGGGGGGGGGTGGGGTGTGTTGTGTGGGGTGTGTGTGGGTGGGGTGTGGGGGTTGTAGGGGTGTATGTGGGGGTGTGTGGGGTGTGTGTGGGGGGGTTGTGTGGGGTGTGTGTGGGGCTGTGTGTGTGGGGGGGTTGTGTGGGGTATGTGGGGTAGTGTGTTTGTCGGGTGGTGTGTGTGGGGTATGTGTGTGTGGGGCCTGAACCCACCATAGGTGGTTCGGGCTCGCTCGCAGCGCTTCCTCTCGTTACCGTGTCCCTGAATTTTTTTTCACAAAAAGTGTGTCACCAACATGAAAAGTTTGGAAAGCTGTGCCCTAGATAAAGTGGTTTGCCAAGATATTACTTCAATAATGGCACGTGCAAAGTTCACAAAAACGCACTATTCATTCGAGTGGGAATTTATAGTGCAGGCTTAATATCTATATAATTCAGAATTATGGTTACGAAACATCCTTTGTGATGTCTTATCAGAGAACATTTTCACCGCGCAGACTCCAGCTCACACGACTGGGATGGGAGCCGAGCGAAGACGATGCCCTTTATCGAATCAAGCTCCGCCAATATTTGCACGTCTGACAGAAAGCGCCTTATCTTTTCCTGATAGTATTGACCGGCTTCGGCCCACACTACGTTCCCGCTCATTCTCCTCATTACTCTCTTTGCACAGCGGCATCTTGATTGCTTTCAGCTGTCCCCAAGTGCAGACACAGTGGCACAGATTACAGGGAGTTGGGACACTGTTCTGTGCAGATGGCACCTGGCGGGGTTTGACATCTGATTCACGATTGTTAATTAACTCTTGCTGAAGGTCAGGGCTTTAAGGGGGACGAAAAAAGTGGGGGGTCTCTCAAAGGGACGTGGCCAATGTAATTAAGGGTGTGACTTAAAAACACGTAAGCTAAAAATCTGTGCTTACTGCTTAGCATAGTGTGCCGCCCGACTTGTATTTTGCTGTTTCCGTCATTGCATCCAAATATATATTACAACACGTAACATCATACCTACAAGAAGTCAGGACTATTGGCTTTGTCAATAGTTGTTAGTTGCACAAGATAATTAAGCAGCAGCTATGACTTGTATTTAATATTGAAAAAGCTTCCACTTAAATCCCTGGTGACACCACAACAATGTTGCTGCTCTTGATTTTCAAATAGAGAAGGGAAATCCAGAGAGAAAATGACTCTTTAAAAGATTTCCCTTCCCCTACAACGCTCCCCTGGCAGGATGTCATGCCGTAACTTCTCCGCTAGTGAGAAGAGAGCAGTTTGAGCACGCGCACACTAGTGAGAAGTAAGCAGTGTGTGCACGCGCACACCGATGTGCCTGCTGTCACTGCAGTCCGGAAACAAGCATTTACAATGCAACGGTCTCGCCTTTGCAAAACTTAGAGCTATTGACATTGTAAATGACAACATTTTTATTTATGTGTTGGTTTTGAAAACATAAATAAATGGCATTGTCATTTACAATGGCAATAGCTTAATCTCTCGCAAATGCCACACACAAAGACACAACACAGAGCCCCACACACACACAGAGGCACACACACACACACAGACCCACACACACACACAAACCCACACACACACAGACCCACACACACACACACACACAGATCCACACACAGAGACCCACACACACACACAGAGACCCACAAACACACACACTGTGTCTATTGCTGGCTACATAACCTTCAAGACCAAGCTGCGCCCCTCCCCCGTCCCGAGACCGACCTACCCAGCATTGCAGATAGCCCAGCCCGCCTCGGTCTCTGGGCCCAGTACTTTAGTTGTCTACTGTCCCGGTCAGTCTTAAGCAACCTGCGACTTGTCGTTTGGCATTTGTTATCATGACTCTGGGGTTTAAATATTAGCCAAATGCCTGGGGCAGATGCGCAGTCTCTTTTGGGGTTACAGGCTGCACAGGGCCTGCTGGCTATATAAATGTAAAAGCACCAACCACGTCGATACCCACTCTGGGGGTGGGGGCTTGGGGCACGCAGCTGGGATATGTGGTTATAAGATTAAACTGGGTACGAATTACACGACTATGGGAGAAGCACCCCTGTAGTGCTTTAACTAGCACAGGAAGGGGCGGAGCCTTGACACCAGGGCTGGAGGATCCTGGTGACGAGCATGGCAGCTGTGGCCCTGTGCAGTGCATGGACATGGGCCCCGCTGTTTGTAGCAGCTGAAGAACTGACAGGCATCACAGATTACACAATAAACAGCCTGCAGTATTTTACACAATGAACAGCCTACAAAATGTTACACAATGAACAGCCTGCAGCATTTTACACAATGAACAGCCTGCAGCATTTTACACAATGAACAGCCTGCAGCATTTTACACAGTGCACGCCTGCACCATAACACACACACGCAGGCATGGTACACACTACACAAACCCGCTGACTAATAAGAACCGGCTCAGGCACACACAAAATGCAATAAACAACACGAGCACCAACATACCTCGCCAAATAACGACGACATGTCCAGAGGGTACAAATCGTTCAGATAGTAGACTGGCGGCCCTCACAATAACCCTCCCGCTCCTCGACTCTAGACTCTTGCCAGTCTACAGGTGAGGGGGGCGAGAAGGGGGCAGGCAGGTGGTAACATACCAGTTTCCGGGCTTCAGGTCTCTGCCCATCACCCTGTATCAATTAATAGAAGAAAACGTGTAGGTACACGCATTGTGTAACACCCCATCCGTCCTCCGCGCCCCGAACCCTACTCGGTAGATGCAGCCTGCCCAGCAGCCGGGGTTATAACCAGGTCCATGGCAAGCACTGTGCCCTGTAGCTGCCCAGTGGTGGCCAGTGTTAGGAACAGTGAGCGTGCAGGAGTGGCACGCTCTGGAGGGCACAGTTACCACCCGCTAAGGACTGGTCAGAGCATTGGGGTGCCAAGATGGCACACGCCGTGGTCACCATGATTTACACAATGGGATTAGGGTTTTTTCAGTGCCCACTGCCCGGGGGTCGGTTTTGAAGGGTGCACTGATGCAGTATACTCAGTCCTCTGGTGGTCCTAGTGGGGGCGGCTAGCCGGCGCTGGTCACTCCCGTTGCCTCGAGTGACTGTAAGGGCAGTGCATCGGTGCCACATACCGTGAATGCCCAGGTGGGCACAGAGGGAGTGGAGGGCTCCTCTTCCTGAGCATCACACAGAGCGGTTTGGTTCTAACTGGTGTCAGACCGTGCCCTCCACGGCGGGAACAAAAGGAAGCGGTGATTACCTGGTTGGGGTCTTCCCCCTGTGCTCCTGCTGTGCCTCGGTCAAAGGCTCAGCGTGCCAGGCTCCACAGGCGCCCCTTTGAGCTCCTGGCGGCGTCAGCTCCCCAAGACTCCGGCGCCCCTCCATTTGTCGAATGCCCCCGTCTTTGCCTCCGCGGGGTCCTGGAGCCTCCCCGGCTCCCATTCCCCAGCCCGAGGGCGTCGGCGGCTCTGCACATACCGCAGCTCCTCTGGCGGCGGCCGCTGCTCTGCCGAGGAGCGGTAGGTGGCAGCCGAGCCGCATCACATGCTGCCGCCTCTCCTCAGAGCCCTCCTCTCCGCAGAGCAAGAAAAGGGCGCGCTGCGCTGCTCCACCGTCTCTGAGCCAACGGCTCTCCTCACCTCTGGGGATGCCTCAGCCCATCTCCGGCGGGCAGTGCGCCTCCTAGCGAGGGGGCCAGGGCCGCACCATGCCCAGACTCCTATCAATAATGGAGGACTGCGGCCGGGGGCTGCCGCAGCGAGGAGGATGCGACTCGTGTGCAGTGCGGAGCCGTGTCCGTCCACGAGCGGCGGGGCAGCCCGGCGGGCTCTTACGATAGTCTCGTATGTGCAGCGCCTGCTGCTGCCAGAAGTGCACAATTGTCCGATCACTGATAATGCATTTCAAATAATTGACCTGAGTGGAACAGGCAGCGTTACTGGTTCAAAATCCCATTGGAAGCCGGCCCAGTTAACAGTTTTAATGGTTCGTTAAAATGTGATTATATGCTGAACTTTGTCATTTAAAAGGTCAAAAAAGGTTCATTTTGCGATGTGTGAGACACACAGTCAACGTAAAGAGCCCCAAAATACACGCTGGTAATACATTCCGAGGTCATTGTCCATTGTAGCGTACCAAAGATATTAAACTTTTGATCACATTTTACGATGTCCGCTGAGGTCAAATCCAATCCTCCGTAGTTTATGCAACCCTCGGGATAACATAACATGCACCCGCTATGACACAGGCTTTTGGCTCTAAGCCCCGTCCTTTTCAGACTGGGCGTCCTGACTTCCTGCTGACTTAAAAGGTTCCTTATCTTCTTTATGGGGCCATCCGGACCCATAAAGAAGATAAGAAACCTTTTACTTCAGCAGTAAATCAAGGAACCCAATCTGAAAAGGACGGGGCTTAGAGAGAAAGGAGAACGTCACTAGGACCTCTTCTCCAATGGCTGGCTACTGTTTAGGAGGCCAGCCAATGGAGAAGAGGGGCGGGGCTTAACCCTCGCTAGTGAAGTCTCCTAAAAACATGAAATCTCGCGAGCTCGACTGCGCATGTGCGCAGTACGCCACGCGAGACCTAAAAATGGACCCTGTGGCGGAGCACAAAACCGACCCCGATAGAGACCCGTTTCGAGTCCCCCTTTAAAAAACTGCCGCTGCTCAGCACCGGTGAGACCCGGTGCACTTAAAGCCCTGCTGAATGTCATGCTAGCAGTGAAAGGCCTTGACAGTCGATGACCCGAGGGACCCTACATTTTTTTGCAAATATCATAATTGACACCTTCATTGCCGGATTAAACCCTTTGGAGGCCCGTAGGCAGTCGAGATTTTGGGGCTCCTCTCACAAATTATCTCCTAATACGTTTATTTTAGCAACCAACAGTTATCAATGTAACCAACCAGCAATTTTAATAAACCAACTTCATTACACATAGCTAAACATTAATAATTATTAATGTTATTAAACAAAAATTAATTGGAAACAATTTTTAGAGAGCTTGATTGTAATTTTCTTTCAAAATCAAATCAATATTATATTGATCCGTTGTCAGAGGGCCCCTAAAAGGAGTGGGCCCATAGGCCGATGCCTACTTTGCCTATTTGGGGATCCTGAACTGCTTTCACCTCTCTTCCTTAGGAGGCCAAACCCCACACAAATTATGCTAACCACCCCAAAACAAAATCTCTCACTGGACCTTGACACACCTCATTGGATCCAAAGTCGTTGCTGAAACTGTCACCAAAAACGTCGTATCTATCCTCCCTTTATTTCCATAACATATATGTGTATCTGCTGAGTTTCTCTCCCCACCGTTTGGGTTACTATAAAGCTTCTAGAAGGTTGTAATGTGATTTGTCCATCACAGGTTCAAATGTTGGCAGGACAGGCTTTTGTTTATTTCAAGGCTTGCAAAAATTATCACAGTAGGGGTGGGTCAACTTACAATCTATTTATTATTTAAGTGCCACGAGACGGTTCAGGTTGGTTGTATATCAGAATATGAAGCACATAAAAACTGAGAAAGTATGTATATATAGATAAGTATGTATTTACTTTTTTTTTTTAAACAAATTTTATTGGTCAAGCGGCACATGTACAGCAGGGCCCTGTAACCCAGAGGCGTCTGCACAATCAAAGCATATAAGATTGACTTTGACATTTTTCGTAACTATACCCAATAGAACCCTTAAAGGAAATACAATATAAATCTAACTCCCCCCGATTGCACTACTCATCTACCCTAGACAGATCCATTTGAATATTTACAGTCAAACTACCCACCAGGATTCCACCACCCACCCCGCTCCCGGGATCTCCCCCAGCAAGCCCAAAGTTTATAATTGCAGGTCCCGATCTACAGGAACCGGCTCTAGGAGCAATCCCCAATAGTCTGCCCACCGTTTACATATTTTGAAGTGTTTTAGGGGGCACCCCTGTCCCTTTTTGCTAATGTGAGACCCAACAATAAGAAAAGGCGTTCATAGACGTTGCTGCCTATCCCTTCTAGGACGTGCAACAGAGCTAGTTTCGACGAGCAGGGAAGAACCCAGCCCAAAACCTCCGATAAGCAAGTGTAGACGCCCCTCCAAAACGATCCAGTGGAGGAGCAGTGAATAACTAGAGTTTGATATATCCTGGATATCTTACGGTCCTGGAGTTCTCCCATAAAAACCTTTGCCTCCAAGGGGCTGAACTCAGCTACTGACTCCAATCCTACCAGACTGGGCAGCAAAGCGTGCCGGAACTGGAGGTACTTGAAGAACTGGGACCTTGGCATATGGAATTCCGCCTGAAGGTCTTGGAATAATTTCAGTGCTGGACCCTTCATAACATCCCATAGGACCGAAATCCCTATATGATCCCACCCTCTGAAGCCCTGCAAAGCAGCTAATTGCAGCAAGCGCCCATTATCCCAAAAGGGGTCTCCTGTGTCAACTTATTCCACCACCCCATTCTACGCAATGCCTGCCTCCAAACCTGGAACACAACCTTTGTTGCCGTAGGCAATGATCTTCGCAGCGGTGCCGAGTATAGAACCGTATGCAGCGAATGATCTCCTATAAGCCGCCGTTCTACCGCGTATACCGGATCCTCCCGATTGCCATACCACCGTTCGTTCAATACAAGTAGGTGAGATGCTTGATAATATGAACGGATATCTGACGACGCTAGTCTTCCACAGTAGGTGGATAAAAAGCATGCCCGCAGGGTCACATGCACCATGCCCCCCTCCCACAAGAACTGCCAAAGGGCCGCAATTACGTGCCGGAACCAACGTGGGGAATAGGATATGGGTGATTCTGCAACTGATAGAGAAGATGGGGCACTGCAACCATCTTGAACATGGCTGATCTGCCACAGATGGTCAGTGGCATACGGGACCAAGTCTTAATATCGTCGCGTACTCGCTCCCAGACCTGAACTAGATTACGCTCCCAGGCGACTGCAGGCATATGTGTTATAAATACACCCAAATATTTCAGTCCTCCCGTTTCCAGCTGGATCGATGGTGCTCAGTCGCCCAGATCACACCGACCTCCAAGCATCCACAGCGTAGGTTTGCGGGTATTCATATATAATCCAGAGGTTTCCCCAAAGATCTGCAACATACGCAGGAGCCATGGTCCCGTTCTATCCACATCTGTGAGGAAGAAGAGGACATCGTCTGCGTACAAGGCAATCCTATCCGACAACCCCTGAGCCCATTCAAAGCCCTGAACCTGCACGTCCACTCGCACCCACGAGGCCAGCGGCTCCACTGCAAGTGAGGCTAGATACGGAGATAGGAGGCAACTCTGTCTCGTTCCCCGACCTCTAGAGAACATGGAGGAGGCTGCACCCGCTGCCCGCACCGAAGCAGTGAGGTCAGTATATAGAAGGGTCAAATAAGATAGGAACTGCGGTCTGAAATTCTACTGACGCAGTAGTGCAAAGAGGTATACCCAGCTAAGGGAGTCGAATGCCCTATCCATGTCTGCTAGCAGCAGTGCCGCGGGTGTGGATGTCCGTCACTGTAATATTTGCTCGTCTAATGTTGTGCCTAGTTGCCCTCTGAGGCATAAAACCGGCCTGATCCTGTTGGACCAGTGTCGCAATGTGAGGTAACAGGCGATTTGCTAGGGCCTTCGCCAAGATTTTGGCCTCTACGTTCAAAAGGGAAATGGGTCTATATGATCGGTGTTGATCCGGTGGCCTACCGGGTTTATGAAAAACAACCACCTCCTTATGCCTCCAGTCTGGGAGAAGAGAGCCGCGAACTTGCGTCTCCTCTACCACCGCGCGGTAATGAGAACCCTGCGGTAGAAAGTACCGCTTAAAAAATGCACTAGGAAACCCATTGGGCCCTGGAGCCTTCCCAGAGTTGGGTTCCCCTAATGCAGCTCCCAGCTCCTCATCAGTCAGCGAGAGCTCCAACTCCTCTCTCACTGTATCTGATAGGGCCCTGGGCGGGAGGTTGGCCAGAAACGGATCAATCATGTCGGCTGACAGACATTTTCAGGGGCGTATAAGTCTGCACAATATGTAGCGAAGTTCTCCGCCAGGGCCCGTGGATCCGTGAGTGGCTCTCCCGCCATGCCCAATATGCCCGGAAGGATCTGTGGATGATATACCCCTTGGCAGAGCCTGTGGAGCATCTTACTGGATTTGTCACCCCATTGGTATACTCTACTGCGCGTCGCCAGCCATGCCTGCCGGTCCTCATCCAGTAGGATCACGGCGTAATTTTGTTGGGCAAGCAGCAATTGCCGCCAAGTCTGCCCGCCTCCGGCTGCCCGACCCCGATGCTCAAGATCTTCAGTGGCGCCTCCGCCTGAAGTAGCTCCTCCCCACGTGCTCTGCGAGCCGCCGCGCACCAAGATATGTCTCGTCCCCTCAAGGCAGGCTTCATCGCCTCCCACACCTTATCGGACCCAGTAACGGACCCCACATTCACTCTCAGGTATTCATCTATGGTGTCGCCCATACGTTCCCTATAGTCATCATTTATGGATTTACTATTTTTAACCCCACATCTACTTACCTATATATATATTACCCAGTGGCAGTCAGATCATGTTTTATAGGAATTGCATTTTTTTGGTTTGCTTATAACTTTGGTGCCGTTGGACGAATCTCTACGAAACTTTACAAAAAAGGTGGTACTTTGACTAGTTTGGGCATGGAAAGTGTCGGGGGGTTGTCAATTGGGGGCCGAGTAGAAAGGGGGGTCCCAAAGAGCACATTCATTTTTCCATAGGAACTTTAAACACAGCTACAGCTCAAACCACTGGACAGATTTATACCAACCTTGGCTAAAAGATAGATAAGTAGATCATGGTCCAGAAACAGTGCTTTTTGTGATTTGGTGTAAATCCATTCAGTTGTTTATATCATGCTGGACAGGCTCCGTGGACCCAAGAGATCTCAAGCCGAGATTTGATTGGCTGCCACCACATCAACAACAATGTGGTGGCAGCCATCTTAGGACTCAGGACTCTGTCCCAAGTCCTAAGAAAAAATGGAAAACAATAAGAGAGCAGAATAGGGATGCCCTGATTCACTAGGCCTGCTGGTGTGGACAAAAACTTTTTTTTTACATTTTACTGCAAATCCGCAGCAAAATAATAAAAAAAAGAAGTGCATTCTCCAACGCTTCTTTTTAAACACTTCCCCCAGGCTGGGCAGGGCAGGTGAGGGCAAATGTAGGTTTTTATTTTGGGAACCGGGGCAACGTGACACCCCTCTCCAAGCCTCTGAGAGGCCCCTGGGACCCCATCCCATGGGGCTGGGGTTAAATAAAGAAGGGAAGGGAGCACACAGCCCTCCTGAAGGAGTTTAATTAGACCCTGGAGACCCCATCCCTGGGGGCAAAAATGTATAATACAAGGGTAGAGGGGTAGTGTGGGTCCCCTTCCTGTGCCCTAAAAGGCTCCAGAGACCCCATCCCCCTGGGCAGAGGTAATAAATGAAGGGAGAGGGGCTCATGGAACCCCTCTGGGAGCCTTAAAAAGGACCCGGAGACACCATCAACTGGGGGTCGTAACATAAATTAAAAGGGAGGGGGCCCGCATGGCCCTTTCCTTGAGCCATTAAAGGTCCCGGTGACCCTGTCCCCGGGGCCAGCTCAGTTACTGTGTAGCGCACTGATGCAGTCAGAGAAAAATTATGTTTGCTTGCACATGAGAGGAGCATTTGTAAATCTCTCGTCAGACGGGAGCACACATGCCTTCTCTGTGTGAAGGAGCATGGGCAGGGAAGGTAAGTCTGCTTCCACCCAATGAGGGATTTAAACATGCTCCCACTGGGAGGGAGCTGCTTCTGTTCTGCTCCCCTTCCTCTAGACCTGCAGAACAGATATTGCTTCCACCCAGAGGGAGCATCAAAAACAGCTGCTACCTCTGGGTGGATTGCAATGCTGGCTCCCACAGCATGCAGGACCCATCTCCCTTGGTCGAAGTAATAAGTGAAGGGTGGGGGGCTCACAGTCCCTCTCTGGGAGCCTTATAAAGGCCTCGGAGACGTTATCACCTGGGGCCGTAGCAAGAATTAAAGGTTGGGGCATGGAACGCCATCTCCCGGAGTCGGCTCAGTTACTGTGTAAGTCACTGATGCAGGCAGGAAAACATTTGTTTGCTCCCACATGGCAGGAGCATTTTTAAATCTCCCATCAGACTTGAGCACACATGCCTTACCTGTCTGAAGGAGCGAGGGCAGGGAAGGTAAGTCTGCTTCCACCCAATGGGAGATTTAAACATGCTCCACCTGGTAGGGAGCAGGCTTCTGTTCTGTTGCCCTGCCTGTACTCCTGCAGAACAGATATTGCTTCCGTCCGGAGGGAGAGTGCAAAAACAGCTGCTACCTCTGGGTATAAGCAATGCTGGATCCTACAGCATGCAGGTGATCCAGCGCCCCTATAGAAAATATGTCATAAGCAACGCTACCCAACTCCACAATACTCACCATTAATCATATAACAATCACAAGGCCCATAGACTAACGGAACATATTTTTGGGCAACTGAATCATGTGACCTAATTAATAAAACCTATTCATAAAATATATACACATTTATATACAACTGCAGTATAATAAATTCACCATGGTTTTTGTAAATCTTTGCATTTAATTAAGCCACTTAGGCAAATGGATCTGCAGATGGTAACGACTGTGAAATAACAAGGCCAGCTTGTCTTTTCAAAATCTTATTTATTAACTATTTATTCAAGGAAAGTGCGTTTTATTAGAATCTTTTTATTATAGCAGCATTATTTGAGGATTAGCAAAATGGAATCAACAGTTTCAAGCAAAATCAATTAGCATGATTAAAAGAAGAACAAACAGTTTTCCATCACCAAAGCCCTAACTTCCCTGTCTAAAACTCACTTCATCTAAAAGGAATAAAGGTAAAAGTCATTTAACCCTATTGATCCTTACGTGCTCCAAAGAGTCCGTCAGCACGTCATGCCTAACAGGAATCGGGAGAAGATGAGCAGCAAGGGACCCCTTCCTCCCATGGGGACAGTTTTTATACCTTTTCTGACTAGCTAAAGTATCATTATCGGATGTTTTTGCGAAAATCCAAACTCGCAATTGACTGAGCCATGTCAGTCCACTATTAGGTCATTGTCCTCTGACCAAGTCCGGGGCCTCATCATAGCCCTTATTGTTCTTAGTTTTACCATCCTCTTTGCTTCCTTACAAGTTACATTTCCGAGGAGAATCTTTCACTTCCTAATCTTGGCAAGTCCCACAGCATCCTGTCCTTGGCAAAGACACCAAGAACACATTCAACTCGACCACGTTTGTCTCTGCATTAAACGTTGTTTGTTCAGCAAAAAGATGACTCTTTCGTCTGCGCGACTGCGCATGGGTAAGACTTTCACTCTGGTCAAGTTTTCACAAGCTGCAGGACTGCCATCCATTTTGTCAGGCCCATTCGTAAAACTAATGCATAAACAAACACAAAACATTGATTAATTAAAGAAATAAAGTTCGTTCTGTTACCCACCCACCTTTGCTAATTATTAACCCATTAATCTATGTTACCTAGCAGAAGCAAATAAAGCAACAAACAGATTTGTGCAACATAAAGACGAAAAGACAAAACATGAGCACACAGAAATAAGCACATGCCATTAATAAAACAGCCGCATTTAATTCTGACCATAACAATAAACAAGATTAGTTCATTATTTTTCACAAACAAGCATTTGCAACACAAAGCACATATATGAGCACATATATTAGTTTCCCGCGTGTAATGATCTGCAATTTAATCTAGGTTGATTAATAATATTCACTCCAATCACATTAGTATAATTATTTTATTATGGAAGTCTAACTTTGCGAGTTGAAATAAAATTATTTCTAAATCTCGCTCCATCACAGGCTATGGTCAGTTACAAGTCCCATTTATCATATCATATCATATCATATCATATGGTCACTGGGTCTTGATCTCCCCCATGGCCCCCAACGTGTGATTGCCCTAGGTGGGCACCGAGGCTCCCACCTCTGGCCCCGGAGGATGGGGTCCCCCGGGTATGAGAAGGCTCGGGTGAGCATGCAGCCACTCTCTCCTGCTTAGTTCAATTCAGCGGGGGCATGGGGTCCCCGAGGCCCAAGACGGTTCAGGGAGGGGGTTGCACATCCCCTCCCCCATTTTTAGTTCAATTCGACCTTGGGAGATAGGGTCCCTGGTGCCTAATAAGGCTCGGGGAGGGTGTGACTTTCCGGGCCACCTCCTCTTTGTAATTGAATTTGTCCCCATGGGATGGTGTCCCCGGGGCCTAATGAGGCTCGAGGAGGGGGTTGTGCGCCCTCTCCCCTTAGTATATGTTGCTTGGTGGGTGCCCTATATGGGCACCGGGTCACCCAGCTATAAGTTAGAGAGGCCCCAGGGGATGGGGTCTCTGGGGCCACAGTAGGCTCAGGGAGGGGGACCACAGGGCCCTATCCCTTTTTTAAAGGAATTCATCCTTGGGGACTGGGGTCCCTGGGGCCTAATAAGGCTCAAGGAGGAAGGGGGGTTCACGTGGCTTCCATCCCTTTTTTATGAGAATTTGGCAGCAGGGAAGTGGTCATCAGGACCAATTTAAGCTTAGGGAGGGTGGCTGCATCCCCTCTCCCCTTAATATATATATGATTTGGCCCCAGGAGATGGGGGTCCCTGGGATCCGTAGGTCAACCTAGCGCCGTTCATGCCAAAGGCTTTGCATGGCACGCTGTGGGCAGCCTGCAGGGGCTTGACTGGCTTCACCTAAACTTGGAAACTACCCAGAGTTCCTTGCTTCCTTTTTTTGCATAATTCATGTGGCACTCTCAGCATGAAAGGGTATTGTTTAGACTTATACTGGGAGCTTCCTAGTGCCTGGACAAAGTTATACCTCTCTGAAGAGATCATAATAAGAGTGAGACATGTGTGCTTGTATTCATTCCAGGTTGGCTTGGGTGGTATTTTATTAATCCATAGCTGTAATACTGTGCTTGGGATGGTAAAATGCTTTTTTTATTTTTTCAGCTCGGCATGGATGTCACTAGTTAATCCTATGCTTAAAGATTTTGCTGTAAAAATTTCAAAATACTTTGTAATTTTCTAGCTCAATGTGGATGGCACTGTGCTAATCCTATGCCTAAAAACTTTGATAGAAAGAGGTGAGCAGATTCAGAGTGGCGCAGGTGTTGTAGGGTTCTCTATAGGAACTGCTCTCCACCTAAATGTAGAATCTACCAGGAGTTACCTGCTTCTTTTTCACATAATTTATACAGCACTTTAAGCCTGAGAGGGTATTGTTTTGACTTATACTGGGTTCTCCGTTGTGTCTGGACAAAGCTATACCTCTCTGAAGAGCTTATAACAAGAGCGAAAAACATGTCAGGGGTTGCTTTTATTCATTCCAGGTTGGCTTGGGTGGTATTTTATCAATCCAAAGCTGTAATACTGTGGCTGGAGTGGTAAAGCACTAGTGGACTGCATCGAAGGAAGCTCGAACAACTGCAAGCAGATCTTCTCGATCGTTAAGGATTTCACCTCTCCCTCCGCCACCATCACCAACATTGCTGCCTCCCAACTCTGCGGTACAAAAGAGGGTGGTGATGGACGGAGCATCCGAACCAATCAAACACTCACACCCAGTCAAAAGATCTGGGTTTAATCCATCACCGTTCTTTAGCCCACTCCACCACCCCAGTTCAGACATAGCTATATGCAAATCAGTCTGACCCTGTGCCTCATGGGAACAGTCCAGCCCGAACTGCCAAGCCATGCCTTCCCTGGACCGGAAACAAGCTTCTGAGGACCGGTTTCTGGCATTACAGCCATCTTCAGCCCGGCTTGCTTGAATCCAGTGGCAAAGTGAGCAAGGGACTCACGTCTGAGCATACCCTGCCACACTTATGGCGGCCAAAAGCGGTACAAAAGAGGGTGGTGATGGACGGAGCACCCGAACCAATCAAACACTCACACCCAGTCAAAAGATCTGGGTTTAATCCATCACCGATCTTTAGCCCACTCCACCACCCCAGTTCAGACATGGCTATGTGCAAATCAGTCTGACTCTGTGCCTCATGGGAACAGTCCAGCCCGAACTGCCAAGCCATGCCTTCCCTGGACCGGAAACAAGCTTCCGAGGACCGGTTTCTGGCATTACAGCCATCTTCAGCCCGGCTTGCTTGAATCCAGTGGCAAAGTGAGCAAGGGACTCACGTCTGAGCATACCCTGCCACACTTATGGCGCCAAAAAGCGGTACAAAAGAGGATGGTGATGGACGGAGCATCCGAACCAATCAAACACTCACACCCAGTCAAAAGATCTGGGTTTAATCCATCACCGTTCTTTAGCCCACTCCACCACCCCAGTTCAGACATGGCTATATGCAAATCAGTCTGACCCTGTGCCTCATGGGAACAGTCCAGCCCGAACTGCCAAGCCATGCCTTCCCTGGACCGGAAACAAGCTTCCGAGGACCGGTTTCTGGCATTACAGCCATCTTCAGCCCGGCTTGCTTGAATCCAGTGGCAAAGTGAGCAAGGGACTCACGTCTGAGTATACCCTGCCACACTTATGGCGGCCAAAAGCGGTACAAAAGAGGGTGGTGATGGACGGAGCATCCGAACCAATCAAACACTCACACCCAGTCAAAAGATCTGGGTTTAATCCATCACCATTCTTTAGCCCACTCCACCACCCCAGTTCAGACATGGCTATATGCAAATCAGTCTGACCCTGTGCCTCGTGGGAACAGTCCAGCCCAAACTGCCAAGCCATGCCTTCCCAGGACCGGAAACAAGCTTCCGAGGACCGGTTTCTGGCATTACAGCCATCTTCAGCCCGGCTTGCTTGAATCCAGTGGCAAAGTGAGCAAGAGACTCACGTCTGAGCATACCCTGCCACACTTATGGCGGCCAAAAGCGGTACAAAAGAGGGTGGTGATGGACGGAGCATCCGAAGCAATCAAACACTCACACCCAGTCAAAAGATCTGGGTTTAATCCATCACCATTCTTTAGCCTACTCCACCACCCCAGTTCAGACATGGCTATATGCAAATCAGTCTGACCCTGTGCCTCGTGGGAACAGTCCAGCCCAAACTGCCAAGCCATGCCTTCCCAGGACCGGAAACAAGCTTCCGAGGACCGGTTTCTGGCATTACAGCCATCTTCAGCCCGGCTTGCTTGAATCCAGTGGCAAAGTGAGCAAGAGACTCACGTCTGAGCATACCCTGCCACACTTATGGTGGCCAAAAGCGGTACAAAAGAGGGTGGTGATGGACGGAGCATCCGAACCAATCAAACACTCACACCCAGTCAAAAGATCTGGGTTTAATCCATCACCATTCTTTAGCCCACTCCACCACCCCAGTTCAGACATGGCTATATGCGAATCAGTCTGACCCTGTGCCTCATGGGAACAGTCCAGCCCGAACTGCCAAGCCATGCCTTCCCTGGACCGGAAACAAGCTTCTGAGGACCGGTTTCTGGCATTACAGCCATCTTCATCCCGGCTCGCTTGAATCCAGTGGCAAAGTGAGCAAGGGACTCACGTCTGAGCATACCCTGCCACACTTATGGCGGCCAAAAGCGGTACAAAAGAGGGTGGTGATGGACGGAGCACCCGAACCAATCAAACACTCACACCCAGTCAAAAGATCTGGGTTTAATCCATCACCGTTCTTTAGCCCACTCCACCACCCCAGTTCAGACATGGCTATATGCAAATCAGTCTGACTCTGTGCCTCATGGGAACAGTCCAGCCCAAACTGCCAAGCCATGCCTTCCCAGGACCGGAAACAAGCTTCCGAGGTCCGGTTTCTGGCATTACAGCCATCTTCAGCCCGGCTTGCTTGAATCCAGTGGCAAAGTGAGCAAGGGACTCACGTCTGAGCATACCCTGCCACACTTATGGCGGCCAAAAGCGGTACAAAAGAGGGTGGTAATGGATGGAGCATCCGAACCAATCAAACACTCACACCCAGTCAAAAGATCTGGGTTTAATCCATCACCGTTCTTTAGCCCACTCCACCACCCCAGTTCAGACATGGCTATATGCAAATCAGTCTGACCCTGTGCCTCATGGGAACAGTCCAGCCCGAACTGCCAAGCCATGCCTTCCCTGGCCCGGAAACAAGCTTCCGAGGACCGGTTTCTGGCATTACAGCCATCTTCAGCCCGGCTTGCTTGAATCCAGTGGCAAAGTGAGCAAGGGACTCACGTCTGAGCATACCCTGCCACACTTATGGCGGCCAAAAGCGGTACAAAAGAGGGTGGTGATGGACGGAGCATCTGAACTAATCAAACACTCACACCCAGTCAAAAGATCTGGGTTTAATCCATCACCGTTCTTTAGGCCACTCCACCACCCCAGTTCAGACATGGCTATATGCAAATCAGTCCGACCCTGTGCCTCATGGGAACAGTCCAGCCCGAACTGCCAAGCCATGCCTTCCCTGGACCAGAAACAAGCTTCCGAGGACCGGTTTCTGGCATTACAGCCATCTTCAGCCCGGCTTGCTTGAATCCAGTGGCAAAGTGAGCAAGGGACTCACGTCTGAGCATACCCTGCCACACTTATGGCGGCCAAAAGCGGTACAAAAGAGGGTGGTGATGGACGGAGCATCCGAACCAATCAAACACTCACACCCAGTCAAAAGATCTGGGTTTAATCCATCACCGTTCTTTAGCCCACTCCACCACCCCAGTTCAGACATGGCTATATGCAAATCAGTCTGGCCCTGTGCCTCATGGGAGCAGTCCAGCCCGAACTGCCAAGCCATGCCTTCCCTGGACCGGAAACAAGCTTCCGAGGACCGGTTTCTGGCATTACAGCCATCTTCAGCCCGGCTTGCTTGAATCCAGTGGCAAAGTGAGCAAGGGACTCACGTCTGAGCATACCCTGCCACACTTATGGCGGCCAAAAGCGGTACAAAAGAGGGTGGTGATGGACGGAGCATCCGAACCAATCAAACACTCACACCCAGTCAAAAGATCTGGGTTTAATCCTTCACCGTTCTTTAGCCCACTCCACCACCCCAGTTCAGACATGGCTATATGCAAATCAGTCTGACCCTGTGCCTCATGGGAACAGTCCAGCCCGAACTGCCAAGCCATGCCTTCCCTGGACCGGAAACAAGCTTCCGAGGATTGGTTTCTGGCATTACAGCCATCTTCAGCCCGGCTTGCTTGAATCCAGTGACAAAGTGAGCAAGGGACTCACGTCTGAGCATACCCTGCCACACTTATGGCGGCCAAAAGCGGTACAAAAGAGGGTGGTGATGGACGGAGTATCCGAACCAATCAAACACTCACAGCCAGTCAAAAGATCTGGGTTTAATCCATCACTGTTCTTTAGCCCACTCCACCACCCCAGTTCAGACATGGCTATATGCAAATCAGTCTGACCCTGTGCCTCATGGGAACAGTCCAGCCCGAACTGCCAAGCCATGCCTTCCCTAGACCGGAAACAAGCTTCCGAGGAACGGTTTCTGGCATTACAGCCATCTTCAGCCCGGCTTGCTTGAATCCAGTGGCAAAGTGAGCAAGGGACTCACGTCTGAGCATACCCTGCCACACTTATGGCGGTCAAAAGCGGTACAAAAGAGGGTGGGATAGATGGAGCATCCGAACCAATCAAACACTCACACCCAGTCAAAAGATCTGGGTTTAATCCATCACCGTTCTTTAGCCCACTCCACCACCCCAGTTCAGACATGGCTATATGCAAATCAGTCTGACCCTGTGCCTCATGGGAACAGTCCAGCCCGAACTGCCAAGCCATGCCTTCCCTGGACCGGAAACAAGCTTCCGAGGACCGGTTTCTGGCATTACAGCCATCTTCAGCCCGGCTTGCTTGAATCCAGTGGTAAAGTGAGCAAGGGACTCACGTCTGAGCATACCCTGCCACACTTATGGCGGCCAAAAGCGGTACAAAAGAGGGTGGTGATGGACGGAGCATCCGAACCAATCAAACACTCACACCCAGTCAAAAGATCTGGGTTTAATCCATCACGTTCTGCGACAACAATCCAGCGTCTTCCACAGTAAAATCACAAACATCTACAGGAACTTGGAACACCAACCCTACCCCAGTGAACTTGTTGCTAACCCACCGACCACCAACCAAGACGGCCTCCTGACTGAATCAACAACCCTCACCAGAAATGACAAAGCAGCATTTATGAGGACCATCCACTTGGGGGCCCCAACTGACCCATACCCCCACCACAGCTACAAAATGGGAACATCACCAATCAGCACCACCCTGACCCACATCACGAATACCTCCATCACATCCACACTTTCCCGGATGAATTGAAATTTACAGAAATCAACGCCCCCTCAAGTAGCCCACAGCTGACCTAAATCAACTGAGCAACTTCCAACCCATCTCCTTGCTTCCTTGTGTAGCCAACGTGATTGAGAAGGCCATCAACAAGCAACTCACAACCCACCTCTAACTTCACCGTCTTCTAGACAACACTCAATCAGGATTCAGAAAGATCCACAGCACCGAAACAGCACTCATCGTGGGTTCTGTGACATTCAAATCATCCTAGATCAAGGAGAAACAGCAGCCCTCATCCTTCTCGACCACTCGGTGGCCTTCGACACTGTCTACCATAACACCATCATCAGAAGACTCCATGAGATTGGCATACAATGATCCGCTCTCAATTGGATCTGTTCCTTCCTCATGGGAAGAACCCTTAGGGTCAGGCCTCCACCCTTCACATCAGAGACCAAGAAATTGATATGCAGAGGTTGCCAGGGATTGTCCCTCAGCCCCACCCTTTTAAAAATGTAGTTGACACTGCTCGCCAACATCATCTGATCACAAGAATTCACCTTCATCTCCTAGGCGATGACACTCAACTCAGCCCCTTCCTGACAGACAAAACATCCACCGCCAGAACCAACTTCACCGACTGCATGACCATGGTAGCAGACTGGATGCGCACCAACTGCCTTGTCTTCAGCAACAAGACCTCCCCATTGGATTCCACCTGGTGTCTGTCAGAGCTAGGACCAACACCCACACCCACAGACTGCACAAGAAATCTAGGGCTCATCCTAGATAACAAGCTCGACATGATGGCTCAAATCAATGCAGTGTACACCTCCTGGTTCCACATCCTACGCATGCTGCAAAAAATCTTCAAATGGTTGCCTCAGAACACCAGACAGACCTCACGCAAGCCCTCATCACCAACAGACTGGGCTACGGAAACACTCTCTATGCCGGAATCTCCAAACAACTCGTACACAGACTCCAGACCATTCGGAACATCGCTGCAAGACTAATACTCAACCTCCCACGCTTCACCCACATCACAATGCACCTCAAGAAGCTTTACTGGCTCTCCATTCACAAGTGCAGCCAATTCAAACTTCTCATGCATACATACAAAGACCTACACAACACAGGATCAGAATACCTGAACAGCCACATACACTTTCACCATCCCACCAGACACCTAAGCTCTGCCTCACTCTCACTCGCACACATTCCCCGCATCTACCAAAGGAAAACTGTTGGTCGCTTATTTTCCTACATTGCACCCAAGATATGGAACACATCAGAGCCTCCTCCTCACTTCTTGAGTTTTGCAAGACGCTTATGACCTGCCTCTTCGTATAAGCACCTTGGGGACCACAAACCACCACACCTGCCCAAGCTCCTGGATACTTTCTCAGGCGATTTGTGCTCCAAACAAATCAATATAACATAACATAACATAGTGTAAAAGGATTTTGTAATTTTTTCAGCTCGGCACGGGTGGCATTAGCTAATCCTATGCTTAAAGACAGCTGTAAAAATGGCATTTGACAGTTGACTGACATAATATCAACTCTCAAAATATCGCCATACAAAAATATCGATGTCAAGAATATCGTCATCCTATACTTATAATGGTAAGTACAAACATATTGAGAAAACAAATATTGATGTAATTAATATTGTTGTATTAAATGTTTTTTAAATATATATAAAATATTAAATATAATAGTAACATTATTTTAAAAATAGATTTAATATATATTTTAACAAATATAACAAATAAAATTCATTTAAAAAAGTTGAACACTTATTTAATTATTCAACAACTATTAAACTAATCATTTCACTTTATATTGTAATTTCAAATGTTTTAAATAATATAGAAATATATTTATATACACAGACACCAATAACATCAAATCTTTAAAAAACAAACCGGTCTAATTAAATAAAAAAAGTAAACAACTTAAAATTCATACAATTTGGGAAAAGTAATTTTACACATTAAAAACATTAATAATTAAAAATCTAGTTGTAAATAAACAAATAAATACTATAAATTATAACAATATAAAATAAATAAATAAATAAATATAATACATATACTATTCCCACTACAATTTATAAAAAACTACGCAAACTATTTTAGTTAATATATAAAAAATGTACTACTTCACGCAGCACAAAAATAACAAAAGTGGGTAAAATTACAAATCTCCATCTGGTAAATGAAACAGTAGTAAAAGTGTTTGATTGCGTATAGGTAATATTTACTATACCCATTCCAGCCAGTACAATAGTAGGGACACTGTTGGAGTGTGGAGGGGTAGAATTTACTATTCCAACTCCAAGCAGGACAACAGTGGGGTAAGTGTTGGATTGCAGAGGAGTAAAATATATATATCTTTTTTTAAATCTTTTTATTTGCAAAAACTCAGGCAAAGAAAAATATATTTAATATTACATTTAAAAAAACATATTACAATCTTAAATACATATCACAAATACCTACAAATATTATTATAAATAAAATACAAAAATAATTTTCATACAAATTAATATTTTTCTTTATAAATTATTTATTGACAAAAAGTATTTATTGCATACATTTAATTTAGTTACTTCCTACCCTATAGCCCCACAAAACTCACAACCTGCACCTAAAACATACCCTAAAAAAAGTTTGCACTTTAAATGTAAAAAATTATCAACAACCGAATTATCATTAATTAAATAGTAATTATTAATTAATTATAATTAATGTACTTCCCACAATATGCCCCCACAAAGCACACAACACACTCATAAAATGTAACAGAAGATTATTGATACAACTAACATACTTAATTATCAAATAATATTAATTTAAAAAATATTAACTACTTACAATTGATTTACTTCCCACTCCATACCACTACAAAATCCACAACCCAGATCTAAAATCTAAAGATTCTTTTTTATATCACTATCAACATATGTAATTATCAATTAAACCAATATTATCATTTAAAAACAAAGGGCCTGATTACGATGTTGGGCGGACGTGGTCTCGGGACCAACCAACCATTCCAACACCGCCATCACAATGGGACCTCACATGGTGCTGTCGCATACTCCCATTTCCCTGTGGGAGCTTGCGCTGTGTCCGTAAACCGGCCGTAGCACAAGCTCCCATGGAAAGATGTGAGATTCTGGAAATCCCCCACTCGGTGCAGTGATTAACAGGAGGGCACCATAGGTACCCCCTCAGCCCCCAACTGGAGGCTATGGTGGAATGGGGGGGGCCTGCTAGGGGCCTCCAAAGTCACTTTCCGACAGGCTTTTCATGTCGGAAAGCCCGACATGGGAAGCCTGTCAGAAACCAACATCATACTCCCGACGGCAGAAATGCTATCCTCAGGAATTACGTTGGGGACTTCGACCGGCAAACAGGCTCCTTGAGCACATCGGAATCTAGCCGGAATGACCATCCGGTTTCAATTCCAACCGCCTACATTGGTATTAGGTGGTCGGAATTGAAACCGTAGATGGCGGTCGGAAAGCATCCAACCTGCAGTCGGAAGCTTTTCGACCAACATCATAATAGGGCCCTAAATATTAATACATTAAAATTAATTACATTCCCACCCTTTACCCCTATAAACCTCACACCTAAAAAAAATATTTACACAATAAACACAATTAATTATCAATTAATCAATAATGTTTTACAACTAATTATTAATCAACTTTAAAAAAATGACTTCCCACCCTTATCCCTATAACCCCACAACCCACAACTAAAACAAATACAAATGACAAAATGAACATAATTTTCAATTAATTAATTAATAATAATTAACAACTAATTATTAAATAATTAAAAGTAAAATACTTCCCACCCATTACGCCTATAAATCCCAAAACCCACACATAAAATTTACATAAACAAAATTTATAGCACAATTAACATAATTAAATATTAATCAAATAAATAATATTAAGTAAAAAATAATCATTAATTTATTATAATTAAATTACTTCTCATGCTATACCCCTATAAACCCATAAACTGCTACAGAAATAAAAAAGGCAAAATGTAATTAAATTAAATTAACTAACTGACAAATATATTAAAAAACATAAACAATAATTATACAAATAAAATTACATCATATGCATTTAAAATATATACTAAAATACATAACAATCATTTAAAAACGATATTTTAAACAACTATATTTTTGCAATCTATATTAATGACTTTGATATTTTGAATATCGATTACCTTAAAATCGATATTCTTGCCATCAATATTCTTGCTGACGATATTTTCATATCACAATATTTTTGACTCCATATTTTTGTATGGCAATATTATTTTTTCAATATTTTGTCTGAATACCGGTCCTATGGATCGCTGTAGTCACGGTGGTGGTGCAGGCACTGTAGCACTGGCGGTCCAACAGCCATAGTACAAGTTGGGCAGTCAAACCGCCATGGGACTGCTGCAATGGCAGTGTTGCGTTGGTCTTGGGGAATCAGTATGCTTGCCGGTGCCACTTTGACACTCCCAAGCATATTACGAGTTTCCTTTCCACCACAGTTTTCATGGCGGTGAGTCAGCCGTGTAAACTGTGGTAGAGAGGAAACAAAGGGGGCCCCTGTTGCCTCAGGGCCATGGTGTGCATGCCAGGGGGCACTTGTTGTGCCCCTTGTGTGCATGCACCTCAGTTCCTGCACAGCATGAACTGCAGAGTCCATGCCATGCAGGAACTGTCTTTGACGCTCCCATTATCGTGCTCTTTTTCAGAGGCACCGCCGTGGGTTCACCAAAGAAACACACACCAGACACAAAAAATCTGGTGGGCGGTAATCACAGGGCTTTAGCGGTGTAGGAGTGAGGCAACAGCATGGCAGCCCTACTCCCACACCACCTAGGTTGTAATCCTATGCCTAAAAACTTTTCTAGAAAAGCAGGCATATGAAGTGAGCAGATTCAGAGTGCCGCTGGTGTTGTAGGGTGCTCTAAATAGGAACTGTTCTCCAGCTAAACTTGAGAACTACCCAGAGTTCGTTGCTTCCTGTTCTGCATAATTTATGCGGCACTCTTCCTGAAAGGACATTGTTTTTGTTTTGAGGTTCGTGTGTGTACACACAATGAAAGGACCTGTAGTGAGGCAAAAGAAAAACAGCACACCACCTGATTAGCCCTTCACATTAGTTTTATACAGAGGTACTCCTCCTCCCTGTACTCAGCTGCCAGGAGTACCACTGCAGACATATGCAGAATTAGTCCATAAATCCAATTGGGGGAGAGCACACTTCAAAGTGTAATGAAGTAATGAAAAGTCAAAATTTCAAATTCCTCTTAATTCTTCATCAAAAAACACATAACAGCCAACGTGTCTCGCTCTTTTTGACAATGCAGAACTTCTTCAAGAAAGTGTAGTAGGATCAAAACAAACCACAGCGTATGAAGAAAAGGGAAAAATAGCTAAAAAATAAACACTTATAGGGGTTTTGCCTTTCCGCCAAAAATGGTGGACATGATTGCCTAGGCTCCACAGGGATTCACAACAAAATCCGCCTGGCCATTTATTCTGGACCCTGGACGAGTGTTTAGCAGGGACATATATCTTTTCCAACAACCAATATTTTTCTCCCCTTTCCCACACACCCAGCTCCAACACATCATCCCCCAGGGACACACCTCAGACTGGCACACCGGACTTGGGCTGGCTGAAGCACCGCAGGGCTGCTGCTCTCTGAGACTGTCAGTCCTGCTATGCCCCAGGCAACCAATCCAACGTAGACCCAGACCCTACTAACAACTCCTTTGGGTGGCCCTGAGTGCAGGAAGGCGTGGCCTGCCAGTGGAAGACAGCACATCAACTGCTGAGGTTCGTAGCCTGACTGCAGAAGCTCTAAGAAGGCGATGGCTCCTGAACAAAGGTCCTGCTGCTGGAGGGTGGATTCTTCCCCCCACCAGAGATGCTGCACCTCCCCCCAGCCTCTCTCATATGGAGGCAGGAGTGAGGTACCATCCCTCTGGTCCCAGTCCCTCCAGCGAGGATGGCCAGAGTCCTGATGTATTGATGGGTGCATTGGAGGCTATCGGACATCTGGCACCACATACACGCTATCCTCCGAGTACTCCTTCTGCTTCTCCGCCATGATCTTCACATCTGCCTTGACATGAAATATGGCAGTGAGTGTCTCCTCCCCTAAATTTGCAGTGCTCAGTATCTGGGGAGGACATACTCAGGCTAAAACCCACTGGTGTGGTGCGGATCGCGTGGCGAAGCTGGAGACCCACAATCTTTACAATTGAAACGGTATTAGAAGACCATGTGTATAGGGAGACAAACGGGACTGGATGCCTCTAAAACCGTGATAGACCGCTTACGACATCAGAAAACCTATTGTGACAGATTTTTCCACCATGGAAAGTCAACTGCTAGTATCTGACCAATTGGTCAACAAAGCAGCTAGTGACATTGGACACCATAAACAACCGATGTGATGACACAGCAAGCTAACTCATCACGACTACAAAAGTTACTCAATCACACGTCATGCAGAAGGAGACATGACTGGAAGATTACTGACTTTGCTCCTCTGCTTTGACCAGCAACGAGCTCCCATCACTTCAATCTGAGATGCGGATGGGTGCCTCATCCACAACCAACTTGGCATCAATGAGGCCTTTTGAGATAATTATGCATCCCTCTAAGCCTGTACCCTGGGTCCCGCCCCTGAGGCTATTGAAGAATACCACAGCATGATTGATCTCCAGTGCCTGACCGCTGAACAACTTGAAGATATGGGTGGCCCTGTCACACCACAAGATGTACAGAAAGTGATAATGTCTTAGCCACTAGCAAAACTAAGTCCCAATGGTCTATCCGCAGAGTTCCATAAGGCGTACTCGGGGAGGCTTGCCCCTGCGTTGATGAAGCTATGCTCTGCTGGAGCAGCAGCTGGCCTCATTAAGGGAGGCACTTTTGGTCCCCCTCCACTCCCCAGTGGGTACTGGTGAGACAGAAGACTATCATCCCCTGTCGGTTTTAAATGACAGCTACAAAATAATGAGCAGAAGCCATTGCCAGACAAATCATGGAGGTCCTCCTGGACTTCGCTCACCTAGCTTTATGCCAGGCCACAACCCATCTCCCAATGTTCGCTGCCTTTTTCATATCCTGAACTCTAATTTGAATGGAAAGGCCAGACCAGTGATAGTACCCATTGACCCGTTGAAGGCCTTTGACACCCTTAACTGGGCTTACTTGTTTGCAATGAGGTTGAAACTTTGTCTCCCTGTTTTGGTATTAGGATGGACTAAAATCCTGTATACTAACCCAGTGGCCAGAGTAAAGACCGGGCTGGTCATCTCAGAACCAATGGGCGGGCCGGCAGGGTGGCACCCTATCGCCTCTTATTTGCTTTAGTTATGGAGCCCCTGGCAACCAGACTCTGTGAAGAAGGCAACGGTTTGGCATAGAAACGGGGGAATTTACCACGTAGTCTTGCTTTACGCGGATAACTTCCTGATTTACCTGGGACACTTGACCTGACGTGAACTCTGCCCTAGAGAGCTTGAAGAGTTTGGGCGCATAATGGAATTACAAGTTAACTGAGCAAAGTCCTGTATGTTTCTTGTCAAACCAGATGACACAAATGCACCACTAAAACTCTGGGACAAATGATTCCGGTGGAAGCCTTGCTCCTTCAAATACTTAAGTGTCAAGTTCTCCCAGAGCTCCAGGACATCATTGATGCTAATATCAGGAACATTATGTGGGTAATTAAGAATAGCATGTCATTCTGGAAGAAGCTATCCTTGGGCATAATGGACAGATTGGCCATCACAAAGATGGAAGTACTTCCCAGATTACTTTATCACTCAGCAAGCCTACCTTTTTGAAATCCCCCCAAAGGCTTCCAGGACCTCAACTCCCTGGTGACCCCCCTGATAGCAACACTGGGAGATGAAGGGTTGTGCTTTACACTCCACCGCTCCGCACAACTAAAGTGGGACTGTTGGCTCCTAGATTTGCCTATTATTATGCGGTGGCTATAGCTTGCAACCAAACGGCCTAAGAGATTAAATGGGCATAGCGTCTTGCCAGCCGAATGACTTGCAAAAACTATTATTATCCAGGTATCCCTAGAGGGAGAAGGACTTATCAATTGTAGTAGCAACCATCCAGCAACGTTGGAATAGGGGATAGTGGGGCCTCCATACCAAACAGAGGTTCTCTCCAGAAACCTTGTTGAAAGTACTCATGGGGGGGACCATTCTCTGAGTCCTCCATCTGGAAACAACATGGCTTATCCATAGTGAGGCACTTCTATGGAAGCTGGCAACTACGGCCTTACAGAAAATGGTATGGCAACATATGGGAACCCACCCGGCCTGTATATAACGTATGGGAGACTGATAGAAACCATCCATGGTGCTTGGAGTCTAAGAACAGATACACACTGACCCCACTATTGATGTTGGGCAATGGGCATAAAGTGGTTACTTCACTCTATAGGGCTTTCCAAGTTGACGTAGATGGGGACCACCACACCCTCAGGACCAAATGTGCCTCCACGCCACACCCTTTCTCCGCAGTCCCTCGAACTTTATGCCGGAACTAAAGGCTATATGCACTATGTTTATTATGTTGTTAATTGCATATTTTATGCTTTATAAGTAGGGCTCCCGGTTTTCCATTTAAACTGATTCTTGCATATAAATACAGACGGAAAACAAGTTTTCCTTTGTCTGTATTTATATGTAAAAACGGGAAAATACTAGTTCATTTTGTGACGCTGCCGTGCTCCAGCAGAGAGTTTCAAAACAGGGTACGGTGATTGCTCACAGAGTAAGTATCGCCTCTGGTGTAATAAGTATTTACAACAAAGCCTCGTTAGCAAGTGAATGGTCTTTTAAAGACCTGTGAAGTACTCGGGTGCGGCTGGCAGCTCAGAAACTGTGTGTGTGCCCGGGAAGCTGTCTCAGTCCGGGCTGACACACACGACGTAGGGGGGAGGTATTGTGGAGCGGTCCCGCTGCGTCTATAACGTCAAGCTTATCCCTCAACGCTACCTTAGCTTCAGTTCTGGAACTGTACGCCTGCCAAGTAGGGCAAAGTTCAAGTGAAGAAAGTGAACTCTGTAAACAGAAAACTATGTCAGCGTAACTCCTCTGGTTGTGCAGTTCACGCGGTTTGCACACAGTGTGCCCTTCTGTTACCATTCCAGACCCTTATCTATGCAGATTTTCATAAAATACAAAACACACAAGGTAGAAACTAAATTGCACAGAGGGGGGCGTGAACTCTGGCCTACTGGATACATTCTCTAATGGTGTGTCCCTTTTTCATAATAATTCATAAATTGGATTCGACCATCACTTGTATGTTGACTTCGGTAAAGCTCATCCATCTATCAGGAAGCAGGTGTTTTCAAAAACATGAAGTTGATGAAAATTATCTTCACTCTGACAATATCTTACCTGGCGCAGCAGTCCAACTGCCTGATTCTATATGCTATTTACTGAAATGACGTGGGTTTGCATCAATTCCATAATTCATTTCAACAAAACTGACGGCTTTCCAAAGACTGTTATGATCAACTAAAATTATACCTGAGAAGGCACAATTCTATGAACGGTGCAAGGATTTATAAAGTCCCAGGCAAATATGTATCATTCCCCACTCCTGACAAAAGGGTAATATTTAGCTGTGACATTCTTTCCCATGCTGCCTCCTGCTGGTGGTACGGTACCTTAACTTGCTTCAAGAAAGTGCATACACCTAAGTAATTTTTACTGGGTTCCAGCTTTGTATCATATATGTTAAATTATTAAATGAAAAACACACTCAAGAAAAATATTGTTCTTGGATCATGCATTAACCCTTCAATAATTAGGACAATCCAAAAACACTTGGCTTAAAGGGGTCTAAAATCTTTTGTAAAAAGTAAGAAAAAATAAATGGAGGGGCTTAAAGGTTTTGCTTAGAAGCCCACCCCTGGTGCCGATTTATACTCTACTGTGAACAGAGTTCAGTCAAACCTGTACTGTTAAAATGGGGTTTCTTTTTTTGCTTAGTGCATCCCTTTCCCCTGTGTGTCTGGCCATAATAATTACGCCCAGGATCTCAAGCTGACAATGGCAAAAACTAAAATATAAACAACCATGGAATTACAAGGAAAAAGTAAAATGCAAGCCACCCTCACTGTGCAATCTGTGTCAGTTAGGGTATGGAAAATCCCGATATTCTTCCCCATTCAAAAATGAGAACATGCAGTTTAGAAAGCAGTGTTGGGGACAGATAGACGTGTTTTTTCAGGCAGCATATTACTCATGTCTAATGCATAATTTGAATTGAGTTGCTTCCAGGTGTTTATAGTGGAGCACAATTGGGTTGTATCTGAAGGCAGTGTGAGGTTCACTCAGTGGGGTAGTATGGTGTTTAGTGTGGGAGAGGATGTGGCACTCTGTGCCAATGACAGAAACTGCAAGGCTCTGAGACAAATGGCTTTTGATAGCACTTTTAGCCATATATTTGGGACATTCTGCGAATGGCAACGTTTTCAGATGAATGTATTGTTTTGGCCAATAACAAACGAGTGCATGTGTGCATTGTCAATTTAAATAAATGTGGAAAAATACTACCTGCAGCGTCGTCTTTTACTTGTGGGAAAAATAAATGTGGATAAATACAGATAAAATGCCTAAAAAATAAATATGGATAAATACAGGCAAATATGGCAAAAAAATAAATACCATAAAACCGGGAGACCTATTTATAAGCCAACAAAAATAATTATTTGTAAATAAACATTTACATATGAAATCTAATCTAATACTTAAAGAAAGGTAAGAAGCAAAAATTTATGAAATGAAGTTTTATATTAGGTAGGAACAGAGAAGAGACTTTCGTAAGCCACAATCCCATACTGAGCACATAACCTCCACTCTTCCTGCCAAGTCCCCTAGTTTGATACAGAATTTTTCTTTGTAAATTTTGGTTACAAAAACTTGGGGGAATATTAGCAAGAACCTTGTAAACATTATCACCGTTTTAGCGGCAGGAAACTGCCGCTAAAACGGCGATAATGGCCTTGCTAATATGTGTTATAGAATTCCAATAGAATCCCAGGTTAGATATGCAGGACATCTAACCTGGGTTTGCATTGGAATTCTATAACGCATATTAGCAAGCCCATTAGTGCTGTTTTAGCAGCAATTTCCTGCTGCTAAAACGGCGATAATTTTAACGAGGTTCTTGCTAATATGCCCCTTAATTTCCCTTGCAGAATGTGGGGAAGTAGGAATTATGGCAAGCTAGCTCCGTTTTTTTAATGCCCTGAGCCTGCTGTCCTTCCGAGTTCAGGAAATTGAGTTTCTTTAAATTGGGTTACAGTCACTTTTGTTATTTACATGATTAGAAATGCAAGAATTGTAGCATGAAGCACCTATATGAAAAACAAGTTACTAATGCTGAATGTCTTTGTGGGTGCAATAACAAAGGAGAAAACTAATCTCAGGTGTCTAGTTCTCCCACGTCCCACTATTGACAGACCCCTTTCTCTCTGGGTATGGGTTTCGATTTATGAGCAGCAGTTTTTTTCAAGCCCGTGTGTGGTTGGAGTTTATCTCTGCTTTGAATTTTTTTATTTTCTTTGAATTTTCTTTTCTTTTAATTTTTTTCAAAGATTACAAATGCTCTGAATAGTCTTGAATGGTGCTGCAGCAGGTGTCTTTCCCAATCGTTTATCTAGTGCTAGTTTTGGGTGATGTTCTAAGTCCCTGGCACTCCATATCTTTCTTGCGGGGTTCTCTTTGGGTGCTGCTGCTGCTCCAGGACAACTGTTGGGCTGTGAATTCCTGTTCTAGCGAAGAGTTGTTGTGATTTGCCTATTTGGTCTGTCAACATTGGGCAGTGAAGGGCGGCGTTTGGGGCTTTAGACTTCATAGTGAAACAGAATTTACAGATATAATCTCTCTTGGAAAATAGACAGATTTACCGATTGCTATTGCTATACAGGTTATTTCATCTAACTTCCAAACAAAAGAAGATATCCCATTCCAACACTGGTGGAATTTAATGTGCTGCAATCACAGATTAGATACATATCACCTTCATGCAACCTCTTTAGCAATCAAATGGGATAGATTGTGGCCTCCTGTTACTAATTATTCAAGATAGACTTCACATTGTTTCATTTGAACCATTTAACATGTTTTTATTAGTGACGTTTCGGTTGCTCTTATATGGTTCATAGCATTTATGTATAATTGTTATAACTAGTGGATAGTATCTTCGATTTTATAAGTAAATAATTCAACTGTCATAATATGTCAATACCCCTTTCCTCCTTCTTTCTGTCGTCTTTAGTTTTTATTTTTAAAACTCTTTCTTACCTTAGTAAGATCAATGTAATTGGCGCCTATTTATTTTACCTTTTACTCCATTACTTGATTGTTGATGTATATATATATATATATATATATATATATGTATATATATATATATATATATATATATCACAAACGCCTGGAGCTTCTAGGAGGCACTCAACAGTTCTCCGCCCTCCGGGCTTTTCTCTTCAGCGCATTTCGCCTTCTTGCATTAAAATTTGCCCGACGCGTTTCAGGGAACTTGTCCCATCCTCAGGGGCTGCCGACATGGAGCACTCGTTGGGCGTCTCCAATTTCACGGATTCTTTTTGCACTAGCAGGCGGCTGACCCTGTGGCAGGGGGTTCGCGCCTGTAGCTAAAGGAAGCTGCACCACTTGACTTGTTTCCAGGAAGAGACGCTGTTTTAGTTAGCGCTCCTGCACAAAGCGCAGAGGCGCGCTTTTAATTTTCCCTGCTCACCTCTTCCCTCACGGAATCCTGACGCTCACTCTCCACTCCTTCTGAGCGCACCGGCACGGCACAGCGCTGAACACAGCGGCGGCTCGCAGCGGCTGGGGCCGACATCTTGCATTGGGCTGCTCGGGTGAGGCGAGGCCACGGCCATCTTGGCCACACCCCCACGAGTACCGCCCCTACTTAGGAGCTCAGTTCTTCGCAAACCTTTGGCACTAGCAGGCGGCTGACCCTGTGGCAGGGGGTTCGCGCCTGTAGCTAAAGGAAGCTGCACCACTTGACTTGTTTCCAGGAAGAGACGCTGTTTTAGTTAGCGCTCCTGCACAAAGCGCAGAGGCGCGCTTTTAATTTTCCCTGCTCACCTCTTCCCTCACGGAATCCTGACGCTCACTCTCCACTCCTTCTGAGCGCACCGGCACGGCACAGCGCTGAACACAGCGGCGGCTCGCAGCGGCTGGGGCCGACATCTTGCATTGGGCTGCTCGGGTGAGGCGAGGCCACGGCCATCTTGGCCACACCCCCACGAGTACCGCCCCTACTTAGGAGCTCAGTTCTTCGCAAACCTTTGGCACTAGCAGGCGGCTGACCCTGTGGCAGGGGGTTCGCGCCTGTAGCTAAAGGAAGCTGCACCACTTGACTTGTTTCCAGGAAGAGACGCTGTTTTAGTTAGCGCTCCTGCACAAAGCGCAGAGGCGCGCTTTTAATTTTCCCTGCTCACCTCTTCCCTCACGGAATCCTGACGCTCACTCTCCACTCCTTCTGAGCGCACCGGCACGGCACAGCGCTGAACACAGCGGCGGCTCGCAGCGGCTGGGGCCGACATCTTGCATTGGGCTGCTCGGGTGAGGCGAGGCCACGGCCATCTTGGCCACACCCCCACGAGTACCGCCCCTACTTAGGAGCTCAGTTCTTCGCAAACCTTTGGCACTAGCAGGCGGCTGACCCTGTGGCAGGGGGTTCGCGCCTGTAGCTAAAGGAAGCTGCACCACTTGACTTGTTTCCAGGAAGAGACGCTGTTTTAGTTAGCGCTCCTGCACAAAGCGCAGAGGCGCGCTTTTAATTTTCCCTGCTCACCTCTTCCCTCACGGAATCCTGACGCTCACTCTCCACTCCTTCTGAGCGCACCGGCACGGCACAGCGCTGAACACAGCGGCGGCTCGCAGCGGCTGGGGCCGACATCTTGCATTGGGCTGCTCGGGTGAGGCGAGGCCACGGCCATCTTGGCCACACCCCCACGAGTACCGCCCCTACTTAGGAGCTCAGTTCTTCGCAAACCTTTGGCACTAGCAGGCGGCTGACCCTGTGGCAGGGGGTTCGCGCCTGTAGCTAAAGGAAGCTGCACCACTTGACTTGTTTCCAGGAAGAGACGCTGTTTTAGTTAGCGCTCCTGCACAAAGCGCAGAGGCGCGCTTTTAATTTTCCCTGCTCACCTCTTCCCTCACGGAATCCTGACGCTCACTCTCCACTCCTTCTGAGCGCACCGGCACGGCACAGCGCTGAACACAGCGGCGGCTCGCAGCGGCTGGGGCCGACATCTTGCATTGGGCTGCTCGGGTGAGGCGAGGCCACGGCCATCTTGGCCACACCCCCACGAGTACCGCCCCTACTTAAACGGGCCACCATGTGTCAGCGCAGCGGACGAGCGCAGCGGGCGCGACGGAGGCGCGCCGGAGTTGCGCCTGAGTTAAGCCCGTCTGCGCCCGTCCGCGGCCGACCGGGACCCGGGCCTACTCCCCCTGGCCACTTTTTAAAATACTCGTCGCTGGAACTTCTAAACCTACGCCCTTACACTCTCCAGGGTTCCTGCAAGCACTCTCTTGCCCCACGTACATTGACTTGCATTCAACGTTTGGGTCTTTCCTCTTTCCCCACTTCTGTGCCTCATGCCCAGGCTTTAATTCAACCCCTTCCTGAGCCTCAATCTGCATCTACGGCAAAGCACAGTTTACGCTGTTACTACCTCAATACTCGGTCCCTGGTTAAAAACCAAATAGACATTTTTCTTTTCTTGGAGGAGGTAAAACCCGACATTTTCTTATTAGCTGAAACCTGGCTAACCCTTCACTCCCTCCCCGATGTACTTGTTGCACTGCCCGCAGAATATTATATCTTGACAGCCAACCGTACACCTGGGAGGGCGGGAGGTGGAGTAGCAGCTATAATTCTGAAATCTCTCCATGTCAGGGAATTACCTTCCTTGACTCTTCCGGATACCGAGAACCTAGTGATTAACCTTGACACTGAAAGTGGGTCCCTTATTTTGGTTCTTATTTACCGGCCTCCCCAATATATGGCCAATTATCCATCTCTCCTGGCGGAGCAGCTGGCTTCATACGTAGTCAGCCACTCTAAAATCATCCTCATTGGGGACCTAAATTACTGGTTCGACAGCACAGACATAGACACTCAAGCTGCTGAACTGAAAGACCTGCTTACAGATCTCAATCTAAATCAGCAAATTAATGTACCTACTCACCAGAAAGGCCACAGCTTGGACCAGATTTGGACGCATAATTTATCTTTATCCGACCCAGTTATCAGCCCTTGTATATGGTCGGACCATTTTACTATCTATTTTACACTAGAAACACGTGGAAATGTCAGATCCAAGCCATGCAAGAGCAAAGAATTCCGCAAGTGGAAAACCATGGACCTTCCAGGATTTATTGACGTTTTAAGTAAAACCGTACCACCACCGTACGATGACCTGGACACCAGTGAGAGAGCGCTGTCTAACTGGCTACTCAACGCAGCTGACCTCTCAGCCCCCCTGGTACTGGTCCCTAATATCAGAGGGAATGAAGCTCACAAATGGTTCTCCCAAGAACTGAAAGAACTTAAACTGGGGGTCCGACAGAAGGAACGGAAATGGAGACAAGGTTACTCCTCTCAAGCCAGGATAGTGTACTGTACCGCAAGAAAGGAGTACCAAAAAATCTTGCTCCAACATAAATCCAACTACTTCTCCCAAAAAATTTTAACTTCTTCAAACAAAACTAAAGTTGTTTTTAATATAGTCAATGAGCTCTGTGACGATGACAGGACAGCTCTCTCAATAGTTCCTACCCAGAAGTTGTGTAACTCTCTGAATGAATTTTTCAGAGAAAAGATTGTAACTATAAAACGCAACATTGCTAGCTCTCCTAAATCGTCCCCTTTGGATGATATTTTTAATAACCCTATTACATTAGATACCCTTCCTGCCATAGACCCTAAAATCTTTTCCACTCTCTTGGCACGGGTCAAGTCTGGTTCACCCGATGACATTTGCCCACCCCACATTTTCGCAGAGATTGGGCACTCTATTCCTCATGGGATCCTCCCTTTGCTCAACGACTCTCTTGACCAGGGAAAGGTCCCCGCAGGGTTCAAACATGCTCTATTGATTCCCCTGATCAAAAAACCCGGTCTTGATCCTCTTGATCCTTCTAACTATCGTCCGATATCCTTGTTGCCATTCCTTTCCAAAATCCTGGAGGCACATGTTGCTAGTTGTCTCTCTCACTTCATTGAATCTACTGGATACCTGGAGCTTAATCAAGCTGGGTTTCGACCGGGGCACTCAACCGAGATGGTGACACTGGCGGTCCAGAATGTACTTAGATGCAATGCAGACAAGGACATTCCCCAAGCACTGGTACTTCTTGACCTGTCGGCCGCATTCGACACGGTCGACCATACTATCTTGGTCGACCGTGTCGAACAGGCTGGCCTGAGAGGCTCGGCACTTAGATGGCTGAAGTCATTTATCTCGGAACGCACCCAGGCAGTGAGATTAGGAACCTTTACAGCCCCTAAAATCAAAAATGAATGTGGAGTCCCTCAGGGCTCGTCTCTGTCCCCACTTTTATTTAATTTGTATTTACGACCCTTGCTATTCTCATTAAAAAAGTTCAGAGCCTTAATTTTTAACTACGCAGATGATCTGCAATTGATCTTCTGTTTAGACACACCTGGCGCGGTCACCGAATTTCGGGAGACCATGGTTCACATTCAGAGATGGATGGGCCTAAATCACTTAAAACTCAACCCAGGCAAAACTGAATTGATTTTGCCTGGGAAGAGTGCACTGTACTGGGGACCACATTTCTGGCCTCCAGAAATGGGTGACCCCCCGGCTAAGTCCCAAACAGTTAAGAGCCTTGGAATTTCTTTTAATGAAGATCTATCGCTCAAAAATCAGGTAGGGACTGTGGTATCTGCAAGTTTCTTTCAACTTCGCAAGATTAAGAAGATCGCCCACCTTTTAACCCACCCTGCTCTGATTCAGGTCATTATCGCTCTTGTGTTGTCCCGTCTGGACTATTCCAACAGTCTGTACTTGGGTCTTCCAGCGGGGCAGCTCAAGAGACTTCAACTGGTCCAAAACCAAGCGGCCAGGTTGATCTGCAAGATCCCTAAGTGGCAGTCCATTAGATCAGGACTGGCCAGTCTCCACTGGTTGCCAGTAGCGCAGAGAGCAGCTTTTAAAGCAGGATGCATTATCTTCAGGGCTCTACAAGGTAAGGGTCCCGGATTTATTAGCAGCCTGCTTGTTAGTTACACTCCCTCTCGCGCTCTCCGCTCAGGTCAAAAGAACCTGTTAGTGGTGCCGCGAATCAGGAAACAACGCCAAGGAGGTGGATCTTTCCATTTTTTGGCCCCCTCCCTGTGGAACTCTTTGCCATTGCCGTTAAGGCTCCATGAAGATCTGTTAGCCTTCAGACAGGCTTTTAAAACTTGGCTCTTCAAGCAAGCTTACCCTTAGTTAATCCCGTTTTCTTTTTTCTGTTACATGTTATGTTGTGCCAGTTTTCCACAGCGCCATGAAGCCTATGGGCGTACGTGCGCTTAATAAATTTAATTTAACATAACATAACATAACAAATCTCCTGGTAGGCGTGGTTTCAATCCCATTTCGTACCAAGCATTTCTGGGATTTGTAGTCCGTTTTGGATGCCTCTTTGTGTGTTATGCTTGTGAGTCAAGTCGAGTGTTCAATGTCAATTGGGGCACATATTCATTTCCTTTAGTAGGTCGCATTTGAGGTTCCATGCGCTGTACGGAGCTCCTCTGTAAAAGGGCGGAGAACTGTTGAGTGCCTCCTAGAAGCTCCAGGCGTTTGAGGTGATATATATATATATATATATATATATTCACGCTCCAAGGTTGTCCACCTTATGAGTAGCACGTGAGCAGCAGCTTTATTTATGTGTAGGTGAGGACGGGCCCACTCGTGGAGTCCATACAGGACTTGATTGTGTGCTTTCCGCACTACACTTCCCAGAAGTCTCATTGGAGCCTCCCATTGGCGGGTGAGTTATATGAAATTGGAGAAGTGTAACGGGTGCGCACACCGCTTCCGTTAAAGCCCCTGAAGAGAAGCAGATGGAGCTTCGAAACGCGTCGGGCAGATCCATTATGGAGCGGCGTCTACGAGCGGATCCCCGTCCTCACCTACACATAAATAAAGCTGCTGCTCGCGTGCTACTCATAAGGTGGACAACCTTGGAGCGTGAATATATATATATATATATATATATATATATGTATATGTATATATATATATATATATATATATATATATATATATGTAGCAGATTTTTATGTGTTATTTAAACAATAAAAATACTTAACTAAAAAGAAGATATCATTCTGGCACTTAAGTAACCGTAAACTCTGCACAGTCCTGCTGTTCACCCATAATGTAGTCAGTTTCAGGGTACGCAGAGGTGTTGTTTGCAGAATTAGAAGTTCTGTGTTTCTGTAGATGACTTGTCACTTACTTTGTGCTCATTTCTGCTGTTAGATCCCACTCTACGCCCCCTAAAAAAAGATTGGGGTGATGGTCTTGTCACACAGTCTTAGCATAAATCTCAGTGTTGGATTGAAGTGTGCTAGCCTTTTATTCATGAAATTGAAAGCTGATCGTGAGTTTAATACATGGCGCAAACAGGAATAAATTGTGGAGACACTGGGAAGCCAGATGGGAGACACTGACTTCAAACGACCAACACAGGAAGCGCGAACACTATATGAGGAAACATCGACTCTTGGGAGACAGGCACTTTTCCACTTTTCTGTTTCTGTTTTGTTTCTGCAACTCCATTTTTCCTCCTCCCCATTGTACTTTTCTTTCACATCTAGTACTTTTGCCCTGCACTGTTCCCAGCCTCATTGGCAGTGGAAAGTTGCTTTGCATTTTTCCTATCAAACTGCACCATGTTCAGGACAAAAAGCAAGCTTGATTATTGTGAATTTCAGAATTATTGTCTTCCCTTTTCCCTTTCTCTTTTATATTTTTGAATGTCTGATTACTTTCAGTTCGGAGTAATATGCTGTTAAAAACCGTGCAGGGGATGGTGCCGTATCTCGTTAATGTTCGCTCACAGCATGATAGGATTTTATTGGTTTAGGTTTAACCAATAGCATCATCTCTTGGCATCTCCATGTGGGTGGGCAGGGCCTGAGGCGAGGGTACCCGGCGGCTGCGACAATAAGTCTCCACAGGACACGCTGCATTTTATAATGTTTTGCTCTTATTTTATCTGGCCAAAGAGCGACTTTTAATTCCCCTGCTGAAATCATTACATTTTAACTAAATTAGGCCAGCTTTGATTTACCGAGAGACGCTTCCCACCAATTATGTTATTTTTACAGTTTTATCCTTCTCGCGAGCATTTTGTGTGTCCAGGAGACAGAGACCTGACTAATTGATCTGGTGTCCATTGTTTTATGGGTAATATTATTGTCTGCTATTTATTAACTATGACCCTGATGCTGAAGTTTTCGCTTTGTACTCTTCTATGGTGATTTTAATAACTGAATAAAGATTTATGAATGATTAAACTACTTTCCATATCCCACAGAACCTATGTCACCGCTATATATTTGATGAACACTACAGATTGATTGTATTATTTCGAATATTAGGCTACTGCTGTTTTTCTTAGAGGCAAATCTCAGGATAAAGAAGCAGTGGTTTCCTCTGTCACCTGTCCAACTATACTACACACTATATACAACCTCATAAACAAACAAATACATAATACACACATCTATAAATAAAGGGTATTAACCCATTGACTGCGGCGCGAATTCCGCAGCGGTGCGGGTGATTTAATCAGTGGGCGGAGTTCGAATGGCCCCCGGCCTTCCTCCGCACATGCCCACCGTCATGTGGGACGGCCGCGGGCCGTCCGCTGCGCCGAACGGGTTAATGGTGTAAAATGAGTTGTACATTTTTATTTTCATCATTTCCCACGCGAGTCCCATCTCCAGACGAGGTAATGCCTCCAAGATTGACACTGTCAACACTTCTCCGAACCGTGGTTATCACTCGGTCCCCATCTTCTTCTCAGAATACTTACTATCTGTTGCCTTTATCTCAGCCAGGTAGCTCCTGTTTCAGCCACACGCAGCAAAGGCTGCCTGCCTCTCGCCATCACCACCTGTAAACACACGTCTCTGAGGACAGGTCATAGGCTGAACTCCTACCACCCTCAACACAAATAACGCAACAAGCCGGTTGCTCTGCAACAAGCAACATTTTGTGTACATTTTTGCATGCCTATTATCAGTGCTTAATGTGAGCCGGTGGTTGCAGGTGGGGCCCACCAGTACTCGTTTTTAGGGACCAGGATTTATTTTTCACCATCAGACTTCCACCCAGAGCAATAGAGAGAAAAATTAAAAAAAGGTAGAGTAATAGGAATAGGAAGATCGAAAATCTGACAAAGAAATAATACAAAGAAGAGAAGCAACATGAAAGAGTGGGATAAAGAGGCAGGGAGTGTCTGCTGGTGCTTTAAAGAACCATCAGGAGGAATCCACCCCTGGTAGTCGATGGCACGACTGTGAGTTTCGGGGCAAAACTCCAGGCCCCGGCGCTAATTGTTTTACAAATTAAGCACCTCTCCTTTGTATTTTTTATTTATCTTATTTTATTTTGGGCAGTTTATATAGCACATACCTAGCATCGAGAAGAAGCAGAGAGCACTACAGAGATCATTTGCACTGCAGAAGTATCTAAAACAATTGCCTGCACATAGACAATATTGTGTGCATGAAAACATGAAATTAGCTCCACACTATACAGTACACTGTAGAGTTGTTATATTGTTTTGCATATTTAGTTGTTACTTGAAAATATACACATTATATAACTCACTTACAAATGCCTACACTACATTACACATATTTACAATTTGAATGCACTGTTTCAGGCCTCTTTTTCAGATGGCTACTCTCAATTCAAACAGCATTTCTGTAGGCCTCGTTGTAAGTTCTGCTGAGTAAGCAATGCGGCAGTTGCAAGGTAAGTGGTTTTATTTATTTTTAGGTCGAGCCTAAGCCAACCCTTTAGGGATGCTTGGAGAGATCTAAAGTAAGGGCTCCGAAAAATGCACCCAAAGGCGGATTGCCTACAGTGCATGTGAGCCGGGGGCGTGCACATCGCACACCATCAGCATCAGGCTTCAAAGGAAGCCGCTCCCCCGCCCCGCCACGCAATGCCGCTCCCCCGCCCCCACCACGCAATGCCGAGAGCTTGTTCCTTTTCCAGTGCAAATGCCACCCACACAGCGCCCAGGAGTCTTATGCGCTGCTCGTTGGCGAGAACAGCCCTTCCTATGCCCTTCCCTTACAGCGCACGCTTACCGCTGATTACACTGCATCTCCATAAAAGTCTCCATGTCTTTTAATAACTTTAAATTATTTTTCATTAGCTAGATATTGGTTCATGTCCATGCTGCCAGCTTAGCAGCTCAATTAAGTAACATGTCCGCTTCTGGGGCGGGTAAATATACTTCAGTGAAAGTAGCTTCTGCCGTCCCATGACTCTCACGCAGGGCCTGTGGTGGGCTGTCAGTTGTCGTTGTCATGTTTTTATTATTATTATTCTATTTCCAATGTTTTTGTCAGCTTTGTGCACGCCGCTCTCTGGGTCCTAGCTCTGCCCGCTTCTCAGCCGCCCTCTCTGCCTTTACCCAGATGGCGCAATTGCTTCTGGCCCTCCATCCTTCCAGATTGAGTTCTTCGTAATTAGGTTTGGATTGATGAGGACCCGAATATGTCACCGGAGAGCAGCGCGCGCAGCACTTGGAGCAGAGGGCAGGCTCTCCGGACTGTGCAGGGCATTACCTCATTCCCTATCAGTAATGCATATGTGCAGTGCTGAGATCAAGAGCCACCGAGACCGCTTCTTATTTTAAAATAGTTCCAGTGAGCGGAGCTCTGGTTCCCTGCAGCATTCTGTACATGGTGTCCCTTTCTTGCCATCTACAAGTGGCTGTATGCCGTGCTCGACACTCATGCCAGTCCAGGCCAGGGGCGTAACACAGGCCCACGCAGCCCACGCGGTGCAGGGGGGCCCCTAGCTCCAAGGGGCCCCCTCAGCACTGCACTCTGGCCGGAGAGCTCCTGATTGAGCCCGGAGGGGGCCCCCCTAAGTACCGTGCAGGGAGGCCCCCTCACTTTTCGCTACGCCAGTGGTCCAGGCCTCTTAACCAACACCACTTTCCACATTTGGGTGTCTGAGCCCATGCTAGCCGTGTTAGAGAAACACTCTGTAAGTCCTTGTTACTTCCCTTTCCGCCCATCCTACAGTCTCTGCAACCTCTCGTCTGCCCCATTAGCTCACCGCCCTCCTCCCGCACAGTGTCCTAACTTCCAACCATCCAACATTCCATGAGGAGGAGCGGCGGAGAACGGAGACCATATCACAGGTACCGTCGCGTACTAACGCGAACTTCACCCTCACCGAAGCCGGTTATCTTCCCAAGCTTACCGATCCCCTCTCCGCCTTGGAGCCCCCCTAAGGGGTCCGGAACAAATATACTTCTTGACTCTCCATAGTGATATTTTCCAGCCAATCCGGGGGACTCGAACCACCATTCCACTTGGAATTGAGTGTGAAGCACCTTTCAGGAATACACTGTGATCTATTGTGATCATTCTTCTACATCAGTTTCCTAAGAGGAACCACATCTAGAATCTTCGCACGGACTTGATTGTCGAGTATATGCCCTGATGAAATTCCCAAGGCACGAATGGGAATGAAACGCGTTGGCTGTGCCGTTGTATGTGAAAATAAAGAATACTTTTAAAAAAAAGAACAGAAGATCTACGCATTTCATGGACTCTCTTGTACCACTGACTTCATTGTGTGCGCCTCTCTACTCTTATATACTAACTTCCAACCATAACCTCCCGGAAAGGAAATTAAAACGTTCACAGACACGTTACTGGGGTGACCAACGAGAAATGTTAGAATGTCCCACGTTTATAATCAGTTTATCTTATAAGAAACACACTTGAAGAAAAACAAAACATAAGTCTTTCACTGCGTATTCAAACCTGAGACCTAAGGATGCCTGCCTCCCTCCTGCAGCCCTCCGCTCCACCAACTGAGCTATTGTAGGTGCTGGAGGGGACGTTCTGCCTCTCATCTTTCATCTCCTTCTAGCACAGGCTCACTGCTAGTTTGGAAGTATTTCCCCTCCGACGTGCACACAGTGTTAACTGAGCACACACTGAGAGCTGCAGAGAAGTGTTCGGCTATAAAAACCAGCAATTACTGCAGCACAATTTAAACCTGGCTAAGGTCTGCACAAAATTGGGTAGACAGACTTATGCAACTTAAATACTGATGTCCTCGTCCATTTAGAACAGCCACATTTGTAAATAAAACAAAATTATCCCTCAAGAAATTGTGATATCCCTGAACCATTGACACCAGGGGTGAAGTCAGGACTGCTGGCAGGTAATCCCACTGGAATATTCTTTTTGAGAGGTATTGTGAAGGAGCTGCCAGCTAAACTGTGAAGTGTGTTCTTTTAAAAGACAGTCATTAAACAAGCATTTGCAATACAATAGCTCTCACATTTGCGAGAGTTTGAGCTATTGGCATTGTAAATGACAATGCCTTTTATGTATGTGTTTTGAAAATCTGCAAGCAGTGCATAAATACACTTTGTACTTGTAGTCCTTGCTTTCGAGAAGCAAGGCTGGCAGTAAAAGAGGCGCAGGTACTGCCAGCTTTGCTTCTAGTAAGCAACTACTATAAGTACAAAGTGCATTTTACGCACTGCTTGCAGATTTTCAAAACAGATAAATAAAAGACATTGTCGTTTACAATGCCAATAGCTCAAACACTCGCAAATGCCAGACCTATTGCATTGCAAATGCTTGTTTAAGATACACTTTAAGGTAGCTTTTTCCGGTTCAAGGTGTTTGGTCGCACTAGTCACTTTATCCTTTTTTGCCCTGTCTTCAACACCCTAGAAATGCATTTTTATTGTCGATATTGAGGAAGAGTAAATTGAGAACACACCAGGAGGGCTTAACATATTTCCAAAGTTTTATGGATCGGGACACCTGTTTCGCTGTGTTGAATTTTATAGGAAAATCAATAGCCATCAGAAAGAGATATGAGATGGTCTTCCTGTGAAAAAAGATGGGTGGAAATGTATTGTTTATATTCTGATGTGGGTGGAAATGTATTCTTATATGCTGTTTACATTTTGAATGTTTTTATTATTTTATGGGAAGTAAGGTTTTTATACTTTCCGGTTTTATTATCTGGATCAGGGGCATAACAAACGCCCCCACAGCCCCTGCGGTGCGGGGGGGGGGGCCCACTGTCTTCAGTTAATGAAGGGGGCCCGGGCCCCTCAGCTCTTCTGAGAGCTGTGAGAGAAGCTTGCGCTGAAGCAAGCCTCTCTCCCTCCGAGTCTGAAGCAGGTGTAGCCTGCTCTGAGCCCCTCCCCCTTCCCTCTGACTGAAGAGAAACTAAGTATCAACATTGTTTCTCTTTAGTAAGAGCCGGCCCGGGACAAGGGTGGGGGTGGGGCCCCAGAGACAGCAGCCTCCACTGCTCCTCTGAGGCAGAACAGAGCCCGGCCCCCACTCTCTCCTCTCCATAAGCAAAGCCCACCCCACAAGAGAAGAGAAGAGACAGGGACAATGCTGGAGGTGGGGGCACAGAGACAGCACTGAGTGCCATGGGGCCTAAAGAGCATATGGCACTGAGTGTCATGGGGCCTAAAGAGCATATGGCACTGAGTGTCGTAGGGCCTAAAGAGAATATGACACTGAGTGTCATGGGGCCTAAAGAGTATATGACACTGAGTGCCATGGGGCCTAAAGAGCATATTACACCGAGTGTCATGGGGCCTAAAGAGCATATGACACTGAGTGCTATGGGGCCTAGAGAGAATATGAAACTGAGTGCCATGGAGCCTAAAGAGTATATGACACTGAGTGCAATAGAGCCTACAGAGCATATGGCACCGAGTGTCATGGGGCCTAAAGAGCATATGACACTGAGTGCTATGGGGCCTAAAGAGAATATGACACTGAGTGCCATGGGGCCTAAAGAGCATATGACACTGAGTGTCATGGGGCCTAAAGAGCATATGACACTGAGTGCTATGGGGCCTAAAGAGAATATGACACTGAGTGCCACGGGCCTAAAGAGTATATGACACTGAGTGCCATGGGGCCTAAAGAGCATATGACACCGAGTGCCATGGGGCCTAAAGAGTGTATGGGACTGAGTGTCGTGGGGCCTAAAGAGCATATAACACTGAGTGTCGTGAGGCCTAAAGAGCATATGACACAGAGTGCCATGGGGCCTAAAGAGCATATGACACAGAGTGCCATGGGGCCTAAAGCGCATATGACACTGAGTGTCATGGGGCCTAAAGAGCATATGACACTGAGTGTCATGGGGCCTAAAGAGCATATGACACCGAGTGCCATGGGGCCTAAAGAGCATATGACACTGAGCGCCATGGGGCCTAAAGAGTATATGACACTGAGTGTCATGGGGCCTACAGAGCATATGACACTGAGCGCCATGGGGCCTAAAGAGCATATGACACTGAGTGCCATGGGGCCTAAAGAGTATATGGCACTGAGTGTCGTGGGGCCTAAAGAGCATATGACACCGAGTGCCATGAGGCCTAAAGAGCATATGACACTTGAGCGCCATGGGGCCTAAAGAGCATGTGGCACTGAGTGTCGTGGGGCCTAAAGAGCATATGACACTGGGTGTCATGGGGCCTAAAGAGCATATGACGCCGAGCGCCATGGGGCCTAAAGAGCATGTGGCACTGAGTGTCGTGGGGCCTAAAGAGCATATGACACTGAGTGTCATGGGCCTAAAGAGCATATTACACCGAGTGTCATGTGGGCCTAAAGAGCATATGACACTGAGCGCCATGGGGCCTAAAGAGTATATGACACTGAGTGCCATGGGGCCTAAAGAGCATATGACACTGAGCGCCGTGGGGCCTAAAGAGCATATGACACTGAGTGCCATGGGGCCTAAAGAGCATATGACACTGTGTACCATGGGGCCTAAGGAGCATATGACACTGAGTGCCATGGGGCCTAAAGAGCATATGACACTGAGTGCCATGGGGCCTAAAGGGCATATGACACTGAGTGTCATGGGACCTAAAGAGCATATGACACCGAGTGCCATGGGGCCTAAAGAGCATATGACACTGAGGGCCATGGGGCCTAAAGAGTATATGTCACTGAGTGCCATGGGGCCTAAAGAGCATATGGCAATGAGTGTCGTGGGGCCTAAAGAGCATATGACACTGTGTACAATGGGGCTTAAAGAGTAAACAACACTGAGTGTCGTGGGGTGGGGCCTAAAGAGCATATGACAATGAGTGCCATGGGGCCTAAAGAGCATATGACACTGAGCGCCATGGGGCCTAAAGAGTATATGACACTGAGTGCCATGGGGCTTAAAGAGCATATGACACTGAGTGTCATGGGGCCTAAAGAGCATATGGCACTGTGTACCATGGGGCTTAAAGAGTAAACAACACTGTGTGTCGTGGGGTGGGGCCTAAAGAGCATATGACAATGAGTGCCATGGGGCCTAAAGAGCATATGACACCGAGTACCATGGGGCCTAAAGATTATATGACACTGAGCGCCATGGGGCCTAAAGAGTATACGGCACTGAGTGCCATAAGGCCTAAAGCGCATATGGCACTGAGCGTCATGGGGCCTAAAGAGCATATGACACTGAGCGCCATGGGGCCTAAAGAGCATATGACACTGAGTGTCATGGGGCCTAAAGAGCACATGACACCGAGTGCCATGGGGCCTACAGAGCATATGACACTGAGCGCCATGGGGCCTAAAGAGCATATGACACTGTGTACCATGGGGCTTAAAGAGCATATGACACCGAGTGCCATGGGGCCTAAAGAGCATATGACACTGAGCGCCATCGGGCCTAAAGAGCATATGACACTGTGTACCATGGGGCTTAAAGAACATATGACACCGAGTGCCATATGGCCTAAAGAGTATATGACACTGAGTGTCATGGGGCCTAAAGAGCATATGACACTGAGTGCCATGGGGCCTAAAGAGCATATGACACTGAGCGCCATGGGGCCTAACGAGCATATGACACTGAGTGCCATGGGGCCTAAAGAGTATATGGCACTGAGTGTCGTGGGGCCTAAAGAGCATATGACACCGAGTGCCATGAGGCCTAAAGAGCATATGACACTGAGTGCCATGGGGCCTAAAGAGCATATGACAACGAGTACCATGGGGCCTAAAGAGCATATGACACTGAGCGCCATGGGGCCTAAAGAGTATATGACACTGAGTGCCATGGGGCTTAAAGAGCATATGACAATGAGTGTCATGGGGCCTAAAGAGCATATGGCACTGTGTACCATGGGGCTTAAAGAGTAAACAACACTGTGTGTCGTGGGGTGGGGCCTAAAGAGCATATGACAATGAGTGCCATGGGGCCTAAAGAGCATATGACACCGAGTATCATGGGGCCTAAAGAGCATATGACACTGAGCGCCATGGGGCCTAAAGAGCATATGACACTGAGCGCCATCGGGCCTAAAGAGCATATGACACTGTGTACCATGGGGCTTAAAGAACATATGACACCGAGTGCCATATGGCCTAAAGAGTATATGACACTGAGTGTCATGGGGCCTAAAGAGCATATGACACTGAGTGCCATGGGGCCTAAAGAGCATATGACACTGAGTGCCATGGGGCCTAAAGAGCATATGACACTGAGTGCTATGGGGCCTAAAGATCAAGTGACACTGAGTGCCATAGGGCCTAAAGAGCATATGAAACTGAGTACCATGGGGCCTAAAGAGCATATGACACTGTGTACCATGGGGCTTAAAGAGCATATGACACTGAGCGCCATGGGGCCTAAAGAGTATATGACACTGAGTACCATGGGGCCTAAAGAGCATATGACACTGAGTGTCGTGGGGCCTAAAGAGTAAACAACACTCAGTGTTGTGGTGTGGGGCCTAAAGAGCATATGACAATGAGTACCATGGGGCCTAAAGAGCATATGACACTGAGTGTTATGGGGCCAAAAGAGTATATGACACTGTGTGCCATTGGACCTTAAAAGCATATGACAATGAGTGCCAAGGTGCCTGAAGAGTATATGACACTGAGTGTCATGGGGCCTAAAGAGCATATGACACTGAGTGCCATGGGGGCTAAAGAGTATATGACACTGAGCGCCATGGGGCCTAAAGAGTATATGACACTGAGTGCCATGGGGCCTAAAGAGTATATGACACTGAGTGCCATGGGGCCTAAAGAGTATATGACACTGAGTGTCGTGGGGCCTAAAGAGCACATGACACTGTGTTCCATGGGGCCTAAAGAGTATGTGACACTGAGTGTTGTGGGGCCTAAAGAGCATATGACACTGTGTACCATGGGGGTTAAAGAGCATATGACACTGAGTGCCATGGGGCCTAAAGTGTCATATAGTTACTGCTTACCTATATACCGTGTTAAGTTAGCATGAGCTTATTAAATGTTTAAACGCCATTTTTCCTTTTTGCTGCTTCTGCACACGGCACATAATTGTTGTTTTAGCTTTCAGCCTAGAAGAGCGTTGTGATTTACATGAGAATAATATGTTATTGCTCTGATATCAGCTTTGCTTGGTAAACTATGTCTGTACAGTGAGTGCTGAAGCTTCAAGGATAACTCGACACAGTATTGTTGTAAGGTCTGATCTTCGCACCTTCATAGACATAACATAAGTGCAGCTCCTGCCAAATTCTGGCTTTAGGCGCGTTTTATATTGCTTTGCTTAGAGCACACGTTACACACTTGATGCGGTTCGCATGCAGAGAGCTGGTGGAAGCTGATGTGATCCCTTCACACTAGGATCTTGAGGTATGGGGCCGCCCTGCTAAAACCCAAAGAGACCTTCTTAGATATTAATATAATATGCTAGTTAGGGAGGGTGAGAATTAGGTGTTGTTAACCCTTATTCATAACAGTATTTTAGCATGCTGTCACCTTTTGCTTTCTATGGACTGGTAACTATGCTGATAACTTTGCTTCTGATAATATGTTTCCTTGTATTATCTAAGATACTGCGTTTGAGAAAACGGCATTAGTAAATAAATATTTCAAATATGCAAGTGTCCTCATTTACTCCACGTTCTGGTTTGAAATGATTGTATAACGAAAGAGTGCTCATGTGTTCCACGTGACCTGAGGTATTGTAAGTTCATGTTCTGGTTTATCTAAACATTGGGAGTTTGTTATGACCAATGAGACACTGTAGCTAGCTCGGTAAGGGGATTTTGGGTACTGAGGTGAGTTTTGGGTCACCCTAATTCACTGAGGTTCCAAATCTCTATGCACAGTTCTGTAGGAGAACGGAATCCCTGCTACATGGCGCCCAATGGTTGGTGGTCTTATATCATGACACTCGAGTAGTATATCATTCAATCCTTAACCCCTTCACTGTTGTTTCCGGAAAACGGTGGTGTCGGACAAAACCTACCTATTTTTGAAATAGGACTTTTCAAGCTTGAATCTTTCTAAAACGGTTTCCTTGAATTACTACCCAGTTGTGCTACAAAGTTTACTTTGTTTTTCTACATTCCTGTGCTGTCATGGCCCAGCCGGTGGACATTCCGCAGCATAGTCGCATTGCGGTGCGCAATCATTTGCTGAATTACAATGTACCCGTTGAGGGCTTGGCTGTGATAATGGTGGTGAGTGCGGAAGCAGCTTACCCATACGAACTCTTTTATTCGTGGGTGACGTTTCCGGCTGTGGACGCTAATTCTGGTGTGTTCCACACTTACACTCCCTCGCCTGTACTGAATGAATATACTCCGTACAGGGCACAGGAATTACCTATTGATACTTGGCAGCATCGCGTTTGATTTGGTGGCGCCCTACCCCATTCTTTAACTGCTCCGAGGTTAGGTCCTTTGTCCATTCCAGGTGCAAATTGGCCTGTTTTGGCTGGATTTACTCCTCACCCTCTACACGGCAATTGTGCTCTTGCTGAAATTCGTAGACTACAAGTGGTCTCTATTGCCGTGATTAGAGCTTTAGTGCAATATATAGCCCGCAATCTTCCGGGTGGGCCCCCGGGGGGTGCGGCGCTTCCGGCCGGACAGGGCGGTTTGAAGTTCAGTCCCGTAATGGTCAATGCAGTGATGGGCAAGCGTCCCCAGGATAAGGATGAGTTTCCTTTCTGGCTTGCAGAGAAATTTGACCAGCTGGAAGCTGTATTTCCTAACACGACTCCTGGTGAAAAACACAGGATTCTGACACTTAGTTTGCCAAAAGATTTGGCCCCTGAAATCGGTGACTGTGAAACCTGGGGTAGAACATTTGCGGCGGTCTATGTGAGGTGTTACGGCACTCCGTCTATGGCTGTCCTGCCTACGGTCCTTAAACGTGTTCAGGATGATCACAGACCAGAGGCTGCGGTTGAATTGGGTATGCGCCTGTGTGGCACCTTTGATGTGGTTTGCGATCTCATTCTTGCTAATGTCAAGGGGGATGCAGTGAACTTTCAGGTGGCTAATGCTTTGGCGGCAATTCCCGATGCCGAGAAACCCCGACAGTTAGCGAGGATTATTGTGGCGCCTTATAAGACCGTGGGTCGCAATAGTAGGGGTCTCAAGCCTTTTTCTGTTAAAGAGAAAAAGCAACCCCAAGGGCAGACTTCAGAAACGGAAGTTCAGCCCAAGTCCAAAAAACAAAATTGGCCTAAAAAACAGAAACAGGGAAAGCAACAGCAACAACAGCAGACACAGGAATCTCGTCCTGCGTCTCCATGACCTGCGCAAACAGAACGTGTTTATGACTTGCGCGATCGTGCGACGATTAAATCACCTGATCGATTTCAGATTTCTGATCAACGCTCTCCTCGTTCCTTTCAGGACTCTTCGGCCTCGAAGACCGGTTGTGGAAGAGGTCGGGGTGGTCAGAAAGGACGTGACCAGCCCCGCCCGAAAGACGGTGCAGGAAAGCAGGACGGCTCTACGCCGAAGAGACCGCAGTTTGCCAAGAAGAAAGTCGCGGCTTTAACAGCGCATCAATATGCCACACATAGTGAGAACGCGGCTTTGGAATCTGACATGGGCTCTGACCTTGCTGGACAGCGCGGCGGAGATTACCATATTGAGAGAGGCCCTGCGTCCACTACTGAAGGTGACAGCGACTGATATTTATGTTGTGATAGAAACAGCTGATACGAGAGTTGCTCCCCCTGATAGACTTTATGAAATTGTCCTGTTAATTGAAGGTGACATACAATGTACCATAAAAGGGGTATTTTGGGAAAATCTTTCGTCTACGTATGGCATTTTGCTTTCGGAGGCTGACTGGCCTTTTGTGCTCGCAGCGCCACGAGGGGAGGAGGTAATCCTCCCCAGCTTCGCGCACACAGTCTCGAAAGAGGATGCGCTGCACTTTGCAGAAGAGTGGGCTAAGGCTCTAGCACCGGCTCTGTACCGCAACCAATGTGGTTGGGATAAATTGTCCTCATGCCACGAGATTCCTTTACGGTCTCAGCCGCAGCCTCAACCTCAATATCCCATACGGCCTGAAGCCAAGGCTTCCGTCGCAGCAATCCTTGAACAATTGGAATATCAGGGAGTAATAGAAACATGTGTTTCACCGATGAATAACCCTCTTTTTACTGTGACCAAGCCGGACGGGTCATATCGTTTGGTATTGGATTACCGGCATTTAAACTCGCATTGCCGTAACTGTGCAGTACAAAATACTCACGGCTCTGCCCTAGTGGATAGTCTTGTGCGTAAGCGTTTTAAAACCACGCTTGACATTTCCAACGGTTTTTATGCCCATCGATTGGATGGTCTGAGTTCCCAATGGACCTCCTTTACTTGCGGCGGTGTCCAAAAACAATTTCGGCGTTTGCCTATGGGCTATAAGAATAGCCCTGGGGGGGGAGGAGCCAAGATGGCGACCGGACTGGAAGTGTAGGCTCCCGGCTCCTCAAGCCTCCGAGCCCCGCACGGACATCCTGTTCACGATCCTGAAATTGAACTGCAGCGGGGTGACGGTGAATATGCGCCGACATCGCTCGCGCAATCCCGTAGCCTCTGCCGGCCTTCTAACCGGAGATATCCGCAAGACTGATTTGCGGCCCCAGCGACCCTGAAGCCGCGACCTCGGCCGCGAAACATGGCCGGGTGTTAGCTTGTCAACAACGGCCAGCCGGGCCTGGGCGGAGTCGGTCCGCCGGACGCTGTGAATACCGAGGGGGCAAATTTACAGCAGGAGCTCTGGTTGCTACACGACGCGGCCGGATTGCATCCTCGAGGTGGGGGCTTGCTGGAAATACTGTCTGCCTGAGGAGCGCTGAGGGTGCGCTGTGTCCGCTCCGTCTTCGATTCTGCCCGGTGTTCATGGGACGCTCCCGAATTTGCTGCGAGCGCTGACTCGGAGTGGAGATGACCATCACTGTATACCGCTCCTTGGATGTGTGTTTTGCAGGCCCCCGAGAGTCGGATTGTTGTCTATCCGAGCCGGACTCGTCCCTGTCCTACCTTCACTCTCCCTACAAGATGGAACCGCGTAATGGCTGCCTGAACGAGATGCAGCGTATTAACCTGCCTCTCGCAACACACTGTGCTTGGGACTGCGAGTTACCGAGTAGTGCTGAGGTGAGGGACACACAGCCCACGTTATCTTGCAGTGATATTCTGGCTGCTCTCGATGACCTACAGTCCGTTTGGAAGGTTGGTTTTCAAGCGTTGGGGAAGAAGCTTGACGATATTACGCTCACACCGGGGCGACTGCGATCGGATGGCTCTCCGGTGCGTGAGGGCTGGCCCTTTACTGTTTTTGAGGGGCGTACTGTGGTTGCGCATGGGTGCGGTGGAGACCGGAAGACCCTAGACTGTGTTGGTACTTATGAACAGCTGTCCGTATCCCTCAACTATCCTGAAGGATTCCCTTCCCGGCAGGGGATGGTGGCCTCGTCTATCGTAACGCCGCTAATGGCCCAGACACTGTTTCAGCAACGGTTGGCTCCTGTGACTGCTTCCTTTTTCCTCGCCCTTGTATTCTTGCTATGGACTACGAGTCATGAGATGGACCTGGGGGTGCGGGTCGTCAGTGAAGATGACTCTGTCGGTGGTCGGCGACGTCCATTTTGTATTCCCATGTCGCTCTTCTACTATGTGTGGACACTCTGCTCTCCTAGATCGGCTGGGACGGGACTTATTCGGCGGGCATGCCTCGGGGGACTTATAAGATCAGGCCAGGGCTAGGTGGGTTTCTTTACCGATTGACATTTGTGTGGCTGGCGGAGGAGCGGTTTGGCGCGCTCCTGTGATATACTTCTTGGCGCAGTGCATGATGGTTCTCCCCATTTCTTATTGTATTACTCGATTATTGTTGCTTACTGTGGCTTTTGGGGCAGAGGATAAATACGTGGCCGGGGAGACCGGGAGCCTGTGTGCATGATCGGCCCTCCTCCAGTTTGTTATATATAACTTTTCTTCCTTTTCTTCCTTTCTCTTTTCTGTCTCTATATTTCGGGTACTCGTTTTTTGGGCGACAGGCACACTGTTAAGGGGGGGGTGGGCCGTAGCCTCTACATGCGTGCGGGGTGGGGGGGTGGGGGGAGGGGTTTTGTTTTGTCCTTTTCAGTTTCTATGGTCCTTTATTTCTTCTCTCTTCTCTTCTTAGTTCTTCTTCTCTTTTTCCTTCTTCTCTTGGGTCAGTATGGAGGCTGGGTGTTATGCCATTTGCCGTTTCTCTTTTTGGTGTCCACATTCACAATATTGAGATTGTCCTACGTATATGAGGTGGGTAATGCTAGGTACGAAATTTGATTGTATGCTTTTTATCCTGCCCAGTATAATCTTGTGCCGCTATCCCGATTATGATTCTTTTGCCTTGTCGACATCCTGCTGTGTACATTGCCCACTCTGTGTTTTTCGATGGACTGTATGGTCTCTGATCCTTCTTGTTTTATAATTTAGAAAATGAACCTTATTTACTCCTACACTCGGTGGTCCCATTCCCCTTACGTGAGATTTAGGATACTTGCTGTTTTTGTCCTTGGGGACTGCTGAGATTTCTTTCTTATGGTTGTCTTATGTGCAATGACTTGCTTTCGAGGCCGGCCAGATTGGTTGTGGGCCCGTAACTGTATACCATTGGTGCACAATAAAGGTTTAAAAAAAAAAATAAAAAAAAAAGAATAGCCCTGGGATTTTTACCGCCCGCATCGTCTCTCTTTTGGAGAGAATCGACCCAGATGCATGCTCGTATGTGGATGACATATATCTCACAGATGACGAAATTTGGGAGCATCTGTGTCGAGTAAACAGCATAATTTGTACCTTTGCAGACATGGGTTACAATTTCAACTTTGCACCATCGCACATTGCGGAGTACACAGTGTTGTTCGTGGGCTATGAGCTCAACAACGAAGGCAGAGGTTTGGCTCCTCACTTCCTTGAGAAATGCGCACAACTGCGCGCTCCGACAACACTGAAAAAATTACAGTCTTTACTGGGTTTTTTAAATTTCGGGAGAACTTACATTCCGGAATATGCCCAGCGTATTTATATGCCCAACTTTTACCAAATCATGCTGGCTGCCTGAGCACTCAGCCTTCTTGCAATCCTTGCAGGCTGATATGCTCGCTTCTAAATTCTTACTGACTCGTGACAACCACACCAACCTGGTGATAAGATTCATTCCTGGGACGGTGGGTTTCACGTACCTAACTTTTAATGAAGGAGAGACAGTACCTATTGCTTACAAGTCACACTTGTACACTTTGGCTGAAATGCGGTTTTCCACTGTGGAGAAAGTTTTAACAACTGTACAGATGGCGATTCTTAAGGAACGTGCTCTGTCACAGGGAAAACGCATGTTGGTTGTTACCCCCTGTCCTCATTTGGAGGCAGTTACAAAAGCCAGTGTACCAAATTCTAAAGCTTTGCACCCTCGGTGGATTTAATGGGCTGCTTCCTTGACGTCCACGGATGTCACGTTTATTTTTAACGCCTCATTATGGTCGCAGGAGTACTTGCAGTATGAATTCGTTCATCCTGCTCCTCTGGCTATGTGACCTTTGGAGGACTTCCATTGCACCATTTACACTGAGGGTTCGGCGCAGGTTGCGCATGGCTCTAAACACGCCTACGTTTCCGCATGCGCCATTGTGGTCGGTGCCATGGTGAACGATGAGTTCAAGTCCAGAGTCGTGCACACGCAGACTTTAGGGGACTGCACCGCACAATTGGCAGAGCTTCGTGCTCTCTTGCTAGCATTGGAGTACGCTGATCCTAGTGTGACGACTCTTATTGTGAGTGATTTGTTTTACTGTGTCCAGTCTTACAATGAAAACTTATTCTTTTGGATTCAGAATGACTTTCGTGATTCCAAGGGTAGCACAATAAAACATAAAATGATCTGGGTTCGAGTGGCTGAGCTCAAAGCGCAGTTGCGACAAGTGTTTGTGATTCATACTCTCGGCCATCAGCGTGTGGGAGTTCACGCTGTCGGTAACTCACTTGCTGATGAAGCGGCGAAATCAGCGGTATCTACATATTTAGTTGCTGCAGTTACACGGTCCAAAAGTGAGATTGATGATGACATCTTGGCGGCTGTTGCTGCCACTGAGAAGGGAGGTAAACATCCTACGGGTTCCCTTCGAAGTACACATACCACTTAAGTCCCAATAAGGTTCCTTTTGTGAAAATTCCTGAAGTTGGAGAACGTTTGATTCCCAACTCGGATCGCGGAGCTAGCTTGATTACAGCGGCGCATGAATATGTGGCGTCTGCGGGCGTCTCGGCCACTGTCGCTAAATTACAACAACGTTTCTGGTGGCGGGGACTGTACAAACAGATGCGAGACTATGTCCTTTAATGTGACATTTGCCAGCAGATTAAACCTTCGACTGCTGCGCGTCCACCACAGACACAGTTGTACATATCTAATAAACCGCTAGGTTGTGTTTATTTAGATCACTGCGGTCCTTTTTCTTCTGATACTGCGTATAAGTACATCTTAGTAGCAGTTGATTCATGCACACGCTTTGTGTGGTTATGGCCCCATCGCAGCGCTGATTCACGGACTGTCATAAGAGATTTGCGTGTCTTTGTAGGGATTTTTGCCTGTGGTACCTTCCATTCGGATCAGGGTCCGGCTTTCGCCTCTAGACGTATAAGGATGCCATGACTTCGATGGGGGTCCAAGTCAAGTTTTCGTCTCCCTACAGACCTGAGGGTAACAGTGTAGTGGAGCGAATGAACCGTGACTTAAAGCAATCACTGACAGCTCGAGTTATAGGCACTGGCAGAAACTGGCTGGCCCACCTCAATGGCGTGCAGCGTGCTCTTAATAATCTCCCTAGAAGGTCTCTGGGTGGGCGGACCCCATACGAAATGCTCTTTGGCATCAAGATGTGCGTCCCTGACCGTGACGGTCTAGACTGCGTGGCTCGCGCCACAACTTTTGACGTAGATGAACATTGCAATGTTTTACAGGATCTACAAAAGACCAGAGACAGTCTTGCAAAGGAACATTTGTCCTCCACATCGGATGTTGCGTTGCAGATCCTGGTAGTTGGCTGGCTACCCCAAGTTGGAGAACTGGTTCGAGAGAAGATCGATAACAAGAAAGAATTTGGTCCTTCCTACCGAGCTCCGGTTCCCGTCCTTGGAGTGAAGGGCACAAGAACAGTCATTTTAACACCGCTTCCAGGTCCTAAGGATAACAGGTTTATCTCAATTGACAATGTCAAGATACACAGAGTGGCCGATTCTTCCTAGTATGACACCGGCAGTTTCCTGTCCTTCCATTGTGAGAAATTCTGTTTTGGCCACTGCTTCTAATCCTGAATCAGAAGTGGCCATCGAGTTGCCTACAATTTCCAGTCCTTTATTGAGTACTTTGCCTGGTACAGACCATGATGAAATTGATTACACTTACCCCACTGACTTATCGATGCCTGATCTGCAAACATGTTTGGCCACAGAGTCCAGATTTTCTTTTGACACTGTTTCAAATGCCTCTAAGAAGCCCTCACGGTTTGCAGTGTATGCCAGTTTATTTAAAAAACATTTTTTGATTCGCCCTTGGACATATATTTGGCTGGTGCTTTTTTCAATTTACCTTTTTATGTCTATTGGTTTTGTGTTTTATTTTTTTCGAATTGTCAATGGACACTATGTCGAGCAGAGAACATGCATTCGACATTTAAATGGAACTTTGGCCCCCCTTTCCTCATCGCATTCAGCACACAGACTGAAAAGAGACTTGACTTTTGTTAACATCACTGCTTGGCCTGTCCTTGATGGGATTGTGTGGGATGCTGTTAGATTTCAAATCCATGGCCCTACTGAAGTTGTTAATGTCCCTAATGTGCTCAGGGTAAACATGGGGGATGTAGTGAAACAAAACATACGTTCTGATGATTGGGATGTTCAGGCCGTAGAGGCTTTGTTTTCTGATTTGAAATATTATGCTGCCTTTGATGCTGAGGATTTGTACTTAGAATCTGCTAATTATGGTGATTTGTTTTGCTTCCAACATTTTGGCAATCACTACTTACATAAAACTAATTCCAGAAGGAATACTGTAATTTATACGCAATGGGAGCATTGCCCAGCTCCTTTACAAGGCAGTTCGACCACTTTTTTGAAAAAGTACACTTATTTTACCGACTTTAATCAGTCCAATCCCGAGTCCTTTTATTTTAAAATGACACAGAAGCCGATGTCCAAGGTTAGACTTACCGATACGAAATTATTGTACTCGAAGTCCTTTCTTGATCAGCTGGCTGTTGGCGGCTACGAATTGTGGAAGGAAACTATTGACCTTAAATCTGTTTGGGGTTCTAAAAGCTGGCAGGTACAAGGCACTGAGGCTTTGCACCGAGCATGCCTCATCCCAAATCATATGTTGTTTTTGAATTCTTCTATTCCACAGACAACATGCTTTGGATTGGCTACTTCTCAAAAATAAAATACACCTACCGTCCCTGAGTTAGAAGAATATTCTGGCTGGAGTAATTTTACTCAGTTCTCCATTAGGGAATTGCAAACCCTATTGCTAAATTCATCCTTTAACATATCCAGTATGGATCCAAAAGGTTGGCTGATGTGGCACAGAAGTGCTGATTCATGCCAGCACCGTTTTCTGGGTTTATCTGATGGCTTTAAACAGGTCGGACCGGATCCACGTTTTGAAATTGACCATTCTGTCACGACTTATTCAGTAGGCAAATTATGTCAAAATTGGCTGAAACATTCTACCTTGGCTGTGGTTAAACTGCATCTATAAAACGCTGAATGAAGATGTGGATTTAAATGATTTCATAAAAGGCCCGGCTAGTGGTAGATCAAAAAGATGGATATATGCGATTTACAATGAAATCTGGAAGACATCACAGATTGAGGCGGCGACTCGCCTTAGAGCTATTGATCAAGTTAATGTAGAAAAAGTTCTTGCCGTTGTTGATAATAGTATTAACATGCTTTCTTTCCGCATTTACACGTTAGATAATATTGTGTCCTCTGTAGTGGATATAGTGCAGGATGAAGTGTCTATGTTGTACCATGGTCAAAATCAGTTGCGTTCTATTATGCAATTTGCGTGGACCCTGCAGACGCTGAAGGCTGGCAAGGTGCCATGGACCTACATGAATGTGTCCTCCCTCTTCGCCCCTTTTAATTTGACTGACAAGCAGCGATTGCTTTCCATGCGTGATGCGTCTTTTTCCATGTTACATATTTAAAGGTTGGAATCCTTACCTTTCTCTGTGGCAGAGGCCACTGCTGCAACGTGGCTTATCTACGGTTTAATAACATTACCATTTGCTTTATATAAATTTACAAATTGTATGCGATATGTTGCTATAGGTCGATATGAACCATTGGGTAATGCATTTCTCCATGAGGTCAGGTCACTCCCATTTACTTACAGATGTTTAAAAGACGGACAAGAAGTGTATCTGAATGGAGAGGAGTGTACAGAGACACCAGATCACTCTTTAATGTGTAGACACATTCAATTGCACGGTTCTTGCAACCAGGACCGGCCTAATCTAGCCTGTGTTTTGAAAGGAACACCAGTTCCCGCAATCATCCCCACTTTTACATTACTGGCAAACGGCAGTTATTTACTTTTAAATAATGAGGATTGTTGTGGGTTAATTAAAGGTGTTGCTTATGTGGTGACTGGATCTTAACGTGTGGTTTGCTGCAAAAATGTTCTGTACCCACCCCCGCATGGGAAAGGGGATGTTTCCATCTGGCCGCGCATCCCAACCTTGACGGCAGAGTTCAATGGCATGAGTAGAATAAGAGCTCTTTTGTCCCAAAAAGAAGTCGCCTTGAGTTCGGCTCGAGAAACATTTGTGCTTCACATAGCTAACACCCGCACAGAAGTACATGCCCTTTTAAATACTGATTTGCCGTTGCATTTCAGCGAGCTGATTCATTCAATCTTTAACACGTCCTCCACGACTGGGCTCGCGCACTTTTTTAAGATAGTTAGCAGTGGTCTTGTGACTTCATTTGAAAAAATATTTGGGGTCATTACTGCTTTCTTCCATTCTATATTTTCAAGTCTGTTTGGTGGATTCCCGGTTTTACTGGCACTGGTGGCAGGCTTTCTGGTGATATTTTGCTTTATTAAAAATGGATGCCCTTCCTGTGCTAGACGCCGCGCAGCCCCTCCTGGAACTGTTTCGCAACAGGATGCTTGAATACTATGGCACACTGCCGCTTGCGACTTTAAGCACGGCATATAGATTATCGTTTCGATTTTCCTATTTTACATGTGTCCAGCCTGTGTTTCATTGCCTGAGCTGCGATTTCGACTGGGCCCTTGATTTGTGTCTCTGCAAGAGGGTGTCTCTTGACATCAATTTTAATCAGCTGATGAGTCCCATCGTTACTCACGAGTTGGTTTGTTCTGGCGAAAGGATTATGGCCTTGGCAGCGATGCATGGACTAATGGCAAGATTTATTGGCACAGAGTTTTCTTGAGAACCCACCGAGTTGTCCTCTGATGGTGCTAGAGGCTCCGATATTAGAAGAACACGTATGTTCTTTCCCACTATTAAATTGGATGGCTGAACTGTTTTCGGATGAAGACGGTGACTTCATATTGGAGGCTGTTGCTGCATATTTTGCATCTTCGGTCTTGCCCTAAAAAGCTTTCCAGGTTTCAGATCACACCCCTTTTCTACTTACATAACTTTTTACGAATTATGCTTACATTTTTCAACACCCACACCTATTGGCTTGAGTGACAATGACCACTGTTTTGACTTATGAAGATTTTTTTCCATCATTTTTAGATTTTGACATTGCTCATTGCTCATTGTTCTTGAACTCTGCTTTCATGACTTGCCCCTTGTCTTATCTTATCTTATCTTATCCGTGCTCGGACCATGGGGGGGTGTCATATAGTTACTGCTTACCTATATACCGTGTTAAGTTAGCATGAGCTTATTAAATGTTTAAACGCCATTTTCCCTTTTTGCTGCTTCTGCACACGGCACATAATTGTTGTTTTAGCTTTCAGCCTAGAAGAGCGTTGTGATTTACATGAGAATAATATGTTATTGCTCTGATATCAGCTTTGCTTGGTAAACTATGTCTGTACATTGAGTGCTGAAGCTTCAAGGATAACTCGACACAGTATTGTTGTAAGGTCTGATCTTCGTACCTTCATATACATAACATAAGTGCAGCTCCTGCCAAATTCTGGCTTTAGGCGCGTTTTATATTGCTTTGCTTAGAGCACACGTTACACACTTGATGCGGTTTGCATGCAGAGAGCTGGAGGAAGCTGATGTGATCCCTTCCCACTAGGATCTTGAGGTATGGGGGCCACCCTGCTAAAACCCAAAGAGACCTTCTTAGATATTAATATAATATGCTAGTTAGGGAGGGTGAGAATTAGGTATTGTTAACCCTTATTCATTACAGTATTTTAGCATGCTGTCACCTTTTGCTTTCTATGGACTAGTAACTATGCTGATAACTTTGCTTCTGATAATATGTTTCCTTGTATTATCTAAGATACTGCGTTTGAGAAAACGGCATTAGTAAATAAATATTTCAAATATGCACGTGTCCTCATTTACTCCACGTTCTGGTTTGAAATGATTGTATAACTAAAGAGTGCTCATGTGTTCCACGTGACCTGAGGTATTGTAAGTTCATGTTCTGGTTTGTCTAAACATTGGGAGTTTGTTATGACCAATGAGACACTGTAGCTAGCTCGGTAAGGGGATTTTGGGTACTGAGGTGAGTTTTGGGTCACCCTAATTCACTGAGGTTCGAAATCTCTATGCACAGTTCTGTAGGAGAACGGAATCCCTGCTACAAAAGAGTAAGCAACACTGAGTGTCGTGGGGCCTAAACAGCATATGCCATTCAGCGTCATGGGGCCTAAACAGCATATGTAACTGAGTGCCAAGGGGCCTAATGAGTAAACGACACTGAGTGCCATGGGGCATATAGAGTAAGCAACACTGAGTGCCATGGAGAGTAAAGAGCATTCAACACTGGGTGCCAAGGGGCCTAAAGAGTAAATGACACTGAGTGCCAAGGGGCCTAAAGAGCATATGACACTGTGTACCATGGGGGCTAAAGAGCATATGACACTGAGTCCCATGGGGCCTAAAGAGCATATGACACTGAGTGCCAAGGGGCCTAAAGAGCATATGACACTGAATGCCAAGGGGCCTAAAGAGTATATGACACTGAGGGTCATGGGCCTAAAGAGCATATGACACTGAGTGCCAAGGGACCTAAAGAGCATAAGACACTGAGTGCCATGGGGCCTAAGGAGCATGTGACACTGAGTACCAAGGGGCCTAAAGAGAATATAACACTGAGTGTCAAGGGGCCTAAAGAGCATATGCCACTGAGTGCCATGGGGCCTGATGAGTATACAACACTGAGTGTATTGGGGCCTAAAGAGCATATGACACTAAGTGCCAAGGGGCCTAACGAGTAAACAACACTGAGTGCCATGGGTCATAAAGAGTAAACGACACTGAGTGCCATGGGGCATAAAGAGCATTCAACACTGGGTGCCATGGGGCCTAAAGAGTAAATGACACTGGGTGCCATGGGGCCTAAAGAGTAAATGAAATTGGATGCAGTGGACCGTATTTTTGTACATGACACATTGTGCCATGAGCCCTAATGCCTACTTGACACAGCATGCCTTGGCCTCTAAAGTGCAAATGACACCACAGGGTGCCAAGTGTTCTACAGCATAAATGACACAGGATGGCATGAGCCCTAATGTGTAAATAACACAGGGTACCATGGCCTCTAAAGAGCAAATGACAATGGGTGCCATGGCTCCTAATGAGTCAATAACACAGGGTACAAGGATTCCTAATGTGTAAATGACACAGGATGCCATGAATACTAATGTTTAAATGATAGAGGGTGCCATGGCAGCTAAGGAGCAAATGACAGTGCATGCCATGGCTCCTGATGTGTTACAGACAAAGGATGCCAGGAGCCCTAATGCGTAAATGTTGCAGAGTGTCAAGGGCCCTAATACGTAATGCCAACCCTTCTCCTGCTGTCCCCAGGTTTGGCATTAAAGATCAGTTTAAATTGGGGTGTAGTGGGACATTACCAAGGAAGCATGGTGGAATTGTGCATTTTAGTTATTCCTCCTTAAAGAAAAGGTTTTTTTTGCTGTGATCCAACCACCCCAGGATAGAAATTACCAGTTTTCTGGAAATCATTCCTCCTGGGTCGAGTGAAGACATACAGGACCTGAGTTTTAAAAAAAGTAGAACCCTACACGTTATAGGTTTTGTTCCTAATATTTACTTGAATTTCTACACTTTTCAGGTTTCACAAAATCCGAAGACATTGGGACATTTTGCCAGGTGGAGAAATAAAATCTGCTAAGCTCCCAGAAAGCATGGGTGTGTCTGGGGCAAAAAGCTATTCTATTTGAACACTTAGGCCCTCATTAGGATGGCGGTTGAACGAGCTTCTGACCCCCATCGCCTCAGGGAGATGTCCGATCGACTATATGTCGGTCCCACCTGCCTGATTACAATGCCTATTTATTGTCGTAGTCCGGCCCTGAACCTGGCCAGTGGCGGCTAGTAGGAAATGGGGATGGCGGGGCAGGGGGGAGGGGGTTTGAAAAGTACAAAATATACAAAAAAACTGTTACATTGTCTGCCGTCTCTCCTCATCGTTTCTCCGCTTCTCTTCTCATCCTGACTCGGAGTCCTGAAGAATCAGGAAGCACTCAGGTTCCCCTAAGCCAATCACAACGCTACTGTTAGCAGTGTTGTGATTGGTCTGGACAGAGAGCCTGTCCATGTCTCTACACCAGGGTGTGGATTACAGCCCGGTGGAAAACATGCAAAGTGCACGTGACTGTTTCGCTGCCTGCCCAAGACGGCCGGCCATACTGGCATGCGCACTTATTGTGCACAAACCACTCCTCCTCCCTGTGCCACCAGCCCCGCCCTAATCCAGCCCGGTACCTACGAAAAATAAAATGATAATAACGTCGTTATTAGCATTTTATTTTGCCCTTTTCCGCAGTGTGGCGACGCTTTTACGCCTTAGGGGAGGAGCTGGCCTTGAACCTGGTCCTGTACAAAGCCTTAGAACGGGTTTGAATCCAGGGTCCATGGGAGGGGGGAGTCATCATGGCTCCCCCTCTTGTGAGTCAAGGCCGCTCCCTACACTCAGCCGTGGTAATAAACAAGATATCTGCCTATATACTCTATATTTACATACTTGCAACCCTGGAAATTACAGGTGTGCCTGAGCATCAACATAAATGTGTTCATGTTATCAGCATCAGAAGAATAAAGGGCAGAGTCAGCCTCATGGGTTCCAAAGATGCTACTTCCAGCTGGTATATTGTGTGGCTTTTGGGTACAGAGACCTCAGCAGCAGTTCTTGTCACATTTACAGTTGCCTCTTGACACAGCGCTGTTATAAACGTGCGATGGCTAGAACTCCAAGCACAGAGATAATATATATCTTTGGTATATGTTTTCAGCTGTCCACGCTGGGTAACCAGACTTCTCCTAAGACTCATCAAAATATGTATAAATCATTGATTGTTATTTTGCTCTACCACGACTAAGGGATTTTTAGGCCCTTTGTTACTAGGGCTAGCCAAAACACATTGTTGGATGGTAAAGCTTTATATTAATTGTACAAAAAAGAACCAAGTATTATATGAAAATTAGAGAGGGAGATAAAGAGAGCGGTTGACCGATGATCACATGAGTGAATTTCTTTAACGTATATTTTCGCTCTTAATGGAAGTGCGACCTCACCAAATCCCAGAGGTAATTAGCACCGAGGGTTCAGCTCCCAAGCACTTCACTTAATGGGCATAGAAACGGACAAGCCACGAATCTGACAAGCGCAGCTGTCCTGAGTCTCTTCCATTTGTATAAGCATAAAAATGGACATTCCGCAATTCAAAAGCAGCTGGGGGCTTTGTGGGGGATGTTGGCTAAAATAAAGAATCCATATCCTCTCCCACCCAGATCACAAAATACCTTTTGTGAGTAAGCCGAGTTATTTTCCTTCTTGAAACTCGCAGCCCTTCCCTGTTTGCTGACCACAAAGTCTTCCTCCTCCTTTTAAGGGATAAGCCTCAGACAGGGCAAAATGTGTCTGTGATAGTTGAACGCCTTTGAAAAGTTTAAATATTTTGTTTTAAACAGTAGGATGAGCACAGCACCTCCCTCCAGGTCAGGACGGCCTCTGAGGACTTCATCCTGGTTCACAAACACTAAATCGAGCCCACCCCCTAAAGTCCTGGACTTTTCTGCTACCAATTGCTGGTCACAGGTATGTTAGTTAACACGTTTTAATGCCATGAATGAACAAACCTCTCAGAATGCCTCAGGCTATCACACAAAAGTCCAGGACTGGAAAAAAGATTGCTCAGTGAGCTAACCATTTGCTGTTGACATCATGTCTGACCTATGGCACACATTTGATTCCAGGGTAGGACAGCTCAGCCTATCACTGTACTGAGATCGATAAAACACATAGGGCCATATGTAGGAAATCCCTATATACCAATTCTAAAATATCGAATTTTACCGATTCGGTATTTCAGAATCGGTAAATAGTATGTAGATAAAAATTCGGTAAATTTTACCGAATCGGTAATATTCGGTATTACCGATTCGGTATTACCGATTCGGTATTTACCGATTCGGTAATTCCCATTCATTCCTATGGGCCTGGAGGCCCCTAGGAATGAATGGGAAGTCATTCACTATTACCGATTCGGTTAATACCGAATCGGTAATAGGGGGAACATATTCAAGGGTGGCAGGGTGTCACATTGATACCCTGTTGCAACCCTGATTCGTGCATGTGTGCCCATGTGGCACACATACATGCCCTAAGGGCATGTATGTCTGCCACATCGTACTTTTCAAAAAGCACAAATTTGCTTTTTGAATGGTTTTCGATATTTACCACCAACTTGTAGTTGGTGGTAAATAACAAATCCTCAAATCACAAATGCTCTCACTTGAGTGCTCCCTACATTGAATTTCGTTTCAATATCGCTTGAATTGAAACGATACGAGACATCGGGACGCTGAAAGTTTTACCGCCATTCCTAAGGATTGTACTGGCATTAAGAAAGTTCACGGACACTGATCAGTCGTGAACATAAAGTACAGCAATTCTTCCCTTCTATAATATAAGCCGCCAACACGGACATTGGGAACAAGAGCGATATATAGCCAGAGTCATAATTGAAATACATTGGTGATACAGCCGGACTAAACTCAGCAGGCAGAACCCGTAGTACACCTTGTATGAACTTTTAAAAAAAAGATTAGATCAAGCGATGCTTTACTTGATACATGAATAATACGTCTAAACTAGTGAGACGCAAAGAAAGTGAAGGAGAAAAAGATTACATCCCATAAATACAAGGGAGGAAAGTATTTTATTATACGGAGACAGAGCTATTGGTTGTCTTGAAAAAGATGGTGCAGTAAACAGAAACCCATCGAAACGTGTCAACGCAATTAAACGGTGCAATCAAAAGGATCAACGCATTTGTGTCAAATATAGATTTAATAAATGTATTAACCAATGTGGTTCTAGATTTTTAGATTCACATCAGGATATGACAAGTTTTTGTGTCTTCCATACTTTGTCTGTCTCGATTATGCGGGTCATAATCCATTTATGGTAATTGTTTTGGGGAAGTATATGTGTTTTATATATGAGGCAGAGACTGGTCTAACTAGGTTAACTGTCCAGCCCGTACAAGAGATTTTAAAGGTGTAATGACATTTCAATTTATTTTTTCTAATAATAAAATATTCTTGTAGTACATTATGTATTTTTATATATTTTAATGCACTGTGAATTATTGTATTCATGGTACCATTTGACTGTGGGGTCCGGGGAATACTGTTTTCTTGATTGGTAGATCTGAGATGCCAGTCACCTCCTAATCTGTGTTAGAGTGAATTATTGATTTTGTGATGCCCAGTTTTCATGTAAAATGTGTGTGTGTCGTACAGGGGCATTTACTGTGGAACACTCATATCTAGAGTATGCAGCATATATGGTGGTCGCGAGCATGCTGGGTGTACCCTTAATATTGAAAGGCTGCTTTTATTTATTTGGCCTGGCACAGCCTATTTTTGAAATAATCCGTAACATCACCGACTATCAAACGGATACGTCCCCTCTTGTAAGATTGCCACTGTGCAGAAGCAAGTTCATAGCCAATCTGTCGCTCCTCGCCATGAGTAGAAATACAGCGGCATGGACACGCGGGCCTCCACCTACGATCAAAAAATCGCAGACTGACGAAATGACCAGACTTAGGCAAATATATGATTCCAAAATGCTTGCCTAACCTCCAAAACTAATCTACGGATGCAGTCTAAGGCCAGGAGGGGTGACTGTGACACACTCGCCTAACCTTCAAATGTGGAACGATAAATATTTTTTATGTTGCTGCTTGTATATTGTGTAAATCGCTTGTCTGTAAAGTATGACGCTATATCGCTGTGTTATAAGTATATATAAAATTTATTTTAACATCGCCCTGGATACAACTTGTCTTGAAATGGGAGGACTCGCAGTTCTATTTAAACCTTTTTAAATACAGTATTACAAACAGAGAGATGAAGCCCTCTTGTTTGAAGGAATGATGTCTCATGTTTGGGGGGATGACCTCTACAGTTTGGTGGGATGATGCCCCATGTTTGGTGGGATGATGTCTCATGTCTGGTGGGATGAAGTCTCATGCTTCCAGGCATGCAGTCTCATACTTGGATAGATGCACTCTATTGCTTGAATCGATGCAGTCTCATGCTTGGATGGATACAGCCTGTTGCTTGGATATATTGCTAAGTAGAGCCGAGCCTAAATGAAGCTGGAATCAACATTTATTGGAAAAGAGACAGCACCACCAAAGGACATCCACCAGCAACGCAACCAGCTTCCTAACTGCCCACAGAACCACACGGCACGGACTCGGGACTCTAGAACATCAATAGAGTAGAACCGAGGTCCGTGCCGATATTAAATAAATAATAACAACATTACATTACTACATAACATATATGCAGTCTAATGCTTGGATAGATGCAGTCTCATGCTTGAAGGGATGCAGTCTTGAGCCTGTTAGGATGCAGTCCCGTCTTTGAAGGGGGGCAGTTCAAGTTTAAAGGGAGGCAGTCTTGTGTTTCGAGACATGCAGTCTCCTGTATGAAGGTATGCTGTCTCATGCTCAGAAGGGTTTGAACTAGAGAAATAGAATCTCTTGCTTGGGGGTGCGGTCTTCTGTTCGGAGGGGGTGCAGTCTAAGCTTAAAGGGAGGCAGACTCGTGTTTGGAGGCATGCAATCTCTTGCTTGGGGGGGATACAGTTGTCTGTTCTTGAGAGGTCTGCTGTCTCATGCATGAAGGGTTCAATCTAGAGGAATACATTCTCTTGCTTGAGGGTGCTGTCTTCTGTTCAGAGGGAGGGGCAGTCTAATTTTGAAGCGATGTAGGGCCATATGTATCATTGAAATTCGCATTCGCAAAGGCCGAAATTCGCAGAATTTCGGCCTTTGCGAATGCGAATTCGCAAAATGATATGTATGAAGGAAATCCCGATGCAAAATAAGGAATTGCAAAATTTGCGCTTCCTTATTTTGCGATTGCATTTAAGGAATCGCAAAATTTGCGATTCCTTAAATGCAATGTAAGAAGGCAAAAAAATGTGCTAAATGTCCTTAAGGAATCGCAAATTACCACCAACTTCTAATTGGTGGTAAGTTGCGAATTCCTTGAAAAATGCACATTTTTGCATTTTTCAAAGTGCCATGTGACGCACATACATGCCCTTAGGGCATGTATGTGCACCACATGTGCACCTATGCTTATTTCAGGGGTGCAACAGGGTGTCCTTTGGACACCTCTGCACCCTTGAAATTATTCTCAATTTGAGATTAGCAAATTGCGAATCGCAAATTGAGAGAAAATTCCCATTCCTTCCTATGGGCCTCCTGGCCCATAGCAATGAATGGGAAAGTATTCCTTAATTGCGAATTTGCAATTTGCAAATTCGCAATTAAGGAATATCAAGAAATCGCTAAACAATTGCATTTTTCTGGATACATACCATTTTGCGATTCTGAAATAGCGATTTCTTAAAAATCGCTATTATAGAATCGCAAAATGGTTCCTTGATACATATGGCCCGTAGTCTCAAGCTTGAAGGGATGCAATTGTTTATTTGATGGGAGCAGTGCAGTCTCAAGCTTGAAGGTATGCTGTCTTGTGCTTGGGAGGATGCAGTCTCATGTTTGGAGGGGTTGCAATCCCTCAGTTGCATGGCTTCAGTCTCAGTAATAAAGGAAGGCAATCTCTGGTTTGGGGGGGATGCAGTCTTCTGTTCGGAGGGGGTGCAGTCTTAAGCCTGAAGGGAGGCAGTCTCATGTTTGAAGACGTGTAGTCTCTTGTTTGAAGGTTTGCTGCCTCATGCTGGATGGATTTGAGGCTGTCTCTTGGTAGGACGGGTGCAGTCCATTGCTTAGAAGGAAGCAGTCTCTTTGCAGGGGTGCAGTCTCATGTTTGGAGGGATGCTGACTCATGTTTGCAGAGGTTGCAATCCCTCAGTTGCATGGCTTCAGTCTCAGGATTAAAGGAAGGCAATCTCTTGTTTGGGGGGGATGCAGTCTTCTGTTCGGAGGGGGTGCAGTCTTGAGGCAGTCTCATGTTTGAAGACGTGTTTGAAGACCTGTTTGAAAGTATGCTGTCTCATTTTGGATGGAATGGAGACAGTCTCTCGCTAGGACGGGTGCAGTCCATTGCTTGGAGGGAAGCAGTCTCTTTGCAGGGGTGCAGTCTCATGTTTGGAGGGATGCTGACTCATGTTTGCAGAGGTTGCAATCCCTCAGTTCCATGGCTTCAGTCTCAGGATTAAAGGAAGGCAATCTCTTGTTTGAGGGGGTAAGCAGTCTTCTGTTCGGAGGGGGTGCAGTCTTAAGCCTGAAGGGAGGCAGTCTCGTGTTTGAAGACGTGTAGTCTCCTGTTTGAAAGTATGCTGTCTCATTTTGGATGGAATGACGACAGTCTCTTGCTAGGATGGGTGCGGTCCATTGCTTGGAGGGAAGCAGTCTCTTTGCAGAGGTGCAGTCTCATGTTTGAAGGGATGCCGTCTCATATTTGAAGACGTGTATTCTCATGTTTGAAAGTATGCTGTCTCATTTTGGATGGAATGACGACAGTCTCTTGCTAGGATGGGTGCGGTCCATTGCTTGGAGGGAAGCAGTCTCTTTGCAGAGGTGCAGTCTCATGTTTGGAGGGATGCTGTCTCGTGTTTGAAGACGTGTAGTCTCCTGGTTTAAAGTATGCTGCCTCATTTTGGATGGAATGACGACAGACTCTTGCTAGGATGGGTGCGGTCCATTGCTTGGAGGGAAGCAGTCTCTTTGCAGAGGTGCAGTCTCATGTTTGGAGGGATGCTGTCTCGTGTTTGAAGACGTGTAGTCTCCTGGTTTAAAGTATGCTGCCTCATTTTGGATGGAATGACGACAGACTCTTGCTAGGATGGGTGCAGTCCATTGCTTGGAGGGAAGCGGTCTCTTGTCTGCAGGGAAGCAGTCTCTTGACGGAAGTTAACAGGCCCGGATTTACCAGGTGCTGCCAAGTGCAGGTTTTAGGGGTGGCCATGGGGCACGTGGACATTGCATTCTGATCCAAAATCAAGGTCGACCCCCCCCCCCCCCCCCCCGCCCCCCCCTCTTGATCCTTGCAGGCAGCAAAGATGGCGGGTGTGTGCTTTCATCAGTTGTTCATTAATGGATTCGAAATATAATAACGCAACATAATGTTTAAAAAGGGCGCTAACAATAAACAAATGTAAGTGGCTTCATATTGAGTTTCATAGTGGAGGAAACCGAGAATCAGTCTTGAACATAACCCAACATTTTTTACACCGGGCCTGTACATCTGTGCCTCGTTCCACTTCGGCTCACCCCTCAAAACATGCAAGCATACTATCTCGCACATACGCACACACAAGAAAGGGGGGCACAGGTACCCCTAAACACACAGCTATGCAGTCAAGCACACACACATGAATGGCAAACACACGCGCAGGCACGCACAAAGATACACCCAAACATGCAAGCTTACTGTCTCGCACATGTACACACACACAGGAATGATAAACACGCATGCACTGGCACACACAAATATAGGCACACCCAAACATAGAAGCATACTATCTCTCACATACGCACGCACGGAAATGATGAACACAGACAGACACTGGCACACACAAAGACGGGCGCACCCAAACATACAAGCATACTATCTCGCACATACGGAAATGATAAACACAGACAGTGGCACACACAAAGACGGGCACACGTGACCCAGGGCTTTTAAGAGGCCCGGGGCCTGCCAGTGCTCAGCACCGGCAGTTCTAAAGTCAGCCAGCTCACTCAACTCAGCCTTTGTCTCAATACCTTTTGTCTGCACTCCGGGGTAGGGGAGAGAAACCTTAGGTCTTAAGTTACTAGGATAGGTAAAATACAACATAAGCAGCCCCGCCAGGTTTCCCAGGTCCATGCTTGATGTGCTGCTCCAGTTCACGCCTCTTCCTTGAATTCTGGGACTTGTAGTCTTGTTTATTTCATTATAAAACAGAAGTACACGTCCCATAATTAAAGGAAAAAAGCTGGACCGGAGCAGCGCGTCACGCACTGACCCAACTTGACAGCTATGATGACTAAGACTCACAGGAAAAGTAGAAGGACCCAATAGCGACACACAGTAAAGATTCATGTTCTAGAAACTCACAGCAGTGAGACCCCGTTACGAGCCTGGTAATGAATAAAAGCTCCTACTGTGAATTGTATATCCTCCCTGGGGTGAGACCCTCCTATCAGCAGAGAAGCAACAACTCTTCCTGGGTGTGATTGGTTTAAAATGATCTCACTGTCCCTGGAGAGCGGCCCTCGCCGGGCTCTCTTGTCAAATGTAATAAAGGCCAGATAATGACACCCCTGTGTGAGTGTCTTCGCACGTGCCTGTATGGATTTGTGTGTGCAAGCAAGTTGTGACAGCCTTAAGGCCACGCCTTTCCAGCGGCCCCATCACTAGAATCCTGTGGAATGAACACCTGTGACGTGCCAGGCCCTCCATTGTGACGTCACGAGGTCCATGCTAGCAGCAGCAGAATCCTGAGAATGGAACACCTGTGAGAGGCCAAGCCCTCCAGTGTGAAGTCACGAGGTCGAGGCTAAGTGCAGAGGGGAGGCCTCCGCTGCAGCAGAGACAAGGAGAGGCCACTGTGGGGGAAGACGGTCGGGCAGGATTAGATTGTCTTTGAGGTTCATCGCAAGATCATTTTTATCATTAAATAGTTTTTTTGCTTTTTTGCAGGGAATTAAAACTGTGTCTCGACTGTTCGCCCCCCCCCCCCCTTACACTGCCACACCTGTCATCGCCCATAAACCGGTGAAGCATGGTGACACGTTGAAGGTCTCTACTGTGACGTGTCCGTGGTATACAAGGCTGGTAACCAGGCAGCCGCAGCATTGCACTCATGAGCACCGGGCGGAGAGGACCACAGCTGGCGGCTGGAGCCGAGGCCCCCGAGATGCCGAGGGGGCCGGGGCCTCACAGGCTCCAAAAAGAAGTGGGTGAGGCTGTGTCAAACAGGACAAGGTGAGTATTATAAACCGAACTTGAAACCAAACTGAAAACCAAACTTGAAACCAAACTGAAACGAAACTTGAAACTGACTTGATACTGGCTTGAAACTGACTTGAAACTGACTTGATACTGACTTGAAACTGACTTGATACTGGCTTGAAACTCAATTTCCCTTCCCTTCCATCCCTCTTCCCTTCCCTTCTCACCTCTCCCCTCCCTCTGCTTCCCTTCTCTTTTACTCCACTCCCCTTCCCTTCTCCCACTACACCCTTGCATCCCATCCCCTCACCATTCCTTTCCCTGCTACAACCACACACACAACTACACAACCCCACCCACATCCACACAAACACACACAACCCCAGACAAACAACCCCACACACACACACCCACAACCCCCCCCACACACACACCCACAACCCCACACACCCACAACCACACAACCCCATGCACAACCCCACACACAATCAGACACACACAACCATACACACACAACCACACACACACAACCTCCCCACAAACAACTACCGCACACACACAACCCCACACACAACTCCCCCCTCACACACATTACCCCCCATACACACAACCCCACACACACACAACCCCCACACACACGGAACCACATACACACAACCCCCACACACACCCTGACACAACCACACACACACACACACACACATACACCCAGACACAACCACACACAACCCCCCACACACAACCCCCCACAAACACCCACAAACACCCATAACCCCACACACCACACACTTCACAATCCCACACACGCACCCCCCCACACACAGCCCCACACACACACAACCCCACACACAACCCCCATATACACACAACCCCACACACACACAACCCCACATACTTAACCCCCCACAACCACACAACCCCACATACACACACAACCACACACACAACCCCCCCACACACACAAACACACACACACAACCACACACACAACCCCCCACACACACAACCCCATACACACACAACCCTACACACACACATACCCCAAACACAACTCCCCCACACACACAACCCCCCCCACACACACAACCCACACACAACCCCCACACACACATACAACCCCACGCACACAACCTCCCCCCACCCCCCCACACTCACACAACCCCCCCCACACACACAACCCCCCACACAAAAACCCCACACACAACCCCCACACACACAAAACCACACACACACAACCACAGACACACAACCCCCACATACACAGCCCCCCACACACAACCCCACACACAACCAAACACACAACCCCACACCACACAACCCCCCACACACAACCACAACTGCACACACACAACCCCCCACACACACAACCACAGACACAGCCACACACAACCCCCCGCACACAACCCCACACACACCACCCCACACACACAACCCCACACACAACCCCACACACACTCTCACACACACAACACACAACCCCACACACACAAACACACAGACACACAACCCCCACCCACACACACACACAAACCCACACACATCCACAACCACACAACCACACACACACCCCCACACACAACCACACCCACACAACACCAAACACACTACCCCCCACACACAACCCCCAACCCCCCCACACAAACCCCCCACACACACCCACACACACACCACACACACACAACCACACACACAACCACCCCCCCACACACACAACCCCCAACACACAACCCCCCACACACACAACCCCCCACACACACAACCCTACACACACAACCCCACACAACCCCCCCACACAACCCCCAACACACACAACCCCACACACACACAACACACCCAACCCCACACAACCACAAAAACCCACACACCCACACAACCCCACACACACAACCCCCCACACACACAACCCCCCACACAACCACACACACCACACCACCCCACACACACACAACCCCACACACACAACCCCACACACCCACACAACCCCACACACACCAACACACAACCCCCCACACACCACACACACACAACCCCACACACACACAACCCCACACGCACAACCCTACACACACACACCCCACACACAACCCCCCCACACAACCCACACACAAACCCCCACACACAACCCCACGCACACAACATCTCCACACACATAACCCCCCACAATCACACAACCCCCCACACACAACCCCACACACACACAACCCCACACACACACAACCCCATACACACAACCCCCCCACACACACAAAACCACACACACAACCACACACACAACCCCACACACACAACCCCACAACTCCACACACAACCCCACACCACACGACGCCCCACACACACCCCCACAACTGCACACACACAACCCCACACACACACAACCACACATAACCCCACAAACACACAACCCCCCACACAACCCCCCACACACAACCACACACACAACCACACACACACAACCCCACACACCCACCCCTACTCACAACCCACCACACACAACCCCACGCACACAACATCCCCACACACATAACCCCCCACACTCACACAACCCCCCACACACAACCCCCACACACACAACCCCACACACACACAACCCCATACACACAACCCCCTCACACACACAAAACCACACACACATCCACACACACACAACGCCACACACACAGCCACACACAACCCCCCACCCACACCCACACACATCCACAACCACACAACCACATGCATAACCCACAACCCCACACACAACCCCACACACAACCACACTCACACCCACACAACACCAAACACACAACCCCCCACACAACCCCCCACACACAAACCCCAACACCCCCACACACAACCCTCCCACACACAACCCACACACACACAACCCCCCCCACACACACAACCCCCCACACATGACCCCAACACACAACCCCAACACACACAACCCCCTACACACAACCCCCACACAACCCCCCATGCACAACCCCAACACACTAACCCCACACACACACAATACACACAACCCCACACAACCACAAAAACCCACACAACAACACACACAACCACACAACCCCACACACACAACCCCACAGACACACAACCCCCCACACACAACCCCCCACACACACAACCCCACACACAACCCCACACAGACACCCCCCCCACACACACACACACAACCCCCCCACACACAAACCGACACACCCACACAACCCCACACACACCCACACACAACCCCCCACACACCAACCCCACACACCCAACCCCACACACACACAACCCCCACACACACATCCCTCCACACACAACCCCCAACACAACCCCCCCACACAGACAACCCCCCACACACACAATCACACACACACAAACAACCACACACATCCCCACAACCATACAACCCCACACAACCCCACAAAAACACACACACAACCCCACAAACAACCCCACACACACAAACCCACAACCACACCACACAACCATGCACACAGAAACACACACACAACCAAACACAACCCTACACACAACCCCCATACACACACCCCCACACACACAACCACACACACACAGCCACACAACCACACACACAACCATGCAACCCCACACATACACAACTCCACACACAACCCCACACACACACAACCCCACACACACATAACACCACACACACTACCCCACACACACCACCCCCCCACACACAAACAACCCCACACACCCACACACAACCAGACACAACCCCCCACACACAACCACACACAACACCACATGCACACACAACCACCACCCCCCACACCCCCACACATACATAACCCCCCACACACACAACCACACCCACACACACAACCCCCCTACATGCACAAAATATCCCCACACAACCCCCGACACACAACCCCCCCACACACAACCCCCCACACACACCCACACACTACCCCCCACACACACAACCCCCACCACACACAACCCCCCACACACAACCCCCCCCACACACACAACCCTACACAAACACACAACCCCCCACACACAACCCCGCACACACATAACTCAACACACACCCAACCACACACAACCCCACAACCACACAAACCCACACAACCACACAACCCCACACACAACCTCCCACACACACAACCCCACACATACACAACCCCCCCACCACACACAACCCCAAACACACACACAACCCCCCACACACACAACCCCACACACACACAACCCTACACAGACACACACAACCCCCCACACACAACCCCGCACACACACAACCCAACACACACAACCACACACACACAACCCCATAACCACACCGACCCACACAACCACACGACCCCACACACATAACCCCCCCACACAACCCTACGCACACACACAACCCCACACACACACACACACACAACCCCCTGACACACACAGAGCCACACACACAACCCCCTACACACAAAACCACACACACAACCCCAGACAACCACACAAACCAACACAACCACACACACAACCACACAACCCCACACACAAACAGCCCCCCACACCCCCACACACAACCCCACACATGCACACAGCCCCCTCCACACACAGCCCCCCATACACACAACCCCCCACACACAAAACTCCATACACACAACCAACCCCACACACAACCCCTCACATACACACCACCCTACACACACACAACCCCACAGACACAACCCCACAGACACAACCCCACAAACATAACCCCACAAAACACCCCCCCACACACACACGCAGACCCACACACCACACAACCCCACACACACAACCCCACACACACAATCCCCCATACACACAACCCCCATATAAATACCCCCACACACTCAGACAACCCCACACACATACAACCCCCACACACACAATCCCACACACACATGCATGCAACCCCACACACACAACCCCCACACACACAACCCCCACACACACAACCCCACAATCACATACAACCAAACACACAACCACCCACACAACCCCACCCACACACACAACCCCCCACACACAACCCCACACACACACAACCCCACACACCACACACAACCACACACACACAACCCCACACACTTAACCCCCACACACACCCACACACAACCACACACAACCCCCCACACACAACCCCACACAACCACACAACCCTACAACCACACACAACCACACATACAACCACACACACAACCCCCCCACACAACCCCACACACACACAAGCACACACAACCCCACACCCACCCACAACTCCACACACCACACAACCCCCCATACATACAACCCCCACAAACACACAACCCCCACAAACACACAACCCCAGACAACCACACAAACCAACACAACCACACACACAACCATACAACCCCACACACACACAACCCCACACATACAAACAGCCCCCCACACCCCCACGCACAACCCCACACATGCACACAGCTCCCTCCACACACACAGCCCCCCATACACACAACCCCCCCACACACACACAACCCCACACACACACAACCCCACACACACACAACCCAACACATACACACCACCATACACACACACAACCCCACAGACACGACCCCACAAACATAACACCACAAACACACACAACCCAACACACACATGCACACACACACACAGCCCCACACACCACACAACCCCACACACAGAACCTCACACACACAATCCCCCCACACACAATCCCACACACAAAGAACCCCACACACACAACCCCCCATACACACAACCCCGCATATAAATAATCCCCCACACTCAGACAACCCCACACACATACAACCCCCACACACACAATCCCACACACACATGCATGCAACCACACACACACAACCTCACAACCACATACAACCACACACACAACCACACACACAACCCCACCCACCCACACAACCCCACACACACACAACCACACACAACCACACACAACCACACACAGACAACCCCACACACATAACCCCCCCCACACACACCCACACACAACCCCCCACACACAACCCCCCACACACACAAGCACCCACAACTCCACACACCACACAACCCCCATACACACAACCCCCACAAACACACAACCCCTCACACACACAACCCCACAACCACACAAACGCACTCATACCCCCACACAAACCACACACACACACAACCACACACACAACCCCACACACAACCCCCCCACACACATACACACACAACCCCCCAACACACAACCCCCCCACACAACCCGCCAACACACAACCACACACACAACCCCAGACAACCACCCACACAACCCCACACACACAACCCCACAAACACACACAACCCCCCACCCACACACAGCCCCACACACCACACACAGAACCCCACACACACAACCCCCCACACAAAACCCCACATATAAACAACCCCCCCACACGCACACAACCCCCCCATGCACAGAATCCCACACACATGCATGCAGCCCCACACACAACCCCCCACACACAGAACCCCACAACCACATACAACCAAACACACAACCCCACCCCCCCACACAACCCCCCACACACAACCCCCCATACACACAACCCCACACACATAACCCCACACACACCTACACACAACCACACACAACCCCCCACACACAACCCCACACACACACAACCTCACACACATACAACCCTCCACACACAAACCCCAACACCCACAACCCCCACACACAACCACACACACACAACCCCACACAACCCCACACACACCCACTTACACACAACCCCACACACCACACAACCCCCCCCCCCCCACACACACAACCCCCAAAACATATCCCCACACACACAACCCCACACACACAAACACACTCACACACCCCAAACACAACCACACACACACACACAACCACACACACACAACCACACACAACCACACACACACCCACACAATCACACACAACCCCACACACAACCCCCCCCACACAAATACAACCCCACACACACAATTCCACACATGTACACACAACCCACACACACAACTGCCCCACAAACACAACCCCACCCACACATAACCCCCCACACACACAACCACCACACACACAACCACACACAACCACACACAACCACACAACCATACAACCACACACACAACCACACAACCCCCCACACAGCCCCACACACAACCACACACAACCCCCACCCCCCCACCCCCCCCCACACACCACACACACAACCCCCAACACACACAACCACACACACACAACCCCACACAACCACACAAACCAACACAACCACATAACCCCTCTCACACACACAATCTCAAACACATACAAACAGCCCACATACCCCACACACAACCCCACACATGCACACAACCCCCATACACACACAGCCCCCCATACACACAACCCCCCACACACCCAACCCCACACACACACCACCCAGCACACACAACTCCAAACACACACAACCCCCCACACATACACACCACCCTACACACAAACAAACCCACACACACAACCTGACAAACACAACCCCACAAACACACACAACCCCACACACACAACCCCCTACACACACAGCCCCACACACCACACAACCCCACACACAGAACCCCACACACACAATCCCCCACATACGCAGAACCCCAAACACACAGAACCCCACACACACACAGAACCCCACACACACAACCCCCCACACACAACCCCCCATACACACAACCCCACATATAAGCAACCCCCACACTCACACAACCCAACACACACACAACCCCCCACACACAATCCCACACACATGCATGCAACCCCACACACACAACCCCCCCACACACAACCCCACACACATACACACACAACCCCACAACCACATACAACCACACACACAACCACACTCACAACCCCACCCACACACAACGCCACACACACACAACCCCCCATACACACAACCCCACACAACCACACACACACACACATCCCACACACAACCACACACATCCCCCTACACACACAACCCCACACACAAAACCCCCCACACAACCCCCCACACACAACCCCCCACACAACCCCCACACTTAACCCCACCCCCACGCACACAACCCCACACAAACAACCCCACATACACAAAACCCCACATATACACACACAACCCCACACACACAACCAAACACACAACCACACACACAACCACACACACACAACCACACAAACAACCACACACACAACCACACACACAACCACACACACAACCACACACAACCCCACACGCACACACAACCCCCCACACACACAACCACACACACAACCCCCACCCCCCCCCCCCCACACACACACGCCACACACACACACAACCACACATAACCCCACAGAACCACACAACTCCACACCACACACAACCCCACACACAACCCCACCCACACACAAACACACCACACAGGCACACACACAAACACACAACCACACACACAACCCCCCACAAACACAACCTCCCCACACACAACCCCCCACAAACAACCCCCCACATACACACAACAACACACACAACCACACACAATCACACAACCACACAACTGCACAAACACACACAACCCCACACACACAACCCCCCACACACACAACCCCAAAATCACATACAACCACACACACAACCCCCCACACAACCCCACCCACACACACAACCCCCCACACACAACCCCCCACACACACAACCCCACACACAACCACACACAGACAACCCCACATACACACACCCACACACAACCACACACAACCCCCCCCACACAACCCCACAAAACCACACAACCCTACAACCGCAAACAACCACATACAACCACACACACACAACCCCCCCACACAACCCCCCACACACACAAGCACACACAACCCCACACCCACCCACAACTCCATACACCACACAACCCCCATACACACAACCCCCACAAACACAAAACCCCTCACACACACAACCCCACAACCACACAAACACACTCATAACCCCACACACACAATCTCACACACACACACAACCACACACACAACCCCACACACAACACCCCACACACATATACAACCCCACTCACACACAATTCCAAACATACACACACAACCCCCCCACACACACCCCCAAACACAACCCCCCACACACAACCCCCCACACTTAACCCCACCCCCACACACCCCACACACACAACCTCACACAAACAACCTCACATACACAAAACCCCACATATACACACACAACCCCACACACAACCAAACACACAACCACACACACACAACCACACAACCACACACACACAACCACACACACAACCACACACACAACCCCCCCACACACACAACCACACACACACAACCACACACACACAACCCCCACACACCACGCCACACACACACACAACCCCACAGAACCACACAACTCCACACAACCCCACAAACACACACAACCCCACCCACACACAACCCCACACAAACAACTCCACCCACACACAACCACACCACACAGCCACACACAAACACACAACCACACACACAACCACACACAACCCCACACACACACAACCCCACACAACCTCCCCACACACAACGCCCCACAAACAACCCCCCACACACAACCACACACACAACCACACAACTGCACAAACACACACAACCCCCCCACACAACCCCACACACACGCAACCCCACACAACCACACAACCCCACACACACATCCCCACACACACAACCCCACACACACACAACCCACACAACCCCACACACACACAACCCCACACACACATAACACCACACACACTACCCCACACACACCACCCCCCACACACACAAACAACCCCACACACCCACACACAACCACACACAACCCCCCACACACAACCACACACAACACCACATGCACACACAACCACCACCCCCCACACCCCCACACATACATAACCCCCCACACACACAACCACACCCACACACACAACCCCCCTACATGCACAAAATACCCCCACACAACCCCCGACACACAACCCCCCACACACACCCACACACTAACCCCCACACACACAACCCCCACCACACACAACCCCCCACACACACAACCCTACACAAACACACAACCCCCCACACACAACCCCACACACACATAACTCAACACACACCCAACCACACACAACCCCACAACCACACAAACCCACACAACCACACAACCCCACACACAACCTCCCACACACACAACCCCACACATACACAACCCCCCCACCACACACAACCCCAAACACACACACAACCCCCCACACACACAACCCCACACACACACAACCCTATACAGACACACAACCCCCCACACACAACCCCGCACACACACAACCCAACACACACAACCACACACACACAACCCCATAACCACACCGACCCACACAACCACACAACCCCACACACATAACCCCCCACACAACCCTACGCACACACACAACCCCACACACACACACAACCCCCTGACACACACAGAGCCACACACACAACCCCCTACACACAAAACCACACACACAACCCCAGACAACCACACAAACCAGCACAACCACACACACAACCACACAACCCCACACACAAACAGCCCCCCACACCCCCACACACAACCCCACACATGCACTCAGCCCCCTCCACACACAGCCCCCATACACACAACCCCACACACACAAAACTCCACACACACAACCAACCCCACACACAACCCCTCACATACACACCACCCTACACACACACAACCCCACAGACACAACCCCACAGACACAACCCCACAAACATAACCCCACAAAAACACCCCCCCACACACACACGCAGCCCCACACACCACACAACCCCACACACACAACCCCACACACACAATCCCCCATACACACAACCCCCATATAAATACCCCCACACACTCAGACAACCCCACACACATACAACCCCCACACACACAATCCCACACACACATGCATGCAACCCCACACACACAACCCCCACACACACAACCCCACAATCACATACAACCAAACACACAACCACCCACACAACCCCACCCTCACACACAACCCCCCACACACAACCCCACACACACACAACCCCACACACCACACACAACCACACACACACAACCCCACACACACCCACACACAACCACACACAACCCCCCACACACAACCCCACACAACCACACAACCCTACAACCACACACAACCACACATACAACCACACACACAACCCCCCACACAACCCCACACACACACAAGCACACACAACCCCACACCCACCCACAACTCCACACACCACACAACCCCCCCATACATACAACCCCCACAAACACACAACCCCAACAAACACACAACCCCAGACAACCACACAAACCAACACAACCACACACACAACCATACAACCCCCCACACACACACAACCCCACACATACAAACAGCCCCCCACACCCCCACGCACAACCCCACACATGCACACAGCTCCCTCCACACACACAGCCCCCCCATACACACAACCCCCGACACACACACAACCCCACACACACACAACCCAACACATACACACCACCATACACACACACAACCCCACAGACACAACCCCACAAACATAACACCACAAACACACACAACCCAACACACACATGCACACACACACACGCACACAGCCCCACACACCACACAACCCCACACACAGAACCTCACACACACAATCCCCCCACACACAATCCCACACACAAAGAACCCCACACACACAACCCCCATATACACAACCTCGCATATAAATAATCCCCCACACTCAGACAACCCCACACACATACAACCCCCACACACACAATCCCACACACACATGCATGCAACCACACACACACAACCTCACAACCACATACAACCACACACACAACCACACACACAACCCCACCCACCCACACAACCCCACACACACACAACCACACACAACCACACACAGACAACCCCACACACATAACCCCCCCCACACACACCCACACACAACCCCCCACACACAACCCCCCCCACACAAGCACCCACAACTCCACACACCACACAACCCCCATACACACAACCCCCACAAACACACAACCCCTCACACACACAACCCCACAACCACACAAACGCACTCATACCCCCACACAAACCACACACACACACAACCACACACACAACCCCACACACAACCACCCCACACACATACAACCCCACTCACACACAATTCCACACATTCACACACAACCCCCAACACACAACCCCCCACACACAACCCGCCAACACACAACCACACACACAACCCCAGACAACCACCCACACAACCCCACACACACAACCCCACAAACACACACAACCCCCCACCCACACACAGCCCCACACACCACACACAGAACCCCACACACACAACCCTCCACACAAAACCCCACATATAAACAACCCCCCCACACGCACACAAGCCCCCATGCACAGAATCCCACACACATGCATGCAGCCCCACACACACAACCACCCCCACACACAGAACCCCACAACCACATACAACCAAACACACAACCCCACCCCCCACACAACCCCCCACACACAACCCCCCATACACACAACCCCACACACATAACCCCACACACACCTACACACAACCACACACAACCCCCCACACACAACCCCACACACACACAACCTCACACACATACAACCCTCCACACACAAACCCCAACACCCACAACCCCCACACACAACCACACACACACAACCCCACACAACCCCACACACACCCACTTACACACAACCCCACACACCACACAACCCCCCACACACACAACCCCCAAAACATATCCCCACACACACAACCCCACACACACAAACACACTCACACACCCCAAACACAACCACACACACACAACCACACACACACAACCACACACACAACCACACACACACCCACACAATCACACACACAACCCCACACACAACCCCCCACACAAATACAACCCCACACACACAATTCCACACATGTACACACAACCCACACACACAAGTGCCCCACAAACACAACCCCACCCACACATAACCCCCCACACACACCACCACACACACACAACCACACACAACCACACACAACCACACAACCATACAACCACACACACAACCCCCCACACAACCCCCCCACACAGCCCCACACACAACCACACACAACCCCCACACACCCCCCCACACCCCCCACACCCCCCCACACAACCCCCAACACACACAACCCCCAACACACACAACCACACACACACAACCCCACACAACCACACAAACCAACACAACCACATAACCCCTCTCACACACACAATCTCAAACACATACAAACAGCCCACATACCCCACACACAACCCCACACATGCACACAACCCCCATACACACACAGCCCCCCATACACACAACCCCCCACACACCCAACCCCACACACACACCACCCAGCACACACAACTCCAAACACACACAACCCCCCACACATACACACCACCCTACACACAAACAAACCCACAGACACAACCCCACACACACAACCCGACAAACACAACCCCACAAACACACACAACCCCACACACACAACCCCCCTACACACACAGCCCCACACACCACACAACCCCACACACAGAACCCCACACACACAATCCCCCACATACACAGAACCCCAAACACACAGAACCCCACACACACAGAACCCCACACACACAACCCCCACACACAACCCCCCATACACACAACCCCACATATAAGCAACCCCCACACTCACACAACCCAACACACACACAACCCCCCACACACAATCCCACACGCATGCATGCAACCCCACACACACAACCCCCCACACACAACCCCACACACATACACACACAACCCCACAACCACATACAACCACACACACAACCACACTCACAACCCCACCCACACACAACCCCACACTCACACAACCCCCCATACACACAACCCCACACAACCACACACACACACACAACCCACACACAACCACACACATCCCCCTACACACACAACCCCACACACAAAACCCCACACACAACCCCCCACACACAACCCCCCACACAACCCCCCACACTTAACCCCACCCCCACACACCCCCACGCACACAACCCCACACAAACAACCCCACATACACAAAACCCCACATATACACACACAACCCCACACACACAACCAAACACACAACCACACACACAACCACACACACACAACCACACAAACAACCACACACACAACCACACACACACAACCACACACACAACCACACACAACCCCACACGCACACACAACCCCCCCCACACACAACCACACACACAACCCCCACACCCCCCCGCACACACACAACGCCACACACACACACAACCATACATAACCCCACAGAACCACACAACTCCACACCACACACAACCCCACACACAACCCCACCCACACACAACCACACCACACAGCCACACACACAAACACACAACCACACACACAACCCCCCACACACACAACCTCCCCACACACAACCCCCCACAAACAACCCCCCACATACACACAACAACACACACAACCACACACACAATCACACAACCACACAACTGCACAAACACACACAACCCCACACACACAACCCCCCACACACACAAACCTAGTTTAGGACACCCCCCGCGCCGCACGGCCACCAGCTGCCGCGTGCGCCTCCCGCCTGCCTGCCTAGCTGCCTCAGCTGCCGCAGTCTGACCACGCCCCCCTACCGCCGAGCGGCGTGGTCTGTGCTCCTGTGCCCCGCTGTCCTGCCGTGTGCCCCTCTGCATTCATTGTGTACTGTTTTAATATTGTCTAATCTTGTAACTGTATTCTTTTTCCCTTTTGTGCCTGCTTTTCGCTCCCCCGTGTAATGCCTGCCCGCTTCCCGCCACCGCCGCTCACCACGCCCCCTTTTTCTTTGTGTACCCTCCCCGCTCCCGCCTCCCAGCTGCTCCGCCCTCCCTCGCACTTCGCCATATATGGCGACCGTGCGAACGCGCAGCGGTCACGCGCAGCGGGCGCGCCGATTGTGCGCCGAAGGCGCGCCAAAGGTAAGCCCGTCTACGCCCGTCCGCGCCTGGACCGCGCCCAGCGCCAGGACCCCTGGCCCCCACCGACAGAAGACGACCCGACTGACCTACAACGCCACCGAACTCATCACTCTCAACACCGACGGCATCCCTGGATGTTACCGAGCCACCCCGAAGCACACCCACGGACCCTTCAGCTGCCACGCCTGCAAGTTCACCTGCATCCGGACCTGCCCTGATCCAGCACCCGCCAAGCCGAACACCAGCAGCAACCACCTCAAGTGCATCCTGCTCAACACCCGCTCCGTCCACAGACACGCCATCGAACTCTGGAACCTCCTCGACACCACAGCCCCTGACGTCGCCTTCCTCACGGAGACCTGGATGAACGCCTCCTCAGCGTCCGACATCGCCATCGCCATCCCAGAGGGCTACAAGATCACCCGGAGGGACCGCACCGCCAACCAGATGGGAGGAGGCATCGCCATCATCCACAGGGACACCATCCGCATCACGACCAACACCGACGACACCCTAACCACCGCCGAACACCTGCACTTCCAGATCCACACCGACCCGAAGACCACCCTCAGAGGCACCCTGATCTACCGACCCCCGGGACCACGCACACAATTCAGCGAGGACATCGCCGACTTCATCAGCCCGCTTGCCCTCCCCTCCGCTGACTACATCCTCCTGGGGGACCTCAACTTCCACCTGGAGAACAACAGCGACCGCAACACCATCACCCTGCTCGACAACCTCGCCAACCTCGGACTCAAGCAGCTGGTGTCCACCCCCACCCACCTAGCCGGACACACACTCGACGCCGTCTTCTCATCCAGCAAAGACATCGCCTTCAGCCACGCCACAGGACTCCACTGGACGGACCACAGCTGCGTCCACTTCACCTTCAAAAGAACGACGATCCACCACCACCAGCAACAGGTTGCCCGAAGAAGCTGGAACAAGATCACAGCCGACCAGCTCACCGCTTCCCTGAGCCAGCACCCTCCTGCCAGCTCAGCGAACCCCAGCCAGGCCGCCGACAACCTCACGAAGTGGATCAGCAACTGCGCGGACGAACTCGCCCCTCTGAGGACCCCGCCCAGCAGACCCGGCAGCAAGAAAGCCCCATGGTTCACCGACGAACTCAAGAGCTCCAAGAAGAACTGCCGAGCCCTCGAGAAAGTCTGGAGAAGGGAACCAACACTGGACAACATGACCACCCTCAAGCTTGCCACCCGGAAGCACCACCGACTGATCCGCGCCACCAAGAAAACTGCATACAAGGACCGGCTGGACAACAACGCACACAACTGCAAGGAACTCTTCAACATCGTGAAAGAGCTCTCCAACCCCAACGCCGGAAACAACGACATCACCCCATCGCAAGACCTCTGCAACTCCCTCGCCTCCTACTTCCACAACAAGATCGCGGACATACACAACAGCTTCAGCATCCAACCGACGCACGCCACAACCGCAGCAACGCCACCCACCACCACCCTCCGCGCCTGGACTCCGATCAGCACCGAAGACACCGTCCGCACAATGAACTCCGTCCACTCCGGATCTCCGACCGACCCCTGCCCTCACCACGTCTTCAACAAGGCCGACGCTGTCATCGCACCCCACCTGCGGGACATTATCAACACCTCCTTCGACACCGCCACCTTCCCTGAGAGCTGGAAGCACGCCGAACTCAGCGCTCTACTCAAGAAACCTACAGCGGACCCCACCGAACTCAAGAATTACCGCCCCATCTCGCTCCTCCCGTTTCCGGCCAAAGTCATCGAGAAGACCGTCAACAAACAGCTGGCCGCCTTCCTCGAGACAAATGGATCCCTCGACCCCTCACAGTCTGGCTTCCGAGCCAACCACAGCACCGAGACCGCCCTCATCGCTGCTACCGACGACATCCGAGCCCTGATGGACAACGGAGAAACAGCGGCCCTCATCCTCCTAGACCTCTCCGCGGCATTCGACACTGTCTGCCACCGCACCCTAGTGCAGCGCCTCAGCAACGTCGGAATCCAGGAGAAGGCACTGGAATGGATCACCTCCTTCCTCAACGGAAGAACACAGAGAGTCCGCCTACCACCGTACAAGTCAGAGGCCACCGAAGTCATCTGCGGCATCCCTCAAGGATCCTCGCTGAGTCCCACCCTCTTCAACGTCTACATGAGCCCCCTCGCGGCCATCGCACGCCAACACAACCTCAACATAATCTCCTACGCCGACGACACCCAGCTGATCCTCTCCCTGACCAACGACCCCGCCGCCGCCAGAGCCAACCTGCACGAAGGGATGAAAGATGTAGCCGAGTGGATGACGACCAGCCGCCTGAAACTGAACTCAGACAAGACGGAGGTCCTCATCCTGGGCTCCTCTCCTTCCCCCTGGGACGACTCCTGGTGGCCCCCCGCCCTGGGCACCGCACCCAAACCGACGGACCACGCACGCAACCTGGGCTTCATCCTGGACTCCTCCCTCTCCATGACCAGACAAGTCAACGCCGTCTCCTCGTCATGCTTCAACATCCTGCGCATGCTACGGAAGATCTTCTGGTGGATCCCCACCGAGACCAGGAAGACTGTCACCCAGGCCCTCGTCACCAGCCGACTGGACTACGGCAACGCCCTCTACGCCGGAACCACCGCCAAGCTCCAGAAGAGACTCCAGCGGATCCAGAACGCCTCAGCCAGACTCATCCTCGACATCCCACGAAACAGCCACATCTCCGGACATCTGAGAGACCTGCATTGGCTCCCCGTCAACAAAAGAATCACCTTCCGTCTCCTCACCCACGCACACAAAGCCCTACACGATCAAGGCCCGAGCTACCTCAACAACCGTATCAACTTCTACGCTCCCAAACGCCACCTCCGATCAGACAGCCACGCCCTCGCCGCCGTCCCCCGCATCCGAAGAGCGACAACAGGAGGAAGGTCCTTCTCCTACCTGGCCGCCAAGACCTGGAACTCCCTCCCGACCGACCTGCGCCTGACCCAAGACCACCTCTCCTTCAGGAAGAAGCTCAAGACCTGGCTGTTCGAGCAGTAACGGCACCCCCCCCAAGCGCCTTGAGGGTAAGTAGTGCGCTCTATAAATGTCTTTGATCGATTGATTGATTGAACCCCAAAATCACATACAACCACACACACAACCCCCCACACAATCCCACCCACACACACAACCCCCCCACACACAACCCCCCACACACACAACCCCACACACAACCACACACAGACAACCCCACATACACACACCCACACACAACCACACACAACCCCCCCCCCCACACAACCCCACAAAACCACACAACCCTACAACCGCACACAACCACATACAACCACACACACACAACCCCCCCACACAACCCCACACACACACAAGCACACACAACCCCACACCCACCCACAACTCCATACACCACACAACCCCCATACACACAACCCCCACAAACACATAACCCCTCACACACACAACCCCACAACCACACAAACGCACTCATACCCCCACACACACAATTACACACACACACAACCACACACACAACCCCACACACAAAACCCCACACACATATACAACCCCACTCACACACAATTCCACACATACACACACAACCCCCCCACACACACCCCCACACACAACCCCCCACACACAACCCCCCACACTTAACCCCACCCCCACACACACAACCTCACACAAACAACCTCACATACACAAAACCCCACATATACACACACAACCCCACACACAACCAAACACACAACCACACACACACAACCACACAACCACACACACACAACCACACACACAACCACACACACAACCCCCCCACACACACAACCCCCCACACACACAACCACACACACACAACCACACACACACAACCCCCCACACACCACGCCACACACACACACAACCACACACAACCCCACAGAACCACACAACTCCACACAACCCCACAAACACACACAACCCCACCCACACACAACCCCACACAAACAACTCCACCCACACACAACCACACCACACAGCCACACACAAACACACAACCACACACACAACCACACACAACCCCACACACACACAACCCCACACAACCTCCCCACACACAACGCCCCACAAACAACCCCCCACACACAACCACACACACAACCACACAAACACACACAACCCCCCCACACAACCCCACACACACACAACCCCACACAACCACACAACCCCACACACACATCCCCACACACACAACCCCACACACACACAACCCACACAACCCCCCCACACACAACCCCCCCCACACACACAACCCCCCACACACAACCCAGCACACAAAACCCCACAACCACACACCCACACAAACACACGCACATCCCCACACACACAACCCCACACAACCACACACACACACAACCACATTCAACCCCACACACACACAACCCCCCACACACACAACCCCACATACCACACAACCCTCCACACACAACCCCCACACACACACCCCCACACAATCCCCCCCACACACAAACCCACACACACAGCACCCCACAACCACACACAACCACTCAAACACACTCACAACTGCACACACAAACCCACACACACAACCCCCTACACACTCAACCCCACAACCACACACAACTACACCACACACCCACACACAACCCCCCACATACAACCCCCCACACTCAACCCCACACACACAACCACACACACAACCACACACACAACCACACAACTGCACAAACACACACAACCCCCCCACACAACCCCACACACACGCAACCCCACACAACCACACAACCCCACACACACATCCCCACACACACAACCCCACACACACACAACCCGAACAACCCCCCCACACCCCCCCCCACACACACACAACCCCCCACACACAACCCCACAACCACACACAACCACACAAACACACTCACAACCCCACACACACAACCCCACACAACCACACCCACACACAACCACATTCAACCCCACACACACACACAACCCCACACACACACAACCCCACATACCACACAACCCTCCACACACAACCCCCACACACAGCCCCCCACACAATCCCACACACACACAAACCTACACACACAGCACCCCACAACCACACACAACCACTCAAACACACTCACAACTGCACACACAAACCCACACACACAACCCCCTACACACTCAACCCCACAACCACACACAACTACACCACACACCCACACACAACCCCCCACATACAACCCCCCACACTCAACCCCACACACACAACTCCACACACACACAAAGCCCCACATTCATACAACCCCCACACACAACCCCACACACATACACACACAACCCCACAACCACATACAACCACACACAGAACCACACTCACAACCCTACAAACACACAACCCCCCCACACACAACCCCACACACAACCACACACACACAACCCCACACACAACCCCCTACACACACAACCACACACACAACCACACACAGACAACCACACACACAGCCCCCCACAAACACCCCCCCCCACACACACAACCCCCTACACACACACAACCCAACAACCACACACTACACCACACACCCACACACAACCCCCACATACAACCCTTCACACTCAACCCCCCACACACAACCCCACACACACAACCCCCCACACACACAACCCCACGCACACACAAACCCCCACATACATACAATCCCCCACACACCCCACACACATACACACAACCCCTCCACACATGACCCCACACACACAACCCCACACAAACAACCCCACATACACACAACCCCACATATACACACAACCCCACACACAACCAAACACACAGCCACACACACACACAACCACACACAACCACACACACAACCACACACAGACAACCACACACACAACCCCCCACAAACACACAACCCCCCCCCCACACACACACAACCTCACACACACCACACACAACCCCCCCACACACACATTCACACACACAACTGCCCCATACACACACCGCAAAACACCCCCACACACAGCCCCCCACACACAGCCCCCCACACACAGCCCCCCACACACACAACCCCCCACACACAGCCCCACACACACAACCCCCCCACACACAACCCCACAACCACACAACCACACGAACACACTCACAACTGCACACACAAACCCACACACTCACAAGCCCACAACCACACACAACCACACCACACCCCCCCACACAACCCCCCCACATATAACCCCTCACACTCAACCCCACACACACAACCCCACACACACACAACCACACACACTCTAACCCCCACATACATGCAACCCCCCACACACAACCCCACACACATACACACAACCCCTCCACACATGACCCCACACACACAACCCCATACAAACAACCCCACATAAACACAACCCCACATATACACACACAACCCCACACACAACCAATCACACAACCACACACACACAACCACACACACACAACCACACACAGACAACCACACACACAACCCCCCACAAACACACAACCCCCCCCACACACACACTTCACACACACCACACACAACCCCCCCCCACACACACACACATTCACACACACAACTGCCCCACACACACACACTGCAACACCCCCCACCCACAGCCCCCCCACACACAACCCCCACACACAACCCCCCACACACACAACCCCCCACACACAACCCCACACACACACACAACCCCCCCACACACACACCTACACACACACAACCCCACACACACAACCCCACACACACAACCCCACAACCACACGAATACACTCACAACTGCACACACAAACCCACACACACACAACCCCACACACACACACAACCCCCACATACATACAAACCCCCCACACACATACACACAACCCCTCCACACATGACCCCACACAAACAACCCCACATACACACAACCCCACATATACACACAAACCCCACACACAACCACACACACACAACCACACAGACAACCACACACACAACCCCCCACAAACACACAACCCCACACACACAACCCCCCACACACACATTCACACACACAACTGCCCCCACACATACCACAACATGCCCCCACACACAGCCCCCCCACACACAGCCCCCCACACACACAGCCCCCCCCCACACAACCCCCCACACACAACCCCCCCACACACACACAACCCCACACACACAACCCCCCACACACAACCCCCACACACTCACAACCCCACACACACAAAACCACACACACACAACCACAAACACACACAATCCCACACACACAGAACACCCCACACACAACCCCACACATAACCACGCAACCCCCCACACATACACCCCACACACACAACCCCACACCACACAACCCCCCCCACACAACCATAACTACACACACACACCCCACGCACACACAACCCCACACACACAACCCCCCCACACACACAACCCCCCATACACAACTCCCACACAGACAAACACCACACACACAACCCCACAAACACACCCTTACACACTCCCACACACAAATACTCATAAACACAACCCCACACACACAAACAATCCCCCCCACACACACACAACCCCCGATACACACAACCCCCACATACAACCGCACACACAACCCCACACACACAGCCACATACACAACCCCACACAACCACACAACCCCACACAACCACACACAACCACACACAACCCCACGAACACACACAACCCCACCCACACACAACCACACCACACAACCACACACAAACACACAACCACACAAACAACCCCACAACCCCACACACAACCCCCATACACAACCCCCCACACAAACAACCCCCCACATACAACCCCACACAAAATCACCCACACACACACACACACAGAACCCCCCACACACACACAACCCCACACACACAACCCCACGCACAACTCCACACACACACAACCCCTCAGACACAACCCCCCACACACACACAACCCCACACCACCACACAAACCCACACAACCACACACAACCACATACAACCCCCTACACAAAACCCCACAAACACACAACCCCACACACACAACCCCAAACACAACCCCACATACACAACCCCCCCACACACACAACCCCCCACACACAACCCCCCACACAACCCCCCACACAACCTCACACACATAACCCCACACATACCCACACACAACCACAAACAACCCCTACACAACCCCCCCCACACACAACCCCACATACACAACCCCACACACACAACCCCACACACTTAACCCCACACACCCAACCCCACACATACAACCCCACACAACCACACAACCCCCACACACTCACAACCCCACACACACACAACCACAAACACACACAATCTCACACACACAGAACACCCCACACACAACCCCACACATAACCACACAACCCCCCACACATACACCCCACACACACAACCCCACACCACACAACCCCCCCACACAACCATAACTGCACACACACACCCCACGCACACACAACCCCACACACACAACCCCCCCACACACACAACCCCCCATACACAACTCCCACACAGACAAACACCACACACACAACCCCACAAACACAACCCTACACACTCCCACACACAAATACTCATAAACACAACCCCACACACACAAACAATCCCCCCCCACACACACACAACCCCCGATACACACAACTCCCACATACAACCGCACACACAACCCCACACACACAGCCACATACACAACCCCACACAACCACACAACCCCACACAACCACACACAACCACACACAACCCCACGAACACACACAACCCCACCCACACACAACCACACCACACAACCACACACAAACACACAACCACACAAACAACCACACAACCCCACACACAACCCCCCATTCACAACCCCCCACACAAACAACCCCCTACATACAACCCCACACAAAATCACCCACACACACACAGAACCCCCCCCACACACACACAACCCCACACACACAACCCCACGCACAACTCCACACACACACAACCCCTCAGACACAACCCCCCACACACACAACCCCACACCACCACACAAACCCACACAGCCACATACAACCCCCTACACACAACCCCACAAACACACAACCCCACACACACAACCCCACACACAACCCCACATACACAACCCCCCCACACACACAACCCCTCACACACAGCCCCCCACACAACCCCCCACACAACCTCACACACATAACCCCACACATACCCACACACAACCACAAACAACCCCTACACAACCCCCCCCACACACAACCCCACATACACAACCCCACACACACAACCCCACACACTTAACCCCACACACACAACCCCACACATACAACCCCACACAACCACACAACCCCACACACACAACCCCACACACACAACCTCACACACACACAACCTCACACAAACACAACCCCCCACACACAACCCACCCACACACAACCATACACACACAACCCCACACAATCCCACAACCAAACACAACCACGCACAAAACCACACAACCCAACATACACACAGCGCCATACACACAACACCCCCACACACAACCCCACACAACTCCACACACAACCATACACACACAACCCCCCACACACAACCCCACACATATAACCGCACAACTACATATAACCACACACTCACAACCCCACACACACAACCCCACACTCACACACAAACCCTACACAACCACACACAACCCCACAAATACACACAACCCCACCCATACACAACCACACACAACCCCACACACACAACCCCCCCACACACAACCACACAACCACACCAGTCAACAACACACAAACACACAACCACACACAACCCCACCCACGCACAACCCCACACAACCCCACCCACAACCCCCATACACAACCCCCCACACAACCACATATACAACCACACAAATGCACACACACAACCTGACACACACAACCCCCCACACACACAACCCCACACAACCACACAACCCCACACACACACATCCCCACACACAACCCCCCACACACACAATCACACACAACCACACAACCCCACACACATATCCCCACACACACAGCCCACACAAACGCAACCCCCCACACACCCACACAGGCCCACACATCACACACCACACAACCCCCTACACACACAACCCCACACACACAGAACCCCACACACACAACTCCTCCACACACACACCCCCCACACAACCCCCCACACACACAACTCCACACATAAACAACCCCTCACACAACCCCCAAACACACAACCCCCCACACACATGCACACAACCCCCCACACACACAACCCCCAACACACACAACCCCCACACACACCCACAACCACACACACAACCCCACCCACACACACAACCTCCACACATACAACCCCCCCACACACACACAACCCCCACACAGAACAACAAACAGCCACACACACATCCCCACACACAACCCCAACACACACCCACACACAACCACACACAACCCCCACACACACAACCCCACACCACCACACAAACCCACAAACACAACCACATGACCCCCCCACACACACAACCCCCCACATGAACACAACCCCCTACACACACAGCCCCCCACACACACAACCCCCCCACACACAACCCCCCCACACACACACAACCCCACACACACCCACACACAACCTCACACACATAACCCCACACACACACACAACCCCCCACACACACAACCACACACACAACCACACACAACCCCACACACGCCACCCAACACACACAACCCCCACACACAACCCCACACACAACCCAATACACACACACACAACCATACAACCCCAAACACAACCACACACACAACCCTACACACACAACCCCCACACATACAACCCTCCACACACACACCCACACACAACCCTCCACACACACAACCCCCCCCCCCACACACACACCCACAACCCCACACACAACCACACAATCACACACACAACCCCAACCCCACACACAACCCTACACACAATTACACACAACCACTCACACACAACCACACACACAACCACCCACACACCCACACAACCCCACACAGACAACCTCCCACACACACATCCCCCCACAAACACAACCCCCACACACTCACACACAAACCCCCCACACACAACCCCCCAAACACAACCCCCCACACACAACCCCCACATACAACCCCATACAAAATCTCCCACACACAACCCCCCACACACACAGAACCCCACACACACACAGAACCCCCCCCACACACACAACCCCACACACAACTCCACACACACAACCACACACAAACACACTCACAACCCCACACCCACAACCCCACACTCACACACAACACCACACACACACAACCACACACACAACCCCTCACACCCACACCCACACAACCCCGCACACACACACAACCCCGCATACACACACAACCCCCCACACACACACAACCTCACACATACACACACAACCTCACACACACAAACCCCAGACACACACAACCCCCCACACACACAACCCCCACACACACAACCACACACACACAACCACGCACACACAACCACACAACCCCACACACAACCCCCGACACACACAACCACACCTAACCCCACACACACCCAACCCCACACACACAACCCCACACACACAACCCCACTCACACACACAACCCCACAAACACACACAGCCCCACAAACACCCATAACCCCCACACTCACAACCCCACATACACAACCCCACACACATCCCCCCCACACACACACACAACCCCACACACCATGCAACCCCACACACACCACCCACCCCACACACACAACCCCTCACACACACAACCCCTCAACCACACACAACCACACTCACAACCCCACACACACACCCACACACAACCCCCCCACACACATGACCCCATACAACCACACAACCACGCCAACCACACACACATACCCACACACAACCACACCCACACACAACCCTACACACACACAACCCCCCACACACACAAACCCCCCCACACACAACCCCACACACACAACCCCCACACAACCTCCCCACACACAACCCCCATACACACAACTACACAACCAACCACACACACAGCCCCCCACACACAACACCCCACACACCCACCCCACACACAACCCCCCCACCCACACACACACAACCCCCGCCACACACACACAACCCCCCACACACACAACCCGCACACACAACCCCTACACACACACAACCCCCACACTCAATCCCCCACACAACCACACACACACAACCCCACACAACCACACAACCCCACACACACAACCACACACACACACACAACCACACACAAACACCCACACAACCCCACACACACACAACCACACACACCACACAACCCCACACATACACCCCTCCCTGCCTGGAGGCCCAGTGAGCTGTCTCTGGGCCCAGCCTTGCCCCCCCCTCCACCTACTGAAGGACTGTTGCTACCCTTTGGGGCATCCTTGTGCTGGGGAGCGCTTTGCCCTGGCCCCTGGAACCAACTAGCGCCTGGGAGAGCTTTATTTTGGCCCCCAGCGCTTAATAGCGCTGTACCTCGCTTCTAGCGCCTGGAAGTGCTTTGGTTGCTGTTGTAGCGCGTGGGAGAGCTTTCCTTATTCCCTTACAGCGCTTGGGAGCGCTTTATTTTCTGTTAGCGCCTGGGGGCGCTTTATCTCCCACAGCCGGTGCCCACCCGGCATTGCCGCAAGAAATTGCCGCATTTTGCCTTGCCAAGTATCGCCGCCGCCGCCCGGCCGGAAGTCAGGCAGGCCGGGGGCGGGGCATTCGGACATCCGGAAGCCCAGGCGGGAGCCTACCCCGCCCGGGTACGTGAGGACGAGAGGAGCAGGGTGGCCGGGGCTTGTGGGGCTCCCGTGAGGGGGGGAGAGCCCCGCAGAGTAGAGTCCGCCACCTGTAGAGAGCCTCGCCCTGCTCCCAGAGCCCGCCCGCCGCCTATAGCAGTACCCGGTCCCCAGGAGCGGGACCGGGTGACCAAGAGGGCGCTGCCCTCGCCGAAGAGCCGTGCAGAGGAGAGCCACCCCAGGAACAGCCGCCACACAAGCCCAGTGAGTGCACAAAGCTCTCCCTTGACGAGGGAGAGAGGGGGCACGTCGGGGCATAGAATCATTGCCCGCGCCCACGAAGGGCGCCACCGAGTGTTTAGAGCCTGCGAGGCTCGGGCACATCTTTGGTAATTCGAGCCTGAGAGGCTCAGAGGCATTTGGTCATTTTTAGCCCACGAAGGGCTCCGGGGGCATATTTTGCTGGTCGAGCCACCGAGAGGCTCAAGCCGCCACAGTTGTTCACGGGTCCCCCATGAGGAACCCCACCGCTCCCCTAGCGAGGTGGCATATTTGTAGTACGAGCCCAGAAGAGGCTCTTCAGTGCCACATGTGTTTAGGAGCCCAGAGAGGTTCACAGCGCCCCATTTGTCCTTCAAGCCCAGAGAGGCTCCAGCGTTGGCCCCCATTGTCTCCCCAGCTGCCCAGCACTTCGTGGGCAGCTGCTCCGTTTAGGCCCCTGACTTTGGGACACAGGGCGTCCTAGCCCCTGCGAGGCCAGTTGGCCTCGATACAGTCACAGGTGGTGACTTATGTGAGTTTGGCGCAATTGTTCTTTTGCTGCACCTCTGAATGTGTTTTTATGCGCCATGTGCCTTGTTCCTGCACCTCTGAATGTGTTGTTTATGCATCATGTGTAATGTTCCTATGCGTATACCCCTACAAGTATTGTGATACTTAGGTGGTTGTTCTTGCTAGTACAGGTGGTGCTAGTGAGGTACTGGTTCCCTGCGCAATATTCTCCTAAGGTGGTTAGGGTTGCGTAGGTGGTACTTACCTGGTACCAGTAGTTACTGGTTGTGTGCTAAAGTGTTTTATACTCTATGTTCTAAGTGCTATTTCTAACAGTATTTCTAGTTCTAAAAGTGCTGATCCCTGACAGTGGTCCATGTGGCCCCGTCTTGTACATATCCCCTGTAAATTCTGCCCGTGCCTGTAAAGTGCCGCCATAAGTGTGGCAGGGTATGCTCAGACGTGAGTCCCTTGCTCACTTTGCCACTGGATTCAAGCAAGCCGGGCTGAAGAAGGCTGTAATGCCAGAAACCGGTCCTCGGAAGCTTGTTTCCGGTCCAGGGAAGGCAAGGCTTGGCGGTTCGGGCTGGACTGTTCCCATGAGGCACAGGGTCAGACTGATTTGCATATAGCCATGTCTGAACTGGGGTGGCAGAGTGGGCTAAAGAACGGTGATGGATTAAACCCAGATCTTTTGACTGGGTGTGAGTGTTTGATTGGTTCAGATGCTCCGTCCATCACCACCCCCTTTTGTACCATTTATGGCATATGGCAGTCTGGTAAGGAAATAACAAATACTAGGAGTGGGTGTATTGCAATGCTTGAAAGTATGCCTAACTTTGTAATTTCTGTGCGGAAAAATGTCTTTCCCGAACGCTTTCAGAAGGCGCGCATGCGGGGAAAATGATGCATCTGTAAAAGTGCCTCCAGGGTGTGCAAATATTGTTAAATATTCGTAGTATATTTATGCAAGTACTCTTTCCGCATCATTCATTCTACAGTTCTTCTAATTTGCCATGCAGGTTGCCGACGTACTGACCCTCCACTTCCTTCTCTCCACGCCTATTTAGTCTCGTGAGGAGGGTTATGAAGACTTCTTCCGGGCAGTGGTGTAAGTTGGGGAGCTCGGAAGCGTTGGGTTTGGAAGGTTTGGGGTCCCAGCACAGCGTCCTGGCGGCGGGCAACACCAACTGGTTGTCGGGTGTAAAGGTGGTGCTATTTATGACGTTTGTCAGTCTGGTAAGGAAACAACAAATACTAGGAGTGGGTGTATTGTAATGCTTGAAAGTGTGTCTAACTTTGTAATTTCTATGGGAAAGCCGGCCTTTCCCGAACGCTTTCAGAAGGCGCTCATGCAGGGAAAATGCTGCAGCTGTAAAAGTGCCTCCAGGGTGTGCAAATATTATTAAATATTCGTAGTCTACTTAAGCAACAACAAACCACCTGTTATATGCAGACAAGAGCAGGGAGGATGGTTTCTATTTCTAAACAGATTCCTGTCAGATACAGATTATAATTCCAGCACATACAACTAGAAGATTACCTTTCAGAAATGGCCGTCGCTTTCCCCCTTCCTGTTTGCCTTTAATCTGTTTCTCTGATAGGAAGCTAGGTGTTTTGGCCAGGCAGTTGATGTATGAACATTTCCTGTTGTTGCAAGTGGTGACCAGAGTGGTGGCAGCAACATGGCAACAACTGGTGAGTATGAATGCATGTGTGTGTGTGTGAGGTAATGGATTTAGCGTGAGATTAACTCATGTGCCTCATGGCAACTGGCTGGTTTGTCTTTTTTAAAAGACGGAGATCACAGTGTTCGAAGTTATTTATTGCAAAGTTCTCAAGTGAAGAAGACAGCCTTGTTTTAAATAGTTCCAGTGTGGGGAGCACTGGTTCCCTGCAGCACTTCTGTACATGGTGTCCCTTTCTTGCCATCTACAAGCAGCTGCATGAGGGACTCAACACTCCTGCCAGTCCAGGCTTTTTAGCCAACACCACTTTCCACATTAGGGTGTCTGAGGCCATGCTAGCCGTGTTAATGGGAAACGCTGTAAGTCCTTGTTACGTCCCTTTCCACCCATCCTACAGTCTCTTCAACCCCTCTTCTGCCCCATTAGCTCCCTGTCCTCCTCTCATACAGTCTACTAACCTTCCAACCACAACCTCCCGGAAAGGAAATTAAAACTTTCACAGACATGTTAACAGGGCGACTCGCGAAAAACAAAAAAGTATTTCACGACAGATTCACAACCTGTGACCTAGGGCCATATGTATCAAGCTAATTAGCATTCGCAAAGGCCGAAATTCTGCGAATTTCGGCCTTTGCGAATGCTAATTTGACAAATGGTATGTAACAAACATGTTTGATGCAAAATAAGGAATAGCAAAAGTTGCAATTCCTTATTTTGCGATTGCACTTAAGGAATCGCAAATTTTGCGATTCCTTAAATGCAATGTATCAAACAAAAAATATTCAAAAAATGTCATTAAGGATTCGCAAATTACCACCAACTTCTAGTTGGTGGTAATTTGCGAATCCTTTTCAAAAAGCTTTTTTACAAAAAACCAAAGGTGCCATATGACGCCCATACATGCCCTTAGGGCATGTATGTGCGCCATATGCCCCCAAATGTCTTTTTCAGGGGTGCAGCAGGGTGTTCTTGAGACACCCCTGCACCCTTGAAGGAATTCCTAATTTGCGATTAGCTAATTGCTAATCGCAAATTGCACCTTCATTCCTATGGGCCTGGCCCATAGAAATGAATGCAAATTAGGAATGGTAAAGAATCGCTATTTAATAGCGTTTTTGTACATACATACCGTTTTGCATTTCCTAAATAGCGATTCCTTAAAATTCGCTATTTAGGAAATGCAAAATTGTTTGATGATACATATGGCCCCTAGTGATCACTGCTTTTCTCCTACAGCCCTCCGCTCTACCAACTGAGCTATTGAAGGAGCTGGAGGTGACCTTCTGTCTCTCATCTCATTCCAGCACAGGCTCACTGCTAGTTTTGAAGTATTTCCCCTCGGACATGCACAGTGTTCACTGAGAGCTGCAGAGAAGTGTTTGGCTGTTTCTAGGCGCTATAAATACCAGCAGTTACTGCAAATTGAAACCGGGGTATGGTCTGCACAAAATCGGGTACACAGACTTGTGCAACTGAAATACTGACGACCTCGTACATTTAGAGCAGCCACATAGTAAATGAAACGAAATTATCTCTCAAGAAATTGTGATATACCTGAACCGCTGACTACCACACCTGAAGTCAGGACTGCTGGCTGGTAATCCGATTGGAATATTCTTTTTGAGAGGTATTGTAAAGGAGATGCCAGCTAAACTTTGAAGTGTGTACTTTTAAAAGACGTCATTAAAAAAGCATTTGGAGCGCAATAGCTCTAGCATTTGTGGGGCGTGGCTTGGATGCCGACCATGGAGGTGGTGTGAGCGATCGTCTCCACACCGGATCCCACCATTTATCCTGTTATTGCCGTGATTGAGCCCCCCTGAGTGGTGTATTCATACCGCCCGGGGCGTCGCGGGACCGAGGGTGCTCGGTGGAGGGTCAGCTGGCGCCCGGGCGCGACGCAGTGGATGGTTCCCGGACCTCAGTGGAGCTGAGCGCACACAAAGGAAAGATGGCGGCGCCGCAGTGCTGAGGAGACGGAGATCGTTCGGAAGCGGGGACCGAGCGGAGCTGGAGCGCCGCGCTTGCCTGGCCGCGGCGAGTGGAGCGGGTCACCCGGAGAGACATCCCGGTGTTGAGCGGGCGGGTGCACGGCTTTAACCGACCGAGAGGCTTGCGGGCGGAGTGCCCATCCCCCCACCTTCCTGCACTGGTGACAGGGTGCGGTACTGCTGGTTTGCGTGCAGGTGGGCATATCGAGAGCTACGGAGCCTGCGGCTGGGTGCTGCCTCGGAGGGATGTTAAGGTGGCCCTCCATTGCTCTGCGGGGGGCGCACCCTGATTTGGACTGATTGCCGACCGCACGACTCCACAGGACGACGGCGGCTTCCGGGGGTATGGAGGGGCTCTGACGACTCAGCACTGACGGCTTGGCGCTTGAAACTGGCGGCGACCCTGGTTGAAGGCAGCAGGTGATCGTTGAGGCGCTACTGGCGTGCCGGTTGGGGGAAGGTGCGGAGAGCTCTTAAGGGGCTCAGTTTCATTAGGTGAGCAGAGCCCCTTCCTGGGGCGGACTACCACCTCCACCGCTGCGCCCATCTGCTGATGCCCACGTACCCGCCCCGCATGTTCTCTGGCAATTGAGGGGGCGCTATCACGCTCCGATAGTGTGGGAAGCGCCCGGAGGTCGGGTGTGCTGGAGGTACTAGGAGAAGTAGCACCCTACAGACGTTCGTTGACTACGGGCGTTTGGCTCTGAAGCCGTTCTACGCTGGATCCTGCTGAATAACGCTAGAAACCGGTTTCCCCACAGCGGTAAACAGGATTGCTTGTTGGGGTGGCTCCGAGGAGGTGCTGGGGGACCCTGAGATGGCCGCTACTGGTGGGGCACCCGATGTGGAACGAGGCCAGGTAGACGTGCTTTCCATGGCCCAAGATGGCGGGGCCCCGGCCCCCTTGGAAGGGACGACGCAGGAACAAAGGCTGAACCGGCGGCTGGACAGCATATTGGAAGCGATAACTGCGACAAAAGACTCGCTACACCACGACATTGCGCAGGTCGCTACAGGGCTGGGGCTCCTAAAGGCGGATCATGCAAAGCTTTCTGACAAGGTGAAGGACAATGCACAACTGTTGCAGGAACTGAAACCGGCGGTGGTCACTGTGGAACATAAACTGAGCGATATCCAGACCCGGTTGGCGACTCTGGAGAGACGTGCGGAGGATGCCGAAAGCCGCAACCGGAGGAACAACGTGAGGGTCGTGGGCCTTCCGGAGAAAATTGAGGGAGATGACGCTGTGGCCTACATGGAGGACTGGTTTAAAACGGTTGTAGCGCCGGAGGGCCTTTCTCCCTTCTTCTCCCTTGAGCGGGCACATAGGGTTCCGGCCCGACCGCCTCAGTTGGGCCGACCGCCTAGACCGATGGTGATTAAGCTTTTACATTATAAGGACCGGGACCTCCTGATACAGCGAGCGCGTTCGCAAGGCCCATTTCAAGTGGACAACTGCAAGGTGACGGTCTTTCCGGATTATACTCAGGAAGTCCAGAGAAGTAGGGCGTCCTTCCTGTCCGTGAAGAAAGAATTGAGGGACGAGGGGATTCAGTACTCCCTGCTTTTCCCGGCGAAGCTGAGAGTGGTCCTGGATGGGAAGACACAATTCTTTCCGACTCCGGAGGAGGCCTGGTCGTGGCTTGAACATTATCGTGCTGGGACGGACCGCGCTGGTAAAAGCAGTAGGGACACGCAACCACAGCTCCGGATCAGAAAATCTCAACGCATACGTAAGCGGAATAAACTTAAAAAAGCGTTGCAGGAAGCACAAATGGCCGCGGACAGGGAGGGAGCGTTAGCAGCGACGGCAATCCTCACGGGATCGCAGCAGGGGAGGGCATCTGAGGGGTCGAACTCTGATGAAGAGGGAACAAAAACCGGAGGGGATGAGTCGGAGGCGGAGGGTTCGACACGCCCAACGGTCACCCCACAGACCTCGGATGGACTGTTTAATGAGTGATGTATGTGGACGGCACCCATCTCTGCCTTTTGTACAGGGCGGTTTATCTGACTGCTGCACAGATACTCAGGTATGGGGCTGAGACTACGAGGTGGGATCGAGGGCGTGGGGTGGGGGCTCGACTGACTTTGGGTCGGTGCCGATACACCCCCTAGTGGCCCTTACGGCCTTCTGCGGTAGTCACCGCGGAGTAGTATAATGTGTGTTGTGTTACAAGTTTGGAACGGGGCTGAAGCTGGGTTAGTACGTCCTGTCCTGGGGAGAGGGGGTTGGGGAGTTTTTTGGGGGTTTTGGGTGGGGGGTAGCAACTGCTGCGATGCGTGGGGAACTGGATTGGTGCTGATTTTCTCCGGGGATGACTACTATGGGGACGTTACCTAGTCTGAAATGCATTTCATGGAATGTCCGTGGACTTCGGACGATGGTACGGCGTCACAGGGTGCATGCCCACTTGGTGAGACGTGGCGTTCAGATTGCACTGTTGCAGGAAACTCATTTGACTGCAAAAGAGTGCACCGCATTGCAGAGGAGGTGGCGTGGGCAGGTGTTTGGAACCACGTACTCAGCGTTTGCCAGAGGGGTATTGATATGGGTAAGAGCGGGTATACCGTTTCAGGTCCTAACCCAGCGGATGGATCCAGAGGGTAGATTTGTGGTGATAGAAGGGAGGCTGCACGGTAGAGAGGTAACACTCTGTAGTGTTTACGCCCCAAATGCTGATCAGGCCCTTTTCTTTGATAAACTTTCGAGCTCACTGGCCCATTTCTTGGCGGGCCCCATCATTCTGGGAGGGGATTTTAACTCGATACTTAATGTGGACCTTGATAGATCGCATCCGCCTTTAGCTGCGTCAACGGTACGCAGGCTAGCCACTCAGAGGAAGGAATGGCAGGAGCGATGGGGATTGATAGATGTGTGGAGAGAACAGCATCCTGAAACGAGAGATTATTCGTTTTTCTCAGCACTACACGCATTACATGTGAGAATAGATTCGGTCCTATGTAGTGGTCCCTTGGCTGCCCTGGTTAGCCACACAGAATATTTAACTAGGACAATATCAGATCATAATCTGTTACTGGTTTCCGTGCAGTGGCAACAGGTGAGAGCAGTGATCCCCACTTGGAGGTTGCAGCCCTGCACACTGGAAGATCCGGTGTTTGGTGAGGTAGTCCAACGGGGCGTTGAACAATATTTTGGGGAAAATGAGGACACGGCAGCCACGAGATCGGTGGAATGGGATGCGATGAAAGTGGTGATGAGAGGTGTGTGTATGGGCAGATTCTCGTCTGTGAGGAAGTCACTTCTGAGTGTTCTGGTGAAAGCTGAGGATGTGCTAAGGGGATTGGAGCAGCGTAGACCTGAACGGCCTGAATTGCAGGAGCGGTTGCTTGAGGCTAAGGAGATTGTGGCACGGGAAACTGAGCGACTGCGGTGCTATGATTATAAGCTGTATACTGTCAAGGTGCATGCAGAACGAGATAAGGTGGGTACACTCCTTGCCAGGCTTGCCAATCCAGAACCTAGAGGGTGCCCGATAATGAGCATAAGGACGGAGACTGGCGACATAGTTTACTCGCAGTCAGCGGTATTGGAGCGCTTCACGTCCTACTATGCGGCTTTATATGAGTGTCAACTAGGGGTAGAGACTGCTGAGATAGATGCATATCTGGAATCTGTCCCATTACCGGTACTTGAGGTTGAGGATGCGGAGGATATCGGGGGACCCATAACGATATCAGAGATGAAACTGGCCATTAAACAGATGGCCAGAAACAAGACGCCGGGGGTGGATGGCCTGCCTATAGAATTTTACGTGAAATATGTTGACATATTAGCGCCCAGGCTATTGATAGTGTATTCGGAATCGAACCAGAAAGGTTCTTTGCCCGAAACGATGAGGGAAGCACTGGTAGTCCCATTACTGAAACCGGGCAGGGAAGCATTGGATGTGACGTCCTACCGGCCCCTATCCATGCTGACGGTGGATTATAAGATCCTAAGCCGTATACTGGCCACCAGACTGTTACCATTTATAACCGGATTAGTTCATGGAGATCAGGGAGGGTTTATCCCTGCCAGGAACACATCCATGAATATACGTCGCCTGATCCAGATAATGGATAATGCCAGGGACTCACCGCATAATCCGGTGGTATTGTCAGTCGACATCGAGAAGGCCTTCGATAGTCTTGAGTGGCCGTATCTGGATGTGGTATTGGCGAAATTTGGCATTGGAAAAGGTTTTAGGAGATGGACGAGGGTTCTGTACTCCTCCGCAACGGCAAGGGTGCGACTGGGTCCGTTAGTCTCATTGGCTTACCCTGTGCGTAGGGGGACGAGACAGGGGTGCTCGCTCTCTCCATTGCTGTTCGCGCTGGCCGTTGAACCCTTAGCGGCGCTGGCGAGATTAGGTGCGGAATTTCAGGGAGTGACGCAGGGAGCGAAGTCACATTTCATATCACTGTATGCAGACGATCTATTACTGTACCTGGCCGATCCCGACCGAGCACTGGAGGGAGCTATGGGAATGTTATCCAGATTTGGTAAGATGTCGGGCCTTAAGGTGAACTGGACTAAGACCTGTGTTTTCCCGTTAAAGGAGGGCGTGTTATGCCCCCCCCTTGGGTTGGACGTGATATGGGAACCTTCCAGCTTTACATACTTGGGCGTTCGGATATATCATGAGATTGCGAATCTATTGGAAGGCAATGTGGGATGATGCGTGCGTGCGCTGCAAGGCTGCATGACCTTTTGGGCGTCCCTCCCCTTATCTGTACTGGGCCGAGTAGCGTTATTGAAGATGGTCGCACTTCCGAGGCTACTTTATTATTTCAGGACTTTACCGGTGTGGATCCCGCAGAGTGTGTTTAAGGACATACAGATGTTGGTTACTGGTTTCCTGTGGGGTCAAGGTCGTCGCAGGGTGGCATTGAGGTCCCTGACTAGGCCCAAGCTTGAGGGGGGGGCTGGCGGTACCTGATTTTGAGCTATATTATCTGGCGGCTCAATTGCAGATATTGACGCAGCACGTGGCCAGGGAATTTAGGGGACCGGACGTCGATCGGGGCCTCGGTATACAGAGGCATATCTTATCCTATGTAATCATGCAACAGAAACTGGATATGAGGGACCTTACGATGGAGGAACGGACGCTCAGACTCTGCTGGAACAGGAGTCTGAAGCGAGCGACCAGCACCCGAGCATATGCACCAGAGATCCCGTTGGGGATGCTGACTGCGCTGCCACATGGGGGCGACTGGTCTCCGTTGTCTGACTGGGAGGACTTGGGATTGCAAATGGTGGGAGACTTATATATTGAGGGGACGCTGGCCCCCTTCCGGTCGTTGCAGGAACAGTTTGGATTGCCGGATGGACATTTTCTGCTTCATGCAGCGGTGGTTACAGCGATGCAAAAGCACTGGGTAGGTGGGCGAGCTGAACCGGAGACGACCTTGGCGTGCCAGTACGTGGTTATGGCTGCGGGCACTACCAAGGCAGTGACCTGCCTTCATGTACGAATGCAACGCGAGGGATTAGCACCGCTGATGGCACTGAAGGCGAGATGGGAGGATAGTATAGGCAAGCCCATACCGGATACGATCTGGGGTCACATTCTGGGGCGTACGTGGAAGGGAACTAGGAATGCCCGATTCCAGCAGGTACACTTCTTCGTTATCCATAGAGCTTACCTGACACCGGAGAGGATTACGCGATACTTCGGGGCCCGAGACGCTGTGTGCCCAAGGTGTTCGGCACCTGCGGTGGATCTGGAATATCTGCTGTGGGGATGCCCAAAACTGGGGTCATACTGGCCTGAGGTAGGGGATCTTCTGAACATGGTAACAGACAGGGAGGTGGACTTTGACATGGCGGCTTGTTTGCTGCTGTGGTTCCCTCACACGAAGAGGACGAAGATCACAAGCAAATTTATCGACCTGGGGCTTATGCTGGCTCAGAGGGAGTTTACCTGGCACTGGAAGTCTAGGGAAGGCCCATCAGTGAAAAGGTGGATGTCTGTGCTGTTGAAATGGGCCGGTTGTGAAAGTACTATTCGGATGCGACAGGCTGCCAAGACTGATAATGACAAAAGTTTGGAAATGGCGAGGGCGTGGGAAACGATAGTCCAAGCGCTGCGTGATTATATGGTGGAGGGTGAGGATGAAGGTGAAGAGCAATAATTGTCCTGGACTCCATGAGGCACAACTTAGCAGTAGTTACCCCCGATTAGTGGCATTATCCGATCCTACTACTTCATAAGTGAGCCCGCAGCAGCAGCAGTTGGGGAGGAAGGGGTGGGGGAGGGAGGGTCGCATAGGGGAAGTTTTGCACACTGCTCCAATTGTAGAGAGGGCGGGGAGATAGTACCGCCGGGAACGGCAGGGCAAGAGCCCCGAAGTTTTGGGTGGGACCCGGGGGGAGTGCATAGACTCTTACCAAATGATCCGTAACTAACAGATATGATAGGATCATACAGCAATAGGGACTCCACACTATTACTAACTCCGTAAGCTGTTTTTGTGGTTGGTGATGCAAGGGAAGTTTGAAGTTAGGGGAGTTAAAAGCGGAAACGGGATAATACTGGTAACCGACCACCCGTGATGGGTGAGCGCTGTGGCATCATCTTATATCTGTGACCTGACACGCCGCCCGACCCCCGGGTTGTGGGCTAAATGGCTGTGTACGATATGTATGCCAACTGTATGCTTGATGATGTAGTAAGTGTATTGGTTGACCTGCTCTGAGGTCTTGTTTCTAATTCCGCAATAAAAACTGTTTAAAAAAAAAAATAAATAGCTCTAGCATTTGTGAGAGTTAGAGATATTGGCATTGTAAATGACAATCTGGCAGATGCATCAAGCAAAATACCTCCCGGTAAAATAGCGAATCGGTAAAACAGGCCGATACCGAACGCAAAACCAGAAAATGCTATGCATCAACCCCAAATCGGTAAAAAATAAAGAATCGCTAAAAAATCCCCTCGGTAAATTACCGAATCGCAATTCAGACAATCGGAAATAACGAACACCAAAGCTGACCTCGGAAATACCGAATCGCTAATAAAGAAACGCAATGGAATGCATGAAAAATCGTAAATACCGAAAATGCCCAAAATCGCAATTTTGCATGAGCAAAATAAGGGAATCTCAAACTGGAGGTAAAGTTATTTGAAGGAATGGAGAAGAAAAAAAAAATTCCAGGTGCTGACAATGAGTAACCCTTTAAAAATGCCCCTGGAAACCCCACAAGTCTACCAAAATGGCTGCCCCCTACGTGCTTGCTAGGAGGAGGAGGATCAACGCCCAGGCTCAGCGCAGGAGGATGATCCAGGACAGGGTCTTCAGGGTGCGCATCACATTGCTGGGGCAGACAGAGGAACAGGTGTACGATAAGTACAGACTCAACCGTGCCATGATCATGCGCCTAATAGCAGATCTGGAACCATTACTGCAGCACCAGACCCGTAGGACCAACGCCATACCAGCCCATGTCCAGATCCTATGCAGCCTGCACCTGCTGGCATCTGGAAGCTTCCAGGGGGTAATAGCAGAGACCGGAGGCGTGTCGCAAAGTGCACTATCACGCTTCTTCCACCGGTTCCTAGAGGCCATGCTGAAATTCATACATCAACATGTTGTGGGGAGCGCTTCAATCGCGCTCCACTCCCAGCTGCACTGCTATGTGGGATACTAGACCCATTCACGTCCATTTACCATTTATGCAAAAACTGCTTATCTCCATTTTGACCAAAGTTTTTTCTCTTTTCCTTTCTTTTTAATTCCGTTCATCTTGTCCAAGTTCACATATTACACAAGTTGCATTTTTATCAAGCTTCTCATTCTCATGTGTGCCCATCCGAGCCTCTTCCGGAAAACGATAACAAAAAAGCAAATAGTAGTTCCGAGGAGCAATTCTTTATTCAGACCCAATGCATTTCGGGCATATTATTAGCCCTTCGTCAGGGGAAACTGTGAATCAATAATTACAAAAAACTCATTAACATTCCATAAACCTCTAATTTGTGCATATTTAATATATTCCTAGAAAACGATGGCTTATCATATACATTAAATCAAAAAATCAAAATATCGAAGTGAACCCTCCGTATTAAGCTCGCTCTTTCTGAACGGAACCATAACACTTCGTAACCCGTGATCCCCACGAACCATTTAATATCCTCTTTCTTTCTACCTCTCTCAACTGACCCTCCCGCTCGGTTGATAAATAGTCTGGCGCTTTCTCTAAGTTCCGCTCTGTTCTGGTATGCTCTCTAATACAATCAAGATCCTACTCCTATCCCGTGCTTCCCCCAATTCCGCTTTCAGAAAAACCTCCGTTTTAAACACTTACTCCCCTCCCATTGCCTTCTCACATTCCTGTTGCTATCTTTACTCTACCCGAGACAACTTGCCAGTGTATCTACAAACCCCTCCATTCCCCGTACCTGCTCATTCTGCCGTAACTCTCACTGCGCTACGCGCACTGGAAACAGTTGTTAATCTCCCGTCACCCACTTGCGAATTTAAACGGTTGTGCTCCACCCCCTTCTGTGTACATTAATTAATCACCTGACACCCTCCATCTCCCTTCAACTACAACTCCCATAGTGCTCTTGTGACTCACAAAATATATGCATAAATATATCAATTAATAACCATGAGTAAATTCCTTTAAGTGTACAATTATATCGATTTTATAAACTTTATATAAATTCGTATTTTCACTACTTTGATCCACAGCATGTCCACTTCTGCTGCTAGGAACTCGATGTTCTCGGTATGTGGATACTTCGACATTCAAAAAGTCATACATTTTCATCACTATTCAATTGGGTGCAATAACCAACGTGGGGCGAATTAAATTTGTTAAACATCAAAGAAGGTGGTCTGCACACCGCTATTAGTCCCAATATAATCCATTTTTACTTTAGAAAGTTGCGTGCAAGACTGGGATTGTGCATCGCCCTAACTGCAACATTTAGTATCAACATGTTGTGGGGAGCGCTTCAATCGCGCTCCACTCCCAGCTGCACTGCTATGTGGGATACTAGACCCATTCACGTCCATTTACCATTTATGCAAAAACTGCTTATCTCCATTTTGACCAAAGTTTTTTCTCTTTTCCTTTCTTTTTAATTCCGTTCGTCTTGTCCAAGTCCACATATTACACAAGTTGCATTTTTATCAAGCTTCTCATTCTCACGTGTGCCCATCCGAGCCTCTTCCGGAAAACGATAACAAAAAAGCAAATAGTAGTTCCGAGGAGCAATTCTTTATTCAGACCCAATGCATTTCGGGCATATTATTAGCCCTTCGTCAGGGGCAACTGTGAATCAATAATTACAAAAAACTCATTAACATTCCATAAACCTCTAATTTGTGCATATTTAATATATTCCTAGAAAACGATGGCTTATCATATACATTAAATCAAAAAATCAAAATATCGAAGTGAACCCTCCGTATTAAGCTCGCTCTTTCTGAACGGAACCATAACACTTCGTAACCCGTGATCCCCACGAACCATTTAATATCCTCTTTCTTTCTACCTCTCTCAACTGACCCTCCCGCTCGGTTGATGAATAGTCTGGCGCTTTCTCTAAGTTCGCCTCTGTTCGGGTATGCTCTCTAATACAATCAAGATCCTACTCCTATCCCGTGCTTCCCCCAATTCCGCTTTCAGAAAAACCTCCGTTTTAAACACTTACTCCCCTCCCATTGCCTTCTCACATTCCTGTTGCTATCTTTACTCTACCCGAGACAACTTGCCAGTGTATCTACAAACCCCTCCATTCCCCGTACCTGCTCATTCTGCCGTAACTCTCACTGCGCTACGCGCACTGGAAACAGTTGTTAATCTCCCGTCACCCACTTGCGAATTTAAACGGTTGTGCTCCACCCCTTCTGTGTACATTAATTAATCACCTGACACCGTCCATCTCCCTTCAACTACAACTCCCATAGTGCTCTTGTGACTCACAAAATATATGCATAAATATATCAATTAATAACCATGAGTAAATTCCTTTAAGTGTACAATTATATCGATTTTATAAACTTTATATAAATTCGTATTTTCACTACTTTGATCCACAGCATGTCCACTTCTGCTGCTAGGAACTCGATGTTCTCGGTATGTGGATACTTCGACATTCAAAAAGTCATACATTTTCATCACTATTCAATTGGGTGCAATAACCAACGTGGGGTGAGCTCCCGTGGGGCAGCTGGGAGTGGAGCGCGATTGAAGCGCTCCCCACAACATGTTGATACTAAATGTTGCAGTTAGGGCGATGCACAATCCCAGTCTTGCACGCAACTTTCTAAAGTAAAAATGGATTATATTGGGACTAATAGCGGTGTGCAGACCACCTTCTTTGATGTTTAACAAATTTAATTCGCCCCACGTTGGTTATTGCACCCAATTGAATAGTGATGAAAATGTATGACTTTTTGAATGTCGAAGTATCCACATACCGAGAACATCGAGTTCCTAGCAGCAGAAGTGGACATGCTGTGGATCAAAGTAGTGAAAATACGAATTTATATAAAGTTTATAAAATCGATATAATTGTACACTTAAAGGAATTTACTCATGGTTATTAATTGATATATTTATGCATATATTTTGTGAGTCACAAGAGCACTATGGGAGTTGTAGTTGAAGGGAGATGGAGGGTGTCAGGTGATTAATTAATGTACACAGAAGGGGGTGGAGCACAACCGTTTAAATTCGCAAGTGGGTGACGGGAGATTAACAACTGTTTCCAGTGCGCGTAGCGCAGTGAGAGTTACGGCAGAATGAGCAGGTACGGGGAATGGAGGGGTTTGTAGATACACTGGCAAGTTGTCTCGGGTAGAGTAAAGATAGCAACAGGAATGTGAGAAGGCAATGGGAGGGGAGTAAGTGTTTAAAACGGAGGTTTTTCTGAAAGCGGAATTGGGGGAAGCACGGGATAGGAGTAGGATCTTGATTGTATTAGAGAGCATACCCGAACAGAGGCGAACTTAGAGAAAGCGCCAGACTATTCATCAACCGAGCGGGAGGGTCAGTTGAGAGAGGTAGAAAGAAAGAGGATATTAAATGGTTCGTGGGGATCACGGGTTACGAAGTGTTATGGTTCCGTTCAGAAAGAGCGAGCTTAATACGGAGGGTTCACTTCGATATTTTGATTTTTTGATTTAATGTATATGATAAGCCATCGTTTTCTAGGAATATATTAAATATGCACAAATTAGAGGTTTATGGAATGTTAATGAGTTTTTTGTAATTATTGATTCACAGTTTCCCCTGACGAAGGGCTAATAATATGCCCGAAATGCATTGGGTCTGAATAAAGAATTGCTCCTCGGAACTACTATTTGCTTTTTTGTTATCGTTTTCCGGAAGAGGCTCGGATGGGCACACGTGAGAATGAGAAGCTTGATAAAAATGCAACTTGTGTAATATGTGGACTTGGACAAGACGAACGGAATTAAAAAGAAAGGAAAAGAGAAAAAACTTTGGTCAAAATGGAGATAAGCAGTTTTTGCATAAATGGTAAATGGACGTGAATGGGTCTAGTATCCCACATAGCAGTGCAGCTGGGAGTGGAGCGCGATTGAAGCGCTCCCCACAACATGTTGATACTAAATGTTGCAGTTAGGGCGATGCACAATCCCAGTCTTGCACGCAACTTTCTAAAGTAAAAATGGATTATATTGGGACTAATAGCGGTGTGCAGACCACCTTCTTTGATGTTTAAGAAATTCATACATCGCCACATCACCTTCCCCACAACCCCGCAGCAGCTGACCCGCTCCAAATGGGAGTTCTACCAGGTGGCACAATTCCCCCATGTGATAGGGTGTGTTGACTGCATGCATGTCCCCATCTGTCCTCCCTCAGCCATCGAATACATCTTCCGCAACCGGAAGTCATATCACTCCATCAATGTGCAGGTCGTGTGCAATGCTAAGCACATCATAACGGACCTCGTAGCCCAATTCCCAGGAAGCACACACGACGCATACATCTTCCGTCACAGTGGCATCCACAGGCGCCTGATCAACGGTGATTTTGGAGAAGGACACCTACTAGGTACATATTGATGCATCATCGTTTACTCCATCCCCACATGTATCATTGCATTCATGCTGCTGACCATTCTCTCCCCATCCTGCAGGTGACAGCGCTTACGCCTTGCGTGAGTATCTACTCACTCCCTACCTCAACCCAGCAACACCTTAAGAGCAGCGCTCCAACAGAGCACACATCAGCACAAGGAATGTGGTGGAGCGTACATTTGGCATCCTTAAGAGTCGCTTCCGAATACTGCACAAGACAGGAGGTGCCTTGCAGTACGACCCAGTGACCTGCTGCCAGATCATAGCTGTCTGTGCCATCCTGCACAACATCGCCACTCGTAGGGGATACCCATAGAGGTGGACGGAGAGGATGAACTACGTGCACAGCAACCCCCCCCAACACCAACAGGCACATGTGCTCAACACAGCAGAAGGGCAACGGAGGCGGACATATATCACATGGCATAATTTCTGAGACAGGTAAGAAATAGCCTTGACAACATGATCTGGTTTGCAATGGTTTAATGTACATGAACACCTGACTAGTGCAGATAAATGTAACACAAACATGATGCAGCTGAAATAAAAGCAAAACTTAAATTGTCCGTTGTCAACACGGGTGCTGCATGTGGCACTATAGTTGGCCCATGGTTACGTCACCATGGATAGGGAGACATTGCCACATGGCTACTTGCGTTTGCCACGTACCCCCAGTCTCCTGTCCCGTGACTCCTCCACATCTCCACGATGAGTGTCAGTGGCTGTTGCGCTGCGCACACTGCGCCTCCTCCCGCTGGTCTCCGGCAAGGAGACGCTGCTCACACTTGAGGCTGCCTCACTCCCCTCATCCACTCCCACACTGCTGACACTGACAGTTCCAGACTGCAGATGCTCCACTGCAGTGGTCACTCTCTCGAGGGCCCTTGCCACATCCCCACAATAATGCCCTAAGTCCACCTGCAGGGACACGGACCTGCGGGAGAGCACAGCTGTGCTGTTGTACAGCTTAGTGATGGCCCTAATAGTGTAATTAGTATTGAGCATGTTCTGCCTGTGTCTCCGGCACTCACTTTGTTGGCCTGTAACAACAGCACGTGTCAGTTCCTGCAGGCATAGCTTAATGTCATTGTTGCCCTCAGCTACGGCTGTGGTGAGCTCATGCACAGCGTCAGTCATGGTGCCAATTCTGTTGGACAGTTTTGTCATGGTGAGATTAATTGCACCCATGTGTCTCCCCTGCAGGCGCTGGAAACGCAGCATCCGGGTCTCAACGACTCCGTACACATCTGCCGGATCCACTGGTCTCGCTGCAGCCCTACCCAGGGGCCCGGACCTCTGTCTGACACGCTGACGTGCTGCTGTTAGGGTGGTTGGAGTGACGACAGCCTGTCGTGGGACATTTGGGGCTGCTGTACCCTGCTCCGTCTCTATCTCGTGCAGGGAGGGGACATCTGCCCTGCGGCTCTGCGGAGTTGTCCGCACTGGTGGTGGTGGTGGAGGTGGTGTTCTTGTCCGCACGGATGGCGGTGCTAGAGGTGGTGTCCGCGGTGGTGGTGAAGGGGAGGACATGGCTTCATGTCCCTGTGGGTACTCCGCATCGGTCACCACTGGGGTCTCAGAGATGACGAGGCGGCCGCTGTCATCAGATTCCATGGGGGATGCATCTGTGTGTGAAACAGTGCATTGTTATTATTTTGTCATTATATGTGGGTATTGCATTCTTTTGTCTATATAAAGTACATATTTGGACTGACATTTGGCCCTTTGCTGCTGTTTTCATATCATTCACCTCTGGGGTCAGACATGCACTCATTCATGTTATGACTACAACTCCCATGATGCAACACTATGGTGAGGGTATGTGCTTTAGGCACGGCTATATGTGCACTGTGTCTGGCATGGGGGAGTGGGCATGGATTGACAACACGCTGCATATCTACGCTGCCATGCATCTTACCTTGTCCTCCTTCCGCAGCACCAGAGGTGTCCAGTTGGGTGACCCCCACAACAGCTTCAGGTTCAATTGTTGACTCCACAAGGTCCTCCAGGGCTGTGTTTGGTGTCACATTGGATGACCCCGCACCTGTGCCTGCTGCATCCTTGACCCTTTGAGCAATCTTCTCCTTTGCCCTTTTACGGAGCTCATACCAGCGTTTCTTTAAGTCGTCAATGCTGCGGTGGGTGACTCCGACAGCATTGACCCTGTCCTTGATGGGCAGCCACATCTTTCTTTTTTCTGCCTCAGGCACCTTCAGGGACAGCTTCCCAAACAGCTTATCATGTTTGCTGCTGACACCCTCAATTAGTATTTCAAGTTCCTTATCAGAGAACTTGCGCTTTCTCTTCCTGGGTGTGTCCTTTCCCTGCTGGGGTGCCTCCTTCTCCATCATCAAATGCTTGGCTGGTCCTGGTTGCTGCTGGTTCTGTGTAGCTCCTCAGCTCCTGTGCTCTGCCTCCTCCTCTGAGCTCTGTGGTAAATATTTTAGTAATTTACCTTGATCAGAATTTCTAGGCAATATCAATAAGTTCAAGTATGAAGAGCAGAGTCCGTGGTGGTTCGAATTCAGGGTCTTTATTCAGTAACTCGAGTTAAGGGAGAGCGCTCCGTCACCTGAGGAGGATCGGAAGAATCTCTAACATTATTATCTGAACACACAGTATTGATAGCAGGAAAAGAGGAAGGAGCTTCCCTTCAATGCATGCCCGGATCATACGTTAACATAAAACAGAAGTCATGTAGGCCCGGATCATATGTTGCAATAAAACAGAAGTCATGACCATAAAAGGAGGCAGCGTCATGAAAGAGTGAAGACATGGTAGAGGAGATAAGGCTGAGTCATGATTTAGAATGAGGAAGCACAAGAGAGGCGAAGGTGTGGAGAAATAACACTAGGCTGGTTCCTTAGATAAGGGAGAGGTGGTCGTGACAGGATGTCTGTTTGTCGTGTTTCAGCATTCGGGGGCTCTTCTTTTCGGAATTGGTTATCGTGGTTTAACAGAATGGGGCCTATTTCTCGGAATTGGCCCGATTGTAGGGAAATGGTTACAGATGGGGGGGGAGGGTCTTGTTCTCGGCATCGGCTTAACCACAGTAATGCATGGTTTGAGTGAGGCAGTTGGTTCTCGGAGTCGCTTTGACCATAAGGATGAGCGTTTGACTTATTTTTGGGGAAGGAGAGCGCGTGTGTAACTACATGAGGCGCATGATCAGCCCGTGATCGGTTCGTGCTCGTTTTTCTCGGGTGCTCGTGTTTTCGTGTGCTCGTGTTTTGGCATGATGGGCTCGGGGACGTGACGGAAGAGGGTGTATGATGGGACATAACTGTATGATAAATAATCATTTTCCACAGCTCCTCGGGCACTGAATGGAGCATGGGCTGTCCAACTTCCTGGTTGTGATGTCATCAGCCTGCTTCTGATGCGTCGCGTCTTTTTGCGAATTCGCAAATACCGAATTCACATTTACCGATTCGGTATTTGCTAATTCGGTATTTGCTAATGGTGTCTCGCTATCGTAGTTTCGCTGTGGAATAACGATTTTTAGCGATTTGGTAATTATTACCGAATCTCTTGATGCATCGCGGTTTGCATGTCCTTATTAGCGATTCCTTTTTTTTCGCTAATAAGGACATGGAATACCGAATTTTTATGCATATGCCCCAATGTCTTTTATTTATGAGTTTTGAAAATCTGCAAGCAGTGCGTAAACACGCACTTTGTACTTGTAGTCCTTGCTTACGAGAAGCAAGGCTGGCAGTAAAAGGGGGGCAGGTACTGCCAGCCTTGCTTCTAGAAAGCAACTACTATAAGTACAAAGTGCATGTTTACGCACTGCTTGCAGATTTTCAAAACATATAAATAAAATACATTGTTATTTACAAGGCCAATAGCTCAAACACTCGCAAATGCGGGACCTATTGCATTACAAATGCTTGTTAGGTGAAGCCTTCAAAAGTATGTCCTCTTGCTTGCAAGACTCTTGTTTCTCAGGTTTTAATGTCTTTATTTCGATAGATAAAATCATAAAAGACAGCTTTGCAAAGCATACATATATATAAAAACAACAATGTACATCAAACTTGGGTCTAAAGTTTAAAAAGTTATTAAACCATCAACGACAATAGTCAAGACATTAAATAATCCAGATATAATATCATTTCATAACAGTTAAAAAGCTCTAAAATAGGTTTGACAGGTTTTAGTGGTGGGCACTATACAGCTTACACTCTGTCAAATAGCGGTAAGATTCCATCTTGATCTGATTACCCAAGCCCAACCCAGGTATTTAGCCAAGCATATCACAATAAAATCAGTTGTATTTGTTTTTAAAACCCATATTGCGTCTAAAGATTTATTGCAGTTTATACGTTTAAAAATGGGTTTTAACCACTTTGAACGGGGTTCACTATATCGCGGGCAAGCAAACAAAAAGTGTCCCTCTGATTCCTTGCACCCAGAGCAATGGCTACAAAGATTACTAGTTTTGTTATTCCATGTTGCTGTGAAGGAATTTAGGGGTAAGGTGCCCACCCGGAATTGGTGATACAGTTTTTTTCCCAGGGGCTTTGAAATAAGATCCCAATATGACTCCCGAACTGGATCCAGTTTAAATTTTAAAAATCGCCCTGTCAGATTTTCTGAACCGGATGCCTGGACCAGGGAATGGCGGATGGAAGCCCAGAATAGACTCTTAAATTCCTTTTTAGTGGGAAAATTACTAATGTCTGGCGAGAACCACAGGTGGCTAAGGCCCATGTCAACCAGGGTCTTTTTCACCATCTGTAGCCATGGGATTCTCTCTGAACCACCTATATCCTTTACCTCGGATACTTCCTTTGCAAAAAGTGACAACTCCTCCGTGGTCCACAGACGCCTCCAGGTAGACACTACTCTGTAACGTGCCATATCTGTTATTGGACGGCAACCCATGTCATGACAAAGAGGGATCAGTGGTGTTGATTGGGGGAGTCCCACCAAACTGCGAAGGAATCTGCACTGTATTTTGTACAGACTTGAAAGGTCCATAAAACCCCATAACTCTGCCCCGTACAATGTCGCAGCGTTAATTTTGACATCGTAAATTTGTAAAGCCGGGGCAACCCTTTTAGTGATCGATTTCTTTTGCTCCCGCAAAAGACAACCGGTGAGTTGGGACAGTTTTAGATGCTGAGTCTCAATTTGTGGTTTCCAGGACAATCGGCAATCCAGAGTGACCCCCAGATACGTCATCGTGTTAACCTGTTCTAGGTTTACCCCATTAAGTTGTACACTACTACGTATAGATTTTTTTCTGGAAAAAACCATAAATTTTGTTTTCCCCACATTAATCTGGAGGTCATTGCGATTACAGTATTCCTCGAAGTGATTCAATGCCTTCTGCAGACCCCCCCTCGTTTTAGATAAGAGGAGGGTATCGTCCGCAAAGATCAGCAGTGGGAATTTTGTCCCCGCCAGAGACGGAGCATCAGTGTTAATGGACCCAAAAAATTTCACTACCTGGTCTATAAATAATAGGAATAGGGTGGGTGCGAGAACGCACCCCTGACGGACTCCTCGAGAGACTGGAAAAGAGTCCGTAAATTGGCCTTGTGCCCCCCATCTGACCCTGGCGAAATTGTTTTCATGTAGTCTGATGATGATGTCCACTAATTCCCCTGGCATTCCTAGATCTCTTAAAACCTGCCACAGTTTTCCTCTCGGCACCAAATCAAATGCTGATTTTAAATCTATAAATGCGGCAAAGATAGTCCCGCCACCAAGTATAACAAATTTCCAAAAAATCATACAAAACCTCAAGACCTCAAGACCTGGTCTAAAGTACTCGTGCCAGGTCTGAAGCCTGCCTGTAAAGGGGATAGTATACCTTCCATATCCATCCAACCATGGACCCTCACCAAAATCATACGTGAAAAAACCTTTTGAAAACAATCAATAAGGCTGATCGGGCGATAGTTCCCTGGGTTTGTCCTATCGCCCTTTTTGTGTATGGGGAGAATCTCCGCCCCTTTCCAGGTTTTAGGGATATGGGCACCTCGTGCAATGCTGTTAGCTATGTAAGTTAGGTAGGGTACCCACAGACCCATATTCGCTTTGAAGAGGTCGGCCGGGATTTGGTCCAACCCAGGTGCCTTCCCCCTCTTTGTTAGCCTCAATGCATATTCTGTTTCAGCTTCGGTGAATAACAGGGTCGGATTGCCTGATGTTATAATCGGCAGCATTGACACTCTGGACGGGGAATCATGGGCCACTGTACAGAATTGGGTAGAGTAATGTTTGATCCAGTCTTCCGGGCAAACATGGTTTGATGGGGTACAAAACTCGCCATCTTTACCACTTTTGACGATGTCCCAAAATTTGACATGGTCGTTTGATTTACTAGCTTCCAGAAGGTCTGCCCAAAACTCGTCTTCCCATTCCTTTTTTGCCACCCATTGAACTTTTTTATACGCTTTCCTTGCCTCTTTAACAGCACAGATATCTCTATTTTTAACTTTTTCTATGAGGTTGGTGTGTGCATCTCTACATGCTCTATTATACCACTTACTTCTTGGGGGGTTCAAGTGTCCGATGTTATGGTTACATGGTTTTGATAGGATAAATTTAAGTTCAGAAAAACAATTATCATGAATACCCATCAGTTTTTGTAAAGCTTCCTGGTCCTTTTCAACAGCAATAGACTTCATGTTAATTAGAGCACAAGTCACTACCTTTTCAATGTTGGTCTGGATCATTACATCGTTTGAGATTAGTGACCACTTCACTCTCCTCCGATCATTTGATACCATTATCACCCCTTGCCCCCTAGGATCGGGTTCCATTGCTTTTATCTGATCACACATTAAGAATTTCAAGGACAGGGGGTTATGGTCACTCTCAGGTCGTGTTATGATTTCCATGTCATTGATAACATTCCAATGTTCCATTTTTATAAAGATGTAATCTATGCGACTCTTTCTTACGCCATTATCAAAGGTAGGGTTTGCTCCAAAATCTGATTTTGTGCGACCGTTCACAGCCCTTAAACCCCAAGTGAGGCAGAAGGAAGACCAGTTCAAGGCCGCCTCCGTTGCTTTGACTATGGTCTTGTTTGAAAGTTCAGGAATTTTCCATGTGACATCTTCTTCGTACCCCCAATTATCCTCTGGCTGATACAAAGGCTCAATTGTGCAATTAATATCGCCAGCTAACATAATGAAGGAGGCTTTATCCCAGCCCGTTAACAGCGTATCCAGTTCGCCGATCAAATTGGGGCATCTGCCACCTGGGAGACCCCTGGAATATATGTTAATGATGAGCATGTCCTGCCCCCCTGTTTTGCTCAGCCTTACAACCAGTATATCAGGGTTGTCCACATACATTTCAGAAGCTGTAAACCCCCAGGACTGTTTAACCCATGTGGTTAAACCCCCAGACGCCCGCCCCTTTACACCTTTTACTGCTGGTTTAAAAAAATTAATATAGCCAGCCATGTAAAACGGGGCTGTAGCCCATGTTTCCTGTAGTATCACTACCTCATAGCTACTTATAAACTCCGACCAGTCGTCAGATACCAGCCGTGCTTTGACTCCAGCGATATTCCAAGACACCAAATGTGAACTTATCAGGTCTATCTCTGTAGGGCTGTTACCATCAGTAGACGGGGATTGTGGGCTCGATAGGTGGTTGTTTATTAGTTCTACTTCTTCTACAATCGGGGTAGTGCCTTTAACCCCAAGAAAACCCTTTACTGGCCCGCTAGTTTCGTGAGTTGGGTGGCACTCATCTACCAGTTCTGGGGTGGAGATAGATGAGGTATGGACTCCCTCGTCTTTCACCAGTGCTAGTTTGGGTGACTTGTTAGATGCACGTAGTCAGTCAACCCATTCTAGATCAGACAGTGCCTCAAAATGGTTGTAGAGGGGGGGGTAATATGGGGGGTGATATATTACAGGCACTATGGGTCTTCCCCCTTTGACTTTCCATGGGTTATATCCCGTTCGGCTTCTTTGATTTATATAGGGATAAAAGTAGCCAAGATGTAAAGTCTGGACATCTCCCAAACGGGCAAATCTAGCTTTCCGTTGGATTCTATCCACTACCCATGGATCTCTAAAAGAAATTAAGATGCAATCCCCTTCTAGATCTTTTTCTTCTTTTCCAACCCAATCTACTCTCCTTACATACAAGATCTCGGTGGGGGACGACGGAGGGAGTGGGCGATGTTTATTCAACCAGAACGTAACCTTGTTCCTCAGATCCACCTGGGATTCTCTAGTGCCCTCTTTGAGTGGAGCCACTCCTGTTAATACAATAGTGTACTGAGCCGCTTCTGGGGGTAGGTTGACTCTCTGGGATTTATGTAAGTTTTTATTATCTAACCTCCTGTTCTTATCTAGGTTTGGTGTTTTATTATCCCTATTTGACACAGGGGCGCCTGCTGTGTTGTTTATTGGTTGCTTTGGAGCGGTATTAGCTTTATATTTTGCCCCATAAGCGTTGTTGGCCACCGCTGCAGGTTTAACCTTCGACGTGTCTTTATTGGTGGCTCTAGATATGGGAGTTGTTTTTGGCCCTGTTAGAGATTTCTTATTAATATTAGTATTAGTGGATGACATCACTGCGGGATTTATTGTGGTTGTCCCGTTGCTTTGGATAGGACCCCCTTTAGAGACTTGGCCTCTTGGCTTAGTGCCAGATATATTTTGTAAGAGGTCCATGTTAATATTGGTTGCCGCTTCTAGGACATCTATTTTAGCGGACAATATCCTTATATTTTCTACCACCGGAAGCAATAAATTTTTAACTATAGTTTCCATTTTTGCCAGCAGGATGTCATCACTGCTAAAGCAAGTTGGACAAGGGTTAGAGGATCCTGAGTGGGCCAATGATGGACAGTACACTATCTGTGGTATTTGGATGGACTGGGAGTGGGAGGGGCTATTCTCGGAATCTATTTTAGGTTGTTTCTGTGTCTTCCCTCCCTCGGGGCTGGATACATATTTTCTTTTCCGTGGTACCTGTTTGATGATTTCTATAGGTGGGGCAGGAGTGCAAGGTAAAGTAGAGGCATTTATTTGGGAGGTTTCAAGCGCAGAAGATTGGCTATTTTCTTCTATGCTGGTCACATTACTTTTGGAGGTCACGTCCATGTTTTCGTGTAGCCTAGATGTGGGGACTTCAATCCCTTCTTCATGGATAATTATGTCGGTGTCTGATGTTGAAATGCAATTAAATGCTGCATTAGTTAGGGGACTTTTGACACGAGCCAAATCACCTATTGAAGAGCGTTTACCAGTAACTAGGTCCAGAGACAATCTATGTTCAACCAGTTCAATTTCTTTTTCCAGTATACCGGTTGCTCTCGTAATAAAGGCATCTAAAGGGCCTGAGACTACCCCATTCGAAGTTTGAATGTGCACTAGACGCTGTTTTCCAGATCTAAGGGCCATTTTGTAAGGGCAGGTATTTGAGCCTCAGAATACGCGTTCGCGAGGATATAGGACAGATATTCAAGTGAACTGGACCCAACCCAACCTCGTTTACCCCCCTTACTCAACCTTGCGCCTGGGCGATTCAATGGGTGCTTGCGAAGGACCCACTGACCCCCGTCTGGCGGCAAGGAGGAAAATAGAGGGATACTATAAGTTGGGGATTGAACAACAGTGTACAAAGGCACAGAATATCAAAGGTTCTTACAATAGTGTCTATGAGTCAATAATAATACCTTGTCTATGCCGCAACGTAGGATAAGGGATGTTAGGGGGTTGGCCCGGCCCAGCCTCCTCCTGCCCCGGACGGCCACAGACGGTCCCGCCCTTGTCCCGGGCTTCTCCCGCGCGCTCCCGCGCAGCGGGAGGGTCACGTTGTTTATGTAGTTGGGAGAGTAAGGAGTAGGGGCGGAGCCGGCAGGGAGAGCAGCCCAGGTGGTGACGGGCGCGCGGGGGCTCCTGGTCCTTGGAGTCCCCCGCTGGAAGCTCGCAGCCCTGCCGGACAAGGAAACGCCCAAACCTTCGCTTGCTGGACAGCTGTTGACAAGGCTGTCAACCGCGCAGCGGGACCCGCGGAGCGGGTCCGGCCAGTCGTTGCGGTGACAGCGGGGAACCCAGCGGCAGCTTCAGGCAGGGAGCCGAGCTCCGTCCACAGGATACAAAAAGGGTGAGGCTTGCTAGATGAGGAATCCACTGGGCCAAAGTTCAGTCGCCCGTTAAGACAGCAGTAGGGGCGGAGCCGGCAGGGAGAGCAGCCCAGGTGGTGACGGGCGCGCGGGGGCTCCTGGTCCTTGGAGTCCCCCGCTGGAAGCTCGCAGCCCTGCCGGACAAGGAAACGCCCAAACCTTCGCTTGCTGGACAGCTGTTGACAAGGCTGTCAACCGCGCAGCGGGACCCGCGGAGCGGGTCCGGCCAGTCGTTGCGGTGACAGCGGGGAACCCAGCGGCAGCTTCAGGCAGGGAGCCGAGCTCCGTCCACAGGATACAAAAAGGGTGAGGCTTGCTAGATGAGGAATCCACTGGGCCAAAGTTCAGTCGCCCGTTAAGACAGCAGTAGGGGCGGAGCCGGCAGGGAGAGCAGCCCAGGTGGTGACGGGCGCGCGGGGGCTCCTGGTCCTTGGAGTCCCCCGCTGGAAGCTCGCAGCCCTGCCGGACAAGGAAACGCCCAAACCTTCGCTTGCTGGACAGCTGTTGACAAGGCTGTCAACCGCGCAGCGGGACCCGCGGAGCGGGTCCGGCCAGTCGTTGCGGTGACAGCGGGGAACCCAGCGGCAGCTTCAGGCAGGGAGCCGAGCTCCGTCCACAGGATACAAAAAGGGTGAGGCTTGCTAGATGAGGAATCCTCTTGTTTCTACTAATGGGCTTGGAACCCGCCCGTAGAGTACCATACGTTTGCATCATTGTTGCTCTTCATTGCTGCCTTCTCTATAACTCTCATTTTAAAACTCATTTAACTTATCCCCACCCTCCCCTGTTTCTTTTCCCCTTCCACCCTCCACCCCGTCCCTTTTTCTTCTCCCCCTTCCACTGCCTGCGTATCTGTGTCTTTGCATGACGCTGCTGTCTGGTGTGTTTTTTTAAGTGCTTTGTTCCCATGCCACACTTCAATGCTTTACCCTATAATTTGGCTTTCTTTGGTACACTTCCAATCTCTGTCTCTATTTCTCCCCAAACATTATCACTCACTCGTTCTTTCTCTCCTTCTCCCGCTTTCTCCACCCTCTTGCTTTTTCCCTCCTTTCCACTGTCTCACTTCCCATTGCCCTCTCCTATACTCTCTTTCTTCCTCCTTCCTCTCCTCCTCCCACCCGCCCCTTCACTGCAATCTGGACCTAAAAAGCGCTATGGAATGGCCAGCGCTGGTCCCATTTTAAAATCACTCCTCATCCCCCGTTAGCCACTCCCCCACCTGATTGCCAAAATCAAAAGCTCTCCCGGGGTAAGACCTATCGAGTTTGCCAATGCTTGTTATTTTTTCCAGCAGTGGTTGCTTGTTTAGACAGCTGCTTGTAATTTGTTTTTTTGCAATTGGGGCACAGCAGCAGATGCTCCCTTGTGCCTGTTATTAGAAAAACAATAATTTTCATGCAGGAGACAGTGTATACAAGTTGTCCCCACGCCAAAAGGGTGCATCCGATGTGTGTTGTGGTGAGAGGATGAAAGCACTACGACATTATGTATTAATGAAATAAAGTATTAGAAATGGTGACAAAGTCCTCCTGAGCCTTTAGCACGTTTATTCATTTTTAGGATTTGTAGCGACTAATATTTTTGCACATCAGGTGGGGGTTCTCTTTTGTGCCTTAGGCTCTTTTTCATTCCACAACCATCCATATGAATGTCTGTCTTTCTGCAGGCAACCTTGTGTCACCATGGACCACTTTGGCATCAAGTGATCTCAGAATAGATTCCGCCCTCGCTTCGCCCCACCCCCTATGCCTGTCATTGTCGCTCAAGTGTACCACTCTCCTCCACTAAAGGTCCTGTAGGTCTCATTTTGGGCTCAACCGTAGTGCCCACTTCATAGGTCTCTGGATCGCCATGCTGTTCCATATCCAGGTGAGTTGCTTGGGCCCACTGCTGTCCACCAGCCTGTGCATGCTTCCAGGATACCTATATGAGCTCCACCGCTCAGACCTGTACATACACCAGAGGCAGATAAAACCCCACAGTGCTGTCTTCCACATCTGGAGCACTGAACTGTTGCAGGGATTCTGCTCAAAAACAGAACTATGCATAGGAATATGGGACCTTAGTGTATAGGGGTTGAGTCATTCTGCCACCTTAGTACCCATGAGCCCAAGACCGACTAGCTATAGTGTCTCACTTGCTCTATTAGTCACTCGCAGAGAAACAAGTGATTAGACACCCCAGAACACAACACTCCCAAATCTCACAGGAATCGCGGTGGCAAGACACACCCTTTTGCTTGCACTCTTGTACTTGTACATAATAAGATTGGACAGACACAAACAAGTTTAAAATGTTTATTTTAAATAACGTACACTAATATGCAGTGTACGTGCTACAACAAGCAGAAAAATGCATAATACAAATACTGTCAGCATAGCAGTTAGTCCATAAATCATAAAAAGAGATGTCATTATGAAAAGACAATGAAGCCTAACCTCCCTCCCCTTGCATAGCAGTAATATTATTATATATTAGAAGATCTCCGGGCTTTGTCTGCAGACCCCATACCTTACCTATAAAGAGTAGATCTTCATCATAAGTGCTGTCTCGCTCTTCTCCCTGGAAAGGTCCCTCTCCAAGAGTGTCCTAACTATTCGTGTATTCCAATAAGACCAAAGTACGTTGTCCCAAACAACAGCTGCATCGGTATGTTTTGTCTAGGCTCTAAGGCCTGGCCAGAACAAAATAACAAGGGGCATTGTTGTTCGACCTTGCCCACAATGTTCAGACAAAATCTAAGGAACCTGCAGAGTGTGAACACAGCGATGGGTACTCATGTCAAAACGGCAATAGAGACAGTTTCAAAAATAAAGTCTTATAGTAATGTATAACAAAGTACCCTCCCCAAGCACTCAATTCATTTATGATAGTGATGGATATTATTATATTTTTTTCGGGTAAATAACCTGGTATCTTGAATTTTATAATTTGTGCATCTTAATAGTTAACGTGGTTGCAAACCGATATCCCTTTAAATGAGGAAGGGACTGGAATGAGGTTACTCTAGGAGCAATAAGATTTGGTTTTGACATACTGGACTATAGACTAATTCGTAGGCAACTAGCGATGAAATGGAAGAATAACATTTTACCTTACGTGGAAGTGACCTATTATGTGTTTACAACTATTGTTTTAGAGGAAATTAGTTTATATGTGAAAATATATATTGTATAACCTGACGAGTATTATCTGGTCACGGTATTGAACACAATTATACATTGTTTCGGATATTAAAGAACAGGGATAGAGTATGAATTTGGTTATTTTATTTGTAAACTTATTGCTGTAGCTCAGTATTTGCATGGGATTTTAATGTGGATCTTTATGTTCTTTAATTCGTACTGTAGTTTTCCTGTTGGTGGTGATGAATTGTGCTTTTATGGATACTGTACCGTCTTATACCCCCAAGAAAGACTCGGAGCCAGGAGCTGTAGTTAGGCACGTCTTTATTTTTCTGTGCCTACCTCCATACTGTCTTTACCCAGGTCGTTTCCTGTTCCCCGCCCCTTCCCATTCCGCCTGCCCTGTCTCGACATAGGGTCAGGCAGAGGCGATACAACACCTCCCCCTTTTGTACAAACAATCTTACTGTCTCTTAGAGTTCTTCAATGAGTCGTGCTGGTCGTTTGATGTGACGTCGTGGACGGCTGGGCTGTTCCAGTTCCTGTGTCCGGTGGCCTTTAACGTCTTCATGTCTTTACGGGCTGGAGCATTCTCGGTCGCTGTTCTCGCTCTGACTCAGGGAACCAGCGCTGGAGTCATAGATTCGAGCTTCATCACAGATGGTGAGTGGGCACCTTTTGAAATGTGATATGTTCTGGGTTATTCGTTTGTGATCAGCTTCGGCTGTGATCATGGTCCCTTTCTGACTGGAGACTCGCAGGGGGTGAGCAAGATATCGACTGTCTGCTTTTGTTCTGCGATCGCGCCTGACCATCACCCAGTCTCCTTCTTGGATGTCTGCATGTTTTGCATGCCTCCGTTTGCCAGCGTAGACTTTCATTTTCAGCTTCTTGTCGTGGTCTAGTTTGACCAGTGTGTCATGATCCGTGGTCACAGTTTGAGATTGTGAGACGTTGTTCAGAGTAGGTAGCCGTGTGCGTGGAACTCGTCCGAGCATTAGGGTGGCCGGGCATTGATTTGTGGTACTGTGAGGCGTGGTGCGGTACGCTCGCAGTACTTCGTTCAGGACTTGTTGTATGTCACGGCGAGTGAGTTCGGCCTGTTGGACTGCCTTCTTGAGTGTCCTCATAAATCGCTCTACCATGCCGTTGGTTTGGGGCCACAGCGGTGTTATCTTCCTGTGCTTGAAATTTAGGTGCTTTGCAAATTCAGCAAACTCATGACTATTGAACGGTGGCCCATTGTCTGATTTTACTCCTATGGGAATACCCCAGGCTGCCAAGGTCTCATCAAGGACCGGAATTACTGCTGTCGCTTTGGTAGAGGATACTTGATGTGCGATGGGGAATCGAGAGTATTCGTCCATGATGACGACGATGTACTTGCCCGACTTTAGAGGGCCAAAGAAGTCGATGGCCACCAGTTGCCATACCCCGTCCGGTAGCTCCGACATCTGCAGAGGAGCCGGCGGTTCGTCACGACTTACTAGCTGGCATGAGATGCAGTCCTTGAATGTGTTTTCCACCATCTGGTCAAGCAGCGGGAACCAGACACGTTCCCGGAGCACTTTCTTGGTGGCGATGATTCCTCTGTGGCCTTAAAGGGCCAGGTTGATGATTCCTTGTCGTAATCTCTGCGGGATTACTATCCTCCCTCCTCTCAGTAGTAAACCATCCGCGCTGATTGACAGCTCTTCTTGAATATGTTTGAATGCTACAAGTTCTTGGGTGTCGTGAGCTGTGTTTTGAGAGCTGTCCTTCACGTGTCTCCATGAGTTAGTACGTATTCGGTCCATGACATTTTGAAACGTGAGGTCTTGAGTGGATGCCTCACGGATAGCCTCCAGTGGTACAGTAGGAGGGCAAGCATTGTCTATGACGAAATGGATATATTCCTCTGCCAGGGAGCACTTTTCCTTGGTATCTGGTTGAGGATGTCGGGACATGTAGTCCGCCGGATTCTCTGATTTTCCAGGCTTGTGGACGATGGTATAGACGTAGTCTTGGAGACGCAATCATCCCCATCTCTCTATGCGCGGGGGCATTTTAGCTCTGGGATTGCCCAATATTGTGATGAGGGCCTGGTGGTCTGTGATGAGAGTAAAGTGCTTTCCGTCCACGAAAAGATGAAAATGTTCGCAGGCCCATACCACAGCGAGACTCTCCTTCTCAGGTTGCAAGTATGCCTTTTCGGTGTCAGTGAGACTGCGACTGGCATAGGCGACTATGTGGCATTGGTCAGAGTCCTCTTGGTATTGTGCAAGGATGGCGCCTAGTCCCACCGGGCTGGCATCAACGGGTATTTCAGTCTTTCTCTTGGTGTCAAAATATGCTAGGTTGATAGCAGAGCTTACAGCCTTCTTGATTTTGTTGAATGCTTGGTTACAGGCAGATGTCCAGAGGAATTGTTGACCCTGACGAGTGAGTTCTCGGAGTGGGTAGCTGATAGTTGCGTAGTCTTTGATATAGCGTGCGCAATAGCTCGCCATCCCTAGAAATGATCGGAGGTCACTGACGTCTTGTGGTTGCGGAGTATTTGCGAGGGCTGATACTTTCTCCGGGTCTGGTTTCATGCCATCCTTTGAGAATATGTGACCATAAAATTTTAGAGTTGATTTGTGGAATTCGCACTTGTCTGGGTTCAAAGTGAGATTGACGTTTAGCAGTGCGTGGCATACTCTGTCTAGGGCTGTGTCATGTTCAGTTTGATTGTTTCCGAATACCAAGATATCATCGCTGTAGTTGAAAGTATTCGGGATACCTTGAATCACTTGACGGATGGCTTCCTGAAATATCTCGGCAGCCGAGGATATCCCGAAGTTTAGGCATTTGTAGCGGAAAAGCCCTTGAGTCGTGAATGTTATGATGTAACGTGATTTCTCGTGCAGTTCTAACTGGTGGTATCCCTTGTTGAGATCCAGTTTCGAGAAAACTGTCGCCCCGTTGAGGCGAGCGATCATGTCACTCATGTGGGGTCCAGGATGTCGCTCCCTTTTGATGGCCGTGTTGGGCACGCGCATGTCCACACACAAACGCACTTTGTTATCTTGCCCTTTCTTGGGTACCACCACTCCCGGCGATGCCCAGGGTGTGGGTCCCGAGGAGCGTTCGATGATGTCTGCTTTTAGCAGGTCTTGTAGTTCATCATCCACTGCCTGTTGTAGGTGAAATGGTACCTTTCTGTGATGTTGCGCCACAGGTGTTACTTGCTCATCAATGTGCAACTTGACTTTGAACTGGTTGAGCTTCCCTAGACCCTTGAAGAGATTCGGAAATTTACTGACGATATCTGGGACATCTTCTATCATGTAGAGGAGTTCAACAAGCTTGAGGCGTTCTGCAGTTGGCAAACTGAGGAGGCAGTCTGCTGCGTCAGGACCTTCAACTACATGAACATAGGCTTGGATCTGTCGGTCTTTGTAGGCTAGTGTCGTGCTAAACCAGCCTAGACATGGCAACGGTTTCCTGGACATCCATGTGTAAACTCAGACGGCTGCTGGTTCTAGTTTTGGCCTGGGTTTCATGCTTTGGTATTCAAGGGTGCAGATATAGTTCAGGGACGCTCCTGAGTCCAGCACAAATTTAGCAGGGTGATTTCCCATTCGAATGTTCAATTTGGGGTACTTCTTTAGTCGATCCGGATCTGACACCATGCAATTATATTCGTCGCTGTCTTGCGACACGGGTGTGGGTGACGATGATTCGCTAGATGTTGATCTTCGAGATTTGTATGAGCTGGCTGTGCGAGTACTTGATCTTGACAAGCTAGAGGAGCGCCCTTCTCTCCCTTTTATCGCTCGAGCCTGGTGACGCGTGCTTGGCCGTGACATGGTTGACTTCCGCTCTGACTGTCGTGTTTGACAGGCTACCTCAAAATGGTTTTCTCTGCCACAGCGGTGGCATTGTTGGCCAATGGTAGGGCACTGTCCCGAGTGAGGGTATTCTTGGCCACACCTGTAGCACCTCGACGCAGGTTTGCTGTTTCTACTATGTCGTGGTTCATGACGCGATGACGTCCTCCGGGAGGTCTGTGTGAATTTTCTTGATTTGTGGTGATCCGAGCGACGTTTCGTGTCCGTGCGGGCTTGCATCCTGAACACATGTTCTTTCTTTTCAGGTTTGTTGGCTTCCATTTTTTTCACGTGATCTTCCGCTTGATCATTTATTCGTGTCATCTCCTCTATTTCTTCCAGAGTGTAGTGTTTTTTTAGTAATCGCCGACGCAGGGATTCGGGCTGACAGCCTTCAATTATATGTAATCGCAACGCATCTTCTGTGGTGAAGGTGTCAAACTCACAGTGTCGGGCTAGGCGTCTGATGCGCGCAATGAAGTCACACATAGGTTCATCTTTTTCTTGTGACGCTAAATTGAACGTATACCGCTCATAATCCAGGTAATGCTTGTGTAGGAATTTTTGGTCCAGGGCCCCTTTCACATCTTCATAGGAGGCGGTGCTGGCAGCGGGCAGTTCTTTGATGATTTGCGCTGTGTCCTTCCCAACCAGGTTTCGCAGCGCTATTAGTTTTTGCTTGGGATCCTGCACCAGGGATCCTGTCATAAAGTCTTCAAAATCCTCCGCCCAGCTTTTCCATTTGGGTCCCATACTGCTTCCGGAAGTCAGTTCCAATGGGTCTGGTGGACGTAGGTAGGATACCCCCATGAATACTTGAGGCGATGGTTGGAGTTGGGCCGCCGCCCCATTACTTGCGGGTTGCGAGGTATTAGACTGAGCGGTCATCCTGATTCCACTTATCAACTGTTTGACTGACTGCCACTTAGATTTTGTGCTTTTTGGTGACTTGTTAGGTCTTGCCTGACCTTAAGATGACCGCCACAGAAAATCCAATGGGAGTCTATGGCCCGCGCCTGACTTCAAAATGGCCGCCGTGTAGGACAAACTCTTCTTTCACACTGAATCTCGAGCTGCCTCTCTTCAATCGGATTAAAGCGTTCCAGGCTTCCGATTTCACACGGCATTCAGGCACATCCCTCGCTTGCTCTGTTTTCACTTACAGCACTTGGGGAAGGCTCCAGGCTTCTTTTGCTTCCTTTCGCGCCTTCTGCGTGCACTGCCGAGGCTCAGCTGATTCCCGGTGCGATCTGAGCCAAGATGATGATTCCTGCGCTTGGGCTGCCTTTTATTAGGCAGCGCTCCTGCTGGGCAGTGTCCAGGCGACGTGCGGAGCTCTTCCGCGATTTTCACGCTTTCTTCGCGCCTTTTTCTGTCACGGTGCTGCCGGCTTTCCAGTCTTCGGCCGTACACTTACGGCAGGGGCGTATGTACTGTGGGCTGTAGATATCCCACCCTCGTCACCAGTGTACCGTCTTATACCCCCAAGAAAGACTCGGAGCCAGGAGCTGTAGTTAGGCACGTCTTTATTTTTCTGTGCCTACCTCCATACTGTCTTTACCCAGGTCACTTCCTGTTCCCCGCCCCTTCCCATTCCGCCTGCCCTGTCTCGACATAGGGTCAGGCAGAGGCGATACGACAGATACCTGTATCCGAATTAAGATTATTTGAATTGAATTGAATTGGTTAAGAGACTGAATAAGAATAGTTATGAGAACTGGGCGTTTCTATTACTATCGGAAGAATAATGCATTTCTAGACATTTAAAGATGGTGCTTACAAAATTTACGGATAAATTGGAATACCAAGATGGCGCTCAAGTAGAACACCCGTTACTGCGCCGAAAGCAGGATGCTGTTTTCGTGATACAAGGGGAGTGTAGGGGACTCGGTTCTTGGTGACTTCATATGTTTAATACGAGTGGAGGATGCTCTTGGACTTATAGCCTTACATGTTTGTCTTTCTAACTTTGCAGATCACGTACTCGTGACATTGTGCATTGTTTATTATTGAAATTAGAGTGAGACGACTTTTTCCTGATCAGAACATGAGTGAATGGGGTGAGATTGTCATGTGTATTTTTTAAATGTACACTAAGCAATAGGATTAACGTTACATAAGATTATTCTTTATTGGAGTTTTCACGTGTTTTTGAATAGTGGGTACAATTCTGATTACAGAATACCTGACGTCGTAAGATTGATAAAGGGACAGTGAATGATGTAAACGGTTTCACGGAGGTGGATTTTTCAAGACGGTAACTTGTGCTTTATTACTATTATAATTTTGAATTGAGTTTAAATGAAGTTGGGAAGTAAGAGTATAGTAATCGGTTCCGATATGCATATGTCCTTTGCGTAATTAATAGATAACAACGAGTTTATAGGATAACTTGTGAGAGTTTGGAATTTTGATAATTAATTGAAGGGCGTTAGGGCACCAGAATGTGTAATTATTAAGGATTTGATTTTCATGTAGGGAACATTGGTTTCTGGAGAGAATTTGTGGATCATTGACGGATTTATTGATGGATTGTAATATATGCCAGGTGATTATACATTGCATTACATTAATATATTGTATTGATGTTGCTCTTAGGCCGCAAGGGAAATTAGTGATTTCCACCTACTTTGGGTGAGGCTTTATTGGTAACTAGGTTCTGTTCTATTCTGAGAGCACTGGGTGATGGTTGCGTTGGTACTATCTCCATAATCATCTTATTGTATCATTTAGACGTTTGCAGCAGTGTTGAATTAGATGCCTTTGAATTATGCTTATGTATTGTTACTTTGGGTTGCAGCCCTGAAGAAGTCAATGTGCTAGATGTAAGCATGACAAAACACGTGTTGCTGCTGTTTCTTTGGATTGAGAATTTTTTGATAAATAACCAAAACTTGGAATTCACAGATTATATGAATTGTGTTATTTGCCGATACGGAATACGGATACATGGACAAAACTGTGCCAACTGAGGAATACTACTAAGTTGGAGAAAGAATTTAAAAAATGGACACTATTTATCTATTATAAATTGAGTGCTCGGGGAGGGTACTTTGTTATTTGTTATCTGCATTTGTGGATTGTGGTGGGGCTGTGTGGTAACCAACCCCGCTTCCCCTAGGAGCACCGGTGGAGACGCATTATATTGTACTTTCCCTGATTTTGTTGAGCGCCCTGGTGTATACCTGGTTATCAATTCTAAAGGGTCCTATAGGAACGTGCGCAAAGCAGCAGGCAATCTGAATCGTACTCATGCTAACTTAGAGATGACAACAATGTCCCCATGGGTCATGTGACACCCTCCCCTTGGTCAGGTCGTTAGCTCAGGGCAAAAACAAAAGTCTGAGGTAAGCAGAGGCAAAGTGTCTCAGTGGTAGGCCAAAGAGCCTTTCAACTCCAAAGTAGCATCTTGAAGGACTAAAAAAGGAAGCCAAAAACGTACACAAAACTATATCCATTCATATCGAATCTTCAGAGCCAAATATTTTGTGGGAAAAGTGGAATGCCCAAAGCTCCAGGAGGTTGTCTGAACCTTCAATAGTAAAAAGGTATGCCATCTAATTAAGTAATTTGAACGAGCCACATGCTCCTCATATCCAGAGGCCGTTAGGAGCATATCAGTGCAGCCTGCGTTAACTTAGATGAAACTCCGATCCAAGAAGCGCTGTGCACAAGCACAGGTACTCAAGCCTGATGTTGGTGCAAGTAGAGGATCACACACCAGGCGATTACCCACAGAAAAGTCCTGGTCACGGGCCATCAACAGACCCATTAACAGTTCACAATCCAGGGCAGCATGTGATGTATTGGAGCGGCAGACATCCAGGGCCCATTTAAAAGGGCACAGGAGGCAGTAGAACCCAGGTTGCACACAGTTAAAGTAGGCATAACGGAAGGTCAGCCAATAGTCGATGTTAAGAGCTTCTAATGGCATCAAACCAAAAAGCTGCCACATACGATCACTGTACAGCTGCAACTGGATCCGGTTTGGCAGCTCGATAGGTCGAGCAGCCATTGCGGAGCAGGAGTAGATGTACAAGTATGCCGCAAATCAAAAGGAACAGGAGGGGGAACCCTCCGAAGGCGCTGGAAAAAATAGAAGGGATCAAAGCTGGTATTACTCCAAAAATAGTCTGAAAGGAGGTGACAAGGCCGGATCCCACAAGTTTAAAAATGTGGGCCAGGTCCTCTGTATCAAACACATTAAGTATTTGGTGACTTAATTTAACCTTAGTGGGCCCAACAAGCTAACCAGGAAGTCTGTGTTTGAGGGACAGCACCATTTTTACCGTCCGGAGGTGGAATTTGTTCCATTAGCCCAGGTCATGCATAACCTGCCACATTAGGTTGAGGATGCATGCTTTCCTGACAGCAAAACCCACTGCTCAGCCTTCATGAATAAACATTGATATGCCCACCCTCGAAACCGGGCCGGTCCTCGGATGCTTGATTCCGTTCTGGGAAGGACATGGCTTTTGTAGTTCGGACTGGACTGTTCCCATGGGGCACAGGGTCAGCGCTGATTTGCATATCGCCATTGTCTAACCCAGGGTGGTGTGGAGTGGAAAAACGATGGATTTGGGCCCAGATCTTTGGACTGGGGTGAATGTGTGACATTGATCCACATTCTGTCCATCACTGTTGTGTTTGCAATTACCACCCAATAGTAAAGTCTTCAAACATCATATCTGTGGAGTTTTTCCTGTCCAGGACCACAGGACATGACGATCAAGCTGGAAAAGTTTTGGAACATCACCCAAGCAGTGGGCAAAAACTTCCAGCACATAAGTGACTTAAAAAAATCCAAAGAAGGACCCCAGCTATGAGGATGTATATTCCTGAGATAAAAAAAAGTGCGTCCAAGTCCACAGTTCTATCATCACAGAGGCATATACTTCAATTACTTTACAAGATTGCGTTGAGCAATTACTTGACTCTTAATAAGACCAGATGAGGTGTGTGACCTATTTGGTATATGATAGCTAGAAACATGTCAACACTTTTACTGGATAATGTGGACATTCCATTATGTTCCTTTGTTTTGTTTCATTTTTAGAAAGGGGGTGCAAATAAAGATTAAAAAATGTCCACTCAATTTTAGTTCTAGGGTCTTTTTGTGGTCAGGGTAGTTCATTGATTAAACACACACCTAGGGAATTCATGTGATAGGCTGAGGCAGACAGATAAGGTGATAGGGCTCACTTTGTAGCACAAAGATTCTTTCATGTTGATACTGCTCACCCTCTGAATCATCTTGATACCTCACACAGATGATGTGGATGGACATACCTATCCAGGAGTGGACCCACCGATGAAGCATGCCACACGCTGAGGAAGGGGACATGACATCCTTTTAACTAAAGTTTAACATCACTTAGCCAAAACAGAGAACCTTTTAGGTTTAGGGATACTATAGGGTCCCTTAGCATGGTGAAGACAGAGTAAACACTGTTTTTGTGTTATACACAGCCTAGCTGATCACAATAATCCAAATCCTCAAGACCAGAATGGCATCCGGATTCATGACCTGAAACAACTTTTTTAAGAAAGCTCCACAGAAATGACCAAGGGGGACTCATCCTCTAAAATCCTGGGCCTTGGCGCAGTGCTGGGGAATGAAAAAATCCTCTGATTATAATGTTTAATCCGTAGGAGTATTGCCTGGTGGAATTTCCTCCAACATCCTATCCCTACATTTGAGGGTCCACCTTTGGATTTTCCTGTGGATGTATCACTCCCTCAAGGAGTCTGATGATTTTCCATTACCACTCAATTCTAAATAAGGCTCATTTTCTCTTGTCTGGGATACCTTAGGTGATACAACACTACAAGTAATCTTGTCGTCTGTCTTGTGCAGTGTCCTGTTCACTTTTTGTCCATCTGTTTAATGAGGCGAGAGGCTTCCAGCTAGTCTGCATCATTCTAGCAAATTCCAGAGTTTTCACCTTCAGCAGTTCTGTGGCTGTTGATTGCACTGAGGCAAGTGAACGAGGGCCATTTCACTTGTTTACTAAACAGGACGCTGCCTGGTTCCTCCCCCAAGCAGGTTCTGACACACCTCTCCTTTGGCTGATGTCAGAAGTCATCTGATTCCAGGTGTAGACAACCAGAAAACTCAGTGATTAATAATTAACTCACCTGTGACCTAATTCCATTTTGCACACAAGCAGAAATCCGTGGGAGTTATTTTTGACTTGGGATGAACTTGCACCATCGCATTTCCATTCTTGCGCCATCCTATAATGTGACCTCAACTATACGAGAATCAAATGGTTCTACCACTTATTCGTCAAATAAACAAATCCCCAAATGTAAACTTGATAATTTCACTGACATCCCCAGTTAGGGAGGGCAACACTGAGGTGTTCTGTCCTCTGACCAAATGTAAATTGTTCAGACAAATATTGCGAAATACAAAGGCCCCCTTCCTGCTCACTGTAACTGTGAGGATTTAGTGCAGGTACTTACAACACTAGGTTGCAGTTCTTTCTCCATTGAAGGAAAGAGAAATAAGGTATCCAAGAAGGTCAACAACCGAGGTGTATAGACAACCCTCCAACTAAAGGCACAACCACAGGCCCCCACAGGGCCCCAAAAGGGGAAGCATTGTGGACATGTGGCACTACACATATGTGTCCCTCACACTCTCTTTCTTTCAATCAAGCTCCCTTATTTATATTTAGGATTTTGTAAGAAACACCTACAATTTAGGCATTCAAGACCTGTTTCTATGTGTTGTGGAACATCATGATTTGAGAGCCCTGTGAAATAGAGAGGGCTGCAAGTTTCAGAGTTCGTGGGAGGCTCCAAATTTAGCAGGGGGGTAGGGATTGCAGCAAATGCCTGAGAATTTAACTTCCAACACTGTCAAATCTGCTCTACAGATCAACCAATCCGATTGAAGAAGAAAGTCTGACTGCGTCAAAGACATTCCTGGGTTAGTGAGGAGGGCCAGGGAGCAGGCTTAAATGCCATGCAAGAAGGGCATCTCTTTGGAGGCATTTTGGGACTGGGGGACTAGCAACACACAAAGCACACAGGATCAGTTTCCGACCAACCTCCGGCTTGACAATTGAGCAAAAGAACGGAAATACTTGACTCTTAATAAGCCCAGATGAAGCGTGTGGCCTTTTCTGTGCATATGATAGTGTAGAAACATGTCAACACTTTTTCCTGGATACTGTGGAGATTCCATTATGTTCTTTAATGTTTGGGAAGGGGATGCATATAAAGATTAGATAATATCCACTCAGATGCAAATTTAGTTCTAGGGTCTTTTTGTGGCTAGGGTAATTCATTGATTACACCACACCTAGGGAATCCATGTGATAGGCTGAGGCAGACAGATAAGGTGATAGGGCTCACTTTGTAGTACACAGATTCTTTCATGTCAATACTGCTCACCCTCTGAATCATCTTGATACCTCACACAGATGAAGTGGATGTCCATTTCTATCCAGGAGTAAACCCACCGATGAAGCATGCCCCAAGCTGAGTAAGAAGATATGACATCCTTTTAACTAACGCTTAACATCACATAGCCAAAACATAGAACCAGCGGCGGCTGTTACCTTGAAGCAGCAGTTGGGCAGGGAGAAATCGGGTACAAAAACATCGCTTCGAGGCCGGCTGGCCAGCTGCCTGGCCGGCGCCTCTCCTGCATCCTCTTCCTGGTTTCTTCTGGGAAACAAGAAGCAGGAAGCACCAGGGCTCCCACCCTCCCCGCATCCAATCACAATGCTGCAATGCATGTGCGCATGAGTGTTTTGGGCAGCCGAGAGGGCCGGCCAATCACTCGTGCTCACAAGGGGATTGTAAACCACTCCTTCCCCTGCTCTAAGAGCAGCCCCGCCGCAAAAAAGAAAAAAAGACGCCGCAACTGGAACATATAAAATGATAATAACCTTGAGTTATTATCATTTTATTTTTCCTTTTTTTACACTGCATAAAGCAGTAGGGCAACGCTCCACTGCCTTAGCGGAAGAGCCGCCACTGAAGAGAACCTATTCGTTTTGGGGATACTATAGGGTCCCTTAGCATGGTGAAGACAGAGTAAATACTGTTTTTGTTTTATACACAGCCTAACTGAGCACAATAATCCACATCCTCAAGACCTCAATGGCCTCCGGATTCATGACCCGAAACAACTCCATTAAGAAAACTCCAAAGAAAAGACCACGTGGACTCATCCTCTAAAATCTTGGACCCTGGCACAGTGTTGGGGAATGAGAAATCCTCTGATTATATAATGTTAAATCCGCAGGAGAATTGTCTGGTGGAATTTCCTCCAACATCCTATCCCTACGTTTCAGATTCCACCATTGGGTTTTCCTCTGGATGCTTCACTCCCTCAAGGAGTCTGATGATTTTCATTACCACTCAATCATAAATCGGGCTCATTTTCTCTTCTCTGAGATTCCTTGAGTGATACAACTCTATAAGTTATTTTGTCGTCTGTCTTGGGCAGTGTCTTGTTCATTTTTTGTCCATCTGTTTAATGAGGCGAGAGGCTTCCAGCTAGTCTGCATCATGCTAGAAAATTCCAGAGTTTTCACCTTCAGCAGTTCTGTGGCTGTTGATTGCACTGAGGCAAGTTAACGAGGGCCATTTCATTTGTTTACTAAACGGGACGCTGCCTGGTTCCTCCCCCAAGCAGCCTCTGACACACCTCCCCTTCGGCTGACGGCAGAAGACATCTTATACCAGGTGTACACAACCAGAAACCTCTTTGATTAATAATTAACTCACCTGTGACATAATTCCATTTTGCACACAAACAGAAATCCGTGGGAGTTATTTTTGACTTGCGATGAACTTGGACCATCGTATTTCCATACTTGCGCCATCCTATAACTTGAGTCATCATATAAGAGAAGCAAAAGGTTCTACCACTTATTCGTCAAATTAACAAATCCCCAAATATAAACTTGACCATTTCACTAAGATCCCCAATTAGGGAGGGCAACACTGAGGTGTTCTGTCGTGTTACCCTTACTTCGTGATGATGCATCGAGGTTCACAGAGGTCACGGTGACCTCCAGGTGGGATATACCAGTGCTGTGTTCCTGTAGGCCACAGGCTGACCAGCTGGAACTTGATCGGACCAATATTGCGAAATACAAAGGCCCCCTTCCTGCTCACTGTAACTGTGAGGATTTAGTGCTGGTACTAACAACACTAGGTTGCAGTTCTTTCTCCATTGAAGGAAGGAGAAATAGGATTTCCAAGAAGGTCAACGACTGATGTGTATAGACAACCCTCTAAATAAGGGTACAACCACAGGGCCCCAAAAGGGGAAGCATCGTGGACACGTAACACTACACATATGTGTCCCTCACACTCTCTTTCTTTCAATCAAGCTCCCTTATTTACGTTTAGGATTTTGTAAGGCACACCTACAACTTAGGCATCCAAGACCTGTTTCTATGGGTTGTGGAACACCAGGATTTGAGAGCCCTGGGAAATTAAGAGGGTTGCAAGTGTCAGAGTTAGTGGGAGGCTCCAAATTTAGCAGGGGGGAGGGTAGGGATTGCAGCCAATGCAGGAGAATTTAACTTCCAATACTGTCAACCCTGCTCTGAAGATTAACCAATCCGATTGAAGAAGAAAGTCTGACTGCGTCAAAGACATTCATGGGTTAGTGAGGAGGGCCTGGGAACAGGATTAAATGTCATGCAAGAAGGGCATCTCTTCGGAGGCATTTTGGGACTGGGGGATTAGCGACATATAAAGCACACAGGATCCATTTCCGACCAACCTCCGGCTTGACAATTGAGCAAAAGAACGGAAATACTTGACTCTTAATAAGCCCAGATGAAGCGTGTGGCCTTTTCTGTGCATATGATAGTGTAGAAACATGTCAACACTTTTTCCTGGATACTGTGGAGATTCCATTATGTTCTTTCATGTTTGGGAAGGGGGTGCAAATAAAGATTAGAAAATATCCACTCAGATGCAAATTTAGTTCTAGGGTCTTTTTGTGGTTAGGGTAGTTCATTGATTACACCACACCTAGGGAATCCATGTGATAGGCTGAGGTAGACAGATAAGGTGATAGGGCTCACTTTGTAGTACACAGATTATTTCATGTTGCTACTGCTCACCCTCTGAATCATCTTGATGCCTCACACCGATGATGTGGATGCCCGCTCCTATCCAGGAGTGGACCCACCAATGAAACGTGCCACAAGCTGAGGAAGTGGACATGACATTCTTTTAACTAACGTTTAATGTCCCATAGCCAAAACAGCGAACAAGCGGTGGAGACTACCTTGAAGCAGCAGTGAGGCGGGGTGGGGGGACGGGACGGGGTGGAGTGAAATCGGGTAAGAAAAATCACTTACTCCTCAGCTGGCCGTCTTCCCGACAGCTGCCTCTCCTACATATCCTCTTCCTGGCTTCTTCTGGGAAAGAGGAAGCAGGAAGCACCAGGGCTACCAGCCTCCCCGCAGCCAACCCCAATGCTGCAAGGTGTAACTTTGTGATTGGTCTGAGCGCCGCTCAGTCAGGGGCTGGAGGGGTGGGCATGTTCTCCCTGCAGGCTGTAATGCACTGCATGGGGAATATGCTATGTGCGCCTGAGTGTTTTGGGCAGCCAAGACGGCCAATGACTCGTGCTCAGAAGGGGAGTGTAAACCACTCCTCCCCCTGCTCTAAGAGCAGCCCCGCCTCAAAAAAGACGCCGCAATGGGAAAAAATAAAATTATAATAACCTTGAGTTATCATTTTATTTTTCCTTTTTTTACACTGCATAAACCAGTAGGGTGAAACTCCTACGCCTTAGCAGAAGAGCCGCCACAGAAGAGAACCTTTTTGGTTTAGGGAAACTATAGAGTCCCTTAGCATGGTGAAGACAGAGTAAATACTGTTTTTGTTTTATACACAGCCTAGCTGCGCACAATACTCCACATCCTCAAGACCTAAATGCCATCCAGATTCATGACCCGAAACAACTCCATTAAGAAAACTCCACAGAAAAGATCATGGGGAATCATCCTCTAAAATCTTGGACCCTGGCGTAGTGTTGGGAATGACAAATCCTCCGATTATAATGGTACACCTGTAGGAGTATTGTGTGGACGAATTTTTTCCAACATCCTATCCCTACATTTAAGATCCACCTTCGGGTTTTCCTTTGGATGTATCACTCACTCCCTAAAGGGATACCTTGGATACCTTGGGTGATACAACTCTATAAGTAATTTTGTCGTCTGTCTTGTGCAGTGTCCTGTTCATTTTTTGTCCATCTGTTTAATGAGGCGAGAGGCTTCCTGCTAGTCTGCATCATGCTAGAAACTTCCAGAGTTTTCACCATCAGCAGTTTTGTGGCTGTTGATTGCACTGAGGAAGTTAACGAGGGCCATTTCATTTGTTTACTAAACAGGACGCTGCCTGGGTCCTCCCCCAAGCACCCTCTGACACACACCTCCTTTGGCTGATGTCAGAAGTCATCTGATTTCAGGTGTACACAACCAGAAAATTCTTTGATCAATAATTGACTCACCTGTGACATAATTCCATTTTGCACACAAACAGAAATCCGTGGGAGTTATTTTTGACTCGCGATGAACTTGCACCATCGTATTTCCATACTTGCACCATCCTATAACTTGAGTCATCATATAAGAGAATGAAAAGTTTCTACCACTTATTCGTCAAATTAACAAATCCCCAAATATAAACTTGACCATTTCACTAGCATCCCCAATTAGGGAGGGCAACACTAAGGTGTTCTGCCCGGTTACCCTTAATTCGTGATGATGCATCGAGGTTCACAGAGGTCACGGTGACCTCCAGGTGGGAAATACGAGGGCTGTGCTCCTGCAGGCCATAGGCTGACCAGCTGGAACTTGATCAGACCAATATTGCGAAATACAAAGGCCCCCTTCCTGCTCACTGTAACTGTGAGGATTTAGTGCAGGTACTTACAACACTAGGTTGCAGTTCTTTCTCCATTGAAGGAAGGAGACATAGGGTTTCCAAGAAGGTCAACAACTGATGTGTATAGACAACCCTTCAACTAAAGGCACAACCACAGGGCCCCAAAAGGAGAAGCATCATGGACACGTGACACTACACATATGTGTCCCTCGCGCACTCTTTCTTTCAATCAAGCTCCCTTATTTACGTTTAGGAAGACACACCTACAACTTCGGCATTCAAGACCTGTTTCTTTTTGATTTCTGAAATTCTTTATTGTATATAGAAAAATATAATTTTACATACACATGGGTTGTGGAACACCAGGATTTGAGAGCCCTGGGAAATCGAGAGGGTTGCAAGTGTCAGAGTTTCTGGGAGGCTCCAAATTGAGCAGATTGTGTGGGGGGGTGAATTACAGCCCATGCAGCTGCAGGTGAACTCAACTTCCAACACTGCAACCTCTGCTCCGAAGATCAACCAATCCGATTGAAGAAGGAAGTCTGACTGCGACAAAGAGATTCCCGGGTTAGCGACGAGGGCCTGAGAAACAGGATTAAATGTCACGCAAGAAGCGCGCCCCTCTGAAGGCATTTTGGAACTGGGGGACTAGCGACATCTACTAGGGCACACGGGATCCGTTTCCGGCAGACCTCGGTCTTGAGAACCGAGCAGAAGAACGGAAATGCTAGCCTCGCGAGCATCTCTGGTGCAATCTGGAATGCAAGCATCTGTGTTTGCATCTCTCAAAGTTAAAAGTGGTCCACGGGGGGAAAGTCCACGGGGAGAAAACATGCGCGTGGTTCAATTGAGGGCAGCAGCTGAGTTTGTTGATCAAATAAAAATAGAGAAAGGCCAGGCCTGGTATGCGGAGGCTGATGGACGGTCTTATCTCATCCCTTTTCACTCATGGAAATCCGACTTCAACGCCAATGTGGGTGCCTGGGCAAAATAGCTGCCAGTGCACTGAAGTTACATCTTTAAAGTGACAAAAAAATGCCGATGTTATTAAAGTGTTACACCAGATGGGGTTTAGTAATTCATTGTCCGCTTACCTTCTATGGTAATTAATCGTAAAGGTACAATGAGGGTTAAGTTCATAGCTTTATATCTTTACCAAATGAGGTACCGTCGCGGGCCAGACATGGATACTTTGAGATTGGGCAACCAGGTGTGAGTCTCGGCGACGGCTCAACATCCAGTAAGTCTGGGCAAATCACTTAGGGCCTCATTTACCAGAAAGTGCCACAGCGCAGCACCGCAAGCTCTTTGGCTGCGCCACACTGAGGCACTTTCCAAGCACAGGGATGCGTCATATCTACAAGGATATGACAGATCCCTTTGCTCTCCCCAGCGCTGGCACATAATTTGCTGCCATGCACTGATGGAGGCGCCCTTGCACCATGGTGCAAAGATGCCTGCGTCACAGGGATGATTGTTTGTAAAAAAAAAAATTTAAATGTAAATTGATACTTGTATAGCACACTACTCACCCGCAAGGGTCTCAATGCGCTTGTACGAATACCGCTGTGGAACCCATCCTGGCTTTCCCTGTGAGGTGTCCACTCCTGGGCACCCCCAAGGTGGAGGCCAGGCATCCTTAGCATTGTGGGGGCCGTTGTGGAGATTAAGCAAGCTATCGCCCAGAGTTGCAGAGTGGGACTCCATGATTGGAATAGGCACCGAGGCGAGAATTATCAGGTCTGTGGAATTTTGAGGCCGAGGCAGGGAATTGAACCCTGGTCCTCGGCTAGACCTCTGCATCAGGGTCTGCCGCTCTAACCATTGAGCCACACTTCTCCACTTTGTGTGCATGAAGGTTTTCCGTTTTGCACATAAATAATCTGATATTTTTGATCTCCTATGTGGCTGCATTAGCAGAATGCAGCTTGCATAGAAAAAGGGAAAAAACGAGGAGAGATGAATACATTTCTCCTCGTTGCGCCTCCCTACACCTCCCCTGTGAAGGGGTAGCAGTCCGACACCTTTCCAGGTTTCCGATTTCTCTTAAATCTGGGAATGTGTCACGTTCCATGGGTGTTGTGTGGGAACACCCACAGCAACACCCATGGAGCGCCCCTTTCACACAAAGTGCTGCGTGTAAAGGGACTGTATTTACAAGGAAAGGAAAAGCTACGCACAGTGGCTTTTCCTGTCCTTGTAAATATGGACCACCAAAATGCGCCGCCAGAGCGTCACAAAAAGTGATGCACCGGGCACATAGGGCTTGTGAATAAGCCCCTTAGGCCGTAATTACGATGGCGGACGAACCTGAGTCTGCCCAACCTGTATCAGTCAGGAACCGCCTGACCATAGGTAGGCAGTTCCAACATTCCAATTTGGATGCAACCGCCCGTAGGGCATTTGGAAACATCCATTTCATTATGGCAGCTTGTGCTGTGAGTGGAAAAAAGGCCTGCACCACAAGCTGCTATAGTGCAAAGGATGTTTTGAAACATCCCTGCACCATGTAGCAGGCACCTCACAGTGCCTGCCACAGGGTGCAGGAATGTTTGCCCCCCCAGAGCGGAAGGCCAGGAGGGAAGGGGGCACTTCTGGGGGCTCCCAATGTCATTTTCCGACAACCTTTCCATGTCTGAAAGGCTTGACATGGAATGGCTGTCGGAAAGCGACATCATAATCCCGACAGTGGAGGAATCGTCATAAAAAAATTATGTTAGGCTTCCGACGCATCAACGTTCTCTTTGAGCCCATTGGAAGCACCATGGCAGTCCCTCCGCTCGATGCCTCCGCCTGCCGCATCATAATGCGGCGAGACCAGATGTCGGTGTGTCCGACACTGACGTGGCGTCATGTCAGACCTACCAATATCATAATTGGGACCTTGATCTCCCTGTGCCTAAAAAACATGAATGTGACCTTATGTAAAGCAACTGGTGTTCATGCAAAGCACTTCAATACATTCAAGTCTAGTTTGCACTTTATAAAACAGCAAGAAAGTACAGAGAACGCCAAAGACATATTGGAGGCCTTAAAAATGCATTCACACTCTATAGTTTATATTTCTGTTTAATTTAATTATAGAATGAATTTGCTATATGTGCTGTGCTGTTTGTTCTCTCCCTTGCTCACTACATACTCATGACTCATTTCATCATCTGTAATCTCCTTGGTCAGTCTTTTAAATGGCCTTTATACTCATGGAATCAGTGAACCTAAAGTTAGGGTGACCAGATTTTTTAAAACCAAAAACTAGAACATTTCGCAAAAATAGAAGAAGGACTACAATTTTACATCAACCCAGAGCACAGAATGATGGCGCTCATCAGCATAGAATTACAGAAGAGGCACTAAGAATATAAATAAAATGCAATTTTCAGAGCCAATATCACCTTTGTTAATTAAATTGCTTTCTTATAAGAGCTGTCAACTAACCCTGCTTTGGAAAAATAAAAAAGCACTTCCCTCTGTTTTCAGTCGACCCTTTCTAAAAATCGGGATATGAGCAAAATTTCCAGAAGACTGCTGATGATAACCAGAATGTCCCTGCAAATTCAGGACGCCTAGTCACCCTACCTAAAGTTAATTTAAGAGGTGCTTTCTGTCCTGCTGCCTTTGTCCCATTTTGCATGCAGTAGGACATGCCTACACTGCACACAATAGCAAAGGCTAAGACTCGTGCACACGTAGGCATATGGGCGCGGGTTCCCACATACACTCCCCTTAATGATGTATCTCTATTGAATTACCTGCTGATCTCTGTACTTAAAAGAGTGCAGTCACTTGTACATGAAAATTATTAAATGTGCCAGCTCAGCAGTATTCCCAGCACTTGAACAAGGTGACGAGGGAACTCTAACCGGTTTTGTTCACTTGACTTCATCTGAACATTCACCAACAAGGAAAGTTCTGGGATATAGCTAAACCAGATGCACCTGTGGAAGGTTGTAATCTGTCTCTTTTCCTTGATACCTGACAACTAGAGGTGGGAGAAGCAACAAATGAACGTAAAGCTGAACTAAGGGTAAGCTCTGGCAAATAAGCTCAGCCTTGTAAATATTTGTTTGACATGTAAAAAATTGGAGAGCATCAGGTCCGCCCGCCATCCCGTCGTATAGAGGGACCGCCCACCATAAGGGCGGGGGTCCCGTGCCTGCCATTAGGATGCGCCCGCCACAGTGGCGGGCGCATCCTGCATCCCTAACATTGTGGTGGGCGGTGCACAATGTTAGGGAGGCATGTTGTGCATGGAAGTGCATGGGGGTACCATAGGGGTGCCCAAAACGCCCCCCCCTAGCAGACTCCGCATGCCTTTCCGTGGTGGCGTTGCCGCCATGGAAAGGCATTCCTAAGCGCACATTGTAATATGGCTGGCGGTGTCTGAAAGACACCGCCACAATATTGCAGCCTTTTCCGGCCCGGTCGCAAGTCCACCGGGGCTGAAATGCGGCAGACTGTCTTTCCGTCCGCCGCGGACCCCCCAGCCATAATAATATGGCGGGGGTCTTTTCTGCACGGATTGCGGGCGGGTTGCCCCCGCCGGGCCAGTGGTGACCACCGCCGGCCTGGCAGGGGCAATCTGCCCACCATCCTAATGGGGCCCTATGTCTTTACACTACAATAGGCTAATACACACATTCAGGGACTCCATGCTTAAGCCAATCTGTACTTCGAACACGGACCCAAGATGGTTCGACAGAGCCTGTTTCCTGGCAAATAGTAAGCTGAGGAAAGTCCAAAACGCTCCCCCCAGGAACAGGAGTGAAATCTCCCTGGTATGTACTGAGTACAAAATTGCACTTATAAACAGAAAGAGGGAAGTATTTAATCAAGATTGGGAACTTTTGGAACATGTGCCCCAGGGAAAGGGTAGTAAATCCTTCGGGGACTTAGTAAAGTTAATCAGATCCAGGAACTCCCCATCAACCCCCCTTCTGCAAAATAACATCCAGGGGGCAGACTGGTTTACCCACCTCGCCTCTATCTATCATTCTGAGGACGCGCCAATTATGTCTGCTACCCTCCTTAACAGATTGCAGAACTCTTCCCCCACTTTTGTTAACTCTGCAGGAAGTCGAGTCAGCTATCTATCACAGTAAGGGTGGGAAAGTTCCAGGTCCAGATGGGGTACTGATGGATTTGTTGAAATCCAGGCCCAAAATTTGGGGTCCCATTATCACGAATACATTTAACACTTCCTATCTACTACTATTCCCCCTCATGGGCTACCGCAACGATAGTATCTATATTTAAAAAGAATGACCGTATGTCGCCCAAGTGCTATCGAGCTATCTCACTCATCGACAGCATTATTAAAATCATCGGAAGAGTAATCTATGATCGTTTGGTCGAATGGGCATCTGACAAGGCCATACTCTCCCCCTTGGATTCCGGCCAAAACTAGGAACCAACGAACAATGTCTATACTTGGTTCAGACTATTTCTAAATATACTAAGACCAAGAACTCCCCCATTTACTTACAATTGGGGGTGGGGTCGCACACTACTCACACACCAGCGATATCGCCCCTAAGGACTATGGTAAATGTAGTTACGTGTTCCGCGATGCATCATCTTTCGATTCTCTGCTATCTTCGCTGTCTTCGCCATCCCTGGACACGTGTTTCAGGGTATCACCCCTCGTCAGCAGGGATAGGCCGTGTTCTGGGGTTGCCGGTGGCTGCCAAATATCTGCCAGGTTTAGTACCACTCAGGGGCGTAGGTGCGGGGTCCCGGCTCGTCAGCCAACTGCTCGAGGGAGCTTTAACATTACAATTGGGGGTGGGGTCGCACACTACTCACACACCAGCGATATCGCCCCTAAGGACTATGGTAAATGTAGTTACGTGTTCCGCGATGCATCTTGTAATTGTAATTCTGAAGCTTATAAAGCACATGGTTACACTTACCAGTGTGTCTCCGCGCTTAATAAACCGCTGAGGAACCCGTCCTGGACAGTTCCTGTGAGGCACCCAACTCCTGGGCACCCCCCTGGTGAAGCCAGGCATCCTTAGGGATTAGGGCCGGTGTGGAGACTAAGCAAGCTATTGCCCAGAGTTGCAGCGTGGGACCCCATGATTAGAGTAGGCACCGTGCTGAGAATTATCGGTCCGCAGACATTTGAGCTCAAGACCCTGCCGCAACGGGAATTGAACCCTGGTCCCGGGCCAGACCTCTGCATCAGGGTCTGCCGCTCTAATCAGTGAGCCACACTCCTCGATTCTCTGCTATCTTCGCTGTCTTTGCCATCCCTGGACACGTGTTTCAGGGTATCACCCCTCGTCAGCAGGGATAGGCTGTGTTCTGGGGTTGCCGGTGGCTGCCAAATATCTGCCAGGTTTAGTACCACTCAGGCGCGTAGGTGCTGGGTCCCAGGCTCATCAGCCAACTGCTCGAGGGAGCTTTAACATTACAATTGGGGGTGGGGTCGCACACTAATCACACACCAGCGATATCGCCCCTAAGGACTATGGTAAATGTAGTTACGTGTTCCACGATGCATCTTCTTTCGATTCTCTGCTATCTTCGTTGTCTTCGCCATCCCTGGACACGTGTTTCAGGGTATCACCCCTCGTCAGCAGGGATAGGCCGTGTTCTGGGGTTGCCGGTGGCTGGCAAATATCTGCCAGGTTTAGTACCACTCAGGCGCGTAGGTGCAGGGTCCCAGGCTCGTCAGCCAACTGCTCGAGGGAGCTTTAACATTACAATTGGGGGTGGGGTCGCACACTACTCACACACCAGCGATATCACCCCTAAGGACTATGGTAAATGTAGTTACGTGTTCCACGATGCATCTTCTTTCGATTCTCTGCTATCTTCGCTGTCTTCGCCATCCCTGGACACGTGTTTCAGGGTATCACCCCTCGTCAGCAGGGATAGGCCGTGTTCTGGGGTTGCCGGTGGCTGCCAAATATCTGCCAGGTTTAGTACCACTCAGGCGCGTAGGTGCGAGGTCCCAGGCTCGTCAGCCAACTGCTCCAGGGAGCTTTAACATTACAATTGGGGGTGGGGTCGCACACTACTCACACACCAGCGATATCGCCGCTAAGGACTATGGTAAATGTAGTTAATGTTCCGCGATGCATCTTCTTTCGATTCTCTGCTATCTTCGCTGTCTTCGCCATCCCTGGACACGTGTTTCAGGGTATCACCCCTCGTCAGCAGGGATAGGCCGTGTTCTGGGGTTGCCGGTGGCTGCCAAATATCTGCCAGGTTTAGTACCACTCAGGCGCGTAGGTGCGGGGTCCCAGGCTCGTCAGCCAACTGCTCAAGGGAGCTTTAACATTACAATTGGGGGTGGGGTCGCACACTACTCACACACCAGCGATATCGCCCCTAAGGACTATGGTAAATGTAGTTACGTGTTCCGTGATGCATCTTCTTTCGATTCTCTGCTATCTTCGCTGTCTTCGCCATCCCTGGACACGTGTTTCACGGTATCACCCCTCGTCAGCAGGGATAGGCCGTGTTCTGGGGTTGCCGGTGGCTGCCAAATATCTGCCAGGTTTAGTACCACTCAGGGGCGTAGGTGCGGGGTCCCGGCTCGTCAGCCAACTGCTCGAGGGAGCTTTAACATTACAATTGGGGGTGGGGTCGCACACTACTCACACACCAGCGATATCGCCCCTAAGGACTATGGTAAATGTAGTTACGTGTTCCGCGATGCATCTTGTAATTGTAATTCTGAAGCTTATAAAGCACATGGTTACACTTACCAGTGTGTCCCCGCGCTTAATAAACCGCTGAGGAACCCGTCCTGGCCAGTTCCTGTGAGGCACCCAACTCCTGGGCACCCCCCTGGTGAAGCCAGGCATCCTTAGGGATTAGGGCCGGTGTGGAGACTAAGCAAGCTATTGCCCAGAGTTGCAGCGTGGGACCCCATGATTAGAGTAGGCACCGTGCTGAGAATTATCGGTCCGCAGACATTTGAGCTCAAGACCCTGCCGCAACGGGAATTGAACCCTGGTCCCGGGCCAGACCTCTGCATCAGGGTCTGCCGCTCTAATCAGTGAGCCACACTCCTCGATTCTCTGCTATCTTCGCTGTCTTCGCCATCCCTGGACACGTGTTTCAGGGTATCACCCCTCGTCAGCAGGGAAAGGCCGTGTTCTGGGGTTGCCGGTGGCTGCCAAATATCTGCCAGGTTTAGTACCACTCAGGCGCGTAGGTGCGGGGTCCCAGGCTCATCAGCCAACTGCTCGAGGGAGCTTTAACATTACAATTGGGGGTGGGGTCGCACACTAATCACACACCAGCGATATCGCCCCTAAGGACTATGGTAAATGTAGTTACGTGTTCCACGATGCATCTTCTTTCGATTCTCTGCTATCTTCGTTGTCTTCGCCATCCCTGGACACGTGTTTCAGGGTATCACCCCTCGTCAGCAGGGATAGGCCGTGTTCTGGGGTTGCCGGTGGCTGGCAAATATCTGCCAGGTTTAGTACCACTCAGGCGCGTAGGTGCAGGGTCCCAGGCTCGTCAGCCAACTGCTCGAGGGAGCTTTAACATTACAATTGGGGGTGGGGTCGCACACTACTCACACACCAGCGATATCACCCCTAAGGACTATGGTAAATGTAGTTACGTGTTCCACGATGCATCTTCTTTCGATTCTCTGCTATCTTCGCTGTCTTCGCCATCCCTGGACACGTGTTTCAGGGTATCACCCCTCGTCAGCAGGGATAGGCCGTGTTCTGGGGTTGCCGGTGGCTGCCAAATATCTGCCAGGTTTAGTACCACTCAGGCGCGTAGGTGCGAGGTCCCAGGCTCGTCAGCCAACTGCTCCAGGGAGCTTTAACATTACAATTGGGGGTGGGGTCGCACACTACTCACACACCAGCGATATCGCCGCTAAGGACTATGGTAAATGTAGTTAATGTTCCGCGATGCATCTTCTTTCGATTCTCTGCTATCTTCGCTGTCTTCGCCATCCCTGGACACGTGTTTCAGGGTATCACCCCTCGTCAGCAGGGATAGGCCGTGTTCTGGGGTTGCCGGTGGCTGCCAAATATCTGCCAGGTTTAGTACCACTCAGGCGCGTAGGTGCGGGGTCCCAGGCTCGTCAGCCAACTGCTCAAGGGAGCTTTAACATTACAATTGGGGGTGGGGTCGCACACTACTCACACACCAGCGATATCGCCCCTAAGGACTATGGTAAATGTAGTTACGTGTTCCGTGATGCATCTTCTTTCGATTCTCTGCTATCTTCGCTGTCTTCGCCATCCCTGGACACGTGTTTCACGGTATCACCCCTCGTCAGCAGGGATAGGCCGTGTTCTGGGGTTGCCGGTGGCTGCCAAATATCTGCCAGGTTTAGTACCACTCAGGGGCGTAGGTGCGGGGTCCCGGCTCGTCAGCCAACTGCTCGAGGGAGCTTTAACATTACAATTGGGGGTGGGGTCGCACACTACTCACACACCAGCGATATCGCCCCTAAGGACTATGGTAAATGTAGTTACGTGTTCCGCGATGCATCTTGTAATTGTAATTCTGAAGCTTATAAAGCACATGGTTACACTTACCAGTGTGTCCCCGCGCTTAATAAACCGCTGAGGAACCCGTCCTGGCCAGTTCCTGTGAGGCACCCAACTCCTGGGCACCCCCCTGGTGAAGCCAGGCATCCTTAGGGATTAGGGCCGGTGTGGAGACTAAGCAAGCTATTGCCCAGAGTTGCAGCGTGGGACCCCATGATTAGAGTAGGCACCGTGCTGAGAATTATCGGTCCGCAGACATTTGAGCTCAAGACCCTGCCGCAACGGGAATTGAACCCTGGTCCCGGGCCAGACCTCTGCATCAGGGTCTGCCGCTCTAATCAGTGAGCCACACTCCTCGATTCTCTGCTATCTTCGCTGTCTTCGCCATCCCTGGACACGTGTTTCAGGGTATCACCCCTCGTCAGCAGGGAAAGGCCGTGTTCTGGGGTTGCCGGTGGCTGCCAAATATCTGCCAGGTTTAGTACCACTCAGGCGCGTAGGTGCGGGGTCCCAGGCTCATCAGCCAACTGCTCGAGGGAGCTTTAACATTACAATTGGGGGTGGGGTCGCACACTAATCACACACCAGCGATATCGCCCCTAAGGACTATGGTAAATGTAGTTACGTGTTCCACGATGCATCTTCTTTCGATTCTCTGCTATCTTCGTTGTCTTCGCCATCCCTGGACACGTGTTTCAGGGTATCACCCCTCGTCAGCAGGGATAGGCCGTGTTCTGGGGTTGCCGGTGGCTGGCAAATATCTGCCAGGTTTAGTACCACTCAGGCGCGTAGGTGCGGGGTCCCAGGCTCGTCAGCCAACTGCTCGAGGGAGCTTTAACATTACAATTGGGGGTGGGGTCGCACACTACTCACACACCAGCGATATCACCCCTAAGGACTATGGTAAATGTAGTTACGTGTTCCACGATGCATCTTCTTTCGATTCTCTGCTATCTTCGCTGTCTTCGCCATCCCTGGACACGTGTTTCAGGGTATCACCCCTCGTCAGCAGGGATAGGCCGTGTTCTGGGGTTGCCGGTGGCTGCCAAATATCTGCCAGGTTTAGTACCACTCAGGCGCGTAGGTGCGAGGTCCCAGGCTCGTCAGCCAACTGCTCCAGGGAGCTTTAACATTACAATTGGGGGTGGGGTCGCACACTACTCACACACCAGCGATATCGCCGCTAAGGACTATGGTAAATGTAGTTAATGTTCCGCGATGCATCTTCTTTCGATTCTCTGCTATCTTCGCTGTCTTCGCCATCCCTGGACACGTGTTTCAGGGTATCACCCCTCGTCAGCAGGGATAGGCCGTGTTCTGGGGTTGCCGGTGGCTGCCAAATATCTGCCAGGTTTAGTACCACTCAGGCGCGTAGGTGCGGGGTCCCAGGCTCGTCAGCCAACTGCTCAAGGGAGCTTTAACATTACAATTGGGGGTGGGGTCGCACACTACTCACACACCAGCGATATCGCCCCTAAGGACTATGGTAAATGTAGTTACGTGTTTTGTGATGCATCTTCTTTCGATTCTCTGCTATCTTCGCTGTCTTTGCCATCCCTGGACACGTGTTTCAGGGTATCACCCCTCGTCAGCAGGGATAGGCCGTGTTCTGGGGTTGCCAGTGGCTGCCAAATATCTGCCAGGTTTAGTACCACTCAGGCGCATAGGTGCCCTCATGGATCTATCCACCGCCTTTGATTCAGTGAACAGAACCAAACTCTGGGTAATGTTGCTGGATCAAGGCGTGGACCCCTCCTCTGGTAAATTTCTTGTACTGACTGTACTCAGATCTTTCAGCTCGGTCAGTTTAAATTCTCATGGGAAGCTTTCTTCTGATTTCTCTCTGAAGAGGGGGGCGTGAGGCAGGGATGTATATTAGCACTTTTATTATTTATTTTATATATTAACGGTTTAACAGCCCACTTATCTACTTCCAACCCAGACATACCCAGAATCGTGAGCTCCCCAATCCCCACTTTACTGTATGCTGATGATGCGGTATTGCTAGCCCTTACTCCAAAAGCACTGAGACATCACATAGACTGTTTTGTTTCTTTTATGTACAATCTGAACCTAAATACTAATTATTTTAAAACACATATGTCCAGTGGCCCGGGTAAACTAAGGCTAAATAAAATTAGCACTAATGGGCATGTTTTGACGACCGTTTACAACTTTTATAATTTAGGGATAAATTTGAGTTCATCAGGGTTGTGGAATCCCCATCTTGCTCAGGCCAGCGTTAAATTAAATAACACTGCAGGTACAGCCTGCAACCTCATTTGACCACTTATCAGGGGGGACTGTGTTTCCACCACTGAAAGTTTATAACTTGCAATGCATCAGTGTAGCCCTCTACGTAGCTGGAATCTTGGGTTTCAGTAAATGCTGTTCTCTTCAGGCCGAGGAAAACCGCTTTTTGCGACGGTTGCTGAGTTCACTGTGAGGTTCTGTAATTCTCGAGTCTGACTCCATTTTGTTCTGTGCCACCATTTTGTGTTGCCCTCATGTAGGCCTGTAAAGGTAACCTGGCGAACGAAGTGGCCTGGCCTTCTTAGTTCATGTATACATTAACTAGGTTTCTTTTTGACTCTGAAATGAACTGTAAGAAACGGACCTCTTCACCTGAAACTGACCTCGCAAAGCCAATTTCCCTGATCGATCTTTATCTGAGATTGCCAATCAATGTTCAGGACATCGTTAACTTTTTAGTTTCCTTGCACGTGCTTTATCTTGTTCAGCATCTGTTACTGATTCTTTTTTTATGTTTCTTCATTACATGGGTTATGCTTTCAATTATAGGTTTGTCCGGCTTGTGGAGATTGAATTTGGGACATTCCTAATAATTAACTCTTGGGTTGGGATACTGTAAATTGAGTTTTTGCTATGTGATACTTTGTTTGAAAATGTATCTTATTGGCTAGAATTTTGTGCAGTGGGTGTACATTTATAAAGTGAATATTGGGTATAAAAGGAGACGTCTCGCCTTAGTAAAATGAGCAGTCTCCTGAGAATTTACACCGTGATGTATTTCTAGGATCACTGTTACTAACTGCAGCTAATAAACTTGGTCTCTGACGCCATCCAGAAGTATTCCGTGTCTTTGAATACCAAGACAGGTGAACTCGAAGATCTTAGGCGTGCCCCTGACGCCGCTGGGTTAAACCCCGGTTCTTCAACTGGCGCCCAACGTAGGCCGACATCAGCGGTACTGGTCCAAGCCCGAAGATTGTGAGGAGCCCCGTGAGGAAATTCTGGAGGACGGCCGCCACTTCATTGACCCCTGCATGTCGACGTGGAACGAAGGTTTTTTCTGCGAGGCTTTCCCTTTCCGATGGCTGCGAAGGACTGCTGCCCTGACTGTCGCCCTGTCTTGGACCCTCTTGTGATGATTTGTAAGGCGAGACGTTAGACGGTCTTCTGGTGGCGTGACAGACATTTTAGTTAAGTATAAGTGGGTCGCTCCCACGACTTTGTTTTGTTTTTTGGTTTTGATTCGGCCATTGCAATAGCCGAAGCCGAGGGGTTCGTATATTTACGAGTGTATCATTTTTGATAACCCCTTGAAGTTTGAAGCAAGACTAGCGAGCTAAAGATGCCTGGTTTTGGCAAAACTAGGAAATGGTTTTGTTGTAGTTGTAATAAGGATTCCCGATTGGAGGACTCGTGTCCGATACCTCCGGTTGGAACTCCAACCTATAAGCTCTATTCAAAGCATGGTGTGGGTCCCATTACCTTTAATGAAGTATGGGTCCGTTATACAAGGAAAGATGGTGTTTTACGATGGCCCCCACATGGTAGTTTTGAATCAGATGTTTTAGATAACCTAGAAGTTGCGCTATTTAAGAAGAAAGCCCGGCCGGCGATGTTTGACTCTTTTCGCCTTTGGCGTAAGGAAGCCAAACAGCGAGAAATTAAGCAAGCTAAGAGAGATAGGAAGGAAAGGAATATGTCGGTAATGCAAGCTGCTAGGCAGTTTAAGGAAGATGAAGAAGATTGTGCGATTGAAGTGTCAGATAGACAACATTGCATGGCCATTGACAAATGTTACCCGGCTTTGCCACTTCCCCTTTCAAATGTGACTGAAGACCCTGAAAAGGATCCTTTGATGTCACATTTACTGAGATTACCACCCCATTATGTGCAGGGTGCTACTGCACCTCTGTTACCTCCAGTTGTTGCACCCATTGTTGTCGTTCAACCCCCTGTTGTTGTTCCGCCACCTGTTGCTTCACAGGTGTTTTTTCCTTCCGCTGCGCAGTCCCCTCCAGGGCCACCAGCTTTGTCACCAGCCTTGCCTCAAACTCCTTTGCCTTACACTCCTTTATCTTCGACTTCTCTTATTTCTGTCCCTACGTCTCTCTTGCCTCAAAACACTTTGTCTCCTGTCCTCATGTCAACTTCTTCTTCTTCTGCTCGGCAACGAATGACTGAGACTGTCACTAGTCTTTTGTCTCCTCTCTTTGGGTCACTAAATATGACCCCTGTTTCTGAACGTAAGCAGAGACGTAGTCAGCTTCCTGGTCCCGAAGAGCGGGCAGTGTTAGATCTCCTTGCTCATAGATGGGTTTCGAATGCCTCCAAGTACGGTCCACAAGTGGTTATGGATATCTTCCTACATTGGGAGGCACCAAAACAAAGGTATGTTTTGTGTACCTTCCTTCGTCAGGAGTGGGAAGATAATGAGTTGGGTTCAATTCCATTGGAATTGATTAATGTTCAGTCTGAATTTGCTAAAGGAACGATGGTGGGTTCCGATGTTGAGGAAGCGGTAGAGACACTACTCACTTTTAGGTCTAGACTTCCACCTCAGTTATTGTTCGAACCTGACCCTTCTGTTAGGAGAAAAGTGAAGCAGTATCTATGAGAGTGGTCCCCCCTGAATGGAGAGAGGCAGTTGTGGCTGATGCCGCTCATGGTATTGTGGCTGCACCGGCTCATTTTCAGCGAGTGTGGGTGCATGTCCCTTGGAAGAGACCTGAGGTCCTGGCTCTTAAGCAGACCTTGCCTGACCCCCGTAAAAATCCTGCTGGTTATTACAAGGAGTTGTCTCAGACAGTTGATGCATGTGTTATGAATTTAGCTGACATAGATATGTTGATGGGTAATGTAGTTCCTCAACCCTTGTGGGCGAAGATCCGTCATGAGGATCACGCGCCAGAGTTAGGAGATACATGGGTTAATATTACTGCTGCAGATGGTCGGCAGGTAGGAGGTGCCAAACCTGAACCCTTAGTTGCAGAACTACCTGGTAGGATTATTAATGTAATGAAAACTATGATGCCTCCTTTGCGGGTGAATTGGGACAAGTTAGCTGCATGCAAACAAAAGAAAGATGAGAGTGTGTCTGATTTCTTCACTAGGTTTGAGGAAACATTCATTGATCATAGTGGTCAGGACATGAGTACAGAAGGTGGTCAGAGGTTGTTTGTAGATAAGTTTGTATTTAATTTACTTCCTGAACTTTCTACTAAGTTAAAAGATTCTGAGAGTTCATGGGCTGTTTCTTCTTCAGCCCAGATATTGGCTACTGCACAATACTATGAGAATAGAGATAAAGACGAGAGGGATAAAGTAGAGAAGAAGACTAGAGAATTAAAAACGAAAGTTCTTCTGCAGCAGGCTTATCCGCCTCGCCCTAATCAGCGTCAGTTTCAGCAACCCCCACAGTTTCAGAAACTGTTGCAGAAGCCTGAGTCTTTTGCTTCGCGACTCCCGCTAGGCCCTAATCAGTGTGCTTATTGTAAAGAGGAAGGTCACTTCAAGAATAGTTGCCCGATCTTGCTACAGCGTGCGAATGGTATGTCTGGTCTGAGAGGTCGTGGTGGTTACCAACAAGTACCTAGGGGTAGGGGACGTGGTACGTTTCCCCAGAATGAACGTTCCTTTTCCCCTCAGAATTCTATAAATTATTTTGACCAACAGAATGTTCCGACCGTTCAGTCCGCTCAGTACTACACTGATGATTATTATGTTGAAAGTGAGAGTGCTAGTTTTAATGATAGTTAGGACAGCCATGGACAAAGGAAGGGAGTAGTGTCAGTTCCAGTAGACCAGAGGGGACCTTATGTTGAAGTGATTACATCAGGTGTGGCAGAACCTTTTCTTTTGGATACTGGTGCAGCAAAGAGTTCTATCATGCACTCTATACTCCCTGGCGCACCCTTGTCTGGCTTGACTAATGTTTCGGTAGGATTTTCTATCGCCCCAGTTCGTAACCCGGTTTCTTGTCCTTTGCCACTTTCTATTGGTCCTTGTGAATTGAAAGGTCCCCTTATTCTAACGACTGGCTGTGGTGAGAATCTGTTGGGTTTTGACTTATTGAAAAGATTGCATGCGACATTACATTGTTCTCCTTTGGGAGTACATCTTACAGTGGGTAAGAAAGTGATTTCCCCAATGTATCTGTCTAAGGATCACCTTCCACTGGAACTGCGTTCTCTCCCTAATACACTTTGGGCTACAGGTCCTAATGATGTTGGTATCTTGCAGATTCCACCTTACGTTCTTACCCTTAAGTCGAATGCTAAATTACCTCGCATTCCTCAGTACAAAATTTCCAGTGATGGCGAAAGAGCTCTTTTAGCGATTATCTATGATTTGGTTGAGAAAGGTGTGGTTGAAGAAACGAGAGGCAATGTGTGTAATAGTCCTGTTCTGCCTGTCCTTAAGCGTACTGACTCTTCTCAGCTACCTGTGTATCGGTTTGTGATTGACCTTCGAGAGGTCAATAAGATTGTTGTGCCACAGTTTCCTGTTGTTCCAGACATTACTGCTTTATTGACTATGATCCCTGCCTCAGCTGCTTGGTTTTCTGTTATTGATCTGAAGAACGCTTTCTTCAGTATTCCGATTGCTGAGGAAAGTAGGGATATTTTTGGCTTCTCTTTAGGAGGCCGCAGTTTCCGGTTTAAACGCGCTCCTCAAGGTTATTGTGAGAGTCCCTCAATTTATAGTCAGGCTTTGAAAACTCAGCTTGATACTTTTGCATTGCCTTCTGGTGCTACTCTTATCCAGTATGTTGATGATCTGTTGGTTGCTGCTGATTATGAAGAGATTTGTAAAGAGGTTACTCTTTCTTTGTTGCGACACCTGTCTGACCTTCATCATAAAGTGTCACCTTCAAAGTTGCAGTATTGCCGACAAGAAGTGACCTACTTAGGTCATCTCTTGTCGAAGGAGGGAAGACGATTGACCCCAGAGTGTATTCAAGCGATTGCCCAAATGACTGTGCCATGCACACAGAGAGAGGTGCGTGCCTTCTTAGGTATCACCTCCTATTGTAGACAGTGGATTCCGAATTTTTCTTTGTTAGCAAAACCTTTGTTGGCACTTACTCTTAAGGACACACCACACCCTCTTCCTTGGTCTGACGAATGTCAGAAGAGTTTTTCTGAATTGCGTGATGCATTGTGTTCTGCTCCGGTGTTGGGTACCCCCGACTATAGTAAACCTTTTACACTTTATGTACAAGAGAGAGAAGGTTGTGCGTTGTCAGTGTTGACGCAACAATTTGGAGACAAGCAGCGCCCATGTGCGTATTTTTCAGTCACTTTAGATCCGGTAGCTAGGGCATTGCCTAGTTGTCTAAGAGCTACAGCGGCAGCGGCTGTTTCTATTCGACAGTCTGCTGGTTTGGTATTGGCTAATACATTGATTGTGATGGTTCCACATGCAGTGGATACCCTATTGAACAGAACAAAGACTCAACATCTTACCAGTGCACGTTTGTCAGGTTATGAGTTGACGCTTTTGGCTAGTCATGTGCACATCAAGCAGTGCAACACATTGAATACAGTTACATTGTTGCCAATTTTTGTAGAGACAGATGTTCAGGAACAGCATGACTGTTTTCTCCGGACAGAGGAGGAAACAAAGGGTAGAGTTGATCTGAAAGATACTCCTCTTTCGAACCCTGATGGTACTCTATGGGTGGATGGTTCATGCTTTAAGCTTCCGAATGGAGAGACGACTGCAGCATATGCTGTCACAACTTTGCACACGATTGTTGAAACAGCAGGTATTGCACAGAATTCAGCACAGGCAGCGGAGTTGATAGCATTGACTAGAGCGTGTGTGTTATCAAAAGGAAAGAGAGTGAATGTTTTTATTGATAGCCAATATGCATTTGGCGTGGCTCACAGTTTTGGTTGTTTGTGGAAAGAGAGAGGATTTCTTACTTCCCATGGTATGAAAATGCAGCATGAACAATTAGTGAGTGAACTTCTTGAATCTCTTACTTTGCCGACCCAAATTGCGATAGTAAAGTGTAGTGCGCATAAGAAGGTTACGGATGATGTGGGTCGAGGGAATGCGTTTGCAGATGAAGTAGCGAGAGAAACAGCGAAAGATGTGACGAGTCGGATGTATGTTGCAGGTCCTGCCAGATGGGTTGTGGAAGGAGGAATGTGTGAAGATAGAACAGAAAGTGTGAAGATGATTCAGGCGGAAGCTACTGAGAAAGAATTGAGTATGTGGAGAGAGAGTACGGGAATGTTGGATTCAACAGGCTGTTGGGTTAAGTTGTCAGAGCACCGGCGATGGTTGTTGCCGGATGCATATGTGCTCCCGGTGGTTACTATGGCTCATGGGCTGGCTCACATTAGTTCAAAAGGGATATGTAAGTTGTTGGCTCCGGTATGGCAGAATGGTGGAATTCCTAAGTGTGCTGAGAATTTGGTTAAACACTGCATGATTTGCTTGATGCATAATCCTGGAAAGGGAACCCCAACTCCAGCAGGTCATTTTGCTCCTCCAACGTATCCGTTCGAGGTGCTGCAGATAGACTACATTCATATGGAAAGATGCAATAACTTGAAGTATGTCCTTGTGGTTGTTTGTGCCTTTTCCAGATGGATAGAGGCCTACCCCCTAAAGGATAATACTGCCTTGTCCACAGCCAAGGTTTTGCTCAAAGAATTTTTTCCCAGATATGGCTTGCCGAGGATGGTATGGAGTGATAATGGAAGTGAATTTGTGGGTCAGATTATGAAGAAAGTATGTGCAGGTCTAGGTATTAAACAGAAATTTCACACTGCAAATCACCCCCAGTCAGCAGGCCTGGTCGAGTGCTAAAATGGCAATCTGAAGCTGAAGTTGGCCAAGGTGCAAGCAAGCTCTGGTCTTACATGGCCCGATGCCTTACCATTGGCACTTTTGTCCACAAGAACGACAATACATTCTCATGTGGGACTTAGCCCATGCTAGATTGTTTTTGGACGCCCGGCGAATGTCTGGGGTGTCCCGAGGCCTAAGAAGTACAGTGATATCGTGTACCCTATGTTGGTTAACTACTTACATGATTTGACTGCTAAATTGCGTGTTCTTCACCAACAGGTCCATGACACTTTGCCTTCAGTTTCTGTAGACGCAGGTCACACGATCCAACCTGGCGACTGGATTCTAACCAGGAATTTCCAGAGGTCAAGGAACTTGGAACCAAGATGGACCGGTCCATACCAAGTTCTGTTATCAACTCGGACTGCTATTAAGGTGTTCGGCAAGAAAAACTGGGTACATGGTACCCACTGCAAGAAGATACCTTTCCCCTTACCGTACGATACGTGAGTCCGGGAAGGTGTTGCCGATTCCGAGAGTGAAAGGGTTCCAAGATTTGTACCTTTTAGCGATGCACATCTGGAATGGACTCAGTCAGAACGTGCGGATAATGAAGTCTTGCAAGAAGCTGTGCCGCCGTGTTTGAGATTTGATACTACGCATCCAGAGACGCTCTTTCAGGATCAAACTGTGCCTGGTAAAGAACGATACAACTTAAGGTCTAAAAAGGACAAATACAATTTGAATTTTTGGGTGAATTACACTCTTTCAGACAAGAGACTATTTTTCTTTTTCTTTTTTGAGCCACCATCCGGGTTCAGCCTCAGGGTTGCGGTATAAGACTTAAGGGGTGGCCCGCGGGTTCTAGGGACCTATAGGACGCCTGGATGCACACTTGAGTGAAGAAGGAAAATTGCCGCGAGCAGCACGTTAGAGGATGGAGTCTGTTGCAACTGAAAGAGATGTTGAGAGAATAGATCTTAAGACAAGATTTTGCACATTGATATGTAGCAAATGTTTTATAATATTGTGCTTTTTGATGTTTTTAAGTATCACATTAGCTTGTGTGGGTTGGATTGTCTATGTTACACAACAGACCTCTGCACCCACCTCCCAACCTATGCTTTCTTTCACTACTGTTTCTTTGCATCAGTTTTATACGTTGCCTGAACATGAGCAAACAAGGAGATCAGAATTTGTCAACAACTCGTTCATACAGTTGTTGCATCAGCATCAGTTAGTAGTAAATACCACTAATTGTTGGGTTTGTGGTCTTATGCCTCATACGACAGATAAAGGTATGCCATATTTGGTTTTGCCTTTTTCTTTTAATGGGTCTGTGTGGGCTTTACAGACCATGTTTATCTACGCAAATGAGGTACGCCCCTTACGTTCCCTTAAAGATAACTCCAGCAATAATGCCTTGTTAAGGGGAATAGTAGCTATGATCCGAGATATTGATGCATATAATGCTATCCCTAAGGATGAGGTGCAGGCTTATGTTGGTTGGAACGTGACTGGATATAGTACCAGCTTGACAGAGAAGGAGAGACGAAAAAGGTCTCCCCCTATTTGGATTGTACCCCACCGAGGCCATTTTTGTTTGCAAGGTACTGGCGGAATCCGAAAGCTCAGCTAGGTAAGAGTGTGTGTGCTCAAACCTATGTCTATTCATCCGGACTTCTCCACCGTTTGTGACAGCTAAAGGCACATATTTTGTTTGTCATGACAGAGCCTACACATGGTTGCCACCTGATTTTTCAGGAACATGTTATGTGGAGTTTTTGCTTCCCCCTTCATACACTACTGCTTCAGACTATCATAGAACGAGATATGGTAGAGGTGTCTTCAATCAGGAAGATACTGCAACACATGAAGTAGGAGATTTCTTCAAGGGCTTCCTGCCCTTTTGGGGTCCTAAGATCAATAGTAGGCATATTCGACAGCTTGTCCGCGTTGTTGAAGCTACTAATAATGAGACAGCAGGTGCTCTTAGTAATGTTACAGCTGAGCTTCAAGCGGACCGCCTTATGACTTTGCAGAATCATATGGTATTAGACATCATACTTGCAGATCGAGGAGGAGTATGTAATTTGATTGGATCCAGTTGCTGTGTTTACATACCAGATAATGCCCCTACAGTTTACCAAGCCATCTCTAGGTTGCATAAGATCTCTGAGTCTATCCATGTAGACGAAGGAGGCTGGTCATTGACGGGATGGTTTTGGGGACTGCTGTCTAAGTGGGGATGGAAGATTCTGACATTCCTTGGTATGGTTTTAGCCTTCCTTTTCTCTTGTTGTCTTTGCATCCAGTGTGGTCCCGCCCTTTGTAGTCTTTGTGCTACTATGTGTGTTCAGAGATCTGTCCCGAGAGAAGTAGAGAATAATAAAATGATGCTACAGCAACACTTTGATGACCTAATGAATATTGATATAGACCTAGATTCAGATTAACATGAGTCTTAGGTTATTGCCTACTAATGGCAAAAGGAGGGTCTGAGGTTCTGTAATTCTCAAGTCTGACTCCATTATGTTCTGTGCCACCATTTTGTGTTGCCCTCACGTAGGCCTGTAAAGGTAACCTGGCGAACGAAGTGGCCTGGCCTTCTTAGTTCATGTATACATTAACTAGGTTTCTTTTTGACTCTGAAATGAACTGTAAGAAACTGACCTCTTCACCTGAAACTGACCTCGCAAAGCCAATTTCCCTGATCGATCTTTATCTGAGATTGCCAATTAATGTTCAGGACATCGTTAACTTTTTAGTTTCCTTGCACGTGCTTTATCTTGTTCAGCATCTGTTACTGATTCTTTTTTTATGTTTCTTCATTACATGGGTTATGCTTTCAATTATAGGTTTGTCCGGCTTGTGGAGATTGAATTTGGGACATTCCTAATAATTACTGTTTGGGTTGGGATACTGTAAATTGAGTTTTTGCTATGTGATACTTTGTTTGAAAATGTATCTTATTGGCTAGAATTTTGTGCAGTGGGTGTACATTTATATGAATATTGGCTATAAAAGGAGACGTCTCGCCTTAGTAAAATGAGCAGTCTCCTGAGAATTAACACCGTCATGTATTTCTAGGATCACTGTTACTAGCTGCAGCTAATAAACTTGGTCTCTGACGCCATCCAGAAGTATTCCGTGTCTTTGAATACCATGACAGGTGAACTCGAAGATCTTAGGCGTGCCCCTGACGCCGCTGGGTTAAACCCCGGTTCTTTAACTGACGTCCACTTCTAGTTTAATTACCCAGTTTGAGTTAAACCAGGGGTTCATAGAGGATAAGATTCAGCTGGCGCCACTTTTATTATGGGTTAGTATTTGGTTGTAAGGACATAATATCTGATTGCCTGATGTTGGATAAGTCGCGTTCCATACCCTGGTTCAGTTATATACAGGATACTTTTGGTTCTCTCGGAATATCATGGTGGTTAACCGAACCCAGTCGTATCCCCAAAAATGCTAAGTTGGAGGTCAAAGCACTATTTAGTAGGGCTATTGTGCAAACATCAGGCTGAAATATGAGTTATCCAAACCGTCGGTGTTGAACTTGGCCCTTCTGGCAGGTTCACCCCTGAACTTTTTGCTTTTTAATGGTGACCTGGTGATAGTGATTGTTTTGGTTTCTGCACACTTTACCACTGTGTCCCAGGGTAAAGTGCGTGCGTGTGGTGAGGTTGGCCTGCCCTCCCATAGGAATGCATGGGGAATGTATGTAGTTCCTTATGCGTGGGGAGTGCAGGTGCGAGTTTGGTATGTGTGGACTCGTGTGATTAAATGCTGCACAATGATGTATGCAGCGTGATTGTGTCTAATGTGGAAGTGCCACTTCTAGAAGTTGGCATGTTGGTGTAATTTGTGTCTGGCTTGTGATTGGCTGGAGCTGGCTGGTGAGCCTGGCTCCATGAGTCATAATGGGTCTGCCCCGGTGGTGAGTGTTGAGACTAGCATGAGTGATACGAGGGAGGAGTACACCTGGGACCTGAATAGGGCTGGGCTTTCCCCACACAATGCTGGCTCCGCCCCCTGTGGTGCGTTAATGACCCTAGCCTGCCTAGTGAAAGGAAAGGGTGGCTGAGGAAAACAAAGTGCTCCAAAACAAGCTGCGACTGGTTTTTCCCCCACCCTGCACCCTGAAACAAAGGGATTTACTGTATAAAAAGAGGCTGTGACCTCTTACAAAATGTTCTCTTCTTGGATCCTTTTCTTGAGGGGGGCTGCTGCTGCTGGGCACCAGGAGGACCGCCACTGGGGATTGCCTCCCTGCCTAGGAGGAACCTGTGAGCTGGCTCTGGGTCAAGCCTTGCCCCCCCCACCCCCTGAAGGACTTTGTGCTGTACTTGTCCCTGGACTTGGGGGACAGAAGCGCTGGGAGCACTTTTACTTTTGAGCCCCTAGCGCCTGGGAGCGCTTTATTCTGCCCCTAGCGCTTTATTTTCACGTTGGCGGCTGCCCTCGCCGCTTATTGCCGTGTGCCGGCCTCTTAAGTCCCCTGGCAGGTGCCCACCCGCCAGGGACCTTGGCACTAATTTAATTACTTCGAGGGTGCCCACCCCTCGTTACCGCCGCGGCCCCGAGGCCGAGTTTCCCGTGTGAAGGAAGCCGCTGGCATCAACCCAAGGCGCGCTGGGATTGGCCCAGCCGGCCCAGCCTCCCGCCGCTGCATCGGGGGAGGAGCCGAAGAAGCAGGAAGCGGCGGGAGCCTACTCCGCGCTCCTGCCCTGCCCAAGATCACCGTCGCCGCCCCCCCCCCCCCCCCCCCGGGGCTCCCAAGAGCGAGGGAGAGCCCCAGAGAGGCGAGAGAAGGCCGCGACATCAGAGAGTCCCGAGGAGCGGGAGCTCTCCAGACCGCCGCCGCGAGACCCTGCGAGTTCCTTGAAGGAGAGGAGGGTGTCGGGGCACATTGCCGGTGCCCGCCCCTCTCCTCCAGTGCGAGGCCCGTGGGGCCTCACTTGAGTCTGAGTCCCCCGAGCGGGACTCCAATGGGCGCCTTTTGTTGAAGAGCCCAGAGAGGCTCAGGGCTCGTTACTTAAGTTACTGAGCCCGGAGAGGCTCCAGGCAGCCTATTGGATTTACGAGCCTGAGAGGCTCGTGGGGGTATATTTGTTTTACAAGCCCTGAGAGGCTCCCAAGGGCCCCATTTGTTCTCGAGTCCCCCGAGAGGGACTCCACCGTAAGAGGGGGGCATTGTCCTTCATGTGAGAGCGGCCCCGGAAGACAGCGGGCCGCTCCCACTTGCCCCCCCCAGTTATTCTCGCGCCCACGAGGCTCTGGTGGCCAGAGCCTGCGAGGCTCCACCATGTTGGCCCCATCAGTTCTCCAGCTGCCCAGCACTTAGTGGGCAGCTGCTCTGTTTAGGCCCTGACATTTGGGACACAGGGAGTCCTAGCCCCAGAGAGGCCAGTTGGCCTGGGGACAAGTCACAGGTTGTGGCTTATGTAATTTCTGCGAATTGTTCTTTGCTGCACCTCTGAATGTGTTTTTAATGCATCATGTGCTTTTTCCTACACCGCTGAATGTATGTTGTTATGCATCATGTGTAATGCTCTTATGCCTATACCCCTAAATGTATAGTGATACTTAGGTGGTTGTTCTTTCTAGTACAGGTGTTGCTAGTAAGGTCCTGGTTCCCTGCGTGACATTCTCCTAAGGTGGTTAGGGTTGCGTAGGTGGTACTTACCTGTTACCAGTAGTTACTGGTTGTGTGCTTGGTTGTGTGCTCTATTTTCTATTTTGTGCTAAAGTGATTATTATTCCATGTTCAACAAAGTGCTAATTCTACCAAGTGCTAGTTCTAAAAGTGTTTATTCTTGACAGTGGCGCCCGTGGCCCTGTCCCATGTACCTTATCCCCTGTAAATTCTGCCCGTGCCTATGGCACATTGTAAAGTGTGTATTTATTATCTAATGTGTTTTGTACAATACAAAGGCTATTTTTACATATAACCTTGTGTGGAGTTTCCTTTGTGGTGGGCCTTGGGTGTTGTTGCTGGGGGTGCGTGCGCAAACACTTAACTCACATTGCCTCCGGGATAAGCCTTACTGCTCGCGCCACGTTGCCTAGAGGGTGAGCAGGAGTTATCTTTGGCATGTAACTCCCTTGCCCTGACTAGAGTGGTGGTTTCTGCCTGGCTTTGGCGCAAGCCTCAGCCAGCCGGAAATCCCATTTCTAACAGTCGTTGCCGCTTTCCTATAGTCTCTTATATATTGACAAACCCCCTTTGTATCTGTCTCTGGACCTGTCAAGATGGAAGTGCTCACTCCTCTTCTGCCTCAGGGCAGGGACAATGTATTGGTCTCTATTCTTCAAACACCTTTTAGATCCAGAGGAGAACACAGTCTCCTCATGCCCTTGTGATAATCATTCTGCACAATCAGTATTGCACTTTATGTTTTTCTACAAATTGCACAGCCCAGCATGAAAACACTTTCTAATACCCTTGTTAAGGAGGCTAGGCAACCAATGTTGTAGACCAGCTCTCATTCATTCAGAATTCCTATGTTCACCAGAAACTATTTCAGTGTCTGTGCCTAACTGAAAGCAGCACTCAGGGAAAGACACACCATGATGGACTAATCTGTTAGAATTGTATGTGCATTGTGGCTCAGTATATGGAGTTAGAAGAAGATGTTGGGTTTACTTTTGGGGGACATTAGGAGCACATAGCGGGCCCTATTTGAGGCTTTTGTTCTCTCTCTCTGTCCCCTCTTTATACTTTTTTCTATCTACAGCTACTGCCAATATCATTGTAATGGAGCTTTGAAACCATAAAGTCTTTTACACAATTATTTATCATAGTTTTTAAAGTATTATCTTTTTTTTATATGAGACTATAGCTATGTGCAATACTTCTATGTACTTTTCCTACTTTTATTTAGACCGAATACAGTGATATTGATTGATTGATTGATTGATTGATATTTCTTTAACACACTGAAGTGTTTCAGATTATTTGAAAAGTTTTTCTTAAAAGTAGGAGTTTTTAAACACAAACTGAGAAACATTCCTTTCCCCGCCCTGATGACAATGCTATTAGTGAAACTAAGAGGCAAGTCATTTGTCTTGTATACAGTGTATGTGGTCTAGAATTGTTTTACAGATGGGTCCAACTTTATAAGCTATTCAGTCAAACACAAGATATATTTTTGTACAGTACACATCCTAAAATCAAATATTTCAAGGTTCTCTCTTATGTGATAACTAACAAAAAGGATGCTCAGTGAAATAAAGTAATTGCTTAGGATCAGACAATTTTGCCAAGAAGGGAAACTGGGATTGATTCCAGATTTCCAGTTTCATACTGTGCAATTCAGCCACAAGTTTGGTATCACTTTCTGCTGTGAAAGGGTAATGTTTTGTTTTTAATTCTTGTAGCATAACATTAGAGTTTGGGTGACAGGCAGAACCCACATTTTATATTGGGCAGATTTACATATCGAAACCTTGTCCAAGGACATAACAGCATTTCACAACAAATACTGACTATCTTTTATGTAATTTTTTTGCCACAGAGTTTTGCCAGGAGTCACAGCATACTGACCCGAGATCGGGATTCGAATCCTGATCCGGGTGATACATGGTCGGCAGCAGTAACTACCAGGCCAAATCACTTGCCATGAAAGCTCAGCTCGTTTTGCACTCGAGGTTCCCTTATTTTACTTCTTTAGACAGACCCTTAAAACAGCATCCATCTTCATAAATAACTCATATATGTCCCTTTTCATGACCTTTTCTGCCTCGAACTGTTCATCAGATGCCATTCCTGCCAATATTGCATCCACCCAAGGGTTTTTCTGATGGCACAACCATCAGCAATTTTGCCATCATCTCAAAACAAGGTGGAGGATCCGAGCAGAGACCAGACAGGATCTCAACCAAGTTTTGGCAGATGCCCCATAACTATCCTCCTAAAAATGAGGCTAGAAGTTGAGTGAAGCATTTTAACATGTTATTAGCACTAGTGTGTACTTCTGTGATGATTCCTGGTGCTTGAGTAGCAACTGACCACCCAGGTAGAGTGGAGAGGGATTGAGAAATTACAGGCATATGACGGCATGAGTTGTTATGTTATTTTATGCGCTTTTTGGATAAGACAGCATGTGCCAGTTCGATGTCCTGTTGCCGCTTCATGAGGAAGATTAGTGTTGGTGCATTGCTTGATTTCCCAAATGAGGATCTTCCTTAGCATGTAGTCCTAAAGAAGGGTGGTTGTCCGACCAGCTCTTGGTTTAAGGGTGTGCAGGTAAGGTGATTTTAAGTGTGAGAATTTTCCCCATAGTAGGTGTGCGGTGGGGCAGAATGTTATGACTTTCTAACCTAAATGATGTGGATGTAATATTTTTCATGGGTTATATTACTGTGGTGTTTTGAGTAGATGTTTGGGACTTACAGCCCTCCACCAACCTGAGTTTGTTGCATTACTACTATTTGAACCTTGTTTGGATCTTGGTCGACCTCTGTATAACCAAAGATTGAAGAGTTTACAAAGAACGCAAATTTGACCACAGTAGGCCCAGATTTTGAGGGCCTATAGTCTATATAGGCAAACAGGAGATGGCTACCACAGTAGTGGTTAGATAAAAATCAATTAAATCTCAGCTGTCTACATCCACAAGAGATATTGCTATGTTCTGCTGTCCTTCTGAGCTGGAATGTTTAACTTTCACTGCTAGTGATGTGGCATTGTTCTATCTAGACTCTGTAAAAGTTTAATTCAGTGAATATAAGTTCTATCGTCACACTCGGTATATCTCGTACATTTATTACAACTGATACACCACTCAATCATTGACTCCCTTTTCTTCACCTTTCTCTCCGTAACCTCATAGAGGGATAAATAAAAGGAATTGAGGATTGCCCGCAGCTGCCTAGTGAGGTAGGAACATGTTCATAGTACTGTTCCTCATAACTCAGTCATCATGTGGTCTGTGCAACTGGAGAACAGGGTCATAAGTGCGTGCATGAGTGAGGAAGCGGTGTGCCACCAAGTTCAGTAAAAAAATCTAATAATTTCTCCCTCAAGGATCCTCTCTACTTTGATTCTGATTCTTTTTCACTCTGTTGACTTCCTTTCTATCCATGCATCTCATTCTTAATTCTTCCAACCTTCCTCCTCAATCCCCACAGCTCTGACCACACACAGTAGTACATCTCATAGCTTCTACAGAACCAATTTTTACCTTCTGGTCAGTCATCGTTATGCATTTTATGCTCCAGAGTATAGAATCCTGAGGTATCTGCTTTTCAATAAGCAGGTCTTGTGCCCATCAATAGAGCAAACGCCTGCAGCAAGGGGCCCTCAAAAGTCACCATTGGAAGCTTGATAGTCTCTTTCAGATCTAACTCTTACTCCATCCAAGCAACTCCCTTATCAGAACATTCATGGCCACTCCTTCCGCAGTAAAGCACCTTCAGTCACTCATCACAGGCATGTACATTCCTCTCAATCAATCTAAATTTTTTATTCGGATATGATGTATCCATAAAAGCACAAATAAAATCAAACAATAAAACCATAGCCATACATGATCAATAAGAGGTAGTGCAATATTTTAAGAGAAACCGTTTCTAATATAGGCCATGAGTTATGCGGGGTATCTCCCATAAAAAAATACAATTATAATGAAAAAGCAAATATACAAATGTTAAAAAAACAGTTAACATGATGCGATTAATATACAATTCAGTCGGCCGTCATGGAGTACACATAGATCTGCGTGTGCATACTGCTGCTTTAAAAAATGAGCCGACACGGAAAATTAATTCATCTTCTTCCAATCTAAGGATTTCCTTGTAGGTGACTTTGTAATTAGTAATAGCATGTTTCTAAAAAAATGGCTTCAAGAATCCTTTTGTGAATTTAGAATAGTAACTACAAAAGAATAAAAAGTGTAACGATGTTTGTTTATTTTGTTTGTTGCACAGGCATGGCAACTCATTGAGGTTACCATTATATCCTAGAGGGAAACATAATAGGAACTTCAGAGTGCCAGCCCTTAGGCGGAAGAACCGCCCTCTCTCCCAATGACCTATGGGTTTTAAAAGGTATCGGGCTGGCAAATAGGAGGTGTCCTCAATAGACATATACCTGACAACTTAGATTTTCTGAGCCTCTTTCCCATGTCTGGCATCACTGTAGTGTTCGTACAGAGCTTCTTGTAACGCTTTTTTGTTTATAGCATCAGAATCGGATGGATTTAGGAAAATATGCAGAAGTTTCACACTTTTTAAGCTCTCTCTTACGGCAGCAAGCCAAGGTATATCCCCTCCCTTCTCGCATTTAAGACAGTCAATTATTATGTTTCTAATAAGAGTTGCTGCCAAGTTTTTCCAAATTGCGAGCTAGAATAGGGCTGGGCGAGACCTAATGTAATCTTCAACCTTAGATTATCAGTGGATGGTGATAGATTCCTAGCACCACACTCCTTAGTGTATATGGGCTTGGGGGCGATTCTCAGTGTTATTTTGATTGTGGTCACCATGAACAGTTGGTATAACCTCAGCTTTTAACAAACAATCTTCCAAAGTAGAAGAAATAAAAACATGATCAATGGTGGAGGTGCAGCCCCTGCCTCTATTTGTCGGTTCAATGCAATTATCCTCGTCGAGTGCTGCGGCGATTTCCATAGGATTAACTAAGTTGTGGTTACATACATGGTCCAACAATTCTATCCCCCTGTTGCATCGGGGCGCATTGGTGAGCAGATACATCGTTAGTTTATTCCCCCCAGAAATCCTCACTGAGTGAGCAGACGCGAATTGTGTGAACTGCGGGCTAAAAATCTCGAGCTTAGCAATTGAATTGACTAGTTTGTATCAGCGGTGAAGAGCAAAAATAACCCAATCTGCCCGAGGGGTTACAATGCATCCACGGTCCCTTGACTGTTTGTAGAACCTGAGTGGTGCTAATGAATTACATGAATCATTTGGAAAACGGAACTAGGAGATATAATTAACCTGTTTTTCAAGAGTGATCCTTCGACAAGGGAACTTAACCACGCAGGAGGACATTTCATTAATTGAAGAAAATTACAATAGAATCTTCTATCAACATCAGGGGTCATCTAATAATAATTGGTTGCCCTTCCCAAGTCCTGATGAAGACTCGCACGCCCCAGGTTTAACTCACCGTGAGGCCAAAAGTCGAGTCGAAACGTCGACGCTCTTTGTAAATATTGACCTGGACCTATATAATTCCCAATTTTTGTGTGCATTGGACCTATCAATTAATAAGGCCTTTCTTTGCAATAACTTGAGAACACCTTAGAATTGATTTAAGGGTCAGGCCTTTGTGTAAGGATGATTACTGATCCTGATTTGAATTGATAAAATTGTTTTTATGTCACATTCTGTGTAATTCCTTCTTTTTTCTCCATCACCAAATCCACCTTACTTTTCTATTTTTGCACGCTCCCTTTGGGGCAACCGTTATGACCTATGTATTGTACTAAACATTTATATTGTTTAAGAAGTGGTAGAAAACAAATAAATCACCACTCAATTTGCTGGTTGTTGCTGTTGTGTTGTTTTCATGAGATTATTCCACCTTTTGAATTATAAAATTGTTGACTAATTGCGACACTGGAAAATAGTAGTCTTTGGACCATTGTTTATTAATACTGTAAAATACCCAGGTCCTGGACTGACTGGGCCACCCATTTTCATTAATGGTTTAAAGCACCTCCGGCGCAGGAAGATCGTTGGCTATTATAATGACCCCCTAACTGTCCTCCTCCCTTTCCATTGTGCACACAAAGTACACACCCACATAACGTAATAATAATTGTGACACAGATACAAAGACATAAACTTATTCCACTGTCCATACCCGACAAAATCCCTCACTTAATTTAAGATATGCTTAAGGAAGGAGAAATTCTAGAGCGTTTTTTGTTTAGTTCTCTTTACTTAGCAGTTTACTGTATGATGCGCAGGTAAATGAAACTTCACCAGCTCACAGAGATGGTGTGTTGCCAGGCTTATTCTACAGTGTTTGATAAAGGTGTTTCTGTTGTCATAAGGTAACTCATTGGCTGACCGCTATTAGCCTCACAGTCAAGCGTAGGGAGTACATTTGGCATTAAACACCCACTGTAGTCTTCAAATGAGGGCTATTGACAGGGGGGAGAGAACAGTTTGCCTGCCGCCCACTGTGGGCAGTTATAAACTTTCAGAACAGTCTGAAATGGGGAGAAAAAGTTGCCTAATTAAAAAAAAACTCACCCGGAGCCAAGGCACATAAAAAACACCCACATAGCTCTCAGCTGCTTCCCCTTTTTTCTTGGCCGTACTACTGTCAATTATTAGAGGTTTGGGGGGCAGCTGACAGGAGGGAGGTTTGCCTCCCGCGCAGATTGGGAGGGTTCTGCAGTCCAGGGGACTGCCATTGTAAGATTAACTTGGGCTACATCTCTGTAGCCCAAAATAGCCCAAAGGCTATTTAGGGAAGGGTTTTAGGCTTCCTGCTACCATTTTAGGTTCTGGTGACCTGGTGGCTGGTGACCAGGAGTAGTAATAGCAAGCTTTTTGTGGATTTGAATTAACCAGCAGGTATTTGAGCGTAGCTTGTTTGAGCAGTGTAGCGATTTAGGTAGTAATTTATGCCATACCTAAGTATGGAAGACGTAAGGGTTCGTGAGGCGATGCTCATCCTGAAAGAAGCTGGCCTATGGACCTGGTCACTGCGGAGGAGATTATCAATTGCCAATCCGCCAGGGATGAGCAAGTTCTGAAACCGATGAGAGAATTTATGCTTCGTTGTTACGTCATTGCTTTCCATGTACCGGGTATGGCCATTGACATTGTGTATGCTTTGTCTCGTTCACAGGGGGGGAGATTCTTTGGCCTGGCCAAGGATGACAACAGGATCCCAACACCCATGTGTCAGCATCTGTGGTACATAGGCAACGTCGGACGTTACAATTTGTGGTAGGGTCACTTGTGGAATCCACAAGGGTTATGTATATCCTGGCCTGGGTGGAGTTTTTACATTCGGTTGCGCAGCAGCGGGACGAATGGTGGTTGCGAGCTGAGGACGTCCTACAATATATATTAGACCTTATTGAGAGAGGTCTTATGGGGGTTACCATTGCCTGGAAGTTAGCAGGGATTGCGTTGGAGGCAGGCCATAGAGGTTGTTCTCAAGATAAAACTATGCGGCTAGGCCCCTGGTCATTACAGTGTTATAGATGTTATGTGAGGGGGATGAAATGCGCGCAGTAGACAATACGTGATATTTACTACCTTTTGTTTTTTGCAGGTTCAGTATCCGGCTCAGAGGCAGAGGAGATGGGTAGTTGGACACTCGTTTGTTAAATGGGCGCAAGTGCAAACTCGTCGGAATTACTTTGGTCAGAATTTAGGTTTCAACAAGCGTTTGTTCAAGATCACAGGGAAAGAAGGCATGTGTTGGAGAGAGCTGGTCCCCTGTTTGAATAGTATGTTGGTGGGCGTACAGTTCCCAGATATATTAGTTCTGCACTTAGGGGAGAACGATCTTTGCAAGGAGAAAAGGGTTGTGCTGATGCTTAGCATGAAGAAAGATTTAGCCCTTGTAGGAGAGTAGGGTCTGCTTCCTATGGTTACCCCCACTTTTTGCTGTGTTTCACTAGTTTTTCGACTTTAGTATGGCTGTGGCCCTGCTAATCAGGCCCACAGCCTAGCTGTTCTCTCTCTAAATTGATACCATGTACTTTAGGTACATACCAGATTGGTTCCTGGGTCACCCTTGTGAGTCCCTGTATATGGTACCTTAGGTACCCAGGGCATAGGTGCACCCTAGGCCTACCAGGGGCTGCAGCATGTATTGTTCCACCCCTGGTTAGCCTTCCAAACTGACAATACAGGTCTGTATTTACAGCCTGGGTAAGGTGGTGTAATCACCCCTTACTTAGATATAGTATACCTATATATCCATACTAATATTATAAAGAGAGAGCCCAAACCTTTGAGGCGGGTAATCTCAGTAACCGCAGCACCAATCACAACACCCAATACAGCGTTTGAAAGGGCAGTTGCAGTAGAAGGACATAGGCTATGCAGACGGCCACCTTTTTTTTTTGCAGAGTTTTATATAGCGCAAACTTTTTAAAAAAAATCTTTTTATTGACATGACGACCAAACAGCGGCCAACAAGGTCACATTTAAGGGTTATACATTTATACAGCAGATCTTACAGAGGGTCTAGTGTTCCACCTTCATCATGGCAAAAGCTTACAAACGGTCATTACATTAGTTCTCAGCCTCATGTACTTGTCTACTAGGTAGGGGGGGGTTCACAGATATTACCTCTGTATTCGTTCCAATTGTTCCATATTTCCTCCCATTTACGGGGGCACCCTTGGGCTACATACACCGTCTTCTCTTGCAACATGCACCAGTCCATGTCCCGTTTCCACTCAGAGAGACGCGGAAACGCAGCAGCCCCCCAGAGTCTTGCAATATTACGCTTAGCCACCATTTGGCCGAGTGTTACCCAGAGCCTGCCTCTAGCTGGTAAGTCCGTTGGCTCCCAAATGTTTAGAATGCATCGCTTTGCCTCAGGACGCAACTCCTTCCCCCAAACAACCTACATACAACGCACTACTTTCACCCAATAGGCCTGTAGTAGCGGGCACTCCCACAGCATATGAAAGAAAGAGCCAGTCATTCCGCATCCTCTCCTGCACTCATCCCCTTCACATCTGCCCATCCCTTTTAGCCGCGTGTTCGATATATACATTCTGTACAGGATCTTAAGCTGGATGAGCCCCAGCCTAGACGAGATGGCCACCTCTTTCGGGGGGGCTTGTGCCGATTTCCACTCTTCCTCATCAATTTCCAGCCCATCAGCATCCCACCGTCCCTTAAGGTCATGGAGTAGATCTGGTAGATTATTTATCAACTTCTTATAGACGAGTGAGATTGCGTGTTCCTGAATGTGCCCATCTAACAGCCTATCTTCGAGGGAGGATGCCTGCGGGGGCACCGTGCCCTGTGGAATGTTTTTCTGCAGTGAGTGACGGACTTGGAGGTATCGAAAGTACTCAGTGTCTGCTAGCTCATATGTAGTCTATAGGGAAGGAAAGGATTTGACCCCATTAGAGTCCCATAAATCCCCTAACCGGGAGATATCGATGATGTCCCAGTTCCGGAACCTCTTCGTACGGCCCAAGAGGCCAAGTCGTTCCGAAACCCAGAGTGGAGTGGCCAGGGTAAGCCTGTTGTGCCAGCCCATATTTCGTTGGACAATGTGCCACAATTGCACTGTATGGAGAGTCGGCCCGTAAGCGCATGCTTGCCTGGACGTGAGTACAGTGCTGCTTCATAATTTCCCCCCGGCAAAAGCCACCTGTCCATGCCGTATCCGGGGTCGTTTCCGTCACAGTAGGTGCCCTGATTAATGGCCGATAAGTGTGCGGCCCAGTAGTACCTACGAATGTCAGGCAGGGCGATCCCTCCATCGTACCACCCCAGCGTCAGCTTCTGCAGAGCTATTCTGGATGCGCCGAACCACAAGAGGTGTCTCTGTGCCGCCTCAACGGATGTGAAATAGGAGGAGGGAATCATGTCTGGGTAGTTCTGCAGGGCATAGAGAAAGCGCGGTAGCGCCATCATTTTAAAAAGTGCTGCCCGGCCCAACAGGGAGACCGGGAGTTTCTGCTAGACAGCAGAGTCGCGCTTGAGCCTCATAAGGGGAGGGAGCAGGTTTTTTTCATACATGGCAGTCTTGTATGTAGATACGAAAATGCCCAAATACATGAACCCGTCTGTGACCACCTTTATGGGACAGTCACGAGGGAGTACAGAGATGGCTCCCTGAAGGATGTATAATAGGGATTTTTTCCTGTAGCCGGAGTTTTTCCCAAAGTTCGTAAAAATGTCGAGGGCCACAATCAGAGATTTCCGGGGCCTGGAGAGGTAGAGGAGTATGTCGTCCGTGTACAGGGAGATCCTGTCCTCCCAGCCGTCAGCCCAATGCAGACCTCTAAGGGAGACATCTTGCCTGATCCAGGTGGCCAGCGGCTCAAGGGAAAGGGCAAACAGGAGGGGCGAGAGCGGGCACCCCTGGCGGGTCCCCCTCTCCAGGGCGAAGGCCTCTGAGACCTTGTTGTTCACAACGACCTGGGCAAGCGGTTTAGAATAGAGGAGCTGAACCCAAGAGATGAAACCGGGACCAAAACCCAGCTTGCGAAGGACCGCCATCATGTAGGGCCATTCAAGGGTATTGAAGGCCATTGTAGCATCAAGCGATACCACTACTGCATCTTCCCCTATCGTATGGCTTCTCCCCAGCACCCCATTCAGCCGACGGAGATTAAGCGCCGTGTTACGATGGGGCATGAATCCTGATTGGTCCGGATGTACCAGGGTACTGAGAACCGGCTGGAGCCTATTAACAAGAACTTTAGCCAGTATTTTTGGTTCCGCATTTAGCAGGGAGATGGGCCTGTACGAGGCGCACAGCTCCCTTGGCTTCCCTTCTTTAGGAATCGCCACGATGGTTGCTAGCCTTTGGTCGCGGGGTAATATCCCTTTGAACTTGCTTTCGTCAAACATGCGCTTGAGATAGGAGCTAATGCCATCCGGCTTGAGCTTGTACAGCTCAATCGGGAGGCCGTTAGGCCCCAGCGCCTTTCTAGGACGGAGATCCCCGATGGCGCGTTCCACCTCTGCCGCAGTGAGCAGCGCCTTTAGGAGATCGCGCTCTAAGTCAGAGAGGGCCGGCATCTTAAGTTCTGCCAGTAGTGCGTCCGAGTCTTCTTTTGGACGGTCAGACCCCCTGCTGTAGACTGTCTGGAAATGGCGTGCTAGAAGCTTGCCCGCCTTGTCTCCCTGGTCGTATATCCTGCCCTCCCTGGTGTTAGCCATTTTCTTCGCTGACTCCAACACCATCGCCTGGTATTCCACTGTTTTGAGGGACAGCTGATGCCGCGTCCCTGGCGTGTCATGAGTACGCGTCACCGTCTCCAGCGCCTCCAGGTCTGCCTTGATTGCCACTAGTTGCGCCTCCCGTTCCTTCCGCCGGCCCTCTATGGCCGACAGGGCCTCCCCTCTGAGAACCGTCTTAAAGGCGTCCCACAGTGTAACCGCCGACTCCACTGAACCGTCGTTACTATCAAAGTAGTTTGTTATGGACAGGGTCAATGCCTTCTGAAGTCTTCATTACGGAGGTACCAGGCATTAATAGGTGCCACGCACCCTTCTCGTCTGGTGCCTATAGTTAAGTGGGCCATAACCGGCGAATGGTCAGAGATACCTCTCACTAGATGCGTGGCTGTGCGCACTGTGGTATCTTGGTGTAGAGGAGTAAGGATGTAGTCTAGGCGGGAGAAGGAGTGGTGCGGCCCCGAAAAGTAAGTGTATTGAGTGTCAGCGGGATGTGCCAGACGCCATATATCAGTGAGGCCAAACGTATCCAGGAAATCTCCTAACCATCTATGTCCCCTAGGTATTTCCCTGGGTGGGTGTCTATCCAGTGTGCCGGAAACCACTGCGTTGAAGTCCCCCCAATGAACAGCTGCCCGTCTGAGAGGGATAGGAGAAGTTTAACCAGGTCAGTATATGCTTGCGACTGGAGTCCTGGAGGGACATATGTGGATATCAAAGTTAGCCTGCGCCCCTCCCATTTACCCGATATTGTGGCAAAGCGGCCCTGCGAGTCTGTTTCAGTGTGGTCTGGGCGGAAGGGAAAGGTGCGCCGAAGAAGGATGCCCACTCCCTGAGACCCCGTGGTGAAGCCGGAGTGGATTACCAAAGCATAGCCATATCTGTTTAGAGCGTGACAAGTATTACCCAGCAAATGAGTCTCTTGTAATAGTACAACGTCAGGCTGGTTGCGCTATAGGAACTGGAGTACCATGGTGCACTTTAGTTTGTCCCCTATCCCGTTCACATTCCAACTTAGTATCCTGAGGCTTTTGTCCCATTTCTTAGCCATAGCGATCGCTCACACCCGGCGTGGATCTTCGAACCTCTGCCCACCAGATCTGCTGAGGACCTCTCATTTGTGACCAAACAAACATTCCCCCCTTCTCTGACTCCCCACAACTTCCCACCCCCGCCATCCCCCCTGGTCCCCCCCCTCCGTCTCCACCCCCCTCCCTCCCCCACCCCCACTCATCCTCACACCCCCGTCTCTTCCTTGCCCAACTGGACTCATGGATCCCCTTCAAAACAACCCCCCTCCCTGCTCCCTGCTCTGTAGGTTCAAAACTACCCACTGCCCCAATTAGCAGAGCGCCTTTCGCCCAACCCAACCCAGGAGTGGGAAACTCCCCTCCCGAGGAAACTCTGTTAGGGAGAACGTGTGCCAGCCCCGACTCCGGCCACCGTGCCTCCGCTGCCCCCAGTCTATAAAGTCCCTGAAGTAATGGAGCACCACCAACCACTAGCAGAGTCCTGGAGCCACTTGGCAGGATATTGACCTTCCCCACCTTAACTCAAATGTCATAAACATCACAGTTGCAGTATACGTTACAGTTCAGCAGGGTAGGGCCTGCTATCAAGGTCCTCGGTGTGCAGCCGAATCCCGGCTCGAACCCCCCCGGGGGCTAGCAGATCTGGAGCGCCATGAGTGCTGGTTTCGTGTGTCCCCTTCCGATTTGTCCGCAGCCGACCCGGGGGACGGGCCCCGAGCCTCTCTCTATGTGCCTCGATCCTGTCGCCCCTGGGCCGTCGGTGCCGCCGTGTCAAGACATTCTTGGACCGCATCTGGAGTGGTGAAAAAGAGTGATTTGCCTCCCATGATGATCTTTAGCTTGGCTGGGAAGAACATCATATATTTTATGCCCCTGTCTCGTAGTGCCGCCTTTACCCCCAAGAAGGAGCGCCGCTCCTGCTGGACCTGCAGGGTGAAGTCAGGAAAGAAACAGATGGTGGCCTCCTCGTATTGCAGGTCGCCCTGTTGCCTTGCCGCCTGGAGGATGGCGTCACGGTCTCTATAGTTCAATATTTTGGCAATGATCATTCTGGGCGGTGCCCCCGGCTTGGGTTTGGGGACCGGTGAGTGGTGGGCCCGTTCAATCGTGAACATTTTTGACAAGCGTTTGGGCTTCAAATGTTGGAGGATCAGGTCTTCAAGGAACAGTTCTACACTTGGCCCTTCCGTTTCCTCCGGCACACCCACCACGCGAATGTTACTTCTTCGGGCCCGCCCTTCCTGGTCCTCGAGGCGGAGGGCCATTTGGCGATGTTGGTGCACTAATTCATTAATCCTGCCTTCAAGCCGTTTTTCAGACGTTTGCAGCGCTTTGATGTCCGTCTCATTCGCTTTCGATCTGTCCGTGGTCTTACTCAGGTCTATGCGAAGTAGATTTACCTCGATGGAGATTTTGTCCATTTTGGTTTCGAGGTTGGTGCCTGGTTATTGAATCGCGGCCATTATTGACATTAGGGATGGTTCCACTTGGCCCGTCTGGTCCCCTTCAGCTGCCCCTGTTGGTCCCTGGCCCAGTGGCACCGCGTATTTATCCAGTTTATTAGTCTGTGTGGACGTACCTCCCTTTGGCCTCATGGCGAGCAGGTGGTGCCCCAACCGTCCAGCCGTCAGGGCCGTGCGGGCGATGGGCGGCCGCGGGGAGCTCCGACGTTTCCGCCCCTGAGTCCGTGCGGTGGGTGTCGTCCCGTAGCTGGGGGAGCCCCAAGTCAACTCCTCAGATCGTACGGCGACGGAAGGTGCACCACCTCCGGCTCCAGCTCGCTGACCCTGGCCAAGGACGTCCCCTCACGGTCGCCACCAGTCCAAGCAAGCCGCCCACGGGTCCAGTGTGTCACCACTTTGGAGATCGTACCGCCAGGGGACCAGCTCCACACCACTGCACCTACACTTGAACGGCTCTATCACTGGCCTTCCCACTGCCTCCAGTTCTCAATACTGCTGCTGGTGCCAAAACCTCAGGTAGGGCTCATCTCCCCTTCGCCCAGCGCTGCATGGGGACACGTCCCCCCAAAGCTCCCCCGTCAGGCCTGTCAGATGGCACCCAGCTATGCCGGTCCGGCACGTCCGCCGCCACGGGGTATCCGCTGCCCCTCCTCCGAGTCTGGAGCCCTCACCTCGCCAGGGGGGGCCTGCATGGGCCCCGCGCAGCCCACCGGGCACTCCTCTCTCTCCGGGCCCCCGGGCCCTTCTCTTACTGTGGCCACAAACCGGATCAACAGGGTGTGGTTTGATGCCTCCGGGGGCTCTCCGCGTCCCCCCCCTTTGTCGCCGCAGTTCTCAGGCCTCACCAGGTAATGGCAGAATGGCGCGGCCCGGGCGCCGCGTTCATAGGCCTCCCCCACAAGCCGGCGGCCCTCCTCCTGCCCTCGTGGCATGAGTAGGCCCCAAGCCGGGGCCCTCGAATGTAGCTCCACTCGGCCCTTTGCCTGCAGGCTCAGCAGCTGACAGTCCTCACCGGGTGCAGGAGAGATGGCGCGGCCCGGGCGCCACGTCCACAGGCCTTTCCACAAGCCGGCAGCCCTCCTCTGGCCTTCGTTGTATGGATAGGCCCCAAGCCGGGGCCTCAAGTGCAGACTCGCCCGGCCCGAGGGCTCCAGGCGACAGCCCCGGGTCCGCCTCGGCCCGAAAAACGGCCGCGACTCGGCCGCGCCAGGTCGCGGAGCTCCGGTTTCAGCACCGCTCGATGGCCCTAACCAGCAGGGGGTTGGGGCGCTAGTGCAGAGGCGCCCTGGCCAGGATTTTGTGCGAATTTGAAAGGGGGCAGCCTCGGTCCCGGCGGAGCTCGGGTCTCAGGCGGCCATCTTCGCTGATGCCTGGCCACGCCCATATATAGCTCAAACTTGACCCGAACTGAATCAGGTATCAGAGCGCTTTACATAGCACCAGTTACGTTACATGAGGACACACATTCATTTTTGTTAGGCACGGGGAGATTAAGTGATTTGCCCAGAATCACAGGATGTTTGGCGTCGTTACCAAGACTCGAACCCAGATCCCCAGGTCCAAGGTCGAGCGTCTTAGCCGTTAGGCCAACTCCTCTATACATTTAAAAGGTAAAAGAACCGTGCCAGCAAAGTAGTCCCTTGTGGGCGTGTCTGCGTTGTGCTGTGGGCGTGGCCTGGGGGCGTGACTAACGCTGGGGGCGTGTGGTACGGCCATCACATCGTGGGCTGTGGGCGTGTGCTGGGGGTGTGACAAACGCTAGGGGTGTGACAAACGCTGGGGGCGTGACAAACGCTGGGGGCGTGTGTCCGCCCTTCATGCCATGTGAGTCGTACATACAAGCGCCAATTACATTGCTGCGCAGCATCAAGGGGCACGCTGGGGGCGTGACACGCTGGGGGCGTGAGAAACGCTGGGGGCGTGTGTCCGGCCTTCATGCCATGTGAACGCAATTGCACCGCATCAAGGGGCCCGCTGGGGGGGTGAGAAACGCTGGGGCGTGTGCTACGTTCCGCCCTTCATGCCATGTGGGTCGTACATTAATCAGAAGATCGTCTGCGGTGGCCGTGTGCGTGGATTTTTTTTATTCAAAGCCCACTAGGGCAGTACTGTATAATAAATTGGTCTGAATAATTGCCCACTTGGGCGGTATCAATATATATGAAATGTTTTTCATGTAACACCAGTTAGACCACAATGAGCGCAAACATATGAATATATTATGCGATCAACTAGCGCACTTGTCAATTTGTTTATACTACGGGCATTGACCATTGATGTCATTCATGTAAATATACAAAAAAGTCGTTTTGTAAAAACTTTATTTAAACTTTATTTATACTGTTTGAAACACTGGTAAAAAAACACCATTCCAAGATGTCTGCCACACTTGGCTGGATGTAAGGACAGAGTAGTCCTATTTCTATGAAAATGAATTGCACTATTTGTATTGGTATTGCACAAACGTTACTTTGACCCGTGACCAAGGTGCTCTGGCACTGAAACGCGTCGGGCGTTTACTTGTGGGATGTTTTGTTAATTAATTAAACTCACGTATCAAGAACTATTCTGGGGCTTGAGTGGATTTTTGAGTTGACAGTTGGTGAAAATCCAAGGATCTTGTGTGGAGGGTCGCAAACTCACCTCAAGCCCGCCACCATTAAGTGGCTCAGAGACCCGCGATCTTGTTTGCATATATATATATATATTACCTACTGGCGATAGCCAGTAGGTATATATAGTTAGGATTGTTTTCCATAGGGAAATCGCAACATTCTATTGGGAATAACTTTGGCGCCGGTTGAGGAATCTTCCTGAAATTTTCCCTAACTTTGCCTCACGGCGCTCCGCTCCTTCCCTGAAAGTTTGGGGGGGATTCGTCAAGCGGGGGCCGAGATAAAAGGGGGTCCCAAAACGTGTTTTCCCCATGTTAATTTCCATAGGGCGGTTGGACTCACTTTTAGCCCGAACGGCTGAATGGTTTTCCACCAAACTTGGCAAAATTGTAGGGACTGGTAGCCCGATGTGCCTTTGCTATGTCTCAAGATATGTGCTCCAGTGGTTTTTACGAAAATTTACTTTGAAAAAATATATATTGGGCTACATTGGGCTAAATATATGTTAGAGCCCAAATGTAGCCCAATGTAGCCCAAAGATGGCCACCAGAGACAAAAAAAACAAATGTAGCCCAAATATCAGCCAGATGTAGCCCAACTATAGCCCAATGACAGAATGTCCCAGAGTGTTCTAAAGAACAACTAGAGCGCTAACAGTCTTACTTATGACAAAAGTATGGCACACCTGAAGTCATCTTGATTGGAATAAAGTGTTAACACTTAAAACATTTAATTTGCAAAGGAACAAAATGAGGGGGTTCATTTTGCCATAGAAATTATGATTAGTGCTGAAGAAAGAAAAATTAGGGCACATTTTGAGTGACTTCTCAAATCCTCTTATATTTCATTAAAAAAATTCTGATATGCAGTCTCCCAAGATGGCCACCAGAGACAAAAGAGCCCAAATGTAGCCCAAATATCAGCCACATGTAGCCCAACTATAGCCCAATGACAGAATGTCCCAGAGTGTTCTAAAGAACAACTAGAACGCTAACAGTCTTACTTATGACAAAAGTATGGCACACCTGAAGTCATCTTGATTGGAATAAAGTGGTAACACTTAATACATTTAATTTGAAAAGGAACAAAATGAGGGGTTTCATTTTGCCATAGAAATTATATATATATATATATTCACTGAAAAAACCATAGGTTACACACCAGTTATAGTTAGGAATTAGCATTTTAAAAACCTTTGAAATTCACTGAAAAAACCATAGGTTTCACACCAGTTATAGTTAGCTGGGAATTTTACTCGCATAAAACCATTGAAATTCCCACGTTATAGTTAGTTGGACTCACTATAACTTGCACGTCTGCAATGCACTGCTGATGACGTCACATATTACATCACTCATGCATATATTTAAATATTTAAACATTACTCGCTAATATATGTATTCACTAAGATACACTTAATAAGCCAGTTAACCAATCAATTTTTTTTTAAAAACACTAAAAAAAACATAGGTTTCAGGCCTTATATAGTTAGGAATTAGCATTTAAAAAACCTTTGAAATTCACTGAAAAAACCATAGGTTTCAGGCCTTATATAGTTAGGAATTAGCATTTAAAAAACCTTTGAAATTCACTGAAAAAACCATAGGTTTCAGGCCTTATATAGTTAGGAATCAGCATTTAAAAAACCTTTGAAATTCACTTAAAAAACCATAGGTTTCAGGCCTTATATAGTTAGGAATTAGCATTTAAAAAAACCTTTGAAATTCACTGAAAAAACCATAGGTTTCAGGAGTTATATAGTTAGGAATTAGTTTTTAAAAAAACTTTGAAATTCACTCAAAAAACTATAAGTTTTAGTGGTGTTATAGTTAGCTGGACATTTTACTCATACAAAACCAATGAAATTGCTCCTATATAGTTAGTTGTACTAACTATATTTCGCTCACCCGCAATCCACTGCTGATGATGTCACATATTAGATCATTCATGACATGGTCAGTGACATCACTGATGACATCTCAAATGACATCACTGATGACATCACTGATTACATCATCCAGTGAATGTGGTTTGCTTCGTTATTTAAATATGCATTATATATATAGCAATTTACATTGAAGAATGAGTGGATATATATAAATAAATATTTGGATGGAGGATTTAGTAGCAGTGTAATTGACTGTTTACTTGACCAAGGTGCGCGAGTGCGCGAAATATAGTTAGTACAACTAACTATATAGGAGCAATTTCATTGGTTTTGTATGAGTAAAATGTCCAGCTAACTATAACACCACTAAAACTTATATTTTTTTGAGTGAATTTCAAAGGTTTTTTAAAAACGAATTCCTAACTATATAACTCCTGAAACCTATGGTTTTTTCAGTGAATATATATATATATATATATATATATATATATATATATATATATATATATATATATATATATATATATATATATATATAGACACATATTAACCTATAAGTCATTCCTATGGCAGACCTTGACAATCTTGGAGGCAGAGTGCTTGGTTTTGTGTGAGAGGGTGCCCTAGCATGAGCTGAGCCCCTCTGCAGCTTTCGGAACCATCTCCTTATAGCTGTTCTATGATATAACCATACCATATACTCTTAAGTGCATCATAATCCTCGCAGTTAATGCTAACTTTGGGTTGGCTTCATCAAAACATGTTGTGTAAGGTGTCAAACACTTTGGAATACTACCCCCCCCCCATTCCACCCTTCTAGAGGGAGAAGACATGTAGTTACTGGTAAACCCGGTTAAAGTTAAACAGAGCCCCAGCATCACAAAATGGATGCTGCTGCCACAGACACAAGTCTGCCTTTGTGCTGCTGGACGAAACTCTGGCAGGGAAGGCCTGGACAATAGGTTTTTCTGTCCAGGGAGGTGCCAGCACCTCCCCAGACAGGCTTTAGTGTATTGGGGCAGGGTGGGTTGCATTCAGTGAATGATTTTCAGACACTGCGTGGGGCACACAAGGTGCTCCATGCATTTCCCAGTTCAAACCGGTTGCTGGGGCACTCAGCCCCAGCTCTGGCGCGAAACTGGACAAAGGGGAAGGGGTGCAACCACCCCCTCCCCAGGTCTACCCATAGGAGGGACCTTAGAGTTAGTCCAACCCCTAAACTTGCTAAAAGTATAGAACCCCAGTCCCTAGGACTTTAGATTACCCTGGGCGAAACTCTGATACATAATTCCTGGACCTTCGACATTCCATTTTGACTGGAAGACAGAAGAAATCTCCCTTGTGGTCAAGGAGTGACCACCCTGTCCAAACAGGCACCAACAGCATCTTTGCTGGTCTGCATTTTCAAGGCTCCTGCCGGATCCCGAAGAATCTGCGACACAGGACACAGACTTCCAGACATCTCTGATACTGACCTGCGCTCCCAGCAAAGCTGAGACCTGTGGCGGACACGAGAGATGTGGGACTGGAACTCCTGGACATCCTGCATTTTTGCTACTGCACCTACTTCCCGAAGAATCCCGAAGTTGTGCATTGGGGTATTTGATGCCCTGCCCCAAGCACCTTTTGCACCGAAGCTCAGAGGCCCACACTCCACAAGTGTCCCGTGGGCCTGCTTTGTGCATTTCAGCTCGACGCGTCTTTGCGGTTCCTAGTCCGTTAGCTAGTGAGCCCCCACGAAGACCAATATTCACTTTCTTGAGCTTTCCCAGTTGCTCCAGACTTGCTCCCACTCCTCTCCAAAGGAGTAGTTCCACAGACCTTGCTGGTCTGTACCGAAGCCCATCTCGATATCCTGTGTGGATTGCGTTTGCCAAGGCTTGTTGGATCCAATCTGGATTCCGACACCGCAGTGAACTAGATCCTTTGAGAGACAGCTCGAATCAAGCTCAAATCCAGCTCTTGGTCATCGTCGACACCTCCTGGTCCTCGTGGCTGAAGAGACAAGCTTCAACTTTTCACCTGAAAACACCCGACATCGGCTGGCATCTTCCTATCGCCATCCTAGTCACTGGCTAGTGACCCAGACTCTGTCTCCTCTGCTTCAGGTTCTTCACATCTCTAATCTACCCTTGGATCCACCCGGACACTTTTCCTCTTTTCGCCTGCAGCACTTCTTCGCAGCTCTCCATTGGAATCAACGACGAAACCCGATACCAAAAGACACCTATGCACCGGCTTCCCTGGGTGAGGTAACACGAGTACTCCGGTGCTCTGCTCCCGTGGGTCTTGACTCTGGAAGTGTCCTAGTCTAAAAGGGTTCCATCGTAGTTCTCCTAGAAGTACCCTTAATCTTTAAAATTGTAACTTGTTCGTTCTCTATAGAAAGTCAATGGTAACCCGCAGCTGTGTTTAGACAATTCACGCGTCTCCCGTGGGCCTCCTACATCCTAACCTTTGGTGGTTCAAGGCAGCCCCAGCAATTCCACAGGCCCCAGGCCTGCTTTCTAATTCTCACGTGGTTCTTATACCACTATTTTAGTATATGGTTTGTGAGGCCCCTAGGGCATAACGTATACTGTGCAACTTATCGTATGCTAATTAAGTTCTTTGTATTGTACTTTTACCCCTGATCTCATAAAGAGTCCAGAGGGGTTGTGTTTAGAATAAATACATATATATTTGATATATACCTTGTGTGGTGTGCTTTCATTTGATCATTCAAGAGATTATAATTGGTAAAACAACTAGCTTAACTCGCCTCTAAGTCTTAGCCTGAAGGCTGCTCTCCACAGCTACTACTAGGATAGCTTTCTCTATAAGATTGAATTTATAACCAACCATCAATAATGGTCGTTTGGACTGGTGCAAGGTGCCCACTAGAATAGTGGACAGCATATACCAGGCCAACTTCTCACAACCCTCATTAAAGAATAGTGGGCAGGGTGTTTCATCCTGTGGAGGAGTTTGTGCCCAGGAGGTCTTGCAGAGGTGTGGTAAAGCCGGGAGCAGTAGATAGAGCAGACAAGGTAGAGTTTTTTTCGGGGCAACGGGGTTCACCTATCCTGATTAGGTATGGATCTTTACTTGGTGGAGATCAGAGAGGTGTTATCTTGAACACTGAATGTACAGCGGTACACAGTAGGATATGTGAATTTTAGCATCAGCCGTGGGCAGAAAAAGGCTGTGTGCCACCCCCTTTTTCCGGGTGGCAGGGGCATGCAAAGTTTGCCAGGGGTTGGCAGAAGTTTGTTTGGCATTGAAAGTTACTAAACCATGTGCAGGGAAAGGGTAGGCAGGTAGTTCAAGGTTCAGTTGAGGACGTATGGTTACAAACAGTTTCATACTTGCAGGCATAGGATGTAGAATTAATAGAATGTGATCATTTTAAATGCAATACATTGTAATGTTTGTAATGTGTTAATTGCAGGGTGGGGAAGTTTGGTGGAATCGTAGGGGTGGGGTTAGGTGGCAGTCTTATGGTTGTATAGTGAGGTTTTAGTTTTGTAAGGCAGTTGCCAGGTTATTTTGGTTGTAATGTGAACCTGTTTCAATAAAGCACCTTTTGTACCCATATTAATTGGTCTGTGTCATGGCTGCACCCTCTCTCCCAATAGGGGTTTAGGGGCAGCCGACAGGAGGGAGGTCTGCCCCCTGGCTGATTGGGAGGGTGGTGCAGTCCAGCTGCTTCCCCTTTCTTCTTGGCCGTGCTACTGTCAATTAATAGAGGTTTGGGAGGCAGCTGACAGGAGGGAGGTTTGCCTCCAGGGCAGATTGGGAGGGTGGTGCAGTCCAGGGGACTGCTATTTTGAGATTATGTTGGGCTACATCGGTATGGCCTAAAATAGCCCAAAGGCTATTTAGAGAAGGGGTTTTGGACTACCTGCCTCCATTTTAGGTTATGGTGACCTGGTGGTTGGTGGCAAGGAGTAGTAGTAGCAAATATATTCCCGCCCTCCCGTCCCTAGAGCATTTTGGTTAAGGGGGGTTTATTTATCGGACGATTTTCTTTTATCATGTGGCTGTTTTGGTTGGGACAGGTGCGCAGGTGTAAGTTGTAAGTTGTCGCTTGGAGCAGGTGCCTAGCGGGGGCATGCAAAGATTGCCAGGGGTTGGCAGACGTTTGCTTGGCATTGAAGGTTAGTGAACCATGAGCAAGGGAAGGGTAGGCAGATAGTTCAAGTTTCAGTTTAGGACGTTTGGTTATTAACAGTTTCATACTTGCAGGCATACGATGTAGGGTTAAGAGAATTCAGTAATTTTAAATTAAATGTAATGTGTCAATTGCAGGGTGGGGCAGGTTGGGGGGATCATAGGAAGGGGGGTGGGGTCAGGTGGCAGTCTAACGGATGTATAGCCAGGTTTTAGTTTTGTAAAGCAGTTGCAGGTTATTTTGATTTTAATGTGCAGGTTTCAATAAAGCAGCCTTTTTCACACATATGAAGTGGTCCGTGTCATGGCTGCACCCTCTCTCAAATGGCATTTCTCAGGCGCACATGCTGCCATTCACGGCCCTAACGCCAAACATCATTCACTGGAGGAGTGAGAAAGAATCCCCCCTCTCCCTTTCCATGACTGCAATCTCTGCTCCCCCCACGTCCAGCCAAATTCCACGGGTCTTGAGGAGAGGTAATGGTAAGGGCGGAGCAGAAGCCATAACATAGGGCATTCAAATGCAGATAGCAGCGGTCCTTCTTCAGTGTTAATGTTCTATCCATATATACTGTGCAGTAAGAAGCTGTCCTTTGTCAATCTGTGGTGTAGTGTGTTGGCGTCCGTAGAAGTATTGTGTGCTTCAATGAATAAACACTACTTTCCATATATTTGTCGAGTTGACGTTCTTGCTCCTCCAAGAATAAAGGTGTAAAACAATTATATCCCCACCAAGGAATTAATGCATCTACTTATGTAAATGCTAAATAGCTGGATTACTATTATTGTTGGCTATTCAAATACCAAATAAGAGTAATGGTTCCCAAACTGACCTATTGCGACATAGGTAACAAGGCCCAAAAATTAAAGAGGACCCCAAGTAGGAGGGCCACACTCGACAAAAAGACAGGTTGTTAGTGATGCATGCAAAGTGTGCACAATTGGTATCACTCTCTTTCTCTCTCTCTTTCTGGCTCTGCCTCTCCCATGCAACTCTGGAATGCTTTATTTATTTCGATTTAATTTGGCCTTCACTGTGTCTCATTCTTGGCAATGGTGGCTCTGCTCTCTGAGCAGGATGCAAAGTGTTTGCATCACAGCCCTAAAACATTTTAATAATGTCCCCATTGGTCACGGCGGAACTCCTTGTCCAGCGTTATTGACTAATCAGGCACAAACAAACCTGAACTTTCTCTTAATAAGTATGTGGAATAAAAGCTGTTTCACGTTGATGATTAAGATGATAGACATACATTAACACGTGCAAATGACTCCATTGCCTTGAACCAGAAATGCTTCAACTCATCTTCTGTCTTCCAGGTGTACCATTTGTTTGGTGCTTCTTCTGGAACCCGTCGATAAAAAAAGCCCTTTACCCCCGTTATCTTCTCTGGGGTGTTAGGAAGTGGCAGTCTGCAAATCAAAAGCACCCCTAGCAAAAAACATATATCAGCCATACATTGTTGTAAATAAGTATGAAGAATTCTGCCGCCCTTCAGGAAAATGTTTTTTTAAAACTGAGAAAAATTATGAATTGTACTATACAATTTTTGAAAATGCTATAAAACAAACACTGCAAAATCAATAGGTTCTGCCTATGAGATCTATTGGCTTTGTCAATTGTTTGTAGCCATGTTGTACAATAGTGCGGATGCTTCGCAGTGTGGCTAAAATAGTTTTTAAAAAGGTCTATGTCCCAGCCAGGGTTAATGGGCTTTTTTTTAAAGTGCACTAATGCTGGATGCATCATAGCCCTTATTTGTGAAAATAACAGGTTTAGGGTGGGTGTGGATTTTTAGGTGGAAAGGGTAATTTTAGGGTTTAGTTTGGGTATGGGCTGGGTAAACAGGTGCGCCTGACCCTCCCTCCCCCAGGACCTACCTAACGGAGGCCGCAGCATGACTGCGCTACAGGCGCACTAAAGGTAGGCCTGTCTGCACCCGTCAGCACAAGTAGTGCACCCAGCACCAGGAAACCTGGCCCTCCAGCCACTGTCTATACAACACCAATGAGCTCTTGGCCCTGGACCTTAGACGCCGCAACAACAACTGCTGCACCACCTTCCCTTGATCAATGGAAGGACCATTCACCTGTTGCTGCAGCCACTTCACATGCATCACAGGACTCCTCGTGCGCTCCAGAACAGCCGCTGCACCCACCCCACCAACCACAAACCCCGCAGAACCACTCCAGTGCATCCTACTCAGCGCCTAGTCCCTCTGCAAACACGCGACCAAAATCTGCAACACCATCACCTTCCTCACCCTGACATGATCTTTATCTCCAAGCCTTGGCTCACACCCTCCGCAACCTCTAACATCGCCATTGCAATGTCCGAAGGCTACAAGATCATACACCGGCATTGCACCAAAAAACCCGGAGCAGTCATCACCATTGTCCACAAGGAAACCCTCTGCTGCTCCACCACGACGACAACATTGCACCGTTCATGGAACATTTCAACTTCCAACTTCAAACTAACACCCAGACAACCATCAAAGGCACCCTTGTCTACAGACCCCCAGGTCCCCTCCCCAGATTCTGCGACGCCATCTCCGAATCCATTGCCCCGCTAGCCATCAACTCCAAGCACTACATCTTCCTTGGCTCCCTCAACTTCCACCTCGATGACCCCAAAGGAGCCAACACCTCCGACCTCCTGGAAAGCATGAGTAATATTGGCCTCACCCAGCTGGTCACATGCCCCAAACACAGTGCAGGAAACAAATTGGACCCAATCTTCACAGCCAGAAAACAAGTCAAGTTTAGCCATGTCACCAACCTCACCTGGGACGACCATGCCACCGTCCACTTCACAATGGCAGGCTCGCAGGTCCCCATCACCTGTGCTCAGCCCACCGCAACTAAAGCAAAGTAACAGTGACCCAATGGACGAATGCCCTCAACACCACCCCCAACCTGGAACAGGCCACCCAGAACTTCTCCGCCTGGATCTCCCCCAAGAAGCCTGTCAATACCCGCAGATCCACAAGATACCCCAGCTGATACACACTTGAACTCTGGACCATCAAACGTGAATGCAAGTGACTAGAAAGATGATGGTGCGCCAACAGAAAACCCAGAGACTACATCACCTTCAAGTCATCCCTTAACAAATACCACAAAGCCTCAAGGACACAAAGAGTGACCCCCTGAACGACCGCATCAAGGCAAGTGCCAACCACACCAAGGAACTCTTTAGCTTCATCGGGGAGTTGTCCTGCCCTTCAGCCACCGAAACACAATCCGCCCTCCCATGAACTCTGCGATACACTGTTGAACTACTTCCACAAGATATCTGCCATCTACAGCAACTTCGATCCCCAACCCATCAACATCGCCAACTTCCTGACACCAACAGACTCCACCCACAGTCACCCGATTAACGCATAGAATCCTCTCACCACACAGACCTCCATCCACTCCGGAGCACCAATGGACTCATGCCCCCACCACACCTTCACCCTCAGGCACAAAGAAATCAACAGTGCACTCGCCTCCATTCTGAATGCATCCATCACTACGCCCACCTTCCCTGATGCATGGAAACACGCAGAGGTCAGACTCCAACTGATGAAATCATCTGTCAACCCCATGGAACTAAAAAACGACTGCCCAATTTCTTTGCTCCAGTTCCCCGACAAAGTCCTCAAGAAGGCAATCAACAACCAGCTCACCAAACTCTAGAAAGGAACAACCTACTCGAAGCCTTCTAATCCAGCATGTGTGCCAAACACAGCACGGAAACAGCCCTAATCGCTGCAAACAGTGACATACAAACCCTCCACAACCAGGGTCAAACAGCAGCCCTGATCCTCCTCGACCTCTATAGATTAAATAGATTCTATAGATTAAATAGAGTTGGGCTCAGGGAGATGACACTACTTTTCCTATATTTGTCGAGTTGACGTTCTTGCTCCTCCAAGAATAAAGGTGTAAAACAAATATATCCCCACCAAGGAATTAATGCATCTACTTATGTAAATGCTAAATAGCTGGATTACTATTATTGCTGGCTATTCAAATACCAAATAAGAGTAATGGTTCCCAAACTGACCTATTGCGACATAGGTAAAAATTAAAGAGGACCCCAAGTAGGAAGGCCACACTCGACAAAAAGACAGGTTGTTAGTGATGCATGCAAAGTGTGCACAATTGGTATCACTCTCTTTCTCTCTCTCTTTCTGGCTCTGCCTCTCCCATGCAACTCTGGAATGCTTTATTTATTTCGATTTAATTTGGCCTTCACTGTGTCTCATTCTTGGCAATGGTGGCTGTGCTCTCTGAACAGGATGCAAAGTGTTTGCATCACAGCCCTAAAGCATTTTAATAATGTCGCCCTGGGTCACGGCAGAACTCCTTGTCCAGCTTTATTGACTAATCAGGCACAAACCTGAACCATCTCTTAATAAGTATGTGGAATAAAATCTGTTTCACGTTGAAGATTAAGTTGATAGACATGCATTAACACATGCAAATGACTCCTTTGCCTTGAACCAGAAGTGCTTCAACTCATCTTCCGTCTTCCAGGTGTACCATTTGTTTGGTGCTTCTTCTGGAACCCGTCGATAAAAGAAGCCCTCTACCCCGTTATCTTCTCTGGGGTGTTAGGAAATGGCAATCTGCAAATCAAAAGCATCCCTAGCAAAAAACATATATTAGCCATACATTGTTGTGAATAAGCATGAAGAATTCTGACGCCCTTCAGGAAAATGTTTGGAAAAACTAAGAAAAATTATGAGATATACGATACATTTTTTGAATATGCTGAAAAACAAGCACAGGCAAAATCAATAGGTCTCCTCTATGAGATAGTTTGGCTTTGTCAATTGTTTGTAGCCATGCTGTACAACAGTGTGGGCTTTGCAGTGTGGCTAAAATTGTTTTTAAAAACCGTTTTGTTTCAGCCAGGGTTAATGGGCTAATGGGCTAGCACTGGATGCATCATAGTCCTTTTTTGTGTAAATAACAGGTTTAGGGTGGGTGTGGGTTTTTAGGTGGCCAGGATAATTTTAGGGTTTAGGGTGGCAAGGGAAATTTTAGGGTTTAGGCTGGGTATGGGTTGGGTAAACGGGTGCGCCTGTCCCTCCCTCACCCAGGACCTACTTAATGGAGGCTGCAGCAGGACTGTGCAGCAGGTGCACCAAAGGTAAGCCTGTCTACACCCATCAGCGCTGGGAGAGCAGCCAGCGCCAGGAACACTGGCCCTCCAGCCACCCGTCGATAGACCACTAATGAGCTCCTGGCCCTGGACCCCAGACGTCGCAACAACAACTCCTGCACCACCTTCCATTGATCAACGACGGGACCCTTCACCTGTTGCTGCTGCCACTCCACATGCATCACAGGACCCCTCGTCTGCTCAGGAACTGCCGCTGCACCCACCCCACTAACCACAAGCCCCCTGGAACCTCCACAGTGCATCCTACTCAAAGCCCAGTCCCTCTGCAAACATGCTACCAAAATCTGCGACACAATCACCTCCCTCACCCCGATATATTCTTCATCATCAAGACCTGGCTCAAACAGTCCTCAACCTCTGACATCGCCATTGCAACACCATGCAACAAGGCTACAAGAACGTATACCGGCATTGCACCAACAAACCCAAGCAGACATCACCATTGTGCACAAGGAAACCCTCTGCTGCTCCACCACCAACGACAACATTGCACCGATCATCGAGCATCTCAACTTCCAACTTCAAACCAACACCCAGACAACCATCAGAGGCACCCTTGCCTACAGACCCCAAGGTCCCCTTCCCAACTTCTGCAACACAATAGCCGAATTCATCGCCCGGTAGCCCTCAACTCCAAGAACTACATCTTCCTCAGCGACCTCAACTTCCACCTCAATGACCCCAAAGAAGCCAACACTACTGACCTCCTGGAAAGCAGGAGTAACATTGGCCTCACCCAGCTGGTCACTTGCCCCACACACAGCGCAGGACACATATTGGACCCAATCTTCACAGCCAGCGAACAAGTCAAGTTTAGCCATGTCACCAACCTCACCTGGAACGACCATGCAACCGTCCACTTCACCATCGCAGGCTCGCAAGTCCCCACCACCAAGCCCCTGTGCTGTGCCCACCGCAACTAAAGCAAAGTAATAGAGACCCAATGGATGAAAGCCCTCAACACCACCCAACCTGACACCACCACCAACATGGAGGAGGTCACCCAGAATTTCTCCACCTAGATCTCCCCCATGAAGCTGGCCAATACCAGCAGATCCAAAAGACACCTCAGCTGATACACACTTGAACTCTGGACCATCAAACGTGAATGCAAGTGACTAGAAAGATGATGGTGCTCCAACAGAAATCCCAGAGACTACATCGCCTTCAAGTCATCCCTCAACATATACCACCACGCCTCAAGGATACAAAGAGTGATGCCCTGACCGACCGCATCAAGGCAAGTGCCAACCACACCACATAACTAAGGAGTTGTCCTACCGTTCTGCCACAGAGAACACAATCCGCCCTCCCAAGAGCTCTGCGACACACTGTTGTCCTACTTCCACAAGATATCTCCCATCTACAGCAACTTCGATCTCCAACCCATTGACATTGCCAAACTCCTGACACCAACAGACTCCACCCACAGCCACCTGATTACCGCATAGAATCCTCACACCAGACAGACCTCCATCCACTCCGCAGCACCAATGGACCCTTGCCCCCACCACACCTTCACCCTCGGACACAAAGAAATAAGCAGTGCACCCAGCTCCATTCTCTATGCATCCATCACTAGGGCCATATTCCCTGATGCATGGAAACACGCAGAGGTCAAACTCCTCCTGATGAAATCCTCCACCAACCCTACTGAACCCAAAAACTACTGCCCCATTTCTTTGCTCAATTTCCCCGCCAAAGACCTTGAGTAGGCAATTAACCACCAGCTCACCAGCCACTATAAAGGAACAACCTACTTGAAGCCTTCCAATCCAGCGTCCGAGCTAACCACAGCACCAAAACCGCCCTAATCGCTGCAACCAATGACAAACAAACCCTCCTCGACCAGGGTCAAACAGCGGCACTGATCCTCCTTGACCTCTCAGCAGCATTCAACACTGTATTCCTTTTTTTCAGAAGACCCCACCACGTCAGCGTACAGGGAGATGCACTCAAATGCAACACATCCTTCCTCACAGGATGTACCCAGAGAATCTGCCTACCGCCCTTCACCTCTGAGCCCAAGAACATCATCTGGAGCATCCCATAAGGCTCCTCTCTCAGTCCCAACAACATGATACCCCTGGCCTATATCGTCCGAACCTATGGGCTCAGCATCATCTCTTACGCAGACGACATCCAACTCATCCTCTCACTCATGGAAGACCCTGCCACCAACAGAACAAACTTCCACAATTCCATAACAAGCATCGCCGACGGGATGAAGACCAACTGCCTGAAGCTCAACACAGACAAAACGGGGGTACTGATTTTGGGAAACAACACCTCCCCATGGGACAACACCTAGTGGCCCCCGAACTCGTACTCACACCCACTCCAACTGACCACGCTAGCAACTTCAGCATCATTTTGGACAGTAAATGCACCATGAAACTACAGGTCAATGCAGTTTCATCTGCCTGCTTTAACACTCTCTGCATGCTCCGAATGATCTTCAGAGGGATCCACATCAGCACCAGGAAAGAGGTGATGCAAGCCCTCGTCACTAGCCGCTGGACTATGGAAATGCATGCTATGCCAGAATCTCCACCCAACCCCTCGAGACTCCAGATCATTCAGAATGCAGCAGCCAGCCGAATCCTCAACCTTCCCGAATGAACCTGCATCACCCCCTACCTGAGGAGCCTCTGCTGGCTCTCCATCCAGAAGAGATGCCCTTTCAAGATGCTGACCCACAACTACACAGTCCTCCACAACCAGGGTCCAGAAGACCTCACCCACCGCCTGAGCTTTCACCAGCCCGCCAGACAACTGCATTCTGCCTCTCTCACCATGCCCTGCGTCTGCCGTAGCCACAGCGGAGGTCGTTCCTTCTCCTAACTCGCTGGCAAGTTCTGGAACGACCTCCACCTGCGGACGTCACTTTCATTCGCAGACTTTAGAAAGGGGGTCCCGATCTAGCCCTTCGGCTAAACCTGCCATACCACAGCACCTGGATATGCCCAGAGGTGATTAGCCATGCAATATGAGTACTGATTGATTGAAATGAACACATGGAATTTCACTATAACTGATTCTAAGTTGGTAGATTTTTCCACATCAGTTTTTTCTGGGTGTGGGAGAACCAGATGGATTTTTCCAGCCAGGCAATCCCTCAGAAAAATCCCATCAGGCTTTGGCTGCAGCTGCCGTGGGTTCCATGTGGAACACAGTCTTGATTTTCCACATAGAGTCCTCTCCATCCTCTGCCTGTGAATATCTATGTCTCAACATCGCAAGTAACAACCGGCCGGTCTGCAAACTTCACACCTTTTATCACCCTCCGGGAGACAACCTCCCCTTCATCGAACAACTAATGGAGATTATCTCCAGTAATGTCGACTCAGCTATGTCCCAAATCTTTCTTGGCGATTTCAATCTCCACTGGTCTAATCCTAATGACCAAGCGGTTACCTGCTTTAAAGACTTTTTGAAGGATCATGATCTTAAGCAACACTGTGACCAACCAACACACAACAAAGGTGAAACCTTAGACCTTATGATCTCGAAAGGGCAGTCCATCACTTTGGAATCCATTACCCCTTGCGATTGGTCAGACCACCACTGCATTCTCTTCTATATCAACATGGAGGTGAAGTTGAGGAAGGCTCTTCCAACTAAATCTAAGATCTGGAAAAGGGATTTCAGATCAATAAACCCAGTTGAATTAGCTGCCCACTGTAAAACTGCCCTCTCCTCCCAAGCCGATTTGGGTGGGGTTCAGTTACTTACCGACGCTTACAACTCAGCCATGTCTAACATATTGGATGACATTGCACCACTTCAACTAAAAAATACCTCAACAAAAAAATGCAAACCATGGTACAACCACAATCTAAACACGGAACAACGCAACCTTAGGGCAGCTGAACGAGCCTGGAAGTCAAATCCCTCCTTGGAACACCTAAAAATCCTTAGAGATGTTAGGAATATTTACAACAAGCAAGTCAAGTGCGCTAGTTACTTCAGACAACAACTTGATCAAGCAGCGAATCGCCCAAAGAAACTCTTTGAACTGGTCAAACAACAATCAACTGTGATTACTAATCACTCTGTCTCCAATGTCAGTCCACCGTCTGGCGATGAATTTTCTGCTTTCTTCATTGAGAAATCAAGACTCATCTCTAGTGAACTTGCCTCCAAGAAGGCTTTACTACCAGCTTCTGGGTCCGCTCCATCTTGTGTCACAGAAAAGCCCAATCTCACAAGCCTGATCATCAAGAATAAAGCCTCTTGGAGCACCTTTTCCCCACTCAGTGAACAAGACATCTACAGGATTCTTCAGAACATCAATCCATCTAACCACTTCAGTGACCTTTTGCCTCGACCATCTTCAATGAGATCAAGAATGTTCTCATCCCCACATGGACAAGGATAGTAAACGCTTCTCTATGCCAAGGCAAGATCCCAGACTGTCTAAAAGCAGCGCAGGTATCACCCATATTAAAAAAAAACAACTGCTGAGAAATCTGATCTCAATAATTTCCACCCCATATCTAACATCCCCACTCTAGGTAAATTACTTGAAAAATGTGTACAATCCTAACTCTGTGCTCACATGGATAGTTTCGAACTCCTTAACCAACATCAGTCAGGCTTTCGGAAGGGGCACAGCACAGAATCGGCACTCAGGCTTGTTATAAAGACATATTAAATATACTCGATCAAAATGACTCCTGCCTCCTGATCCGCCTTGATCTTTCCTCCGGAGTCAACGCGGTTAATCATGACAACCTCCTTTCCACTCTGAAGAACAGGATGGGATTCTCGGGTCTGGTGCTACAATGGTTCTCTTCCTTGCTCCACCACAGAACACAAAGAGTTAAGGCAAACCACTCCCTCTCCCAGGCCTCTCCAGTACTCATGGGTGTCCCCCAAGGGTCTTCCCTCTCTCCTATCCTTTTCAACCTATTTTTGGAACCTCTTGCTAATTCTCTAAATGACATAAACATTCCCTTCCACATGTACGCTGACGACACACAATAGGATAACTAACTGCCGGGTGGGACGTGTTTTATACCAGGGCTATTTTTATGAATTCAAACTAATAACACTTATGCTACCTAATTATTTCTCTTGCCCCTAGATACGTGTGACAGGTCGCACTGGTTTTGGGTGCACTTGAGATAAGCACTCATCTCGTTGCCACTACTATTGGACTCGCTTTCACCCGCTAAATAAGGTGAGAGTGCTTGTAGAGTTGGGACCTTGTTCTTAGGTTGCCAGCACTAAGCTTACATAGAGTCATCTCTGTTTCAGGTCTCTTTCATCTGCAGCGTGCCTGTACTAAATTAGTGATGCGTGAGGCGGGAGGAACAGGCTGTTCACTTACACCGATACACACTATATAGCCCGTAGTCTCAAAATAAAAGGCAAACAAATGCAAAAACCAAAACTAAGACTTCTCAGGGAATACAACGAATTTGTATGGATTCCCATCACTCACCATTCCGGGTGACATGCTTCATCATCTGGGTCTCCTTTAACAGGGCTAACACTCCACCCTAATGATGGAGGAGCCCAAGGATGTTTTCAAAGTTCGTAAATACAGATGTGAGCAGATGTAATTTATGGAGTGTATGGGAAAAAGTGGTGCAGTGCAAAAAATGTGAGGTGAATACTAAAATTGAAGCGTTATCAGACGCCTAGTTTATTTTTGTCTGAAACGTACAATGGTTAAAAACAGTGCAGGAGGATAGTTTTAATAAATAGCCATCCATGAATGTATAGTGGTCAACATGTTTCAGCCCAAGCGGTGAAAAGGACACCAAGTGCTTTCATCAGGACCTAAATGATATTGTAACTGCTACTGCAAACAGTGAAAAAATAATATAAATACTGTAAAAAGATACTCCGTAGAATAGTCTTTACCCAGTGACAATTCCTTCAACCTCTCGGACAATCTCAAGAGTATGGAGGAAAGGCCTCACCCCACCTGGCAACAAGCTCAGGGCAAAGGAGGCACCGCTCTTTCCGTCGGTACCTCGGGCTATCTTCTAAGCCGTCGGGGAGGCTATTAGTTTGTGGGGCTGCATATCCCGATTAGTCTTTAAACTTCAGGCCTCCGACCCTAATCAAATATTTAGTGTATTCTGTTCACTTACACCACCCATCTCTGTAGCTAATATATAGAATTACAGACTTCTTAGATCTGTCTCATTATTAGCTTTGACTGATGATCAGTTTTATGATTTGTAACGCAAAGGATATGAACTCCGGAGGAGTCCGAAGTCCTTTGTCGAATCTCGCAAAGGTTAACCACTGAACCAGGTGAGATTTTGATATCAAACTCATTTAACCTTCACCCTAGATGACCCAGGGAACTAGTGGCATTATAAGGCGATTCGAGATATGTCCACCTGTTCCCTATAAGTGTTGACTATCCAGCCTTTTTTCTGTTGGTGTTCCCCTTGATTCTAATGTTGATTTTTTAAATGCGATTCCCCCCATTTTCTCCTTCGTAGGACGACCCGATTTGGTTGTGACTCTCCGATTACTCACCTATGACGATTATGAAATAATTTATCCTTCGGGTTACTGAAACTCTATATATTAAAAGGTGAGAAATATATGGAATTTTTTTGGTGCGATCTGATGTACAGTAGGGATCTATAGTATGTGGCCTCTGCAATATTTTTGATATGCCGGGGGCTTCTTCATCTGATGTAGTATTAATAGACATGCTGCTTTGTTGTTCTTCCTTTTTCTTGCTATGGGTGCTTATTTGGTTCCCTTGGTTCTATATCTTTTCTTTTCTTTTTATTTATTTTTCCCACTACGTACAAATGTACCGTGTTTTTAGCCACTTGAGATGCTTCTCTAAAATAGAACTGTGTGTATAACAAATTGATGTATTGTTACCATACAATTGTCATTTTTATCTTGTCATTTTTCTATGTAATTTTCTGTGATTGTATGCTATTTTACAAACAAACATGGTTTTTGTACACTATGTTTTGGGCCAACTTTCTGTGGTTGGATGTGTTCTAACAAACAAACCTTATGTGACATTATGTCGTGGGCCATCTGTGCAAACCATATGCTTGTTGTGTGTTTTTTTAATTTTAAATGTATCTCACTATGTATATATTTGTCACTTTGTTTGTATATTTATGTCAGTCTTTTGTAATTGTTACAGCCCTGACGAAGTTCCCGTGGCACTGGGAAATGAAACGCGTTGGCTGTGTGCCGGTGTTTAATAAAAAGAAGAACTTATGAAGTATTTATTTGTCCTGACTTCTATGAAGTTCACCTTCCTTTGGTTTTGAATTCCCTTCCACATGTACGCTGACGACACACAACTTTACCTAAAAATCTCATCCCTGGATAACATAGTCACACTCAACTCTGCCTTAACCTCTACTCAAAACTGGTTAACTGAGAACCACCTCCTGCTTAACACCTCCAAAACTGAATTCCTTCTCATCTCTCCTCCGAACCACCCTTCAAGCTAGACCTTTGGTTGACTCACCTCACTGCTTTCAATTGCACCCCTCTCATCATAGACTCTGCCAAATCCCTCGGAATCACCTTGGACAAGCAACCGAATATGAAAAATCATATCAGTAACGTATGTAAGGGAGCTATTCACGTGATGAGGACACTCAGAAATATCAAGCCCTTCCTTCCACAAAATGACTTCAAACAAGCAGTCCAAGCACTGATCTTGCAAAGGCTTGACTATGGCAGCGCTATGCTCTGTGGCCTTCCCAAGTACACCCTGGCTCCACTGAGGTCAGCACTGAATGTTGCAGCCAGACTAGTTACTGGTACCAAACGAAATGAGCACATTTCCCCAGTCTTGAAGTCTCTTAAATGGTTGCCCTATGAAGCCCGAATCCTGTTGAAGATTTTCGTTCTGGTGCACAAAGCCCTGCACGACAACACCCCCAGGTACCTAGCACAAAAGCTTGAATTATCATGTGGCGAGAGAGCATCAAGAAAGCGCTAACAACTTCCTCCTGAAACCACGTATCATGAATAAAAAGAGATCTTGTGGGGGGCGTGGCAAAGATGGCGGCAGAGTAGGACGTGTTGCGAGTCCCCTCCGGCGCCCGGCCCTACATAGCTTTGTCCAGTGGCGGCCCCCGGAGTCTCCCTGGGTGGTGTATTGCTCCAGACCCCTTTCGGAGCGCGGTCCAGCAGTAGAGCGACTTACGAGGATTTTCGTGCCGGGGGAAGTGAGCCCTGAGACGGCGGCGCTGCCGGAGGCCTGAGCGGTGCTCCAGGCTGGGGACCCGACTGCGGCGGGAAACGCTCTGGTGCTGCTCGGCGGCCAGAGGCGGAAGGGAGAGCCCGAGCTTCCCTGAAGGTGCTGCGGGGGTCCATCCAGTGACGAGCGGACGTCTGCCTGGCACCGGGACCTTGAGCCCCGGGAGGGGGCGGGGCCTACAGCCCGTGGACTATTGGAGTGGTGACGCAGCCGTTGGACTAATCGTGGCCGGGGATTGAGGCCTGGTCCGGGAGGCGGTCGGCGCTGCTCTCGGGTCCCGGCCTTTGCTCAGTAGCCCGGACCTCCAACTGCAGTAGGGATGCTCTCGAGGAGGAAAGCTCGGCCCCCGTGGTGCGGTGTAACAGCGGATCGGCTGTGGGGCGCTGCGAGGCCCCTGCTTGGCTCCGGGGGAATCTGATCAGCCTGTCCCGGTTGCTGGGGACTGAGGAGGGGAGCACCTGTGCCGGATGCCCCCATAGGAGAGATACTGCGCGCTGCTCAGCCGGGGGACCGAAGTGGTGACGCAGTAGCTGATTCGAGAAGCAGAGAGCTCCCCGGCGGAGGGTCTACCTGACAGCCGGACCCCAGGGGCCGAACGGGTCCGGTGGGCAGCTTGCGGGGCCACGGTCGGGCTTGGAGGCGGATCGGAGGGGCGTGGGGGGAGAGCGCTGATCGGACCTCGGGGCCTGTGGGCCTAGCTGAACTACGCCGTTGGGCGGGCCTGTTATCTCTACGCGCCGCCTCCGGGGTGTTGGACCCCCCGGGGACTAAAGGATTGACTCTTCAAGTTCTTCTTGGATACTGGGGAACCGCAGGGCGTCTGGTGGCCTTGAGCGATAATCTGGCCTTGTCTTAGAAGCGGGCTCTGGCGACCTCCGCTCCACTGCGTGACGATCCTTCTCCTTGCTACAGGCGGGGAACTGGGACAGCGATGGCCTCTAACCAACGCAAGGTGAAAGCTGGCAAAGAGACTACTAAGACTTCTCAGGCTCCGGCCTCCCCAGGCCCTAGTGCATCTCCGGGGAGGTCTGATGATGAGGCTCCGGCTACTAAGGCCTTCATGAAGGAACTCTTCACCTCCATCAGGGACGATATATCTGAGCTCCGAACCCAGCTAACATCGGATCTCCGCGAGGTGCGGAGGGATGTCGACGGACTTGGGGAAAGAGTGGCCACTCTGGAAGATCATGACCTCAGTATGGCCAATGATGTCCACTTGCTGCAACAGGACGTGCTCCGTCTCATGGAACAGAACATAGATCTGCAGGCCCATGCTGAAGACCTGGAGAATCGTTCCCGCCGGAACAACATCCGCATTCGAGCGGTCCCGTGGGATGGTGAAGCAGGAGATCTCCGGGAGTATGTGCAGGCGCTCTTCCTTCAGATTTTGGACGAGGAAGACTTGCAGGTAGTCAGGATGGATCGGGTACACAGAGTGGGGCTGCCCAGGCGGAATGGAGGTCCTCCTCCTGACATACTGGTGTGTGTTCACGACTTCCAAGTCTAGGAACGAATTCTGAGGAAGGCCCATGACATTCCCTCCCTGCAGTTCCGAGATCATCGCCCTCAGCTTTATCAGGACTTGGCAGCAACGACACTCCAGAAGAGGCGCGAGTTTCGTCCAGTCACTACCTATCTCCGGGAGCACAACATCTCCTACTCCTGGGGCCACCCCTTTCGTATCATCTTTCGATGGCAGAATAGGCTGGCACAGATTCGATCTCTTCGGGAGGCGAAGGAACTTCTGGGGATTGAGGACGAGACACCAGAGCCCGAACGTCGCAGCCCTTCGCCACGGAGCAGACGCCGTTCCTCGTCTTGGCACAGGGTGGGCCCGGACATGAACCGCAGGAGGCCTGACCGCACAACTAGCCTACAGGAGCGAGGGAATGCAGTGGCTTCTGTGGCCTCTGCCACGCTTACGCCGTCACAACAGAGCTCTGGGGCGGCCTGATCTTCGAGCCGCCTGCCTTGGTGCCGGAGGGGCACGCACACTCAGGTAACGGGGCTATGAATGTACTTTCCGAGAAGACACCTCGATCTTTGGCCTTGGGAGATCCGTTCTTGGGTCCCCGTCTACGCCCCCTGAGAGATTTTGTTCGGGGTATGTTTGCTTCAGGACTCATTTTGTTTGTATTTTGGGTTATTGGGAAGTTGGGGGGGGGCGGGGGCAGGGAGGGAGGGGGGGTAGGGGGGCAGGTGGGGGGGGCGAAGGTGCTTGGGGGGGGTTGGGGGTGGCGACGACGAATGGATGGTTGTTCTCGCACAGGATGGTTTGCCTGCTCGCTACTATTGGTTTTGGGTGGCGTCTGTCTTTCCGTGCTGGGCCCTGAGGACCGGCTATCAACTTGGGAGCAAGAGCAGAGAGTGGTCCGGGTGGGACCTGTCCCGGGGGGAGATGAGAGGGGTGCCCGATGTGCGTGAGGTCTGTGGAAGTGTGTTCTGGGGAGTTGGGGGACTTCTGGACCTAGCTACTGTAGAGCAGGGGGGCCTGATTTATCTGCATGCCTCTTAGCGTGGGCACTTGGAACGTGAAGGGCCTTAACTCCCCGCAGAAGCGCCAGAAGTTGTGGAAATATCTGCTGGATCATCATCTAGATATCGTGGGTCTCCAGGAGACACATCTAGCCCGTAGGGACGAGCTCCGGCTCCGACATAAGCAATATCCCCTCATATATAGGTCTTCCGCTTGTACTAAACACAGAGGGGTGGCTCTTTTATTTCGATCTTCCATTCAATTCCAGCCCTTGGGAGTGAGTAGTGATAAAGATGGCAGGTGGTTGATGGTTAGGGGGGTGCTTCATGGACGCCTGTGTACATTTGTAGTAGTATATGTGCCCAATGCCCAGCAAAATAACTTTTTTCAAGACCTGTTGGATAAGATGGGAAGCTTCGTGGAGGGTCATCTAGTTGTTATGGGGGACTTTAATATGGTATCGGATCAGGCCCTAGATAGCTCCCGTGCTCAGAGGACAGAATCTGGTGTCTTCTCCGCCGCGACTAAAACCAGGATGGAGGAGTTGGGACTTATCGATGGCTGGCGTGCTGTAAATACGCAGACCAGGGACTATACATTTTTCTCCCATGTACATCACACCTACTCCCGCATAGACTATGTATTTTTGAGTCAGGCCCTCAGGGGAGATGTCCGGGATTCTACGATTTTTCCGCTCTCTGTCTCGGATCATGGCCTGTTGATACTCCAGCTTCAGTGGTCAGTGAGGGGGGACGGCTATCGGAAGTGGTACTTCCCGGCGGCTCTAGTACGGGATGATAACTCATGTAAGGCACTAAGGAAAGCCATTAGGGAGTTCTTGACGCTCAACCCGAGCTCGGACACCTCTGTGTTTAACACTTGGGATGCCTGTAAGGCCTCCCTGAGGGGCACTTGCATAGGACTTAATGCGGCTCTTAACCGCTTGCGTAGGGTGGAACGGGAGACTTTGGAGGCTGAGCTTGAGAGATTGGAGCGGGCCCACAAGCTGAACCTCTCTCGCACGACACTTCGCCCACTGTCGGCTGTTAGGGGGAAGCTGAAGGCGCATTACAACAACCGTTCTGAGCTAACCCTTCTACGACTTCGTCGGGGGTCGTACGCTCAGGGGGAACAAAGTGGGCCGCCATCTGGCTCACCAGCTTCGTGAGAAGAGAGAAAGGGAATATATAGGGGGGATCCGGGATTTGGGAGGCTCGATCCATCATCGGGACGGGGACAAGGCGGATATCTTTGGACGATTCTACGCGAAGCTTTATAAAGGTGACTCGCTCGATTCGAGAGCGCAAGAGGCTTTTTTGTCGGGCCTCCCCCTCCCACAGGTTTCTATTGGTAGCAACGAACAACTGACTGCCCCCTTCACTAGGGAGGAGGTGCTTGAGGCGATCAAGGCCTTGAACCCCAATAAAGCCCCTGGCCCAGACGGGTATACGGCTTACTTCTACCAGTCGTTTGCCTCTGAGCTTGTCGATTGCCTAGTCTCGCTTTTCAATGGAATGGCTGCCGGCGGGGTGACCTCTGGCACTATGGCCGAGGCCCTGATCACTGTGATCCCCAAACAAGGGAAGGATCCCTCCAGTTGTACCTCATACCGTCCTATAGCCTTGTTGAATGTAGATGCCAAGTTGTACTCCTCTATCATCGCCCGCCGGTTGCAGGATCTGATGCCGGCCATTATACATCCGGACCAATCCGGTTTCATTAGGGGCGGCAAACCCATGACAACTTGCGGAGGGTATTACACCTGATAGAGAAAGCCTCCAGATTCCGCATCCCAGCTGTACTGGTGGGTCTGGATGCAGAAAAGGCGTTCGACCGGGTCGACTGGGGATTCCTGTTTCGCACCCTATCCGCCTTTGGATTTTCGAGCCAGTTCATCAAGATGATTCAGGCGAATTATAATCGACCTACCTTGAGGGTGTTGATCAACGGCCATCGGTCGGCTAGCTTTCCTCACTCTAGAGGTACGAGACAGGGGTGCCCCCTTTCCCCTCTCCTCTTTGCCTTGAGTATCGAACCCCTGGCGCTGGCGATCCGGGAGAATGAACGGATCAAGGGCCTACCCCCCATGGCGCTGGCGATCCGGGAGAATGAACGGATCAAGGGCCTACCCTTCACGGGGGAACAGCACAAAATATCCCTCTTTGCGGACGATATCCTGTTATCCTTAGGAGATCCCACTCAATCCCTACCACCCGTACACGAGGAGCTCTCCCGGTTTGAAGCAGTGGCGGGCTTCCGGGTCAACTTCGACAAATCGCAGATCCTGAACCTGACCTTGTCCCCTGCGGACGTGGACCGGGTGCGCGTATTGACGACCCTGTCGTGGGCGTCCACCTCTCTGATGTACCTGGGGGTGCGCCTAACACCTACTGTAGGCTCCCTGTTTGCGGCTAACTTTCCCCCCTTGCTGGCTTCGGTGCGAAGCGATCTAGACCGGTGGAAGCCGAAATTCCTCTCGTGGCTCGGCAGGATACATGCCCTTAAAATGGTCTTCCTCCCTAAGTTCTTATATCTTTTCCAAGCCCTCCCTATACCTGTGGACATGGACTTCTTCCGCCGCTTACGGACGATGATGTTGAAGTTTGTATGGCAGGGTGGCCGGGCTCGGATACCCTTTACGACTCTCCGTCGGCCGAGGGGAGAGGGGGGGGTTGGGCTCCCGGACATGCACCTGTACTATAAAGCTGCGCAGTTGCGGGTGATAGTGGAATGGTCCCAACAGCTCTCAGAGAAACACTGGCTGCATATGGACAGGGCAGTGGCGGGGAGGTCGATTTGGGATTTAATTTGGAAGCCCAAAGCAGACCGACCGAAGAATGCTTACATCAGCACTCCCACTAGCACAGTTCTGAAGGTGTGGGACACGGTCACTTGTGACGATCGTTGGACCACTTTTCCGTCCCCCTTCACTCCCATTCACTTCAATCCGGCCTTTCCCCCGGCCGTACAGGAGGGACCATATCGCCAGTGGCGTGAGGGTGGATGCCGAGCGCTTACGCACTTGTTTCATGGGAGCGTCCCCCTCACGTTCCACAATTGCATGCGCGATTATGGCCTTCCGACCACAGAGCGCTTTCACTATGCCCAGCTTCTTCATTGGGCGACCTCGGCGGGAGTTCGCGAGGCAGCTACTCGTCCACTTTCCCCCTTCGAGTCCTTTCTCCTTCGCACGTCTGCGATGCGGGGGGCAGTCTCCTTCTTGTATGGACTGCTTCTGCACACTGCCGTCGCCCCGCGCCCTCGATATATGGAGCATTGGGAGGTTCTTCTGGATCGAGATATTTCTGATACAGAATGGGAGCACCTCTGGAAGGATATAGCGGCGCACAACCACTCCGTGAGTCTTAGGGAAGCACATCTGAAAACCATGTATGATTGGTATCTGTATCCGTCTAGACTCCATTGCATATTCCCTACGTCTTCGGATAGATGCTGGAGGGGATGTGGCCTACTGGGCGACTTCCACCATATTTGGTGGGATTGCCCAATCATTCGCCCCTTCTGGACGGAGATACTCTCCCACATCAAGGAGATATTAGGATACCCGATCTCGGACTCAGTGGCTCATGTTCTACTGGGTCTCCGAGATCCAATGTTGGAACATCAGACTACGGCAGATAAGCGTATTCAATGGCTATGCCTAGGGGCGGCTAAGCTCACATTGGCAGCGGCGTGGAAGAAACCACATGCCCCAGCTGTATCACTGTGGCACTCGAGGCTATGGGGACTTTTGAGCATGGAGAGAATGTCGGACATCTTTCTGGGCAACTTTAAGAATTTCCTTTTTCGATGGGGACCATTAGTCCGCTTTTTGTCATCTGGATTACCGTCTGCGGTATGCCCACCCACGCTACGTGCACTACACTTGTTTCAAGTATGAAAGGATTGCATGACTTCCCAACTGAATATGGTTTGAGAGTATCTATGTTGTCACCACTCAGGGAGGGTGGGGGGTGGGGGGGAACTAGTTGGGGTTTTGTTTATGTCCATTGTTGCGACTGTGCTTAGCCTGGGGACTCACGACCTTTATGGCATCAGGCACCCATCTTCTACCGCTCTCTGACAGTTTATTGCGAACATTTGAGAAGGCACTCGCATCAAGACTGAACCTTATTGATGGAGCCTCTATTATTCTGGGTTGCCCACTGCATTTATTTTCAATGCGTATCATATTCCCCTGCGTGGGATTTGTGGCGGAGTTGTCGCCCCTTTTTTTTTCTTTTCTTTGTCCCCTTTCTTCCCTAACTACTAAAACTTTGAACAAATACAATAAAAACATGTTTTACAAAAAAAAAGAGATCTTGTAATCGAGCCTTCTCAGGTGCTGCACCAAAGATCTGGAATTCTCTTTCACTGGATTTGCGCAGAATATCATCGTTAACTGCTTTCAAACTTGAAGCCAAAAGTTTCCGAATTAACAAATTTTTACCCTAATTTGGCCGATGTGCATTCGCGCACATCCAATGATCACACAACAGGTGTTGATTGACTCTACATCCTTTTACCATCATGTGTTTGTGCTCCATGCTCCTCTCGGATGTAAGGCTTGCCCCCTGTAGCAGCCTGTTATTGACCTGCTTATTTCATTACTTGCTGTTTACCACCTGTCTGTGATTATTGTGACTGTAACTGTTTGGTATTCTAATATGATATTGTTACTGGCTCTGTATTCTCCCTCTCCTCTCGCTGTTTGGCATTCTTTACTGGAGTAGTACTCTCCCTTTCGTCCTTTTGTAAAGTGCTCTGATATCACTCGGGATCTGGTTCGCGCTATATAAAACTTTATAAAATAAAATAAAAATAAAATAAATAGTGGAAATTGCATTTTGGAAATCGCAAATAGGGATTTCAAAATTGCAAATTACTTACCGCAAGTACAACAGATTTCCTAATTGAGACTAGTTGCAAAAGGGCCATTTAGGAAGTGCAATTACCATTAATTCGAATCAGGTGGTAACCAGGTGCAAACTACAAAAAAGCACTCAAAATGCATCAGGCTCTTTTCTTGTTCTGAAAAAAAAAATGCATCAGGCTCTTTCACAATGGCACTTTTTACGTTCTGGCAAGGAGGATGAGATGGAAGGCAGAGAAGGAGGAGGAGACAGGAGAGGATATTCGGGGTAAGGGCCACCCTGTTCGAACAGACTGAGGAAGAGATTCATGAGAGGTACAGACTCAGTAGTCTGGTAATACTTGATTTAATTGCTGAGTTACAACCTCAGCTACAGGCTCCAACACTCAGAAGAAATGCAATTCCACCACATGTGCAGGTATTGTGTTGCCTACACCTCTTCGCTTTTGGCAGTTACCAGGCAGTCATAACAGTATCACACAGTGCTTTTTCCCAGTTCTTTCGCAGGTTTCTGGACATCATGGTGATCAAAGTTAACCAATATATATAATTCCCCAATAACCCCCAATTATTGCAACAAACCAAATTTGGTGTTCTGCAGGGTAGCACCATTTCCCAATGTCATTGGCTGTGTTGATGGCACACATTTTGCCAGATGTCCCCTCTCAGGAAATGAAAATATATACAGGAAGGGGGAAAATCTCACACTCACTCACTGTGCAGGTCGTGTGTGATGCCTCCTTTATCATAACATACCATGTGGCAAGATTCCCATGCAGCACCCACGACTCATTCATGTTCCGCCATAGTGGAATACAAAACCGACTGTCACATGGTGAATTTGGCGATGGTTTCCTACTAGGTAAGAGAATTGCAGACTCAATTAATACAGTGGCCAGGACAGTGTGTCTAATGTGATCTAATGTGTTCCTTCTCATGCTCATATGGTGGCAGTGCATATGCCGTACAACTCTGGATACACTCACCATATCTGACTCCAAGGACAAGAAGTGAAAGACAGTACAACAGGGCACACAGGACAATACATTCTATCATAGAGAGGACCTTTGGGCTTTGGGATCCTGAAGTCCTGTTTTTGCTGCCTCCACAAGATCCGTGGGGCACTACTGTACAGACCGGATATATGCTGCAAGATCATCGCCACATGTGCCATACTGCACAATATCGCAATGAAGAAGTGGCCGCACGAAATCTCCATAGATCCTGATTCCGACTCTGATGATGAACTACCACCACTCCACCACTACAGGTGCAGCAGGAGGGTGCACATGCAGCAGAGGGACGTGCACGACACACAGAGATCCCCAACAATTATTTCTGAGGTTAAAGTAATTAAAACATCTAATAATGAGACATCACACATGATGATAATGCTTGGTGCATAACTGAAAGAGCACCTTTTGTTCAGGTAGCAACAAACATTGTTTCACTCAAGAATCAACTGTATCTTTGTGGATGTAACATTGTTAAAAAGAAACAACAAATGTCAAACAAAATACAAATGCCAAACAAAATAAATGCAACTTATTCCTCTGAGTGTACAGTTGTTCACTTCTTTCGGCCTCTGGAGTTTGGTGCCTTGTCAGCAACACTGGACTGTGGGACTGTTGACATGTCAGTCCCAGAAGTTTGCCGGCGTGAACGTCTGGAACTGCATGCCTCCTGAATGGACGTGCCACTGAGGCTAGAGCCCTCTGCGCTCTCAGGTGGGGGCAAGATGTTGGGGACACAGAAGTTGTCGGTCTGGATATTCTCAAGGATGAGGTCACTTGCACTAGCCCACGTGCAATGCTGGACAGCAGTGCCTCATGTCAGTCTGAATGTTCACAGTCCGCCTTGCTAGCATTGTTATGGCTACTGCCAAGTGGTTGATTGACTGGGTGAAAGATTCAAACCTTGCCAGGTACTGCCTGTGCCTCTGTCCCTGTACACGGTGCTCCTTCTCCATTGCTGCGAGCCAACGATCCTGCTCTTTCTACAATTTCTGCATTGCTATTGACATTCGTAGCAGATGACTACTGACAGTCTATTTTTGTTTTGTCTACAGGCGCTGGACGGAGATGATGGTTCTCTCCAAGCTACCATACACAGGAGAACCCTCAGACATGTTGTCAGACACGTTATCAGTATGGACTGCTAATGTTTGGCCTCTGCGCTGTCTGTGTGTCCTGCCCTCCAATGTTGTGCAGTCCTTGCGCTGCTATTGTCCCTCATTACTGTCCACTAACTCTAGCAGTGGTGAGATGGTTGCTGTCTTGGCAGGCGGAGTTGGTGTGATGGGCTGAGGGGATGGCGGTGTTGTGCCCTCAATAACCACATCAGTGTCAGTAGCCCCTTCGACTTTAATGGTTCCTGACACGTCTGGGCTATGATCTGTGAAAATGCATGTAAATAATTTGTGTAAATAAATGGTTAATGTTTGTCCACAATATTGTTGTGACCCTGCCTCATATGTTTGTGACATGTTTATGTTGTACAGATATGTTTGGTGTAGTCATCAGCACAGAGTAAAGCAGGCAACTGATGTGTACTTCAATTCCCATGATGCATTGCCAGGTGGGGAAGGCATCTCAGTGGAGTTATTTGGGTTTAATGTATTATATATGGATTAGCTTACATTATGTTTTGTTAGGTAAGTAACGGGAAGATGACTTACTCTGGCTGGTGCCTGCTGGATTGGAGGATGTTGATGTCAGCTACTCTGGCCACACTCTCTGGTTCCAGGACCCCCTCTATGAGTGTCTCCATGGGAGTTGGAGGGGGGTGTTTAGAGGGTCCTCCATCTGTTCCAAGTCCCTCAGCCATCATACTGGGCACCTTCTCCTTCGTGCGAGACCTCAGGTCATACTTTTGCGGATCTCTGGGATGGCCCTCTGGGTGACTCCCAAGGAGTTGACCTTCTCCAGCATGCTGGTCTAGATCCTTGTATTTTGGCTCTCTGGTACTGTGAAGGAGGCCTTCCCAAACAGTTGGTCCATAGCGGAGACAAATTCTTCTGTCAGGAGCTCCAGCTCCTTCCCAGAAAATGTTACCTTTCCTCTTTTCATCATTGCACTCATGCGCCCATTTATCCACCACTATTTAATTCTTGTAATCACTCATCCATCCACAATAACGGCTTTAACATGTGCTTTTCACCTTATACACTTTAGGTCAACTGCCTTCGTTGTAATTTTTTCATAATAAGAGTTTATACCTATGGCATCTGATATCACGTTTGCCAATGATCCAATTAGGCCAAACCCTTCATCACTGGTTTGTCACCATAACCAACTCAATCCTACTGTATTGAATACATGCTTTCCCATAAGGTAGGAACAGTGTCCCAAAATTACTTATATGTGCAAATTTATATTTGGTAATACAATAAACAATCCCTCCTTAGAAGGGTGAACATGGATTATCACAGTGCAGATCTTTTGACCCCAAGTTTGTCCGGAGAGGTGAAACAAAGCCAAAACCTTTGCCTACTACCGTAATCTTTGAGCTTCCTTGCAACAGATTAACTGTCCATGACTTTAATACTATGTAATACTAATCCACTGATAAGAGCATATTTCCTTTAACATATGATTTTCACAATAAATATGGCTGGCCTATTGCTTTTCCATTATCTTTGCAAAATAAACAGCTCAGACCTATAGCATCTGATGTAAATTTTCTGAATGAACAGGGTTATATCCTTGATCCATGCCTGTCACTATGGCTAGCGCAGGCCTTCTGTTTTGAGCCTAAGCTTTCCCAAAAGCCAAATCAAGCACTCAGTATCAGTGGAAGTATAAAACTTCGGCCCAATGAAAAATATGTAGTGAAGATGGTCAATATTTAATATATAATAAAGCTTACATTTAGGAAGAGACTGAAAACCTGGCTATTTTAGGGACCTCCACTGCAATATACCTCTGAGTATATGTAGCGCTATACAAATATTTAATTTCATTTCTACACCTCACAGTAACATGAACTGCTTAGTATTTCTCTGCTCCTCTCCCTCGTTCCCAACTGCCTTCATTCTCTTATTCGTCTGCAGTTCTTTTCTCCAGGCTTTGTGTGGCTATGAATTCACAGAAACGAATAAACAGACAGATCATTTCCTGTCCTCCCACCGCCGTTTTCCGGTTTGGGTCGAGTAGAACACGCCCATCCGCTCTGCACCAGCTGCGCTCACACAGTGCGCGCACATGTTCCATCCACACCTTACAATCACTGTCACTCTCTTGAATCAAGGGAAGCTGAAGGGACCATACAAATTGCAACCATCTGTTTATTCCTCTTCTCTGGACATGTACAGTATCAGGCACGCAATGCCCATTGGGATAAAAGTGCTTCAGCCCCCCCACATCGTTTATGTCAGCCAGGGCTGAGACAGCTTCCCGGGCACACACACAGACATTTTTTGAGTACTTCACAGGTCTTTAAAAAAACCATTCACTTGTTAACGAGGCTTTGTTGTTTTTCACCCCTTCTTAGAGCCCCTGCATCTCCACTCTCCCTATTGCTGGAAGAATTAGCCCCCCCCCCCCCAAAAAAATGTATTAGCCCCCCTCCGAAATGTGGCTCTAGTTGCGCCTCTGTATAGCATGCAGTGCTATGAAACATTGGCTGTACAGGCTCAGAAAGATACAGAGTGTTTCCTGCACTGTTCTGCAGTGTTTGACCAAGGGCTCACTGTTATCACATGGTAATCGCTTCCCCAGCTTTCATCATTGTGAACATAATATTTGAAGTTTCTCTCATGGAAAATAATCCGGTCCTGGAGGGCCGGATCCATGCCAGATTTTTAAATTAACTACATGTATCTAAATGGGGATATGCACAAAATCTGGCATGGATCCGGCCCTCCAGGACCGGTTTGGAGATCCCTTTAAGGGCATTCTTCATTACTCCAGTACTCCCTTCCTCGTCTTAGTCCTGTCTTGTGTGAAGTGAGGCTGCACCTCACAAGACAGTCTCTCATTGCCTAGAATGTACAGTACTTTGCAACAATATCTTCTAAGCACATTTTGCTTACTGGTAGCAACCATAATGGGCCGCCTCTCCCTCATTGAGGGTAGGAGGGGGAGAGAGTGTGTGAGATGAGAATGCCTAACAGTCCACGCAGGTACCCGTCACACCAGAGACATCTGAAAGGTGGAGTCTAGACTTCTCAGAGGAAGATGAATCTGGGAAGAAGGAAGAGTGATCTCCTGCTCAACATTCAATGGAACGATGGCTCTTGTAGTCCGCGCCATGCACTGCTTATGACGTCACATATTACAACACTCATGACATGTTCTGTGACATCATTGATAATATTACTGATGGCAAGTGTTCAGAAAGCATTGATGACAACACTGCGTTGTGGGGAGCTAGTTACAGTTACTTGAAATAATTGTAACGGTTGAATTTCAGTGTTTTTATCGTTTAAAACATTATGCTGAACATTACATTTTCACCTAACTATAACATCACTTTGACCCTTAGTTTTTCCAGTCAATTTCTGAGATTTTGTTTTATGCAAAGTAAGTTATTGCCATACCTAACTATAACCTATTTTTAACCTTTGTTTTTTCAGTGCATATATATGTATTGTGGTAGAAAAGTACACACACACCTCGCATTAGAATGTGAATCTTCTCCAACATAGCGGACAATAAATACTGGCATAGCCTGTATATCTTGCTTCGCCTGTTCTTGGAAATGATGAATCAATAATGAGGGTGCCTGCTCAGCAGTATACACCCTGTATCCAGTGTGGTTCTGCAGGGTTTGAACAAGGTCGTGCTATTGTTAAAAAGATTCCTCTCTTCCTTTCTTATCCGCTGCCCATGAATAATTTCTATTAATTCACTTGAAAATAAGTGTTTAAGTAGATCCCTTCTACATAGAAAATCAATGATATTGGTGCACCTGCTGTGATGGGTACAGCATGCGCCTTGCTTGACCCTACAAATGTTTTACTTGATCTCAGCTCTTCAGTAGTTGTATGTACAATTAACACCTGCTGATTTCACAGGCATGAGGCTAACAGCCTTCCTGGCTTGACAAGGAGATTTATTTTGTTTTTTATATATGACTAGCAGCCCGTCCCGACGTTGTCCGGGGATGAAATTGAATGTCTGCAATGCTTTCAATTTGCAAGGCAATGTATTTTTAAAACTTACTCTGAATTGCCCCATCACCGGGCTCAGGCCCCGCGTTTTTTAAAAACGTACTCTGAATTGCCACATCACCGGGCTCAGGCCCCGCGTTTTTTAAAAAACGTACTCAGAATCGCCCCCTCACCGGGCTCAGGCCCCGCGTTTTTTTAAAACTTACTCTGAATTGCCACATCACCGGGCTCAGGCCCCGCGTTTTTTTAAAAACGTACTCAGAATCGCCCCATCACCCGGCGCAGGCCCCGCGTTTTTAAAAAAAACGTACTCTGAATCGCCCCATCACCCTGCTCAGGCCCCGTGTTTTTTTAAACATACTCTGAATCACCCCATCACCCGGCTCAGGCCCCGCGACTCAGAATCGCCTCATCACCCGGCTCAGCCCCGCAGAAGAATGCGTCCACTGTGAAGCCGTGTCCTCAATGCAATATGGGAACGTTTGTGTCCGCTGCAGACGCGAACGTGTTTGTGCGCTCCACCTGAAGCTCCACTCCAGCCGACGGCAATTAGACGCCCCACATCGCGTCAACATGCAACGCCCACAACAATGGTAAATGCAACGCCCACTTGTATTGGGACGACGCCCACTCGTATTGGGACGGCTCGGCTCCATCCGACGGAAATTACACGCCCCACATCGCGTCAACGGCCAACGCCTACAACAATGGTAAATGTAAAGCCCCCTCGTAGTCCCAGCAGGCCGCGCCCATCGCTCTATGCACATGCCCATGCACACGCCCAAATAGTAAATGCAACTCCCCCTCGTTTCGGGACGGCAGTCCCAGCATGCCGCGCCCAAAGCTCTATGCACACGCCCATGCACACGCCCATGGCTTTCCAGCAGAACGCCCACGCCCACAACGGACTACTTTTCCCCTAACGTTCTTTCTTTGGCCCACTGTTGCGGTAAATGCCACCAACCTCTCACTTAGCGCGGGGACACGCCGAGATGGCGTAACCATGAGCTTTATAAAAAAGAAAAAAAATGTATTCCTACTTCTAACACCACAGCCTCTCTAAAATGGAGCTCAACGGCAAGCACACTTTTAGAATTAACTACCCCTCCACTCCTCTCTCCAAAAATGCCACTAAACGTTTTAAACACAACTTCTTGAGGTCGCACCCTGAAACACCCTTTGCCGACACTTACTTCTCACTGGGCAATGGAGCCCTGAATACTGATATCATCTTCCACACCTCACGCAGAGCCCAATGGAGGAAAACTTTCCTATCCCTACTCACAGTCTCCACCACCAGGAAAACAACTCATGGCCTAATTCTCACCATCACACCTTCCCACCTCTTCCCGGGCAGGTCTACCATTACTATCTACAATAACGGGATTGTCCTAATCCAATCCACGGACAAGAACCTGGAATTACTAGACAACCTGTTCCCCAAGTTCAAAGAGCACCTCTCCAAGCTGAGGACCCCCACCCAGAACTCCGCCAGCACTATCACCCCTGACGTCGCATCCACCACCTACTACACTTCTACCCCTAGCACCCCAGTAAATGGCCCACCTGCTGTTAACGCCCCCCACTCCCCAAGGACAGTCACAAATAACTCCACCGCACATACTAGCAGCCCCTCTAACATGACCCTTCTTATCCCCACCCATACCCCCTCCATCCCTCCCCCCCCGGACAGAACATCCCCCGCCCACAACACACCACCATCTGAACAAGCCACCGCCCAAAGTTTATCCACCCCCCCTCCCATCCCCCCCACGACAGACACCTCTCCCTCCCCATCTCCCTCCCCACTCCCACCCACGAGTCTCTCACACCTGACACAACAACTCCCACCCACAACACGCCTACATCTGCACACACCATCACTCGGAGTTTATCCACCCATCCCCCCCACGGCAGACAACTCTCCCTTCCCTGCTCCCTCCCCACTCCCACTCACAATTCTATCTCCCTCCCAACAAAAGATACAGAACATACCTCCTCCCTTACCTTAGCATCCCCCTCTCTCCCACCTCCTATTCTCAGCCCTCACTACCCTCCTGTCTCCCCCACTGTCTTCAGCCTTCACTCACTCTTCTACTTACCGGCACCGTCTCCCACTGAAGTCACTACCTATGCTTCCCACCCACCGCCTGTCTCACCTACATCACCCACACCCCTCGCCCACAAACACGTTCACACCGTGAATACCATCCCACTCATTAGCACCGCGGAACCCCTCAACAAGGCTAGTATACCCCCCGATACCCTGCCTGCTCTCCAGCACACTACTCAACCACTCACCAACGGCTCTCTCCACCAACACCTTCCCCAATGACCCTCCTGACCTGACTTTATCCACCCTCCAACAAGTCAAAGAGGAAATCTTACAAATCAAAAAAGACATCCACGCAATCAAAAACCTTCTCTCCTCACAGCCCAGTCTACCTCCCACCATCCCACTACCCTACAAACGACGCACCCTCCCTACATACCCTCGCCCCCGACGACACCAGCAATGGCCTACTATCCCCGTTCGCAATAATTCCCACCGCCCCCGTCGTGTTCTCAACCCCTTGTCGGACCGCGACCTATGCTCTCTCCTACGCTCTTATGGCCCAGGTCCGGTAAAAGACTTTTCCAACTCACACATCCCCATACCCACAATTCTTACAAACCCTCTAAGGCTCCCAACACTCAACAACAGAGGCTCCGTCCCTAACAACCTCAGAAAAGTTCCCCTCACACTAGAAAGCTCGACCACCCTTCTCTCTCCCAAACTCAAATGCATCCTACTAAACTGCAGATCGGCCCAGAGACATTCCTCCGACATCGCGGATCTCGTCTCAAATAGGGATCTGGACCTAGCCATTCTAACGGAAACGTGGCTCACTGAAGCCTCTACCCCGATTATGGACATACTAGTCCCCCCCAATTATCACATCATTAGGCTGGACAGGTCTCCTGGCAAGACGGGCGGGGGAATTGCATGCATTTTTAGGAGCAACCTCTCCGTTACTCAAGTCACCTCCCCCTCCCTTTCCTCCTGTGAACTACTCTGCCTCGACATCACCAGTGAGGGCAAACAAGTCTGTGCTTTACATCTTATCTATCACCCGCCTGGTGACAATCTCATATTCACCCAACAATTCATGGACCTGATCACTTCCAATGCCGGTCGGCAGACCACTCAAGTCTACCTGGGTGACTTCAATCTCCACTGGAACGATCAGAAAGACACCGTGGTGAATAGTCTCAAAACTTTCCTCAATGCGCTTGACTATGCGATAAACCAACACACGACAAAGGCGCGATACTCGATCTCATCATTGCCAAAGAGAACGCTATTCATCTGGAGGCGATTCTACCCTGCGACTGGTCAGATCACTACATTATCACCTTCTTTATCAACGAAAAAGTTAAACCTAACCCTACTCAACCAATCAAAACCAAAACATGGAAAAGGGATTTGAAGAATCTCAACCCCTCTACCCTACCTCCCCACATCGGCAACCTCCTCCTTCCCCCTTCAGGGGCCCCAAATGTTCAATCACTGACTGACCACTACCATGACTCTATGAATACAATAGTCAATGAAGTCGCCCCTCTGCAACTGAAGAGAGTCTCCACCAAAATTTCTAACCCCTGGTATGATGACAGACTCAATGACGAAAGGCGTAATATGCGAATGGCAGAGCGCACCTGGAGATCGGACCCCTCAGCACTGCATCTCAAAAAGCTTAAGAACAAGAGAAATGCCTACTTTAGGAAAATAAAGCGCACAAAGTCGGACTTCTTCAGCCGCCAGTTGGACCAAGCGAAGAACAGGCCAAGAAAGCTGTTCGAGCTAATCAAGACCCAAACAAAGGCACAACCCACACAATCAAACAGCACAACAAATGACACCCCACACTGTGAAGCCTTCTCTGCTTTCTTTAAACTAAAGACTGACAACATAAGAAATGACCTCATCATGGATGTAAGCCGATACCCCAACCACACCAGAATGGCAGACATTCAACCTAAAAACAAGGCATCCTGGCAGCACTTCGATACCTATTCGGAAGAAGCAATACACAAACTGCTCTGCACCTTGAAGCCCTCTAATCACCTCACAGACCCTCTACCTGCTAATGCTGTAAAAGACTTTATCCCCTTGCTCCTCCCTCTCTGGACCAAGATCATCAACAGCTCTTTGCAACAAGGCCACATTCCAGACTCCCTTAAGGTGGGGCAAGTCACGCCTATACTCAAGAAACCTACAGCTGATCCGTCTGACCTAAACAACTATCGGCCCATCACCAATATCCCCACCCTGGCCAAACTGCTGGAGAAATGTGTCCAACTCCAACTAACAAAACACATTGATCAATATGACCTCCTCAACCCTCATCAATCAGGCTTCAGAGCGAAACATAGCACGGAAACAGCTATGACACACATAATTGATGATGCCCTCCAAATTCTGGATCGCAATGAGTCCTGCCTCCTCATCCTTCTTGACCTCTCGTCAGCATTTGACACGGTCAAACATGAGAACTTGCTAGAGCTGCTAAGTACTAGAAAGGGGCTATCGGGAACTGTTCTCAAGTGGTTTTCGTCCTTCCTTCACAATCGGTCTCAGAGGTTCAAGATCGACAATGTGCTATCTACACCTGTGCCTGCAGATCTAGGTGTTCCACAAGGTTCCACCCTCTCCCCTACACTGTTCAACCTCGTTATGGAACCGCTCGCCACCTTGCTTCAAGCTTCCAATGTTCAATTCCATATGTACGCCGATGACACACAACTCTATCTAAAGTTACAATCCCCGGAAGATATCAAACATCTGAATTCCACACTTATTAACACCCAATCTTGGCTGGCCGATAATCACCTCAAACTAAATGCCCTGAAAACTGAGTTCCTACTCATCTCACCCCCGGTGAAAATCTCCACCACCCAAACCTGGCTCAACAACCTAACAGCACTCAATGTCCAACCTACCATCGTGGACTCGGCGAAATCCCTAGGCATCACACTCGACGCCAAGCTCAACATGCAGCAGCACGTCAGCAAAGCCACAAAAGCAGCTAATTTCCAAATTAACACGCTGAGGAAAATTAAACCCTTCCTCCCGGCCAAAGACTTCCAAACTGCTGTACAAGCTTTAGTCATCCCTCGAATAGACTACGGAATTGCGGCCCTCAGCGGTCTCCCGCTATCCACAACAGCACCCTTAAGAGCCTCCCTGAACGCTGCCGCGAGACTCATTACTGGCTCTAGAAAGCATTCGCACATATCCCCAGACTTAAAGTCTCTAAAATGGCTGCCTTTTGAAGCCAGAATACAGCTAAAAATTGCAGTTATGACACACGCGGCCGTGCACCACAAGGCACCCAACTACCTCGCTCAAAAGCTGTCTATATCAGGAGGTTCGAGATCCAATAGGAGTACAAAAAATCTACTCCTGAAACCTCGTAGATTCCGGAAAGTGAAAACTTACAAGCGCTCCTTCTCAGGAATGGCACCCAGGATCTGGAATGCGCTCCCTCCTGAAACCAGACTGATCTCCTCCACTGCACTCTTCAAGAAAGAGGTGAAAACAATCCTTCTGGCCAAGATCTCCTGATCGTTATAGATGTTGGTTCAGAGACTCTGCATTGCCTTATACCACTGCTCACCCTATCCCTTGGCACTATACTCTACTTGTTGGGGGCACTACTACGCTACTCTCTTACTACCGACCAAGATATGTTACACGTTGGTTTACTGATCCACCTAAACACCTCTGTAGTGGGATCAATGACTTGTGCTGTCCTATATTACTTCCTTACCTGATTGTATATGGATTGGTTTTATGTATGTTTTTATTATCCATGTTATTACCATGTTATTGACTATTATATTGTTCCCATTATCTCTGTTGACTCCTACTGCCCCTACCCTGTCTTTGTGAAGCGCTCTGATATCTGTAAGGATCCTGTTCGCGCTATATAAAACTTTGAATAAATAAATAAATATATGGTGGCCAGCTGTATAGCCTATGTCCATCTGCTGCAATTGTCCTTTCCAATGCTGTATTGGGTATTGTGATTATTGCTGTGGTTCCTGAGATTACCCGCCTCAAAGGTTTGGGCTCTCTCTTTATTTTATTAGTATAGATATAGACTACACAAGGCAGATCATGTCTTCAACATACTTGAGGGCTTAAGTGTGTTTCAGGGCTAATAGAACTACCAGACCAACCCCTGTGGGTACAGGGACATGGAAAAAGAGTATTTTTCAGTGATCGAAGACATCTGTTATGAGGAAAGTTTAGACATGTTTCATGGTTTTGGTACTCCTATAAAGACTGCAACCTGCAAACGCCTGATTACCTGTTGCAGGCGGTCAATCCTGGACCCTCAGCCATCAAGCATGAGCAAGGAGGTTGGTCATAAGACTCCTCAGCACCTTACACAGTCAGAGAGCGAGAGCCTCTGCCTTATAGCCACAGATAGGCCCCTGTGGACATGAGTATACACATGTGGAAGGACTTGGGACTTGTAAACATCAAGGAATAGCTGATGGGTACATTGTTCAGTTGCCACACGGGGCATGGATGTTTGTGCCCCCGGGCATCATAGCGGAGGCCGCGGAGGGACGGGGCTCTGCTAGGGGCCCCCAAAAACCTGTTCCCACCAGCCTTTCAATGGCGGTTGTACCACAATTGAAAGGCAGTCGGAAAGGCCCATTCTAATCCCCACGGGCGTGCCTGAGGAGGCACCACCCTCATTGTAGGGATTACATTCCGACCGCAGGTCCGTTGGGCTCCTTGAGCCCCTAGGAACTGCAGCGGTCAGTCCCTCACCCATGCAGTCGGACAGACCGCATTGTAATGCGGCAGCCTGACCGCTGCTTCAGATGGCAGGCCCACTGACATCCTAATGAGGCACTTAGTCTCAGGGCCCTGATGTGAGCCCTTCTGTAGCACTTTCGGCATATTGTTATATAGAGGAGATGTGGCCTAGAGCGACTGAACTTGTTAAAATCTTGGCTTCTGAGCAACATCGTATAAAACTGCAAAAACAGTTAAGAACTATATATCAAAGTACCCCCACTCCCTTGACCAGTACATTCGGCATAGAACTTCAAGTAAACAAGCATTTGCAATGCAATAGGTCTTGCATTTGTGAAAGTTAGAGCTGTTGGCGTTGAAAATGACAATGTTTTTTACTTTTGTTTGTAAGAGTTAAAAAGTGAACCTGGGAAATGAGTGAAAGGAGCTTTGGGTGGAGAAGGGGCTTCGGAGAGCAGTGCTTTAAGTGAGACAAAAAAGGAGGGAGTGAGCGTCGCAAATATGAACAGCAGCTGTTCAGAATAATGAGGAGAGGGAGCAAGCATGGGCACGAGTGAGTTAGAGTCTAAAAAAGCAAAAACAAAAGAAAACAGTGCTCAGACATTAATAAATAAGATAACGATTAAAACAACACATAAGAGAGGCAGTCTTCGTGGTAGGGTACACAAGGAATTAAGCATTTGCAGTGCAATAGGTTTTGCATTACTGATAGTTGGAGGTATTGGCATTGCAAATAATAATGCAAAACCAATAGCTCATACTTTCAGTAATGTGAGACCTAGTGCATTGCAAATGATTGCGTAGTGAGCCTGGAACCAGCATTATATGTCTCAGTGAAGTACCGCAAGCTGCTCCTAGAGGGGCCTAGTGAGCAAGGCGCCAGTACTGCATGTCTAGGTGCAGTACGGCAAGCTGCTCCTAGAGGTCCCTGGTGAGCAAGGCACCAGCACTGCATGTCTCGGTGTAGTACCACAAGCTGCACCTAGAGGTCCCTAGTGAGCAAGGCACCAGCACTGCATGTCTAAGCACAGTACCACAAGCTGCTCCTAGAGGTCCTTAATGAGCAAGGCACCAGCGCTGCATATCTAGGCGCAGTACCGCAAGCTGCTCCTAGAGGAACCTAATGAACATAATAAACTATCTAAGCTAAATCCTACACTGCTGCTTGAAATATGAGCAAGTCGTATGGCAGTGGTGACATCAATGGACAGCTGGTGATCCCCTATAACAAAACAAGCACAGCCATGTTCAGGTAAAAGAAAAGCACATCCACCATTATCCCATCTGAGGCTGTGCTGTGCTGCTTAACTTTAAAAAAGCATTGGGGGAGAGAGAGAGAGAGAGTGTCCTGCCTGCAGCAGCAGGCAGAAGAAAGCCAATTGGGAAAATAGTGCTCCTAGGCTCTAATTACAGCATACGTGTAACAACCGAAGCAAGAGGGCCAGTCCTCATGGGAGGTTACAAATGAAGACAAGGCGGTACTAAGGAGGGACTAACAAGCCTATTAAACAATTAGAAGCCAGCATTTACAAAGGACAGTGACACAAGCCAATGGACAGAGTGGGCGGGGCTACAAGTACACACTGCAATACAGCATGCTCGCAGAGCAGCGCATCCACACTGACCTAGGCTCAATTTAAAAATGAGGGCCTAGTGACTAAATTAACCTATGAAAAGCAGCCATTTACAGAGGACAGTAAACGGTCACAGTTAGAGAGATGGGTGTTGCTTAATGTCAATAGCCTGAATACAGCATGTCTCAAAGAGACAGCGCAAGCGCTGCCTAGGCGATTCCTAAAACCAACAGGTTTGAGTTCCTAAACCTGGCCTTGGTGGCTCACTGATGGGTGTGAAAGTCTCTGAGTGGGTCTGTGAGTGAATTCATGAGTGTTTGTGGGGGTATGTGAGCACACAGGAATGGGTCATCATGCCAGCTACCCCTGTGACGGTCCTCCTGTCCATCTTGCTTGCAGTCCACTACCCTCTGCTGCCTTCGGATTTGTGCCTCCTCCGTCTTGTTTTCTGCTTGTTTTTCTGCCTCATCTCTCATTGCTCCTGGCCTCCATTTTGCCTTTACTGGTCGTTCTACTCGTTATTTTGCCTATTTGTGCTCACTCCTGACCTTTATTCTGACTCTTGCTGCTCTTTTCTGAACTCTATTTTGCCTCTTGCTGCTTGTTTCTAACATCTTGTTTGTCTCTTTCTCCTCATTCTGTCCATTATTTTGCCTCTTTCTGCTCGGCCTGACCTTTATTTTGCCTCTCTCTGTTAGTTTCTGACCTTTATTCTGCCTCTTGCTGCTGGTTTCTGATCTCTATTCTGCCTATTTTTGCTCCGTGCTGACCTTTATTCTGCCTCTTTCGATTAGTTCCTGACCTTTATTCTGCCTCTTGCTGTTCTTTTCTGACCCTTTACTGTGTCTCTTTCTGCTAATTTCTGGCCTGTATATGCCTCTTTATGCTTGTTTCACACCTTTATTTTGCCTTTTTATGCTCATTGCTGACCTTAATTTTGCCTCTTTTTGCTTGTTTCTTACCCTTATTTTGCCTCTTTTTGCTAGTTTCTGACCTTTATTCTGCCTTTTTCTACTTCTTTCTTATCTTTATTCTGGCTCTTCCTGCTCCCTTCTGTCCTGTATTGTGGCTCTTTCTGCTAATTCCTCACCTTTGATTTGCCTCTTTCTGCTCCTTTCTCACCTTTATTTTGTCTCTTGGTTCTGGTTTCTGATGCCTACTTTGCCTCTTACTGTTTCTTTCTGATCTTTATCCTGCCTCTTTCTGCTGGTTTCTACCTTTATCTTGCCTCTTTCTGTGTGTTGCTCACCTTTATTTTGCCTTTTTATGCTTGTTGCTGACCTTTAGTCTGCCTCTTTCTGCTCCTTTCTCACCTTTATTGTGCCTCCTTCCCCGGAACAGCGAGGGGAGCCTCAAGGCCCCCAAGGTTCCGTCAGCTCCTTGCCTAAAGCGGGAGCCTAAATTGCTGCTTCAAGGAGGTAGCTGCAGGAAAGGCAGCTCCCTCCATGAAAGAAGCAATCATTTCATCTCTTTTTGTGCCTGCAGGCAGGAAAAGAGATGAAACCTCCGCTTCCAGCAGGCAGGAGTACTTTGACAGCTCCTACCCCCTGTAACTGGAGTGTTCGCTCTAGCTTGGTGGGAGCTGTGAACTTCCGCCAAGCTAAAGCAAACAGCCATGTCTCGGGGGTCAGCATAGCAGGAGCCGACCCAGGGGGGTGGCAGTCCCCAGGGCCATGTATGGCTCTAGGAGGGGGGCCCATGGCCCCCTCCCCTCCTTCTGTTTGCATGAGCCGCCCCGGGTAGGTGGTGGTACCTGGGGCTGAGAACGGCCCAGGATGGGGGGGCAGAGTGACCCCATTCCTTTTTTTTTTAATAAAAAAAAGGCCCTGGGGAAGTGGGGGTGCCCCGGTACTCAGGGGACTGCGCAGCCCCATATGTCAATTTATTTAAGGCACCAGGAAGGCAGTGTTCCCCATGGCTCGGAGGGAGATATGAGATGCCACCATGCGTTATTAAAAATAAGCCCCGGGGAGGTGGTGGTCCCAGGGGCATAACTAAAGCCAAGGAAGGGGGGCCCATGCGCCCCCCCTCCTTTTAAAAAAAATAAAAGCCTGCATGCCCCCAGGACCAGGCCTACAATGTAAACAAGCACGGGAGACCACGCTTCTTTTTTTTAGATGTTGCCACAGATTTACGGCTCCGTCACATTCCCAAGGCAAAAATGTTTTTAAAAAGTGCTTTTTGGCCCTGTCGGGGTCAAAAGGGGGCCCCAGGACCACAGTTAGGGGGGTCAGGGTATTCCTACCCTGTCCCCTTTTCTTTAAACGTTTTTTGTGGGACTCGGTCCCAAGATGGCTGCCAACACTTATTAGTTGAAATGTTAGCAGCCTATCAGATTTCAGCATCGGGAATGTCAGATACTTTCACAATCAGCGTTCCTATATATACAAATTCGTTTTTTTTAAATATCTCCCAAAGTACTGAACGGATTTACACCAGATAACTGAAAGGGTTCTTTCTGGACCTAGACCTACCTTTCTGCCAAATTTGGTGAATTCCATCCAGCCGTTTAGGTTGTAGTCATAACTAAAATCTCCGTGGAAATTAACATGGGGAAAACACTTTTCGGACCCCCTCCCTTCTTTCTCGGCCCCAGCATGACGGATCACCCTGAACCTTTCCATGCACAACAAGAATCACAAGGGCACTTTTTGGGGGGGAAATTTCCTGAAGATTCGTCAAACTGCACCAAAGATATAGGCAAGTCAAAAAACACTTTTCCTATGGAACATGGTCTTAACTATGACTACCTACTGGCAACATAGATAGAACATGGATGTGAAGTTAAGTGCTAGTCAATATTCTACACTCAATATTGTGGTAAAAAAGTACACACAAGCACATACACTCCTCGCATTACAATGTCAATCTTTTCCAGCTTAGTGGAGAATGAATACCGGAATAGTCTGAATATCTCACTCTCTGATCAGATGTTTACAGTATGCTGCATGTACTTGGAAATGATGAATCAATAATGAGGGTGCCTGCTCGGCAGCACACAGCCTTTCACCACTGCGATTTTGGAGGGTTTGAATAAGGTCGTGCTATCGTCACAAGGGAACCCCTTGGAGAGCCCTGTCTACTGCTCATGGATAATCTATGATTTAATCTGGAAATATTTTTATAAGCAGTCCTTCCTACATAGGCAATAATGTTGGCGCACCTGCTGTGATGGATACAGCCTGCGCCTTGATTGACCTTACACATGTTTCATTTGATCTCAGATCTTCAACGTCTGTATGAACTGTTTACACCTGTTGACTTCACAGGCGTGAGGCCAACAGTCTTCCTGGTTTGATAGGGAGATTGCTTTTGTAATTTACGTATGTCCAATACCTGCCAGAATATATCTCTAAGACACCTGAGGTCTTACGGGTGTTTTGTGACTAAGGGAACTACTTGGATAACCCTAGTGGGGTGGAGAGACATGGAAAAGAGGGATTTTCAGTAATCAAAGATACCTGATAACAGGAAAGTTTAGAGTCCTTTGATCGTCTTCCTATAAGGACTATAGGCTGCAAAGGTCTGATTACCACTATGAGGCGGTCAAACTAGGACTCTCAACCATCACACATGAACGTGGCGCGTCATAAGATTCCTCAGAACCTGTCGGTGAGGGAGAACCTACACCTTCTAGCCATGGATAAGTCAGGGTGGACAAGAGAATGCATATGTTGAAAGCATGGTACCCTAAGCCTCAATCAAGGCTGATGGGCACATTGTTCAGAGGCTAACGCCTAGGATTATTTTAATTTCTTTGAGTTCCTTGAGAGAAGTCTTGCAGGTGTTGAGCTGGGAAATAGAGCTAGTTTCAGCTGGGAGAGAGTTACTTGAAGCGGTCCCAGTAAATAGAAAGACAGAAATCTGTATGCAGCACATGGTGGTCTGGGAGTGACCAGGAGATTAAGGATGGCTGAGCACACATTCCTAGCTGGTATGTATCTGCTCAAGGTTGAGTAGAAATAGTACAGAGAGAAGTCATGAATGACTTAACAGTATCAATTACAGAGAGCTCCAGTCTTAGCCGGCAGCCAGCCCGCTAGGTGATGGTGGTGTGTTTGGGATGGTTGTAGAGGGCACTTGTAGAAAGGATTAGGACATTCTGCGACGCGTAAAAGAAGATAGAGGGAGAGCCACTTGAAGACTGTGGCAATAGCCGAGTGTCTGCTAAGGATAAGTGGGGGTATCAGTGACAGGGCTGTGTCGAAAGAATTGTGTGGTTGCATTCACAATAACCTGTACTGCACCTAACCAAGCCTATTTTAACATGCCGACTGACACATTTGTGTCGGGAATGTCTCTCCGCTTGGATTTAAATGTTTTTCTATTTAACGATTATTTAAGGGATCTTTATGCGGGATCAATGTGCAGTGTAAAATATTTATTGAAGCAAGCCATTTCCAAAGCTCAGCCTCAGTTAAACGTACACTACTGCTAGTCCACTGTTAAGTATTTCAGAGATAAGCAGTGGTGGCAGAGGAGCGCCACCCCACTGCTTTTTAGCAGTGAAAAGAGAAAATAAAATGATAATAACTTGCATTATTATAATTTTGTCTTCTCCCGCTTCCGCAGCTTTGCGTGAGGGGGTGGGGGGCAGTGCAGGCCAGGAGTGGTTGCACCCTTCTAACTGCGCATTGACTGCTTGGCAGGCACGCTCGGGTTGCCCAAAACAGTCTTGTGCACTTCACATGTTCTCTTTGCAAACAGCATTACAGCATGCATGGAGAACATGCCCAGGCTCCCAGTCAGCGTCTGAGTTCTGAAGCACCCTGCTCAGACCAATCACAATGCTGCTAAGGCAGCATTGTGTTTGGCTGGCTGGGAGCCTGGGTGTGCTTCCTGCTCTTCAGGTCAGCGAGGGAGGTCTACGGAGGAGAGACATGGCGAGGAAACAGCAAGAAGGTACATTTTTTATTTTATTTTTTGCTGCCCACTTCCCCCACGTCCTCCTCCCCTCCCGCCCCTGCCCCTTCCCCCCTACCGCTGATCCATGCTGGCCGCCGCTGGAGATAAGGCGTGGAGAGAATGCATTTGTAGGTGGGCTCTAGGCATATGGGAGAAATGTGAATGTGCCTTTGCACATTAAGCTTTAATACTGTTTCAGGTACCATCCGGACATTGGTTGGTTCTGTTTTTACACCTACTGGGGGCAAGAAATGGAAAGATCAAGTCAGATGTTGTTCCGGCTTGGCCCTTGGTCCTGTGGGACCAGTTTCATTTAAAGGATGTCACAGACCCCAAAGCAAGAAAGCTAAATAGGCCCCCAACACCTACTTAGGCTCTGAAATACAACTATAAATGAGGTGCAGGGGGGCACTCAAAGCCAAGGGTCCCACTGCACCTGCTGCAATATTGGTAGCCACACCGCTGTGGGACTGCAGAGTAATAGATGAGCCCAGCATCCAGTGCACTGCTCCCTCTATCGCATCCCTAATGCAATTTAGGAAACACATGAGATTCAACACCCTAGATTCCCTATAACTGGACATACATCCATTCTGAAATGTGTATTTTACAGCTAAGTGTTCACCACTGAAATTGCTGATAGCTGATGAGGCAAAGTTTATCTATAGATTCTATTCCTGCGGAACTTGGTAAGTCTGAAACACTCACATACAGTATTTTGAGAGCACTCAAAGACAGTATCTTGAGAGCACTCAAAGACAGTATCTTGAGAGCACTCAAAGACAGTTACTTGAGAGCACCCAAAGACAGTATGTTGAGAGCACTCAAATACAGTAACTTGAGAGCACCCAAAGACTGTAACTTGAGAGCACCCAAAGACAGTATCTTGAGAGCACTCAAAGACAGTAACTTGAGAACACTCAAAGACAGTAGTATCTTAAGAGCATGCAAAGACAGTAACATGAGAGCACCCAAAGACAGTAACTTAAGAGCACCCAAAGACAGTATCTTGAGAGCACTCAAAGACAGTAACTTGAGAGCACTCAAAGACAGTAGTATCTTGAGAACACACAAAGACAGTAACTTGAGAGCACCCAAAGACAGTATTCCCTATAACTGGGCATGCATCCATTATGAAATTTCTATTTTACGGCTAAGTATTCACCACTGACATTGCTGATAGCTGATAAGGCAAAGTTTATCTATAGATTCTATCCCTGCTGAACTTGGTAAGTCTGAACCACTCACATACAGTATCTTGAGAGCACCCAAGACAGTAACTTGAGAGCTCCCAAAGACAGTATCTTGAGAGCACTCAAAGACAGTAACTTGAGAGCACTCAAAGACAGTAGTATCTTGACAGCACGCAAAGACAATAACTTGAGAGCACTCAAAGACAGTATCTTAAGAGCACTCAAAGACAATATCTTGAGAGCACTCAAAGACAGTAACTTGAGAGCACTCAAAGACAGTATCTTGAAAGCCAACACAGTGGGTTCTGTGTGGGACCTCATTGGCCTATTTCTTTTGTGATCGATTTTATTTTCTTTGTGGGGGTGCTGTGGTTCTCCAGAAATTAGTTTGCTTGTGTTGGCACTTTTTCTGATAATATTCTGACATTTTTGAATTAAAGGGTCCAATGCGGGTCAAAGATGGGGTTGTCCTCGAGAATAGATGAGGAAATGTGTCTTTAAAGATAAGATTCAAAACAGCATTTCAAGTGGCAGTCAATAAGAATTAGCCATGACTCAGTTTCAGTTTAAAAAAGCTTTTATTCGGGTTGTCATAACAATCCATGTAAGCACAAACAAAAAACAAAACAGCAAATTACAATAATTATTAGTCACAACAACACATTATGACTGACAAAAAAATATAAAAATTATCCACAGGGTAGCCAATACATTTCACTTACGTATAATACATATGTACAAACCAAGCCCCCCCCCCGAAGGTTGCTTAAATTCCGTGTGCAATAAATGTGTACATAAAGTGCAAAAGTGCTACATATAATTCAGGGATACAAGCCATGACTCAAAAAGGGATGGTGATTAGTATTTTAGAAACCATGAAGGTTTGGTATTAAAAATATACACGAGCAATATAGAAGGCAAAAATACTTCAAAGTCAATAAAGGTGCATAATATTTCGGTCACCAGCCTATGCTCAGAGGTCAATCAGAATAAAAACAAAATGAGCAAAATCTGAAATCCATATCAATATAAGTGCAGTATGTGAGGTAAATGGAAAGAAAATATGGCGGTATCCCTAGTAGAGATTCCAAAGTATTTTGTTCAACCCCAAAAACGTGACAATTTCACCATAGAAAGCAATGGAAATCGCACAGTGCAAAGGGTGAGGAAATATAACAACACAACATGGAATCATAACGCAGGATTATAAAAACATCATATGCACCACTAGCCGAGCACTTTCCCCCAAACTAAATAACAATGTCAAAGGACTTGTTAGCAGAAATCTAGTTACATAAACAATAGCAACCTTATGAGTGAATGTGCCTACAGTGTGTGAAGAGGAAGACACCTAGGAAAGCAACATTCAAACAATTCTAACTAAATGACTTCTTTCGAGGCTCCTCACAGGCTGTCAACACAAAGCATCGGGGCACATTAAACTACAGTAGTGTCGATGAGAAGTGCAGACAATCATGTTTATTTCTAAAAATCTGTGCTTAATTTGAGCCAGTGGTTTCTGGTGCTTGGCACCGGCACGTAATTGTCAACCCTGGCGCTTATAGCAGTCTGCCAAAAGGTGGCGCTCTCTGAAATTACTACAACAACAGCCAATTATTAATTCAGTATCCATTAAAATGAAAATTACCTGCCACCCAAGCAATTCTGATAGCTTTGGGGGCATAGAATAGTCCAAATTGTCACACTGGTAGGAGTGTAATGGTTAGTAGTTCTGTTGGCAGCATAGGAGGGGCAATGTGTGTTGCAAGCTTTAGTGGCCTCTTGACTAGAGCCCTGGCACTTGTTTTTGTTACAAATTAAGCACTGCTAAAAATGGATTTGAGGCCTAATCATTGCCTAGTTCGGCCTACGCCAAGAAAACTAAGCCCAGTACATCCCTGCATTGTTATACTAATTGCAAAATCTTCATGTTACAAAGCACATATTATTTAAACTTAAAAATAGCACTTACGTTTGTTAGGCCATGAATACTAACCTGTGAATCCAGTGCTATTTCTTTCTTATACTTAACTTTGTACTTTGGAAGACAATATATGTGCATTGTTAATCTCTCTAGTTTGTGAATGAATCTTGCCAATTGCCTAACTTGTTTCTAGAAACAGTTCTTATTTAGAGGCTGATTAATGTATCCTGTGATTAGTGCACTTTCCCAGTCAGTATTTCTGATCACAATGTGCTGATTTATTTCTTGCAATACAGCTATGCACACAACTGTGTTTGGTGTAAATACGGCTACAATAATATTCCAGTGGCTGAAATACAAATCGAAGTATAAGACTTGACCAAAATGTATGTTCTTTAGCAAATCCCTTCACAGTGCCTCTTTGTCATTCATAGCAACATTGTGGAGCACCTAGAGGTGATTTAGCGCCAAGGAGCATGTTTATCAAGGTTTTGCGTTGGCCTTGCACCACACATAGGGACGCAAAGGCAACGTAAAACCTAAATGAGATTTATCAAGCCACTCTCGGTCACCTTGCGTGACCCTGAGTGGCTTGATAAATCTAGGGTGTAACGCAAGGCAGCGCAAATTACTGCCTGGTAGAACTCAGGGAAGCGTGCCATGGGTCGAGTGTGGGTGTACCCACGCATCCACCCACGGATTCTGACACTTTCCCAGATTTACCAGCATTGGAGAAATAACTTTATTCTCCTCGTTGTTTCCTCTTTCTAAGGGTGCTACATTCTGCAGTACACTTAGAAAGATGAAAACGCCTCTGGGGATTGTTTTTGGGCAGGAAGGTGTCCCTTTCTCCACAAAAACAATCCTGGCTGCAACACAGACACCCTTGCAACATGAGGCAATGGTGCTTGCCTTGGCACTAGGCAGCCAAAAGTGCAACAGCGCTAGGAAAGGACAGGATTGTGGTGTAAAATGTTAAACATGGCGCATTCCTGCCCTTTCCCTCTCATGCCGCAGAGCAAGGTGGCTTTCTGCATTTCATTGCACGAATGTTTGGTAAATATGGCCCAGAGTCTTTTCTATAATGCTACTCTGTGTATAATAATATTCACCATTTGAACTGCCCACAACATACTGTCTTCCTTGTTTGCTGAATTATGGCAATGGAATCAGGGTATACGGGGAGGAACAGTTAAAGTTTTCTATGTTTCTGTTTATCAATCATTACGCTTAGTAAATGTCACATAATTCAGCAATATAACTTAATGAACTAAATTGAAAACAATATTTATTTAAAAAAAATAAAGCTCTTTGCCTCAGAAAGTGGCTCATCATTTTGATAAATACCATCTGTTGAGTGAGAGGGCATAGTCGTGGCAGTGGCTGACCCCAGAGCGTGCGGCTCATGGTTCGATCGCGGGGGTCAGCTCAGCATCATGTGACTCTGGGCAATAGTTCCCTTAATCTCCCCAACGGCCCCCCAGCACCTCGATAACCTTAGGGGTGGTAAATTTGCGGTTTACAAAGGTGGGATTTATTAAATCGCCGCCACTGCACTATTAGGCCTGGCAAAAGCTGTACTTCGTAAGCCATACATGCCAGTAGACCCGATTCAGGCAGGGGACTACAGATTGTTTAAGCCAAAAATTGCTTTATTTTAGCTGTCTCTCGCCTGAAATTGTATTTTCTACAACAGAAGTCAATGGGGAATTTTCATTTTCCCGATTTTTGGGGGATTTTTTTTATTTTAAAAATTATTTTATTTTTAACCTCACTATCCTAAAATGTTGGCATGTATGATAACCAGGCTAAAGAATGGATATCTTTCATATGTCTCCTCTTTTCTTTCTCTTCTTCGTCTTTCTTCTCTTACTCGTCTTCAGTTCTTTTCTTCAGCCTTTGAGTGTTCAGTGTATTCACAGGGGCAAATGAACATACAGATAATTTCATTACAGGGACTCGCTGTCCTTCCGCATCCGTCTTTTTCCGGTTTGCGTCGAGTAGGACACGCCCACACGCTCTGCACCAGCGACGCTCACGCAGCGCGCGCACGTGTTCCATCGACGCCTTACAATCCCTGTCAGTCTCTTGAATCATGGGACCGTGAATCCTGGAACCATCTGTTTATTGCTCTTTATTGGACAAATACAGTATGCAGTACTATGAAACGATGACTGTACCGGCTCAGAAGGACACAGAGCGTTTCCTGCTCTGCTCGCAGTGTTTGAACAAGGTCTCACTCTGTTGTCACATGGGAACTCCCTTCCCTCCTTTAATTATTGTGAACGCAATCTTGGACGTCTGACTCTTGGAAAAAAATGTTGGAACTCCGGTTCCACTTTCCTCGTCCTGTCTTGTACTAAGTGAGGCTGCATCTTGCATTGGCGATTTATTGTCTAGAAAGTACAGTACTTCACAGCAGCAATATCTTCTAACGCCATCCCTCTACTGGGTAGCAGCAGGGCTGGACTGGCCGTTGCGGTCACCGGGCAATCCCCTGGTGGGCTACAAGGGTGGGGGCCGGTTTGGGGCCCCTGGGGCAGGGGTGGCTCTAGGCTCTAATGGCGGGCCTGGGCAGGGAGCGTAGGTAGGGGGCCCCAGAAGAGGGGGTCCGGGCGGGGCGGAGCGCAGAGGCCAGTGAAGAGGGGGGAGGGTCAGGGTGTAGAAGTGGAACAGAGCCAGAGTCTGCAAAATCCCTGCCAGGGGCCGCCACGCAAATATGTATCCGTCCTCAGAGGATTATTATATTAAGGATATATATTGGCTTGGTGGCCCCTGGGGTTTGGTGGCCCTGTGCAGGTGCACAGCTTGCACATGCCTAAGGCCGCCCCTGCCTGGGGGCCGTTTTTGTTACAGGGCCGTTTTTGCAGCAATCGGCCCTGTAACAAAATCGGGCCAAAAACCGGCCCCGGCAAAGAGCTCGGCCACCCCTGGGCCCGGCCGAGCACTTTGCCAGGGCTGGTTTTGGTTCCCAGTCCGGCCCTGGGTAGCAGCCATAAAGGACCGCCTCTCTTTTTGGTGTTGGGGGGGGGGGGGCACGGGGTAGGGAGAGTTTGTCTGTGTGTGTTTTTTTAGAATAAGAGTAGTGAGAGTCATCAGTATTCCAGGCATTACCTCCTTCAGATTCCTAATCCTCATCCTAGTCCTTACTTGTTTTAGAATGTACCTAAGCCAGATTCTTTCATCTTGATCACAAAGGCCAACATACAAAATCACACCACTAGGCTGCTTGAAAACATATCCCTTCTAATGACACCCAAACAGCTTTGGCAAAGTTATCTCAACTCTGTCACATGACACTAAGGTCATGATTGTATCAGTCTGTACTTAGCATAGCAGAGCAAAATGTAAACCATTACATAGTGTAGGACATGGGTTTATGTTGCAGTAACCCCCCCCACACACACACACTTTTTGCCAGAGTTCTAAAGCACTTTGACTAGATGTGCCCTGGGTACCTGCCAATCAGAGCCTGTTTTCTTTCCCAAAACTGTACCTTGTAGCCCCAATTGGCACCTCTCTGGCCACATGTCAGTCCCTTGCTAAAGGTACCATGGGTACCAAGGACACTGTGGCCAGGGAAGGCCTCTAAGGACTGCAGCACTTATTGTGCCACCCTTAGAGGCCCTGTGCCTTTACACACACACACTGCCATTGCAGGCTGCGTGTTATGCAGAACAAAGTGAAGAGTCGCCATTGCGCACATCCCTGTATGCCATACAGCCCACTGCCCTGGCATAGGTGAGCCACCCATCCTGCTGGGTGCACTATGCCAGTGGTGAGGGTACAGGTGCATGAGCCCTGTATCCCTACAGTGTCTAGACCAATTCTTAGACATTGTAAGTGCAGCAATGCCAGTGGTCCAGAACTCTGCCGCCAGGCTTCTGTTTCGACTCCCAAAACATGCTTTTGTGTCTGGCCTCTTTCGCGACATTCATTTGCTTGATGTAGACAAGCAAATCGTATTTAAGGCACTATGCATTATGCATAAAGTCAACTTGCACACTGGGCCACAGTTCCTACAAGAGCTGGTGGTGCCCTACCGCCCTCACGTGCACTGCGCTAAAGCAATCAATCCCTTTATAAAGTCCCAAGAATCAAACATACTCAGATGGGTGGTAATTCCTTCTCCTATCTGGGACCAAAGCTACAGAAAACTCTCGCGGAGTTCTTCAGAAGCTGTACGTCACTAACCACTTTTCACAAAAACTTGAAAACTTGGTTGTTTTAATCTGTTCTTGTCCACTGTGCCATACTTGCTTCAAAAGCCCTGAGAAACCCTTGTCAGGGACCTACAGAAATAGAAGATCTTAATAATAATAAAAATAAGAGAGCTTGGGAAATAGGAAAGAGTGATTTCCCGCTCAACATTCAAAGAAGGAATGGCTCTTGTGACAAATCCTAGGCCCAGGCCACGATGAGTCTGTCAGCAAATATCTGACGGTAAGAACGCTTGACCCACAACTTCAGCCACCTGGCCAGAATTGTCAATACTAAATAACACCCTCATTCTGTTAAATGTAACTATTGCCTTTAAGAGGCATTCATATTGGGGGTTTTAAATAAGCAAAGACCAGAGAAGACCCCAGATACAAGCAAGGAATTTCCAAACAGGATATATGAGAGCAAAACCACTGAGTCAGCTCACAAGACCCTCATTGGTAGACAGATCTCAAATTAATCAAAATGCCCTCATTGAGGTTCTCTTGACACCGCAGGACCTAGGGCGTCCTAATGGTGTAACTGCAGATTCAAAAGTACATCATAGGACTATAGCGAGGAGGTCTTGTAGGACGTGCAAACAGAAATGAGCGGCTCCTGTGAAAGTACTAGGCTCTGTAACCCTGACCTCTCAACAGCAACATCAACAAATACAGATGATGGCACAATAAAATGGAGAGGTATAGATTCTGGTCACCTAAGGAGATAGTGATCCAGTGAAAGTGTCCCACCACAGGACAGTTGTGTCCAAACTGGCACCGCAACATGACTTCTATTTACCATTTCACTACATACAGGCCTGCAGCATGACAATGAGTGGGAAAGGCAGTAAAGTATTCAAGAACTGATTAACCCATTGAAAGAAAAACACATGAATCCACCAGACCACCTCCTTATGGAGCTACTAGAAGCAGAAGACACAAGCTCATTGATCTAGTCCACAAAGCAATCTTCGTTGGGTTTTCTGAGCATTTGCACACGTCTCCAGAGACAGATGAAAACTCTTACGAATGCATAAGCACTCAGTTTAGGTAATACTCCAGTTAACCATGCCCTACAGTAATGCTTGTAAATGACTCTATGTCCATGCACTTCCAGGAGACATGGCAAACCAGCGCTCCTAGCAATGTCCATTTGTCTTTTCAAGTAGGATCTTGCCTGAGTGTTTTCCTTACTGGCCTCTAGGGAAAGTGCAAATTCCCTCAGAGCCAGCTGGACAAAGAATATCAGTGTGTAGGCTCCGACACACTTCCCACTGCTTGGAGCCTGAACTTCACTTCCTTCAAGATTAGCTATAAAATCTTTTCCCATAGGTCTGCACGGGATAGATCCTTGACTGAATTCTAGGGCATGTGAATCAAATCTGATAGAGACTTCTTGCTGCAGATTCCTTATCTTTGAATTTCCCAAGCGTCAGGCTAGATCGGGAAACTTTTGCTTAGCAATACCCCTTACACACACCTTCGGGTGGCTCCATTCGGCTCCACGTGAGGTCGTCGGCGTCGATAGCGTGGGTTATGACATCACAGTTACCTATATAGCCTTCAACCAGGTGCGCGGACAACAGTTCTTTTCTTTCTGCGCCAGTTAAGCAATGATCCGGGAAGAGCTACCGCTCTGTCGCTTTTTGACAGGCCTTTTCTCTATTTTTTGTCAACTTCGCAATTTTTCCAACTTTGTGTGCGAGGATGTCTTCGAGGAAGACATGGTTCAAGTTGTTCTGTGCCTGTCACTGCATGAAGTCGGTTACTGACCCCACCTTGTCTGTCTCTGGTGTCTCGAGTGCGATCACGATTCAAAGTCATGCTTGGACTGTCAGGCTATGGCTCCGAAGGCCTTGCGGGAGCGGGCTAGGAAGTTCCTTGTGGCCCGGCAGTCAACACCATCCAGCGAGACTCTGTGGAGGTTCAGGTCTCGATCAAAGAAGAGGAGGTTGTGGGACCACTACCGGAACCCAAAGTACTCTACGTCCCACTTGAGGTCTTTTGGACACTCAGGGAAGAGGCACAAGAAGAAGAAGAAGTCCAAGCGGACATCATCTTCCCCTCGGCTGTCATCTGTTGACAAAAGAGGTAAAGAGCACCAACACTCTAGGCACAGTTCTACAGAGATGGAGTCTGGGTCAACTTCGCACCGCCCACCCTTTCTGGGACTGGAGCGACCCCCTCTCAAATTGAAGAATACGTGTTTGAGTGGCCTAACCTCTCTGGTGAGCCCGTGGGCCCTGTGGGGTTGGAAGGGGCCCCATTGGATTCTACGCCATCGGCTCTGGCACCGGTGGGGCGTTGAGGATGGCCGGTGGGGCGTTGGGGATCAAATCCAGGAGGACGCCGGCGGTGCCAGCCCCATCCTTATCTCCTATGACACAGAGTCGGAACATCTTTGCTCAACACCAATTCCTAAGCTGATTGAACCCAAGGGTTCTATGTTATCGCCTGAAAACTTTGAGGATGTGTTAGGCTCGGGAGAGGTATGGGAGGGGTCTATTGACCCTTTGGAACACCAGGATGACTCTGAAGAGTTGTTGGACTGGTATGGGGAACTTGGGGAAGCCACTGGACTGGCATGGCTCTCCGCCAACTGTGGCTACGGAGGTGGGGGCATCTTATGCCATTACGGTTAAAAGTCAGCTCAGGTCCTTGGACTAGAGCTGCCTTCCATGCAGGTCAGGACTAAAATCCTGACTGAAGTGCTTCAGCCTGGGGCTTCCACCTCCGAACCCCATTTGCCCTTTAATAAAGCAATAACTGATATCCTACTAGGCACGTGTTCCAAGCCTAGCCCAGGGGCTCCTGTGAATAGGACAATTGCACGCCTCCATTGCCCAGCTCTGGGCGACTCCACGTTCCTCAGCCAACTCCCCATCCCTGAATGTTTGGTGGGGCAGGCCCCTAGATCCCAGGACACGTTCCTTTCTGCCCCTCCAGATAGGAAATCCAAGAGGCTGGATTCACTTGGTAGGAAGATATTTTCTTCCTACAGCCTGGCATTGCGGTCAGTGAATATCGCATGCTTATTAAGTGCTGCCACAAGTCCCTGAGGAGGCCCGGGCTGTGCTCTCTCAGGCAAGTAAGGATGGGCGAGATGCAGCAATATTCAGGTGTGGCCTTGATGCGACGGATTCGCTTGGCAGATCGATTTCCACGACAGTGGCCTTGAGGCGCCATGCCTGGCTTAGGACAACTGGCTTCTCGGGTGGGTAAAATTGATGGACATGCAGTTTGATGGAACTCATCTTTCTGGGGAGAAGGCAGATGCGGTTATAGTGAGGTTCAAGGACTCTCAAGCTACGCCCAGATCTGTGGGCCTCTCTTCTACACCTTGCAGCCAGTCTAGATTTCGTCCCTTTCGTGGCAACGGAAGGGGTTCCCAGCCGCGTCAGCCCTATCCCAGCCATCGTCCTGCGCAGGCTTCCCAAGCCATGCAGGGACGTGGACACGGTTCACTGAGACCTAGGAATGAAAGCCAAAAGTTGTCGGCCTCCCTGCCTTTGGCAGCCACAGCCTTCAAGCACTCCTAGTCTGACTCTGCAAGACCACACCACTCCAGTTGGCGGGAGAATTCATCATCATCTCCCCCACTGGAGGTCCATAACATCGGAGGATCATTAAAAATAGCTCCAAGAGGAAGTTACAGCTCTCTTGGCCAAGGGAGCTATTGAGAGGGTCCCAGATTCAGAAGTAGGAAGTGGCTGTTATTCCCGCTACTTTCTGATTCCAAAAAAGAACAAAGGGTTGCAGCATATTTTAGACTGTCAATCTCCTCCTCTAGAAGGAGAAGTTCAAGATGCTCACTCTTGCTCAGGTCTTGTCTGCCGTAGACCAAGAAGACTGGATGGTAGCGTTGGTCCTGTAGGATGCGTATTTTCACATCCCCATCCTGCCGGGCCACAGGTGTAACCTGTGGTTGAAGGTCGGTCATGAGCACTTTCAGTATACCGCGCTCCCCTTTGCCCTTAACAGTCCCCCTCGGGTGTTCACCAAGGTGATGGCGGTGGTCGCAGCTCATCTTCACAGGTTAGGCGTGTCAGTCTTCCACTACCTCAACGACTGGCTGTTGAAGGCATTTTCACCCCAGGCTGTTGTCTCCCATCCTCAGACTACGGCAAACCTCCTGCATTCACCTGGGTTCTCTATAAATGTGCCAAAGTCACACCTGACTCCTTCTCAGACGCTCCCTTTCATCGGAGCTGTTCTAACACAGTGCCGTTTTGGGCCAATCCTCTAGAGCAGCGAGTCTAGTATATTCAGATTATGATTCCGATGTTTCAGCCTCTATCCTGGATTGCGGTGTTACTGACTCTGGAGCTGTTGGGCCTCATGGCCTCCTGCATCCTATTGGTAAGGCATGCCAGGTGGCGTATGCAGGCTGTGCAGTAGGACCGGAAGTTCCAGTGGGCACAACATAGTGGAAATCTCACTGGTGTTGTCCAGATCTCGGAAGGAACTGCAAGAGTTCTGCAGTGGTGGATGACGAGCCATGATTAGGTCAACGGCAGACCCCTTTCCCTTCCCCAAACAGATCTCACAGTAGGGACAGATGTGTCACTTCTGGTATGGGGCGGCCATCTGGGAGAGGAGGAGATCAGGGGTCACTGGTCTCCGGCAGAGTCAGGGCTCCACATCAATGTGTTTGGGCTTCGAGCAATACGGTGGGCATTGAAGGCATTTCTTTCCTCTGTCAAGGGTAAGTTAGTGCATGTGTTCACAGACAACACCACCGCCATGTGGTACTGCAACAAGCAGGGTGGGATGGCGCCGTGCACTCTTTGTCGTGAGGCACTGTGTCTCTGGACATGCCTGGAATAGCAGGGCATAACCCTGGTAGTTCAATACCTGGCAGGTTCTCTGAACACCAGGATGGACAAACTCAGCTGTCGATGCCTAGCGAATCACGAATGGCGTCTCCAGTCAGAGGAGGCGCTAGGTCTCTTTCAGCAGTGGGGAGAAACTTGGTTAGATTTGTTCGCCTCCGAAGAGTCAGTGTCAGCAATACTGAATGTGGGAGTTTCCAAGGCAGCTATCGCTCGGCAACACCTTTTGTCACAAGTGAAGCGTAGTCCTTCTGTATGCCTTTCCACCCATACCACTCGTACCCAGGGTTCTGAAGAAGATTAGGAGGGACCAGGCCCAATTCATTCTTGTGGCTCCAGACTGGGCGAGGGGAGTCTGGTATCCAGAACTTCTGAAAATGAGCATCAATCCTCCGATCAGGCTACCCCTTCTGGAGGATCTTCTGTCACAGCGGGGGAGGGTCCTCCACCCAAACCTGTCAACTCTGTGCCTCCATGAGTGGAAATTGAGCGGTGGCAGTTGATGGCTTTTGACCTTCCTTCCAAAGTATGTAACGTTATTTTGTTGGCCAGGCATCCCTCCACTAAGACAGTATATGCCTGCTGTTGGCAAAAAAATTTATTAAACTGTACATAAAGGTCTATTGACCCTCTTTCTGCGTCTCTTTCCACTATTCTTCTATTCATTCTAACCCTTGCACAGCTGGGCTCTGCTTCGAGTACTCTCAAGGGTTATCTTTCTGCTCTAACCAATTTTTTGTGGCTGCCAGACCAACCCTCTCACTTTAGGTCTCCAATTGTACATAGGTTTCTAAAAAGGTTGATTCACTTGTTACCATACACGCCCTTTGTTATTCCACAGTGGGACCTTAATTTGGTCCTCACTTATCTTATTAAGCTCTCTTTGAGACTTTACACAACTGTCTCCTCTGGCTGCTTACCATTAAGACACCCTTTCTTGTGGCGATAACACCTGCCGGAAGGGTGAGTGAGCTGCAGGGTCTATCTTGCACGCCTCTCTACATGATGTCTTTCCTAGACAAAGTGATGCTTCGCACCCGTGCATCTCTGCTTGCTAAAGTTTGTGTCCCCATTCCATATAGGTCAATCCATCACACTACACACCTTCTTTGCTCCCCCTTATCCCTCTAAGGAAGAGGAGCGTCTCCACTGCCTGGACCCAAAAAAAAATTGTCATTCTACCTTGAATATACTGAAGAGTTCTGGGTGGATGACCAACTCTTTGTGGGGTACGTGGGAGCTAAGAAGGGGAGGGCAGTGCAGAAAAGGACCATCTCTCGCTGGGTCATCTCTGCATTAAGAACTGCTATGCCCTGGCCAAGAAGCAGCCCCCCTCTGGGATCAAGGGCCAATTCCACTAGGGGAAAGGCTGGGACTACGCCCTTGGCTCGGGGTGTCCCAGTCCTGGACATCTGTCAGGCAGCAAGGTGGACATCTTTGTACACGTTTGCCGAGCACTACTGCGTGGACAGTCAGGTACGCTGGAATGGGCATTTTGCCTGTTCAGTTCTGCAGGACTTCCTAGTGTAAGGTATTCGTCCACAATCCACCGGCAGGATGAAATGGCTTGGGTATCAATTCAAAGATAAGGAATGACCTTTGACATCTATGCGCATGTGTGGCCATGACCATGACTACATAACGACGACGTCATGCAGAGTCAAATGGAGCCACCCAACGGCGCACGCCATGAGTATTGCTCAGCAAAACTTTCCGGATCCAGCCTGACGCCTGGAAAATTCAAAGGTAAGGAATCTGCAGCTAGATAAAGTTTCTATTAGATAATGCGTTACCATGGATAAGTAACTTCTTCAACAACACCTGAATTGTGAAGTGGGGAACTAAGCCTTGTTTTGAGTTCAGTAGAGTAGGACATCCACTAAAAAGTGATGGATGCCTGGCCCCCTGTATTTAAAAAACAACGTTATTCATCTTTTTTTGATAAACCACAGAAGACATACAGAAAAGCAGGCAGTGGGCGTAACGTTGAATTGCAAGGTTACAGTGATGTAATCGGAATGTGCCATATATATAACACAAGTTTAATAAGGTGGATTAAATCTGGATCTGGTTCCTGTATAAATAATAGTGCTAAATACTAAGAGAGCGGTGTGGCTTGCACTGAATCCTACCCAAGTTACTAGTGTGGGTCGATGTTTCCTGAGCTGGAGCAGTCAAAGACATTCACGTTCAAATAGACTGGGTTCAGTTTCAAAACACGACGGAGAAATAAAACATATTTTTTATACCAGCTTAAAAGAGCAACCAGTAACTGAGCACATATAACCACATACGCAAATCAAGGATAGTGAGGGGAAGAAAGGGGAGCGGGACAGTGACAGAAGCAAGCTTTGTATGAGGACAACGTTACATGTACTGATAATACAAATACATTCAGTAGAATGAAAATATACTCTGTAGAATCACAGTTTAGTTTGAAGAGGTGGGCTCCAAAGTCAATAAGTATGCGCAAAGTGACTGCTAATTATCCTTAGGATTGGAAGTTGGGGGCTGCAACATAGCATATATCTCTCTGGTGGTATCACAATACACCAGACTGCTCAGCCATGCAGCTGTGGTCGGGGAACATTTGCTGCCCCAATGTAGTGCAATCTCCCACTCTGCTAACAGTAATACAATAGCAGTGAATCTAGGGACTCTGTCTGGGATATCTTTTACATAACTGAGCTTGGCCAGGAGTGGGTCAGGGACTATTCAGACCCGATCATTAAGGAGAGCCTGGAGAAAACCACACCAGAATTCCCCAATGTCACTGCATCTCCATATCAAGTTTGCGAAATCGGCATAGGGGAATTGGCAGTTCTTGAAGGGTCCACCTTTGCCAGTGCACTAGATGTAGTGTATGCTCTACAGAGATATGTGTAGTGTATGAGTTTATGTCTGTGATTTGCAGAGACAAGATCAGTTTGACTCCAACAGTAGTACCAGATCATGGCAGTCAGAGGACATCTTAAGTCTAGTTCCCAAGTCTTCTGCAGTTCCTCAACTCTGGGGAGCAGAAAGCCTATGCTAGTGTGATAGATTATGGAAACTAGGTTCACCGCCTCACTGTCGGTTATCCCCATCGTCAATGGGGTGAACTCCCCCGGGGCCTACAGGTAGGAGGAAATCTGGGCACGCAGTGCACTGTGCATGAGCCACAGAACAAAAAGATTCAGGTGGGTGGCAGGTAAACCTAGCATCATCAGCATGGGAGCGGGTGTGCCCATCTGGGAATACCTCTTCAAATTTGTATAAGTTGTGTCATGCAAATGTGCGCTGGACTAGTTTCTCCTGGGTGATAGGAAGCCATTGGTTATCTGCCAGTGACAGACAGGGGAATAGAGGAGGCACCCTCCCAAGCATTGGATGAGTTTTCTCCACACCAAACTGTTCATCGGGAGGGTTTGTATAGCAGCATTTATCAAGTGGTAGGCTGTTTGGGAGAAGAGAGCATAGGGGCAACAGCTATGCCAGTTCTCTCTCTGGTTTAGTGTATGGAAGGTGTGTGTCTGCCTAATACCAGTGGTGTGCATAGTGACACTGTGTGGCCAGGTAGTATAGTTGGAGGTTGGGAACACCAAACCCACTGTGTTCATAGGGGAGTACTATGGTATTCCAGCTGATCCGGGGTCTACGACTCACCCAGGTGAGCCACAGTAGGAGGCTTCTCAAGTTAGTAAAAATTGTGTTTGTAAGTGGGATGGGGATGTTTAGGAAGAGGTACGAGAATCTGGGGAGCACCACCCTCCTAATGATGGCAATGTGACCAGTCATAGAAAGAGGGAGTCAGAGCCATCTCTCAATTTGGGGAGTAAGTCTGTCAATGGCAGGGCCAAAATTCAAGTATATAGCTTGTTCTTTTTCCCAATGAAGCATAATGCTCAAATACATGGTATGAGCTGTCATAACATGTCAGGGAGAATTCACATGAAACTGGAGCGGTGTCACCCGTGAGTGGGAGTAGTTCAGACGTATTCCAATTTATTGTAAGGTCAGAGAATCCACCAAATCTGATAATTTCCCGGATGAGTGGGAACAGGTTGTCTGCGAGGTGGCAGTCAAATAGCAAGATATCGTCAGCGTATTAGGACAATGGTAGGTTGGAAGTGTATTCCCCAGTGGAGGTGTTTCTCTTGTAAATGCCGACCCATTGGGTCCATAGCAATGATGTTGAGTAGCGGGGTTAGGGGGCAACCTTGCCTGGTCCCCCTGTAAATGGGAAAGAAGGTAACAGAACCATTAGCCCAAATGTGGACCACCTGTTGTGAATACAGTAGCATTACCAGTGAGATGAACCCCTGCGGCAACTCCAGTTTGTGCAGTGTTGCACGTAGGAAGGGCCACTACAGGAAGTCCAACGCCTTCTCTATGTCCAGGAGGGCAACAGGTAAGTTCAGGCAGACTCTATTCAGCACTGAAAACACAGCACACAAGTTTAGAGAGGTGGAATTATGAGGCACAAAGCCCAACTGCATGGGCAATATTATTTGCTCCAGCAGCAGCAACAACAATTAGCAAGGACTTTAGCACGTATTTTGTTGTCAAAGTTCAGTTGCGAAAACGGGCGATATGAAGCGTAACTTCGTATATCTTTACCAGGCTTGAGCAAAAGAGTAATTACTGCCTCTTTCAGTGTCAGGGGGAGAATGCCCGAGTCCAGTGACTCAGCATACATCGCCAGTAAGTGTGGCACAAATAGCTGCTTATCAGGGCTCGAATCGGGATACCACGCGGGTGGACGGCGTCCCCCCACTTATTTTACTTGGAGCCCGATTACTGGAGCAAATGGAGCCAGACATTCACTCTTTGACTTCTCTGGGGCGAGATTGTAGCTCATTCAGAACGCTGCTCACGCACTGGCTTCTCTGATGCAATCGCATCTAAGGGGTGAGCGAGGGGAGGCAATGAGTGTGATGGTGCAAGCCACCTTTCGTGACATCACTTCCTGTTGTGACGTCCGCGTCCCCCCACTTCTTTTGTTAGGACTTGTGCCCTGCTGCTTGTAGGTATTATAAAAGACACGGTGAGCCCTTCGAGGCTCTGGGCCCATCAAGGGAGACAGTCACCTGCACTATCCCATCGCTCGAGATCGGCTCACCGAGAAATTGCCTCTGAGCATTTGTGATCCATACCATTGCAATTTCCGAGATGTTGGCCACAAGTGTAGCATTGTCCCAGGATGTGCAGGAGGTGTACAAGTTTGTGTAATATCTAAGAAGTTCTGCAAGGATGCCACCAATATTTGTCACCCACTCCCCCATCAGGCGTAAGGAGTTCCGGTGTGTAATTACTGCCCATGGGCAGGCAGAAAAGTCTTGCCAGTGAGTGTCCAGGCGCTCACCTTTGCCATAGTGCCCAGTCTAGCATAATTGCCCAGATAGGATACCTCATGCTTGGCTAGTTTACAATATTCTTCTAATAGTGCAGCTTGGTGGTAAAGTTGTGGTTCATGCCGTTGATGAGTGGCTGCCCGATCTGTGTTTGCCGACTCAGCCTCTACTTGAGTCAGACCATGATGAAAGTCAGACAGTACACCCGCATGTTTGGCGATGCAGACGCCTTGTATATAAGCTTTAAAGGCTTCCCACATAGGGACTTGTTTGAATACTGAGCCTACATTGAACTTAAAGTACTCTTCTATAGAATCGTGAAGTTTGGAACAGAATACTTCGTCATGGAGCGCAGTGCATGGGAAGCGCCATTGACATTTGATTCCGCCTCCAAAAGGTATCTTCAAAACTATTTGCTCTGGAAAATGGTCCGAGAGTGTGTGTGAGATGTGGGTTACACTGTCCAGCCATGGAGCAAGTCGCTGATCAGCCAAGTCCAGGTGTGGTGGAGTGCAGAGTAGAATGTGTCATGCAGCTGGCGCCAGGTATCTTTGAGGATATATGCATCAGAGAGGTCGTTAAGCACCTGCAGCGAGCGGGGCATACAACTAAGTGCCATGGCAGGGGTGTCTTGTGAAGGACCCTGCATTATGTTAAAGTCAACCCCCATAATTATATATTACCTGCGTCAATATGTCCCAAAAGAGACCAAAGTTTGTGAGAGAATTCTGTGGAGTCTACATTTGGAGCGTGTATATTAACCAGCAACAACTGCTGGCCCGCTAAGGTGCCCGCCACCACCATGTATCTGCCCTCGTCGTGATGAAAGCTGGCAGTGGGGTGAAAGGGGAGACTCTTATGTATTAACGTGCATACCTCTCTAGAGTAGGTGCTGTAGTTCGAAAAGTATTTGTGGAGACCCCAGATGGATGTAAAGGTAGAGGATGTCCCTGGGGAGAGATGTATCTCCTGTAGGAATGCAATTTTTGTGCCATTCTGGGTAAGACAGTCTAGAATTTGCTTGCGTTTGCTCATATTGTTGAGGCCTCTAATGTTCCAAGAAAGGAACATAAGTTCAGCCACGACCCCCTATTAATACGTGAGTGCATCATTTGGGCATGAGTGTGTGGTATATGTGTATCGGCCCCTGGTGTAGGCTCCTTCCTGCAAAAGAAATCATTTGACAGAAAAAAAGCAAGCCTACAAATACCCCCCACACCTCTCCCACACTGGGCGCTAAACCACCCAGCGAATCCCTGAACAGATAACTAAAACCCAAAACAACATCAAGTCCAACAATCTGCAAGGTGGTGTACACCTAAGGCGATGGGCAACACTACAGCAAACAAGCCCATGAGCATATGTGTCTTGATAGTGGGTGCGAAGAAATGGGTCACTCAATGGATCTGAAATGCAGTCAAAGTCGGGCTCAAACCAGATAATACTGCTGTAAATCGTATCCGATACAGCCAGGGGAAAAAGCGTGAAAGGGGATGGAATGCATGAACAAGATGACCATGAGTCCTGAGGGAAAAAGTCCAAATTGGCTGAGGCATGCAGGTTCAGAGGAGAAGGTTCAGGTGTGTCGAGGCAGGGAGGAGATCGCTCCTTGGCATACTGGTTGCAAAAAGCGAATGCATGCGCTGGTTATTCACACACGCGAGCCGTACCGTTAAGGTCGATCCGGAGATGACCACACAGCACTGGGGGCACATAAGTAGGGTGCTAAGCGCACTGGCAGCTTGGCGGGGCTTGGCAGGGCCGTACGTCAGGCTCACACGTGGCTCCTGTTGCCGCGGGGCCTCCAAGATGGATGCCGGGCCACCGCTCGCACAAGCCAATTCAATGTTCCGCTGGGGGTACAGCGCCAAAAATCACACCAGCTCATGCAGCAGTCCTCGGGGTGTGCAGGGCAGCATTCCAGATGCCATCGGATACCAAATCGCAATGTTCAGGGGTCGCGTTCACCGGATCTTGAAGGCCATCTTGGTCGCCGGAGTGGCAACGCCCCCGGTCCTCTGTATTTGGAATGCTGTTCACATCTATGTACTCATAAGGACAGATGAATGTCCTGCATCCCCTAAACTTTAAAAAAGGCCCTAAGTTCTACTCTTTTTGAAGTTCCTGATCTGACTAGTTAGAATCTGACTTCTCAAAAGCATGGTTCAGTAAATGATGCATTCACTGTGCCATGGTCAGGACTGCTACAATCCTTTGGGTAGCGGAGAGGGGGAGCATTTATCAAATTCTCCTCTAGAGTGTCTGTTGAGAAATGGCCTCTTTTTCATGGTGGCTAGGAACTCCTTGACTGCAGCCAGGCTAAACACTGACCACAGTCATCTAGTTGTTCCCCAAACACATTCTTGGCCACAATGTTGTCATTTTTAGTAGACGGCTGTTCTGGGCACTACCCACCTTCCAATCACTTGTGTGGCCTCAACTTAGTCACACTCTGGAAAGGCTGTTGGCCTCAGTCGATCAGAGAACACATCAGATGTAAACATCAATGTATATGTAAAAACAACATATAAAAAGCTGTTAATAAAAAGTACATTTTGGTTGCTCTTTTAACCTGGTATAAAAAATATGTTTTATTTCTCTGTTGTGTTTTGAAACTGAACCCAGTCTATTTGAACGTGAATGTGTTTGACTGCTCCAGCTCAGTAAACATCAACCCACACTAGTAACTTGGGTAGGCCTTCAGTGCAAGCCACACCGCTCTCTTAGTGTTCAGCACTATTATTTATAGAGGAACCAGATCCAGATTTAATCCACCTTAATAAACTAAATGCACTGCGTGATAGATTGTGTTGTTTTTTTAAGTTCATGTAGTTGTTGTCTTGATGATGTGATTGGAGGGTGGGGCACACCACAATCCACACAGGCACTGGTAAAAATGTTAATTGGAGACATGGAAGTGTTACTGGTGATTATAAAACTCACTGCCAATGAAAACAAATAGAAACATATGCTCAGCTGCAATCTTTCTCTTTATAATTGCATTAAGGCTGCAGTACCTTATGTGGATAATAGAGGTCCATTTACAACTCCACAGGGACACCTAGTAACAGCCTGTGGTACTGCACCCATTTCCTGCTTCGTGGATTTTCTTTTATTATTTAAGCTACTGCTGGGATATTTTTCAACAAAAAGAAATTTAACAAACATCATTTGCAACGCCAATAGCTAAAAGATTCACTAATGCGAGACCTATTGCATTGCAAATGCTTGTGGTGTGCTGTAAACCAATTCAATAGGTTTCGAGATATTTGTGTTATAAATATGTGTTGGGCGAGCTTTAAAAGGTTACGTTTTTTTGGATATTCGGCTAGTTAATTTGTGAATCATCTACAAACCGAGATCTGTGGTGGATCTTAGGATATAACATATTCTGAATTGGATGAGGGAGTAGCTTGAGAATTTCGGTACCCATGGGATCCAGAAGGGTTTGCAGGTTGAAATAATGTGATTCGCTGGTCATGAAGGGATCATTTTATTGCATCCACCATTGAGGCTTGGCAACTAGAGAATCTTGAAATAAAAAAATAAGAAAGTAGACAGCCCTCATTGCTGAAACTGACGCTGCGGTACTGAGGTCAGTGTCGCCTCTGCACCCAGATTCCACGCTGAGCACCAAAGGCTGTTTAAATCTGATTTGGGGACTTGAGGGCTGGGTGCGATTATCGTTGTCTAGTCAGAGGAGAAAATAACACTCTTATTTTTAAATAAAAGTTAGTTTAGTTGAAGGGACAGTATGGTTACAACGCAAACCCCAGAAACCACTGAATTTCGTCTATAATTATGCATCTCTATGTCCAAGGGGTTAGCTACCAGTGGTGCAGCTGGTGCAGTTGCACCAGGGCCTAGAGGTACGAGGGGTTCTGTCTGCCCTTTACCATCTGCAATTATTTTACATTCTGGCCTTTCAAAAAACGTCAGATACTGCCTGAAGCCTGGCATTGTTTTTACCCTTTGGGGAGGATGGAAGGGGAAAATAAGAAAGAAATGTGGAAGAGGCAAGGAAGGAAAGAATGTGGGAGAATGAAAAAATAGATAGAAGAGGAGGAGAGTAAATGTAACCAAATTGGAGTGATAATTAAGGAGCAGAGAGAGATAGAAACAAGGTGGCAAGGGAAGAGAAAAAGGGCTCAAAAGTGATGATGTTGGAAGAAAAGGGAGAAAGAGGTAAGGAGGAGTGTGGACAGAGGAGGGGAAGAAAGACAGACGAAGGAGTGAGGGAGTAGAGTGTGAAGAGAGGAAGGAGATGGGAGAGGGGTGCAGACTGAATGTAGAAAAGGAAAGACAGGGTAAATCGATAACCCAGACCCGTAAGCATGGCGCGCTGTCTTTAGTGTAGCAGGTGTGTGCCAATTATATCTTTCTTTTAATACCGACCCTGGGGCTATTTTCCTTGCATGCATCATGACCCCGACACCCAGTCTACGTCACTGGCTCCCGGAACTCCTCTCCACTTCCGAGAGTTGGAGTTTAGTACGGAAACAAGGTTTTGCTGTGGTAAGAAACATACACGTACACAGCAAAGGTGTTTGCAGCTGCCTTCAGCAATGTTGATGTAAATATTGACCCAAATTGCAATCAGAACGCTCAGGTTTGTTTTTACCTTGAGAGAATGCTAATTAAACAAGCAATCATGAAGCTGAGGAATGTCGCTTTATGCTTTCACTATCTCAATACATTACAATGTTTATGAGCTAATTAGTGTGACAGAAGCTAGGCCTTCAATTGCCTGAGATTATAACTCACAATAATAATGCATTTTATTTGTAATCATGGAAGATTAATCGTAATGAAGAATGGGTCTGGAAACCAGGTTTTTTTGCTATAAAGTTTGTCAAGCACTTACATTTTAAAAAAGAATAAAAAAATAAAACTGGAGCGCTCTGTGCTTTCACCATACATTTTTTATTCTCGCCTACTAGACGATACATGATGTCTGTTGAAAAACATATATTGAGGGTGTACCAAGAACATACAGGGGCTTGGAAGCCCACCCACCGCTTACCGTTGGTTGGCTAACCTGTCACTCTCATTTGGCTACTTCTTATTTGTGCCCCAGCTTGTCACTCTTGTGTGTTTTCCCTACCATGGAGCATAGACTCTTTACTATTACTTTTGATTGTGTGTCTTCTGTGCTTCCACTGCTTTTTCGGATTTGGTTAAGCACTCCAAGAGGGTACATGTTTTTTCCAGCTGTCTTCCCTCATGTAGTTCTTTTGACCCTGTTCTTCGTGTTGCTATCTGTCGTCCATGTGCTTCTCCCCAGCTGCCTCCATGTTGCACTCAACCATGTGCTTCTCCCTCTCCACCATGTTCTCTTGCCTGTTGCCTTTCCTATCCAACCCCGTGCCCTCCTATCTCAAAGAAGTGGGGGGACGCTGACGTCACAACAGGAAGTGACGTCAGGAAAGGTGGCTTGCACTATCAGACTCATTGCCTCCCCTCGCTCACCCCTTGCAAATGGAGCCACACATTCACTCTTTGGCCTCCCTGGGGCGAGATCTCGCCCCAGAGAGGCCAAAGAGTGAATGTGTGGCTCTATTTGCTCCAGTTATCGAGCTCCTGGTAAACTAAGTGGGGGGACGCCGTCCACCCGCGTGCTACCCCGACTCGAACCCTGCTCCCCACCATCGCCTGCTTGCCCATGTGCTGTAGTGCCCGTTGCTTCTCCTCTCCCCACCCTCACGCTCCATACTGCTTCGCTCCCCCACCCATGCCACTTACTCCTCCTTTCTCCCCCCATTGCTATCCCACCCACATTGCTTCCACCACCGGCATTTTTTTAAAACTCTTTTTCATTGTTTTTCTTTTAAGTTACCAATCAACCTCAGTTTAGGAACAGACACAAAAAAAATGAAAAAAGTGCCCGCATCATATTGTAGGAACTGCCATGCGTGGTGCCCACGCCTATAAAATGACATGGGCATGTGCGTAAAACTTGCTGCACAGCATCACGGATACTATGCAGGGTGGCTTAAAACCCTTGGCCAAGCCAATAGGCTCAAAAGGCACGCACTATTGACTTTGCCAATGCTTGTTTAAATTGTGATCTGGTGCAGACTTGCAATTTGGTCACCGGCTGTCATTTCTATAGTTCCAGGCATTCTTTGGCAGACCCTCTTTTAAAATTGTCCCACGTGACTTTAAAAACATTTTCCTCGGGTCTCTCTTTCCTGGTGTGCATTTTACGTTCATATTTGTATTTCCTGCTGATTCAAGCACACCGGTCTGATAGCAAACAGCCCAGCAGCACCAGGATGCTTGCAGGTATCTCATTGGTTATCTCTTGTACGGCCTGCCTCGTGGAAGTGTACCTTATTTCTGACTCAGGGGGGTGTTAGACTATTATATCAGCACCACTGTTGTGCTAAACAATGGCTTTCACTATTCACACAGTGTGCACCCAGGCCGGATTGCCCCTTTATGCTGGTTACAGTAGATTTTAGGATTACCCAGCTCAGATATGTCCATTTTATTGACCTAGGAATGATGAAAGGCAGAGTCAAGCTGTATTCAAATCTTTGGCCTGCTTGTTACACACAAGCCTCAGCAACGACTATTCAACCCAACAAGTCATTTTACCAGTAGATAATGTTGACTTCAGCGCAGAGAGCGATGACTTCAAATATTGCTTTGGTTAAAAAACAAATAAATAGACAAAACCTATCATTTTAAATTGTGTTTCGAGTGTAATTCCTAAAATATCTTCCTTAAACAAGTGTAAACTGTCATAAGGAATTGACTATATTGTTTGCTATTTACTAAAATCCAACACATAAAAATACATATTTTTTAGTCGTAGGTTTGGCTATTTCATGCATTAAGTAAAACACACTAGTTTGTGTATGGGACATTTGACACATATTTTAACCGACTGAAAAATCTTTTAATCTCATAGGTAAACCAAGCCTTCAGCTTTCCCCTTACAGAGATAGCTGAGATTCGTTTTGCTAGCACTGCTGTTTTTATTTGAAAAGGCACAAACTGACTTTGCTGTAAATGGGGTCAATTATTTGTTTTTCAGAAATCCGCAATCTTTTTGAGTTGTTTTTGAAAGAAGGAATCACCCTGAGCCTCTATTAAAAAAAAAACCAAAACGTTTATAATTTAGCTTTTCAATGTGTTGTTTATACGTTGTGCACACGGTCCAATACTGGCCCCTAGAGGTGAATGGTAGAAGCACTTGACTGTTAAAAGATGCTCATATTTATTTTCCGTTTCATATCGAGAGGATGAAACGCTGAAGAGTGAACTAAAGATGCGGACGCAGGGACAAAATTAACATTCAGTACCAATAAACATAGAAAATAAGGACACAAGTTAAGTTAGGCTATTGATTTATTGAATTTTTGTCCTTACGACTTGCTACATTCACATCACTTCACAGCACCTCTGGAACAATATAAACAGAAAACAGTAATAATGTTACTTTCAAGTGCATTCTCTGCATTGGGGTGATGGTGGGAGGTGAACACTAGAGAAACCTCTTTATCAGATCTGGAGTGCTGGTTTGAAAAGGTTGTTTTCAGATTTTGTCTAAAAAGATGTTTTGCTTGGCTACAGGCTGTGGTCTATTGTGATAATTTCTTCTGTGATGACCCGGCATTTTAATGATTCCATTTGGATATTATCAAGCTGATTGTAATGCATTAACATATTTATTGTTTTTGTGTATCTATACAATGAAAATATTTGCCAATTGAGAACCCCTTCCCTTACAGGTGACCCTTGACCCTGCGCGCAGGGCCGGTCGCTCCGCACACCGCATGGCTCCCCCCCGTGGGTGACCAGGACTCCTGCCCTCACCGCTGCTGCCGCAAGCCCGCCGCCGCACCCGCACTCGTGAAGTATCATTGTTGTTGCCCCAGTGTTTCTTCGGATGCCTAGTGCCCTGTTAGTGCCTGTTGCCAGTTACTTTGCTTATTTTGTTATTTGTTTATTTTGTGCCCTCCGTGACTGTTTCCCACTTCTGTGCCCCGCCGCTTCCCGCCGCTGCTCCCCTGCGGCCCCGCCCCTTCTCCCTTCTGTGCCACGCTCCCTCTGACGCCCATTGGCCACCCCGCTCCCGCCTCCCAGCTGCTCCTCCCTCCCACGTGGCCATTTATGGAGGACGCCGCGCGGTGGTGAGCTGTGACCCTTGACCCTGCTCGCAGAGCCAGTCGCTCCACACACCGCACGGCTCCCCCCTGTGGGTGACCAGGACTCCTGCCCTCACCGCTGCTGCCACAAGCCCGCCGCCACACCTGCACTTGTGAAGTATCATTGTTGTTGCCCCAGTGTTTCTTCTGCTGCCTTGTGCCCTCTTAGTGCCTGTTGCCAGTTACTTTGCTTATTTTGTTATTTGTTTATTTTGTACCCTCCGTGACTGTTTCCCGCTTCTGTGCCCCTCGCTTCCCGCCGCTGCTCCCCTGCGGCCCCGCCCCTTCTCCCTTCTGTGCCACGCTCCCTCTGACGCCCATTGGCCACCCCGCTCCCGCCTCCCAGCTGCTCCTCCCTCCCACTTCGTCATTTATGGAGGATGTCGCGCGGAAGCCCAGAAGACGCGCACAGCTGGCGCGCCCAAGGCGCGCCAAAGGCAAGCCTGTCTGCGCCCATCCGCGCCTGGACCGCCCCTAGCGCCAGAACCCCTGGACCCCGTGCCCCCCGCAGCACCAGACTGCACTACGACTCCAGCACCCTCCGCGCACTCAACACCGGACGAGCCCACCCCGATTCGCACCGAAGGACCCTTCACCTGCCGCAACTGTAGCCACACCAGCATCCAGCCCACCAAAACACCAGCCAAAGAACCCAACCACCTCCGCTGCATCCTCCTCAACACTCGGTCCGCTCGCAAACACGCCATCGAACTCTGGGACCTCCTAGACTCCACCGACCCCGACGTCGCCTTCCTGATGGAGACCTGGCTGAACGCCACCTCAGCACCAGACATCGCCATAGCCATCCCACAGGGCTACAAGATCTCCCGCAGAGACTGCACCAACGGAGTGGGAGGCGGAATCGCCATCATCCACAAAGACTCCATCAGAATCTCAACTAACACCGACGACACCATCTCCACCGCCGAGCACATGCACTTCCAGATTCACACCAACCCCAACACGACCCTCAGAGGAACACTCATCTACATACCTCCCAGACCCTGAACACAGTTCAGCGACACCATCACCGACCTCATCAGCACCCAGGCCCTCGCCTCCACGGACTACATCCTCCTCGGGGAACTGAACTTCCACCTCGAGAACAACAACGACGCCAACTCCACCACCCTGATCGACAACCTCGCCAACCTCGGACTCAAATAGCTCGTGACGACACCCACCCACGCTGCTGGACACACACTCGACCCCATCTTCTCCGCAAGTCCGCACGTCTCCTTCAACAACACCTCCGAACCCCACTGGACCGACCACAGATACGTCCACTTCACCTTCAGGAAACCCACCACACACCACCGCACCCAACAGCTGCCGCGCCGCTGCTGGGGCAAGGTCACCGAAGACCAACTGACAACCACCCTCGCCCGGAGACCACCCACCGACCCAGACACCGCCGCAACCAACCTCACATAGTGGATCAACGACTGCGCCAACACCCTCGCCCCTCTCAAGACCGCCACAACCAACCACACCAACAAGAAAGCCACCTGGTTCACCGAAGACCTCCGGATCTTCAAGCACACCTGTCGGAAGCTGGAGAAGAAATGGCTCCACGACCGAACCCAGACAGCCACACAGCCCTCAAAGGCACCGCCCGCAGGCACCACTAACTCATCAGGACCGCCAAGAGGACCGCCTTCATGGACCAGCTAGACAACAACGCGCACAACACCAAAGAGCTCTTCAGCATCTTGAAAGAACTTTCCAACCCCAGCTCCAACACCAACGACATCCCACCATTACAAGACCTGTGCGACTCCCTGGCTGTCTTCTTTCACCGCAAGATCACCGACATCCACGACAGCTTCAACTCCTACACCCCCGCACCCACCACCGAGCCCACCACCCCTGCGACCACCCGCACCAACCGCCTGACCGCCTGGTACAACGTCAGCGACGAAGACACCATCAAAGCCATGAACTCCATCCACTCCGGATCCCCATCTGACCCCTGCCCACACCACGTCTTCAACAAAGCCAGCACAACCATCGCGCCCCACCTCCGAAAAAACAATCAACAGATCCTTCGAGACAGCAACCTTCCCGGAAATCTGGAAGCACGCCGAGATCAACGCCCTTCTGAAGAAGCCCAAGGCGGACCCCAAGGACCTCAAGAACTTCCGGCCCGTCTTCCTGCTTCCGTTCCCGACAAAAGTGACAGAGAAGATCGTCAACAAACAGCTAACCCGCTACCTCGAAGACAACAACATCCTGGACCCCTCCCAATCCGGTTTTCGCAGCAACCACAGCACCGAGACCGCCCTTATCTCCGCCACTGACGACATCAGGATCCTGATGGACAAAGGAGAAACAGCCGCCCTCATCCTCCTGGACCTATCAGCAGCCTTTGACACAGTCTGCCACCGCACCCTATCAACACGCCTCCATGACGCCGGAATTCAAGAGAAGGCCCTGGCAGAACCCAGAGCGTCCGCCTCCCACCCTTCCGCTCGAAATCCACCGAGATCATCTGCGGCGTCCCACAGGGATCCTCCCTCAGCCCGACGCTGTTCAATATCTACATGGCACCGCTCGCCCACGTCGCACGACAACATAACCTCAACATCATCTCCAACGCTCCAACGCCGACGACACCCAGCTGATCATATCCCTCACCGAAGACCCCCACACCGCCAAAGCCAACCTCCACAGAGGAATGAAGGCCGTAGCCGACTGGATGAAGGACAGCAGACTGAAGCTGAACTCAGACAAGACGGAGGTCCTCATTCTCGGACCCACCCCATCAGCCTGGGACGACTCCTGGTGGCCCACATCGCTAGGCGCAGCCCCGGAACCCACAGACCACGCACGCAACCTGGGGGTCATCCTCGACTCCACCCTCTCCATGACCAGGCAAGTCAACGCCGTCTCTGCGTCCTGCTTCAACACCCTCCGAATGCTCCGCAGAATCTTCAAATGGATCCCTACCCACACTAGAAAAACCGTCACCCAGGCCCTCATCACCAGCAGACTAGACTACGGGAACGCTCTCTACTCAGGAACTACAAACAAGCTCCTGAGTCGACTACAACGAATCCAGAACACCTCGGCTCGACTGATCCTCGACGTCCCCCGTGGCAGCCACATCACTCCCCACCTGAGAGGCCTGCACTGGCTCCCCGTCAACAAGAGGATCACCTTCAAACTCCTCATCCACGCACACAAAGCACTACACAACACCGGACCCACCTACCTCAACAATCGACTCAGCTTCCACACCCCCACCCGAAGCCTCCGCTCAGCCAACCTCGCCCTCGCCACAGTCCCTCGGTTCCGGAAAACCACAGCCGGCGGAAGATCCTTCTCCTACCTCGCCGCCAAGACCTGGAACACTCTCCCAACCAACCTACGACAGACTCAGGATCTGCTGGCCTTCAGAAGACTCCTCAAGACCTGGCTCTTCGATCAGTAGCGCCCCCACCCCCAGCGCCTTGAGACCCTCACGGGTATGTAGCGCGCTTTAGAAATGTAATGATTGATTGATTGATTACATCATGAACATCAATTCATCAAAATGCCATGCTGTCCCATCCTCCTTTGTCAGCTTGCTGCCCTATCCCCTCCTGCCAACCCTCTGTTATCAATTTTCTAATGCATCCCCTTTTCTCCACCCCCCCTTGTCAGCTTGCTGCCCCATCCCATCTAGCCGACCCTCCATTATTATTATTTTTTAACAGAGTTTTATAAAGCGCAAACTTGACCCGAAGGTATCGGGTATCAGAGCGCTTTACATGAGCACCAGTTGCGTTACATGAGGACACATTCATTTGTTTTAGGCACGGGGAAATGAAGTGATTTGCCCAGAATCACAGGATGTTCAGCATCATTGCCGCGACTCAAACACGGTTCCCCAGATTCGAGGTCGAGCGCCCTAGCCATTAGGCCAACTCATCTCCCCTATCAATTTTCTACACATCTCCTTTCGCCCACCCTCTGTTGTCAGCTTGCTGCCCTATTCCCTACTGCCCACTCTTCATAGACAATTTTTGAGCTCATCCACCGTTGTCAGCTTGCTATATCAGCCCATTGCCTACCCTACATTGTCAGTTTCCTTCCCCGATCCCTCCCATCCACCCTCAGTTGTCAGCTGGCTGCCCCAGCCCCTACCGCCCACCCTTCATTGTCCATTTGCGTCCACAGCCCATCATGCTAACATCTCTTGCGTGTCCTCTCCTGCACCTGCATCCTTCTCTACCGCCCCCTCACCTCCATGTTGACTTGTCCCCCAACCCACTCTCTGAAAGTTTGTTTTATTTAAAAAAATCAAATTTGGCTTGGGCGCCTCATAGCACTTTTTCTTTTTCATTATTTTTAGCCATGCTGCACAGCATCTGCGCTGCTGTATAGTAGGGCTGAAAATCAATGATAAAGTAAGTAGCTTTTATAGGTGGGACCTGTTGGCTTTGCCAATGCTTGTTTTCTTGTAGGAAGTCAATGGTTAAACAGTCCCATGGGGGAAAGGACAGAGATAGCCTTTCAAATGCAAATGCATTTCACTGCTAATGGACTATCATTTACACTCCTTGTAAAACAAAGGGCTTTCTTTACCAGAGCACTGAAAGCAGCAGCAACCGAATCAGTACTAAGAGACACTGAAAAGAAAAACAACGTGCTCACATGCTCTTTTCCTACATATTGCCAGATGACTGCTCTGTGCACATGCGAGACTGACCAGCTGTCTGCAGCCAGGCAATCTGAAATGCGCTCTTTAAAGCCTGCATGCCAGTGCTTTAAAACATCTGAGGGATTGCAGGCACAGGCCCCCAGCCTCAAAATGAGTGCTGGGTTATCCTGCTCCAACCAATCAGAATTGGTTGGATTCATATGCAGGAAGTAAACCACCTTCCTTCCTGCTCGTCGTCGTCATAGGGAGAGGGGAGAGGAGAAAGGCAACATATCCGTGAGCTTTAAGGCACGCTGCGTCCCATTGATTTTCACAGTTGCTACCCACCCCTGTCTCAAATTTAGGACAGTCCCTGGAAAAAACAGCCAAGTGGTTAGCCGAGCAAGAGCACTCAAAGTTATCACAGGCTTGTAGTTGATGTACAGGCGACTACCTCTTGCAGTGGCTCTTGACGAGTATTCCAGGGAACTGACCAGGGATGTCCCTCTAAGACAGTGGTTCCCAAACTTTTTTGACCTGTGGCTCCCTTGACCTAATCGGCAGTTGGCCGTGGCTCCCCACCATTTTTTTACCGGTGGGTGGGTGGTATGTACCTCCTGTTATCTTCCTTAAAGTAATTGGGACGCATTCTTTCACTCATCCAACCATCCATTCACTCATCCAGCCATCCGTTCTCTCATCCATCCACCCTTTTACTTCACTCATAAATCCATCCTTTTGCCCATCTACCCCCTTTCACTAACTCATCAATCCTTACATCCACCCTTTCACTCATCCACCCATTCACCATTTCACTTATCAATTCATCCATCCACCCATTCACTTGCCCATCATCTACCCTTTCATTCATCCATCCATCCATCCATCCTTTCACACACCCATCCACCAATTCACTCACCCATCAGCTGCCCTTTCACGCATCCATCCATCCTTTCACACACCCATCCACACTTACCCATCCATCTACCTTTCCACCCATACATCCATCTATTTACCTTTTCTCTCATCCATACTTCCACTCATTCACTCATCCATCCATCCTTTCTTTCATTATCTATCCATTCCTCCTTTCATTCATGCATTCATCCTTTCAGTAATCCATCCAGCCATTCAGACATGCCAGCCATTCAGAGGAGGCCTCTACATGCTGCCACACTCCAGACTGCCCCATTGCCATTCTGTATGTGTCAATCAGCCCCATACAGAATTTCAATGGGCGGGAGGGGCTGCTCTTGTGCTCCTGGAAGAGTGCGAGGCGGCTCCAGCAGCGGGGGTGAGGCCTCTCACAGGGGAGCAGCGCTGCTCCCTGTGATGGCCAAAATGACAGATAAAAGGCGTAGGGACGGTCCGTGGAATTTACGGAGGGTTGGTCACCCTAGTGTGCGCGGCGCCCCTGGCACCTCATTACGGCGCACTGGGGTGCCGCGGCGCACAGTTTGGGAACCACAGCTCTAAGAGAAGGATCTCAAACTGAAGTAACACATTCAATAAACCTCAGATATTTTGTTGTGCAGTTGTCGACCGAATTGTACTAAGTGATTGTCTTCATTGCCAACCTAGCACAAATCTTAGTACATTCACCATAAATGTGCAGAGGATGATTTCTGTGTATGCCTGCAGGAGTGCTGAGCAATTGCAGGACATCCCTAGGCTACAACAGTTAGCGCAAAAAGAACAATTGATGGACAGAATGCAGAACAATGTCATACATTCACCCCAGTACAGAGATCTGGGCCTAAATCCATCATTTTTTCGCTCACCATGCTATTCCAGTTTGGACCCAGCCATATGCAAATCAGTCTTGACCCTGTGCCCAATGGGAACAGTCCAGCCCGAACTGCCAGGCCAGGTCCTCCCTGGACTGGAAACAAGCATCCTAGGATATGTTTCGGGATTTCAGCCCTCATCAGCCAGGATAGCTTGACTCCAGTGGCATGGAGAGCACAGGACCCACGTCTGGGCATACCCGTCCCTCTCGGGGTGACAAATGCAAAAATAACAATTGATGGACAGAATGCAGAACAATGTCAAACATTCACCCCAGTACAGAGATCTGGGCCTAAATCCATCGTTTTTTTGCTCACCATGCTATTCCAGTTTGGACCCAGCCATATGCAAATCAGTCTTGACCCTGCGCCCCAATGGGAACAGTCCAGCCTGAACTGCCAGGCCAGGTCCTCCCTGGACTGAAAACGAGCATCCTAGGATCGGTTTCGAGCTTTCAGCCCTCATCAGCCAGGATAGCTTGACTCCAGTGGCATGGAAAGCACAGGACCCACGTCTGGGCATACCCATCCCTCTTGGGGTGACAAATGCAAAAAGAACAATTTATGGACAGAATGCAGAACAACATCATACATTCACCCCAGTACAGAAATCTGAGCCTAAAGCTATTGTTTTTTTGCTCACCATGCCATTCCAGCTCGGACCCAGCCATATGCGAATCAGTCTTGACCCTGCGCCCAATGGGAACAGCCCACCCCGAATTGCCAGGCCAAGTCCTCCCTGGACTGGAAACAAGCATCCTAGGACAAGTTTCGGGCTTTCAGCCCTCATCAGCCAGGATAGCTTGACTCCAGTGGCATGGAGCTCACAGGACCCACATCTGGGCATACCCGTCCCACTCCGGGTGACAAATGCAAAAAGAACAATTGATGGACAGAATGCAGACAATGTTATACATTCACCCCAGTACAGAGATCTGGGCCTAAATCCATTGTTTTGCTGCTCACCATGCAATTCCAGTTCGGACCCAGCCATATGCAAACCAGTCTTTACCCTGCACCTGTTGGGAACAACAGTTAGTACACCATGAATGAGGAAGGGATATCGTTGCTTCACTGAGCGACTGGGAGCCATCCATGTGCCGAGTCTGGAGAAGGGTGACCACCTCACTCTAGGTCATTACAGATAGTCTCCAGATCCAAACTTTTCACCTTCATCTCACTGTTTCCAGGTGCATTCCGAATTGAGTCAATAAAGGCAGAGCAAGAATTCAAAACCCAGAAGGCATTAGGTTAGCACACAAAAGTGCAGGACCAGAAGCAGTGTCTGTAATTGCCTGGAGTGTGGCAGTTACCTTATTCTATAGGAGCCTGGTTGTTTGCATGACCACTGATGAAAATCTGCAGCCAGAACCAGGAGCAGTACCAGCTGACTGTAAGCTCCACAATAGGCCGTGGAAGGATCTGCAGACTACTATACACTGATGATTACGTGCACCTTCGGGAACCCATAATGTCTTCAGAAATTGCTGGGTGGTGTGTCAGTCATCTGTAACACTAACCACATATCCATAAACTATGGCAAATTACATATCATGACTGGAGGAGCAGCCAAAAACAGAGATAAGTGATAGAACTGAATGCTGAACAGCAACACTTTGGGAAAACCAATCAGATCCCTTTAGTTGCGCGTCTGGTTCGCCTCTCTACTATCTAGGTCTCACTAGCTGGAGACGTCCAAGAAGAAAATAGAGAAAACATCAAAAAGGATCAATAGGTTCACGTCCAACTTAGCCCCATGTAATACATCACAAGCATCATTTAAACTGGGATTTAATCTATTGTACTTTATACAGTCAAGCTGTGGGCTGTCCAACATGAGATTAACTCAATGGAAACTGGAACAAGCATTTACAATGCAATGGTCTCAGCATCATTAAAGGTAGAGCTATTGGCATTGCTCATGACATTTCTTTTTTTTCTTTAAATCATAAATAAATGGCATTGTCATTTACATTGCCAATACACAGCACTCTGCACTCAACAGCACACAGCACTCTGCACTCAACAGCACACACCACTCTGCACCTGCACACTCACTCTGCACTCACTACTCTGCACTCACTACTCTGCATTCTGCACTCACTACTCTGCACTCACTACTCTACACTCACTACTCTGCACTCACTACTCTGCACTCACTACTCTGCACTCACTACTCTGCACTCACTTCTCTGCACTCACTACTCTGCACTCACTACTCTGCACTCACTACTCTGCACTCACTACTCTGCACTCACTACTCTGCACTCTACACTCACTACTCTGCACTCTGCACTCACTACTCTGCACTCACTACTGTTTCTCAGGCGGTGACCGGCCCTAAGAAACATTAAATCTCGGTACTTCCGGTTCTGCCTTCGGCAGACCGGATATTACCTCGACCTAAAAAATGACTGTTTGTGACCTCAGATGAGCCCTTCACGTGTGTGTCAGTCTAACCCCAACTCTGCCTCAACCTCGTGTGACCTCTCTGGCTCTGCCACTGACAGCTGGCTAATCCCAGCTGTCTGACTGACCTCAGACGAATCACATTCTCCTCAAATGCGTCAGTTCAGTCAGGGCTCTGCCAGACTGTGTGGACTCGGGCGAGTCCCTGCAGATGCCAGCACTTCAGTGCCTCCAGTTTACCCAGCTTCCGTTTGTAATCTCAGCAAGACCTGTGCATGAGTCTAATACTAGCTTTGCCTCTGACTCTCAGCGTGACGTTAGGCAAACAACCCAATGTCTCCCATATAAATCTCGAAAAACATCCATACCCCTGACTACATGAATTAAACTGATCTGCGTTCGTCAAATGGCCCAGAGCAGATTTTACTGCGCCCAGAGACCTGTGGCATAGTGTGCTATTAACTGTCACCACCGTCAACATCTTTGACTCTAATATCATTTGAAAATCCCTCCATATATCGGTACCCATGGTGCCATTTATAACGCTGACTCTCTTTGTAACCCTGGGCGGGTAGACCAGCTTGTAACAGTTCTGCCACAGACCATGTGACGTCAGGCAATCTCTTCACCTGCCTGCCCCTCACTGCAGTCTCATGCTGGATGTACTACAGGGTAAGTGTGTGATCTGAGGCGTGTCCTTTCACCTCCCCTTGCCCTGGTCTAACCCGAGCTCTGCCTCTGACTGTGCGTGGTCATGGCGTGTCTTTTCATCTCTCGGGCCTCACTTTAACCCGAGCTCTGCCTCACCGTGTGATCGTAGGCGAGTCTTTTTAGGCACCCTTCCCCAGTCTAGCCTGAGCTCTGCCCCTGAATGTTGGTAAGACCGGGGGAGTACCTTCACCTTCCCATGCCTCTCTAACTCGAGCTGACTGTGAGTGTGATCCTGGAGGAGAGCTGCGGGCGGAGGGAGGGGGGGAGCGGGACAGAGGAGAGCTGCGGGTGGAGGGAGGGGTGGCGGGACGGAGGAGATCTGCGGGCGGAGGGAGGGGGGGAGCGGGACAGAGGAGAGCTGCGGGCGGAGGGAGGTGGGGGAGCGGGACAGAGGAGAGCTGCGGGCGGAGGAAGGGGGGGAGCGGGACAGAGGAGAGCTGCGGGCGGAGGGAGGGGGGAGCGGGACGGAGGAGAGCTGCGGGCGGAGGGAGGGGGGGAGCGGGACAGAGGAGAGCTGCGGAGGGGGGGGGGGCGGGACAGAGGAGAGCTGCGGGTAGAGGGAGGGGTGGCGGGACGGAGGAGAGCTGCGGGCGGAGGGAGGGGGGGAGCGGGACAGAGGAGAGCTGCGGGCGGAGGGAGGTGGGGGAGCGGGACAGAGGAGAGCTGCGGGCGGAGGAAGGGGGGGAGCGGGACAGAGGAGAGCTGCGGGCGGAGGGAGGGGGGGAGCGGGACGGAGGAGAGCTGCGGGCGGAGGGAGGGGGGGAGCGGGACAGAGGAGAGCTGCGGAGGGAGGGGGGGAGCGGGACAGAGGAGAGCTGCGGAGGGAGGGGGGACGAGCAGAGCAGATCTGGAAACCACCACCGTCTTTCTCCGAGGCAAAGCAGAAATGCCTCGGAGAAAGCATGGTAATTTTCGCATTCGGGGCGTGTGTTTTGTTGTTCTGAGTGACGGGTGACGTCACTGGCGAAAGAACAGCAAAATGTACGCCCCCAAATCCGAAAAAGACGGAGCCTATTCGGAGGGACAGCTCTCTCCTCCAATGGCTGGCCTCCGTTTAGGAAGCCAGCCAATGGGAGAGAGGCAAAAACAGAGGCGGGACAAATAGTCCACACTAAGAAACATTAAATCTCTGTACTTCCGGTTCTGCCTTTGGCAGACCGGATATTACCTCGACCTAAAAAGCAGTGGCATAACAAAACCTCAGGGGGCCCCGCTGAAAGGTAGGGTGAAGGGGTCCCCATTACTCATTCCCTAACTGGCTTGCTGCTTCTGGGTGTTTGATTTGTTTGCAGATGGCCAACCCTTTGAGGTAAACGGTGTGGGGGCACCCCGCTCCGCAGGACCTCCCTTATTCCCCTGGTAAAAAGCAATGTCAAATTGCTCTGCTTTCTCATCCAGAGGGATCGAGGCCGTCTGCCACATAAGGGATCTAGTGCAGCCAACAAAGTCTTCGCCAGACTTTAAAACATAACTCTACAAACACTAATTATGTGATGGACGCCTGCTGGGAAGAAATCCTTCAGGCACACTGAATAGCTCCCAAATGTACCTACATTATGAAGGAATCCAGTAAACTAGTTCTTTCAAAGCAACATTTCTTGCCTTGCCTATGACCCTACATAGTAATTCATAAAGATTACACTGGATTCACCTACCAGCACAGAACCAGAGAAGTTTGACAGAATAAGTTACAGAGTATCTGCAGCCACCCACGGGAAGGTATCTTTGAAAAGCTTACATCTCGACTCTGGCAGACATGGGCAAGAAAGAAAAAATAACGTACCTGACCAGTCCCACGCCGCATCTCCGGGCTGGGTCCCGCGTTTGGTTTTCCTGAACAAGTACAGAAACACAAGAGAACAGAATTAGAGAGTGAAGAGGTTATGCCCCTCAAGGGCACTGGGGTGATGCGTCCTCCTCAGCGAGATTAATTCAAAACAAAAGGATCCACCTCAAAGAGGTTCAAAGGGAAGTGTACCCAAACTTGGTAGGGCATACACAGTGTTTGCTTGTCATGATCTAATACATTCCTTTAGTCTATAAGGCCAGGTACTTTTTAACCCACTCATGTTATCCACCCCTGACCATTTCTTTCACTACACATACACCACACATAGCACTACAATAACAGTGCTCCAGCGTAGTCGCTAGTCGTAGCACGCCCCGTCCCGCTGCGGGGCGGGAAGACCCCTATGATGAAGCATGACACCAAGAGCCCTTTTGGTGTGTGAGGGGTATTTAAGCAAACACTGTGTATGTCCTACCAAGTTTGGGTACACTTCCCTTTGAACCTCTTTGAATTAACAAGAACAGAAACTGGCATGCTCCCTCCCCTCCGCCAATCACAACGCTGCAATGGCAGCTTTGTGATTGGTGAGGACAGTTCCCAGCCGGGCGCCTGTAGTGAGGCCATTTCTCTATGGAGGCTGCATGCAGCCTACATAGAGAAAATGTAGAGTGCGCATGCCTGGTTTGGTCGGCCCAGAGGGACGACTAAACAGCTAGGGTACTCAGAGTGGTGCAAGCCACTCCGACCCGCCCACTCGCCAACTCCCAACCAGGCATACCCTCCCGCTGTTGGACCACACATACTAGAGGCTTGCTCAATCCACCTAAGGCCATGATTGAAGTAAAGACATCTGATTCCAACCAACGTAGGGTTTGATTCAGAGTTGTGCAGTTAATTCGGACCCGCGCGTAAACCCCTGTTAATCCACGGTTTGGAATACAAATTAAAAGGTATTTAGCGTATCAATAATTATCGGGTGAGTTAAATACCTCAAGGCTCCTTCAATTATGGCAGGACAAACCTGCTGAAATTGAACAGAAAAAGCATACAGTAATTACCATATCATGCAGACTTTGGTGCTTTAAACCCCAAAATCCACGTTATTCCCCATAAATTCTTATTTGAATGAAAAGCTTAATTTTCAATCTCCAGGATCATGAAAACAACATATAGTACACAGCAAAGCAATGATTCGTAATAGGTGCTATTTATCGGACCCAATAAATAACCTACCCAGTGGCGTAGTTATCAGTGTAGTGTCCTAGCCTGAACACAGTCTAGTGTTCCAGAGTGTCTGTAATACACTTTACACCCACCCACCACAGACGTCATGGTGTCACATGACGCTGGCAATAAAAGGGGCCGAGCGCACGTGCTCGAGGCCATTCCCACTACCCTCATCTGGTGTCTGCGTCCGTCATTGCTGCTCCTAACATGCGGGCCTAGGGCCCTCCACCTCTAACTTTACAATGGCGACGAGGCCGGTAGTGCAGCCCATGCGTGCCACTACCCACTGCTAATCTACAAGGAGAAAAAAAAAGGGGAAGAGAGCTGCCCGCCTAGAGGGCATCCCCTGCAGCGAGGCGCAGCGCGCCGAGAAGCCGGTGGGCACGTCGGAGCCCCGCAGTGACCGGGAGCCCCACAGCAAGCCGACCGGAGCCCACCCGCGTCGACCGCCACCACCGAGTGCCACCAAGCAGCTGCGGACCGCCCAGTGCCCACCTGCGACGGCCGCGTGGCTGAAAACCCCCACCGGAGAGGTACACGGGCCGGGCGGAGCCCACCCGCCGCGACCGTGACGGAGCATCTGGCCCGCCGGCCGAAGGTGAGCCCCAGGGGCGAAGTGCCCGCCATGAACTGTGCCAATCAATAAGCAGCGCCAGCGGAGCCTACCCGCGGCCTGCCCGAGTCGTCCCCCGCCCCCGCCGCGTGTGTGCCTAGAAGCGGCGGGGCACAGAGACTAATGGCGGCGTGAGGAAGCGCGGCCGGACCCGCAACACCCGTCAACAACGAGGGGGAGGGAGCGGAGTAGCTAACCGCCTCCCGACCCCCCTCGCGACGTGATCAAGACCAAGCGGAGCCCACCCGCGGCCTGCCGGTGGCATCCCCACCGAGGAAAGACTCTGCAGAGCCGGCGGAGCCTACCCGCGGCCTGCCTCAAGTGACCGGAGCCTCATCAGCATTTCAAACACGGGCAGAGCCGGCGGAGCCTACCCGCGGTCTGCCTCAGGCGCCCCCGCTCAGGGAAGAGAGACCGGAGTAACGCGCTCCCCCACCAGAGCAGAGAAGCATCAATGCACCCCCCCCCCCGCCCGCGCAAGGACTGCCGGAGGCTGCCGCGAGCGAGGAGGGTGGAGAGGGTTTGCAAAGCCTGCATGCGGCCAGCGCCGCCATGTCCAAATGAGCCCCACCTCCTAGGCTTCCCGGCTGCAGATTAGAGCCGCCTCCACCTCGTGGGCTCCATGAACACACAAAATGCCTGTAAACTGCCAGCGCTGCCAAAGTTAAGCTCATACCCCAAACTGGGCAAAACACTGAGCCGTCTTCCCTGCACACCACTTACCCAGCAGGACACTGAAAGCCTGCCACCCCCTCCCTGCACAAACAAACCAAAACAGGGAAGGGACTCACCTGGAAGACAGCATGAGGCCAGGTTCCCAGCAGTAGCTCCAGCCCCTGGCGTCCAGTCCTTGGGGCCGATGCACAGCAGCATCTCCACCCCACCCCCCCCCTGTGCACTGAGAGACTGAGGCAGTAGAGTGCACATCAGGGGAAGACAAGACAAGCTGTTACCAGAATCCAGCAACACTGCCACCCAGTGGCCAAATGCAAAAGTGCACCTACATCCACCAGAACTAAAACAAGCATTGCACAACGCAAGAAAACTCACGCAGCAAGTAAGTTCTCAACAGCGCAAGTGACAGCGAAAGCGTCTAAACTCCCGCAGCAAGAAAGCATCCAACCTCACGCAGCAAGTAACTGCGCAACACACACACCAGCAAGGAGTCGGCGGCTGCCACTTCCAACGCGACGTGGGAAAAGGCACCAATGCCTCACAAAGCATCCAAGCACTGACGTCTGGAGGAAACGACTGCCAAGCACTAGAAGAACGTCCAGGGAAACGACTGCCGCGATCAAAGGACGGAGAGAGCAGCGACGCCTTGTGGCCACAGGCGCTCACCGCAGCATCAACTACTCCCGCCAACGGTCCAAGGCATCAAGTACCTGACGACAGCCAAAGCAGCAAGTACCCAACGTCCTGCAACAGGCGTCCCAGAACCCTGAACAGTAAGTGCGCAAACAACGCGCCACGTGGCGACGCACAGCCACCGCAAGCAGAAAGAAGAATGCATGCAGCGCCATCGTGCAGAACAATCTTCGCGAACGATCGCCCATCAAGTGCCGACCCGCGACAGATCCATGGCGTCTCCAAGGAGCCGATCCGCAGAATGATCGCCCATCAAGTGCTGACCCACAACGGGTCCCCCAGGAACTGTTGTAGCGCAAAGTCCGACAGAACGACCGAAAGCAACCTGCCAGGCATCGGCAGAAGTGGACCACCAACCGGTCCAGGACGTTCAACCATGAAGAGGTCTACAAACATGGACCCCCGAACGTCACCAACAAGCATCAAGAAAAGACAGCATCAAGAAAAGAAGGTTCGCAACACCAACTCTGGCTGCTGAGGAAGAAGGAGAAAGTGTCCCCGACGGGGACAAGACCAAGGATACACATGCAGGGTGCGCGCACTGCATGGAGGACCCAGGTCAGAAGAGAAGACACAAGATCGGTCCAAGTGATGTCGCGATGCAGGAGAAAGAAAAGGAGAGACCCGAGTGGCACATCTGCCACCGCGAAAAGGAAGGAAGAAAAGGAGAGATCTGAGTGGCACGTCTGCCACCGCGAAAAGGAAGGAAGAAAAGAAGAGATCCGAGTGGCACGTCTGCCACCGTGAAAAGGAAGAAAGAAATGATGAGATCTGAGTGGCACGTCTGCCACTGTGAAAAGGAAGGAAGAAAAGGAGAAATCTGAGTGGCATGTCTGCCACCGTGAAAAGGAAGGAAGTATAACCATGTGGCCTGTTGCCACAATTAAGAGTAGAAGGAGAAGTCAGTGCGAAGCAACGTCCTCACAGGGAAACAACTAAGGAAAGACAGAGAGGAGTGCAGGAAGACGAAGACCACTCACTCCCGAAGAGAAGTAAGGTGACAAGTGCCAGGACAACGGTGCGAGGAACACGAGGCCGGAAGAACACCAGTGGCAAAGAAGACCAGCTGACAGACGATGTTTCCGCACACCCAGGATCTGCGGAGAGGAGCAAGCGAGACCGTTAGTGACATCCACCTTTGGGGTCACACGGACACTGGACACATGCCAGCCGTGGTGACCCAGGGGCAGAGGCCTCCGGGACGCAGTCCCCGCGACGAGAGACGGTCCTCCGACGCCCATCCGAAAGGTCCGGGGAGGGCGAAGACATCGCAAGCAAAGACAGAAACCAACAGCTACCTTGGGACGAGGCTGCGGAATCTGAGGTGAGACACATCGTCTCTTCCATACCCCCACTGACGGCGGCGCAGGAACAACTGATGTGGACACATCCAGCCCAGCGCGAATCCGAGAAAGAGGACCTCAAGGATATCCCGTGGCAGGGGAACACCGACGAGAGGGGTCATCCTAGTGAGAGGGATGCCTTGCAACGGATCTGCCTTTTGCCAAGTAGGACACAGACTACAAATGAAGCTAAGGCCAAGACCGGAAATCGTGCATCATTTCCCGACGAACCACAAGAACTCTAACTGCACCCGTCGCCATGGAAGTGAGCAAAAGAAGGACTGTGAGGACAATCTTGTCGCAGAGTCGTCAATAGACTGGTTCCATCGAGCACCCCCACACCGGTGCCACTGTGAACTGACGTTCCCCGCAGCAGATTGAACACTATCTGTGATGCCAAGCAGCGGCGGATAAAAGGGACTCAGCGGACGTTGAACACTTTACTGCATCCTGATACAGTTTGTTTTTCCACAGGTTGATTTCCGTATGTGGGTCTTTGCGATTAAAAAAAGGGAGGGATGTAGTGTCCTAGCCTGAACACAGTCTAGTGTTCCAGAGTGTCTGTAATACACTTTACACCCACCCACCACAGACGTCATGGTGTCACATGACGCTGGCAATAAAAGGGGCCGAGCGCACGTGCTCGAGGCCATTCCCACTACCCTCATCTGGTGTCTGCGTCCGTCATTGCTGCTCCTAACATGCGGGCCTAGGGCCCTCCACCTCTAACTTTACAATCAGGTGCGCTAAAAGCACCTACGGTCTTAATCAGGGCCTTAGTGGCCCAAACTCATCGAGGTCCTTTTTTTCACAGCAGACACAACGGCCACAAACTGTCCGAAAACCAATCAAAAATTTAAATTTATTTCACAATCAACTCCCATCCGTTTCGTCTTCTGATTCCAAATTTCCATGGAAAGTAGCCAAAATTAGCCCAAATCTCCTTTACCTTAATATCTGTTTTGAAATTGATAGAAAATATTGTTTTCCTCCTTCCCCCTTCTCACCACCATCTCTAGGGTGCACCTGACCCCAGTATATCGAATTTTTATTCGCCAGTGCCCTATTTTTCAGCCTATGGCAGTAAGCATGCATGTTGAAACTATTGTGAGTTTACAGATTCCAAATCCTTAATGCTTTTGGCTACAAAACAAACCAAACTAACTTAAAGGCACTGTGAAAAATAGGACCAGGAAACAGCCTGGACATCTGGGTTAGCTTCACAACGTTCAGTGAATTACATACAATACTGCTGAAAATATATCAATATAGTAAAGAACAAAGTGCTGCAGAAATGTGGAATATCTAAGATTAGCAGTAGAGATGTTTTCTACATTGGCTCCGGATTCAAGAATTCGGCACGGTTCAGATGTTTTTTATGATCCTGCAGTGTCCTCTAGCGGACAAGTGATCGTCTGCGCCTCTTTTGTGTACTTTAATAATAAGTAATTGAGAGATAGAGTTGAAAGGTTATATGTGTCTAGAAAAAATAGGATTTAGAATTGTAGTTACTCGTTTTATCAAAAGGACAAAAGAAGGAGCAGCCCCTGTTGAGATATGGAAGTACGACTTGCAGGCTGAATGTACGATTTGCAGGTTTCACTCAAATTTCTACATGGGCATTAATAACTAGGATATCCCTACTTTACTATGTGCCTCCCCAGTCAACATTAGAAGTACTCACTGCCACTCTGCACCTGAAGAACTTGCCTAAAGCTATTAACTCTAGTCTTTATGCCAACCCTCCCAGTCACAATTTGATATAATCCATGTCATGTGATATATATCAATTAACTACTTTATCTCTCATCATCAATGGGACAGGAATACAGCATATGAAAGAACCAGTGGAACCCACTGGCAACTGTACAGCACAGATCCTGTCTATACCAGCCTGCTTAACTATGTACTCAATACTAACCAGTCAGGGCTGCCAAGGCCAAAGAGTTCTGCCTTCATTTGCAGGTCAGCGGAGCAGCTCAAACATAGTCCACCATGCAGGCCCAAATAGTCACATGCTCTGAGCACTGACATCCTTCCTTGACAAAAAGGATGATGTTAACATTGTGCATCTTGGCAAATCTCTATACTTGACATCTCATAATGATCTACTGGGACACCCTCAGCAGCAGGCAAGAAGGAAAGCACCGAGGTGCCCAGCAGCATTAGTGGTAGGACAGGTAAGGTTTTTAAAATTATCATTATTTCCCTAATCCCTCCCCTAAACCCCCAACCTGAGTTTTGCAGCAGCCCTCACTGACCTCAGTGAGGTTTAGAGACCCTTAAATAGGCATGTGTTACCTGCAGCAAGCACTCCAAGACTGTTGACTTGCAGTGAGTGCCCCCTGCTTTCTTAGAGATCCCTATGTGTTCCTTCAGGGCCATAAGATGGTTCTCAAACACTGCCACCATCCCCTCAGGGATCCTCAGCCAGCTGGAGAAACCTTCAGTCTCCTTACAGACAGCACCAGTCCACTCACAAACGCCTTTAGACCAACACCAAACTCCTTGAACCGGTCCTCTGAGGTCTTCCCCATATCCCCACACACGCTAATGCCCAGCCAACCTTTGGACCTCCTTAAATAATTATTTACTACCTCAACCAGCCCTCTGCCCATTTTCAGACTCCCATTAGCTTTCACCAGATGTTTCCAAGAAATGCTGAGCCTAACTTTAGGCTTGCCCAGCAGAGCCTAAGACTCCCCCAACCAGCTCCTAGACACCCTCACTCTCTCTTCAGACATCCCACACCACACAGGCAAAGTGTGAAAAACGAAGGGAAATGAAACCATTTCTCCTTGTTATGGCTTCCTTAAGGAAGCACAGAATGTGGGTGCAAATCCAAGTCTACAGTTCTTTGTAGATAGTGATTTTCATCAAAACCTATGAGTGGTTGCATGGGAACCGAACGCCTATTCACCATCCAGGAACGCCCACTAGATGGAAAGTAACACAAGGCAGTGCATTGAGCAGCTTTGCGTTACTTTGGGTTAAAGTCCATCGCAAACTATCTGTAAATCAGGCCCTTAGAGTGCACCATCCTCAAACGGCCCTTAATTTTAGTTACTTCCGCAGGACCTTACACCACCACCCCCACAGTCCTTTGCAGACCCACAGTCTGCCCTTAAACACCCCCCGGTACAAAAGGGGGTGGTGATGGACGGAGCGTCTGAACCAATCAAACACTCACACCCAGTCAAAAGATCTGGGTTTGATCCATCACCGTTCTTTAGCCCACTCTGCCACCCCAGTTCAGACATGGCCATATGCAAATCAGTCTGACCCTGTGCCTCATGGGAACAGTCCAGCCCGAACTGCCAAGCCATGCCTTCCCTGGACCGGAAACAAGCTTCCGAGGACCGGTTTCTGGCATTACAGCCATCTTCAGCCCGGCTTGCTTGAATCCAGTGGCAAAGTGAGCAAGGGACTCACGTCTGAGCATACCCTGCCACACTTATGGCGGCCAAAGCGGTACAAAAGGGGGTGGTGATGGACGGAGCATCTGAACCAATCAAACACTCACACCCAGTCAAAAGATCTGGGTTTGATCCATCGCTGTTCTTTAGCCCACTCTGCCACCCCAGTTCAGACATGGCCATATGCAAATCATTCTGACCCTGTGCCATAAGTGTGGCAGGGTATGCTCAGACGTGAGTCCCTTGCTCGCTTTGCCACTGGATTCAAGCAAGCCGGGCTGAAGACGGCTGTAATGCCAGAAACCGGTCCTCGGAAGCTTGTTTCCGGTCCAGGGAAGGCATGGCTTGGCAGTTCGGGCAGGACTGTTCCCATGAGGCACAGGGTCAGACTGATTTGCATATAGCCATGTCTGAACTGGGGTGGCAGAGTGGGCTAAAGAACAGTGATGGATTAAACCCAAATCTTTTGACTGGGTGTGAGTGTTTGATTGGTTCAGATGCTCCGTCCATCACCACCCCCTTTTGTACCGCATAAACACCCCCCAGCAGGCTCTCAAAAGATTCTCCTTGCACTCTCGGAGACCCTCAGCCAGTTCTAAGAGGTCTCCCCAGACACAACCACTAGCCCTCAGAGAATAGACACCCTCAATTGGTCCTTAGGCATCCCCATCAGATGGCCTTCATACACTAGGTATAGCCAAATGACAAGAAAAGAGCAAAGAAATAACCTTTTTATTGGTGGACGGGGAGCGTTCAAGCAGTAACCCAGTGGATCTTCTGAGGTCTGACCTGCAGCTGCCTGAAGGCCCTGAGAGCACCACCCTGCCCTTCAGCATCTGAAGCTCGGCCATCCAGAGTTTCCATTTACCAGCCCCAGCCTGGATTGGTCTGCTTGAGAATAAACCCTTGCACTAGGTGCAAAGCCTCAGTGATGCCCCTCAAGCTGCTGGCAGAGCTCCACTAGAGTGAACTGGGCACGCACGTCACAGGGCGCGATTGTACTTTCCCGGAACTCTTTCAGTAAGGACAGGTACCTCATAAAATTTGGAACATGTATTCATTCTGTGTACATTATGTTCTTTTATGGTCCATTTTTTCTTTGCTAGATTAGTAGAAGTACATGTTGTTTAGCTTGCACTCTGATTCAAAGGTGCTCTCCATTTTTACTTATATGTTTATAACTTGGTGTATTGACGAATAGTGGGACCAGATGTCTCCACAAATTCCTTCGAGGCCATCATTTCTGAATTACCAGCCCCATCTTGCCCGACTGGTGAGGCACGCTCCCTACATTTGCATGAGGATCCCTTTCTCAAACTGCCCAGTAGTCAGCCTCTACAAGCTGTAGAACTTGGGCAAAACCAACTCTGGCCTCATGAAGGTACATCATTCCTAGTCACCACTAGGACGCACTACCAACAATCGGCTGGTGTTGTCAAATTCACCATATTAGGAAGAAAGAGGGTAAGGTACAGACAAAAGCGCATACATTCGTAAGTTTCATGGCCTCGGTATCTGACAAATCTATTACTCATGGAGTGCCACCATGATGAATTCATTATCATGGCTCCTACTATACTAGTGAAGGGGCAGGGAGCTCATAACGTGCATTTACAAAGGTTGACGATTATTTCAAAACCATACATGGAGGGCCCTGTGTTCCATTTTTGGAGGCCTAGGCCTGCATGGTAAAACTTGCAGAGGAGGTAGAGAAATTCCCCCAGACAGATTTGTGTATTGCTGCATTCCTGTTAGCTGGGTGGGACACACACTGGAGAGGGGAGAGCCAGGTTCCCTCTGTACATACATGGAGGATCAAGTATTGCACCATGCATGCTTGTAAAATGAATGTGCTGGGTGTTCCCCTGTACACTTCAAAGGGTGCTGTTAGATTCAGAGAGTGGTCACTAGGAAGGGACCTGGGCACATCTCTGGAAGGGGATGGGGCTGACAACGGTGTCATTAAGAGTAGGACAGAGGCCCTGGACTAACCTTTTTGATACAGATATCACTGGGGCTGACATCCAGGTGTGAACTCTAGTCACTCCTAAGGCCTGTGTTGTGGGCTATCAGCTTTGGAGTAGCAGCTGCTGTGACAGAATGCTTTCAAGAGGAAGATAAGAGCAGAGGAGTGGGCACTTCAAAAGGAAGCAGACCCCCAGCACAAACTTCAAAGACTCAGACCTTAAATCACTTTTGGTGTCTGGAAAGGGACTACAAAAAAGGGTGTTTGAGACCCCAAAAAATTGTCGTCTCATAAGCAGACAGATTGAATGTTGAATGTTTGAGGAGGAGAAGCTCCAAGGTTTCTGCCTGTGACCAGGACTGGGGATCTAGGCCTCTTAGTTTCCCTGTTGGTTGAGGGATCACCACCCAGGGAATCCAAGACCACCTGCGCTGGAGCCTGGAGCACCAGTGCCTGCCTGTTTGCCAAGAAACGTGTGCACTGTGACGAAGAAAAAAGCGTTGGAGGGAACATGCTCCAGTGGAGAGCCCTGTCCAGTGGCCTCTTTTCGTGAGGTGTGAGGAGACAGCGGCACCAATCAGCTTGTTGCCCCTGTGCAGGATAAAGATGGTGACCCTTATATGCTAGAGAAGGGCCGCAGTGAATTGAGAGCTGCACCGATCGAGTCATTGCCAGTGTGCAAGACAAAGTCATGACAAAAAACACAAATGCACACTGGAATCCTACTCCCCATAGTTCCCTGTCAGGGCCCGCATCTTTTAAGTGTGCGTAAGAGGCAGAGAGTGCAACACTATAAACCATAAGAGGAAATGTAACAGCAAACAAAGTCTCCTCCACCGCAAATGGCTTTTGGATGACCTCAGAAGTTGAATTGGCCGGGATCTAACCGATGTTCTTAGTCTTTTACAGTTTTCATAAAAAAAAATTTTAAAACAACCAGTCCAGAAAATAATGCCCCCCCTCAGATGCCGCTCCATAAATGAAAGGGATGGGGTCTCGTGCTCTGTGATCACAAAGGAGAGACAGACAAAGAAGAAGAAAGAAGCTTTCTCTCCAGGGTGTCTGAAACCTGAAAAAACAGATAAATGTGTGCAATTGGGTAATCAACAAATATGAAGGCTGCAATGGAACCAGTATATGTCTTTAATTTATAGAGTCATTTTAGCTTTCATGTGGGCAAAGATTTATTCTTTTTGAGAGGTAACATAGGGGTGTTATCACCTAAGTGCTTCTATTGGAAACTTATCAAAAATGTTTGTTCTAGGTACAGTCAGACTGCTTACAGCTAAAACTAAGGCATTTGTTTTATCTTCAACACTAAGGACCTTAATCAGAGATTGGCAGATGGGATACTCCATCATAATGTGACTGGTGTCCGGTCTGCCATATTAGAGGTGCAGTATATCTTAAGGCACATGTAAAAGGCGGAGGGGATATCATGTTTTGATGGAGTATCCCAGCTGCCATAATCTAAAAAAGACCCTTAATCATTATGCGGTAGCCTATCTTATAGCGTGTTATACAATTTTACAATAATGACTTGCATTTTCACAGTGCTCACAGTCAACAGGCTGCGACCTCGTAGCACTATAAATACACATCACTATTTCCAAGTGCACAAACCACAATTCAGTTCTGTGACTGTCTGGTTACACACACAACATCTGCAGTGATCCCATTAACCAGTTGAAGTTTCACAACATAAAAGAATGCATTTCCGAACAATTACTCGAATTTGCATTTATTTTTCATTTAAGGTGCTTGCGTTGTATATTATAGGTATTTACCTGAAAGTGAAATACCAACAACATAGTTGCAAGCATGTTTTTTTAATGCACTTTGACCGCTGCATGAACTGCAAAATACTTTGTCAGAGGCTGTAAAGGAGGCCCTATCTCTGACACAACCCAGCACACATCAGTTTAAGAATTGTGGGGCAGATTTATCAAACTTTCAAGCAGGGTAGCCCAGCAAGCCACCTTGCTGCGCTGCTTGAAAGGGCAGAAATGTGCCATATTTAACATTAAACAGTGCATTCCTGTCTTTTCCTTGTGCTGGCGCACATGTGCTGCCTAGCGTCAACGCAGGCACACTTGCGTTGTGGTGCAATGGTGCCTGCGTTGTAAGCAGGATTGTTGTTGTGCAGGGAGATGCTCCTTCCTGCACAAAAACAATCCTTTGAGGAATTTTCCTCTTAATGTGTGTGCTGCAAAATGCAGAATTGAGTAGAAGTTGATGTTCCACAAGCAACAAAAAGATACACAAAAATAGACCTATATCAAATTCTCCTTATTTGACCACTCGATTAGCCCAAAATGATATTTTCTGGCTCTATCTCAAACTGTAAATTTATTTGCATTTAAAAAAAACATTAATTTTACAGGAAAGAAAATTAAATGTCCGGGCAGCGGGGAGTTGATGGGAAGAGAACGTCAAGAAGGTACATGTTATCAGAGCAGATTGGTTGCCAAAGAAATCAAATGATTTTCTGAGCGAAGGAATGATTGGGTGGGACATAGTCATTTCACATATCAGCTGTTAGTCCTTCAAAGCCCGGATGAAAAGTTTACAAGTTTGCTATCGATCATTTGCCTATGCACAGGGTAAGACAAATGAGATAGTGATGATGGACACTCTTCCTTGAAAAGAAAATAGGATCCCTTCTTCCTTTTAAGCACCACCTCTTCCTGCCCCCAATTGATATGTAAGGTGAGCAGGAAAAGAAGAAAGAGAAAACATGAAATAAGCCATCACTATGTAGGTGAGTCTGAGACACTGACACTGTGAATCAAGCAAGTAAATGTAAATGTATTGATGATAAATTAGCTTGACAATTAAAAGATAAGTGAAGGTGGCGGGCCTCGTGCCCTCCTCTATCCACTCTAGATTAGCCTGTAACCAGTCTACACCATGAACACGAGTAAACAACTTTGGTGGCCAACGTAGGAACTGGTAAGCAGAAATCTGGTCAAAAGGAACTCAAAGGCAGATGAGACAAATTACTAATGGTCTCCTTATAGGAGCTATCCCTGGACAAGCAGGCCCACCCCTGCTCAACCTGGCAACTGATGGAAATCAGCCACCACTGACGCAGCCCGCCTCTTTTCTTTCCCTCCTTTCATTCTCCCCCCCTACGCCGCCACCCCTAGGAAGAGCATACTTCTTCTCTTTAACAATATACTAATGGACAGGGTTGCCGGAATTGAGCCTTGGCATAGACGAGTGAGCAGGTGAGAAGGAATGATTGGGAAGTCAGCGATAGGTCTTTCGAATGCTGCTAAGAGCATATAATCAACCAATGAAACCTGAGAGATCGCTTGAGATTAATGTTGTAGTAGGGATTTTCCCATAAGACTTTTGTTCAATGACTTTCAACAACTTTTTTTATGTTGCTGAAAATAGACTAATTGCAAATACTTGGGTGAGGACAATTATTGATTACCTATAATGGAGACTTAAACTAACGGCTTGCGTTTAAAACAATTTACTGGCAAGATATGGGAATTCAGAAACCTAGGTTTAAGGGTTATAATAACTACATTTGTTTGCCGGTGCTAGACCAAAGATATGCCAAGGACCTGGAACAAAGATCTAAGTGAAAGATCTAGAATTAGAAACAATGACTGGAAACTTGGGACGGACCTGTGGGAAATTTCGAAATGAGATCCAACAATACTTTTTCGGTGGAGACAACCTAGAATTTGGAAAGGAGAACAAATTTGGAAGATTTAGACTATAAAGAATCGCATGAGAATTGCGGAAATTGAGTATTTGGAGAACTAAAAGGTGATCGGGATTGTTTGGAGATAGCACCTAGATGGAAACCCAGACTGGAGATGACGGAGGTAGACCAGAGGTGTTCTTTATTGAACTTATCATTGAGTTTAGCTCCAAACAGGACATATTAAAAGAACTGCTTTTTAAGACAAACGTTTACCCAGAGAATGAAAAATGCAATTAGCATTATTTTTAACATTCACAGGAAGGGTGTAGATGGAAAATGAAGGAAACACTTATAAAAATGTTAACACTTGCCATGACAAACTCCATAATGAATGCAAGATGTAGCTGTGTAATGGAAACCAGATGAACTTATGCTGACCTTTTCCAACCCTTGCTCACTGTGCCACTGGATTCAAGCTAGCCTGGCTGAAGAAGGGTGACATACCCTGAAACCGGTCCCAGGATGCTTGTTTCCGGTCCAGGGAGGACCTGGCCTGGCGGTTCGGTCTGGACTGTTCCCATGGGGCACAGGGACAAGACTCATTTGCATATGGCTGGGTCCAAACTGGGGTGGAGTAGTGGGCAAAAGAACAATGGATTTAACCCAGATCTTTTGACTGGGGGAAAATGTTTGCATTGTCAGCAGTCTGTCCATCATTTGTTTACTGTAACACTTTTCGCCCTAAGTGGGATGGGTATGCCCAGACGTGGGTCCCTTGCTCACCGTGCCACAGGATTCAAGCTAGCCTGGCTGAAGAAGGGTGACATACCCTGAAATCGGTCCCAGGATGCTTGTTTCCGGTCCAGGGAGCACCTGACCTGGCAGTTCGGTCTGGACTGTTCCCATGGGGCACAGGGTTAAGACTCATTTGCATATGGCTGGGTCCAAACTGGGGTGGCATAGTGGGCAAAAGAACGATGGATTTAACCCAGATCTTTTGACTGGGGGAGAATGTTTGCATTGTCAGCATTCCGTCCATCATTTGTTTGCTGTAAGACCTTTTCCAACCAACTGGACAGTTTATGCAGCTGTCACTTATGACATGTACTTTAGTCCTTCCGTGCACCCAGGTATCTCTACCTGAATCTTGTATTGAGAGCAGAACCTCGTCTGCTCTATGATGAGATAAAATAAATAAATAAATATTAAAAACGTGGGAGCTGATCTGGGTGGTTTAAAAAGTGAAGATATGCATTCAATAGCTAAGTGGTAAGGATATCCCAGAAGACAAGCATAGAAGCATGACTGAGCGGCGGCCATTTTCTTACGGTCTAGCACAATATGACCTCTCACTGAAGAAAGAGAGCTTCTTAAGGGCCATATGCATTCGCAAATAGTGCAATCGCTAAATTCGACCATTTGCGGATGCAAAATAGCCTTTCAAGATGTATGAAAGGCTTTGTAGTCGCAATTTTAAGTAATCGCAATTTTTATTGATTACCTAAAATTGTGAATGCAAATAGGGAATCGCAATTTACGATTCTGTAAGCACATGACTCCAAGTCGATGGTAACCATGTGCAATTTAAAAAAAATGCATTTTTCAAAGTGCAATGTAGCGCACACATGCACACATTTTATTGTTGTTGGGGTACTTCAGGGGGGCCTTAGGCCCCGGCCACCCTTGGTTTTGCATTACCTAATTTGTGATTACCAATTAGGTAATTGCAAATTGGCTAGTGCAAATCCATTTGCACCTATGAGCCTTTGAGCCCATAGGAACGAATGAAGTAGCATTACCTAATAGCGATTACCTAATTGCGATTGCGAATCATTAGGATGCACTACTAGGTAATCGCTATTTTCTTACATACCAATTTGAAATCCTTAAATAGCAATTACCTATAATTAGCTATTTAAGGAATGCAAAATGGATTTTTGATACATGTGGCCCTAAGTCTTCTGTTATGAGTCACTCAGACCTGAAAATTGAAAAATGTTCATGGGGCCGCATTACATATGTTGAGCATTTTCCTTCATTGCGTGGGCGCACCTTTGTGAAGGTGCACCAGGAGCAATGACGGAAAAAGCGCCACATTATGGGGAATGCGTTGCCCGCAGGGCAACCGCGAACTGGTGCTGCCCTGGGGGCAGCGCTTTTACATGAAATACGGAGCGGCTGCTTTAAATCTGCTCCATGTTTCACTGTGCAGGTGGCAACCCGCCTGCCCTTTTAAAGCGGAATAGAGATCCCCTTGCAGGCGGTGCAGTGAGTGACTGCACCCGCCTGCAAGGGGATGTCTGGGTCCCCCCCTTTACACCCTGCAGAGGGCTGCTCTCAGGAGGCGCACTGACACTGCGTCACCTTTTTGTTGGCTCACTGTCAATGCGCCTCCTGAGGGCTTCTTTGCCACTGCGTCTGCGTCGGAAATAAGGCACGGGCGCAGAGGCAAAATGATTCCATCATTTGCATGGGCCACGCCCTCATGCAAATGAGGTAACGCCCCATTGAAGATAGCGCTGGCGCTTTATGTGCGGCATCGCTATCAGTATTACAGAAGGGGCTGCACAAGCGTCTGCGGGCCCTTCTGTAATACCGTAGTGCCCCGTTGGTGCGCAAATGCCGTTGCACCCCTTGGGCACTTTATGTAATACGGCCCCTGATGTGTGGCGGGCCTTTGAAAACAATCAATTAATTGCTGTTCTAACTTGTATAATATCCAGCCCCTGATTTCTATCAACCACACAGCACTTACCTCGTGTCACACACAATGCGACATAGGATTTTACAAATCAGATGATGGATGAGAGTAGGTCCCATACCAAGCCATACCGGGGAGTGCTGCGGGATCGCGTTGACCTGGCGCCAGGTTCACAGACTGCTTCTCACACAAAGGTCCTTCTCCACGCCATGGGATTTTTTCTGTGACTTACTTGGGCAGCATGTTTTGGCACTGTTGGGTGTAATGGATGCCAGGTGCCAAGGCCAATAAAACAGACAGAAAAGACAGGGCAGACTTAGCCTCTTAGATCAACAAGTACCAGCTTTAATGGCACCAAACAAAGAACTAACGTAAGAGCAGGAATGTGTTCTTTAGCAGAAAGAGTTTTCTTAGTAATAGAATTCAGTCGTGGATGGTGTTTGAAGGGCAGGAACACCCAGAGCTAATTGTTCACATTAACCTTCTGTGCTTGTCTCAAAGCTGCTATTCTAAATGAACGATGACCCTCCCTCCCATTTTCCTGTTTTGTATTTTCCTTTTTGTTGTAAGCAGGACTTTCTTTCCATTCTGTCAAGATTAATTGAATGTCTGAATGTGTGCCAATGAAAAGAATAAGAGGTGCACACCTTCTGTTGTATCACAAAGCACCCAGTTTCATGCATCGTTCTCTGTAGTAAGCAATTAGGGCCTCATTTATGAGAAATGACGCATCGCTGCGTGAAAGCAGCGATGCGTCACTTCTCAGTGCGCACTCCTTGCGACATTCCTGAAGCGTCATATTTAATGTATGACGCATCATGTCGCAGGGAGTTACAGATACGTCAGTATTTCTGATGTATCTGTGAGCGCAAAAGTGACGCATTGCTGGAGTGTGTCACAAAAGTGACGCAACTTCAGCAATGCGACCTTTCACATGGGGCAAGCCCCATGTGAAAGGGCCTGCGTCAGTCTTACGCCTGCTGTGAGGCAGGTGCAAGATTTTGACGCAATGGCGTCCTGAAAGTGACGCAGTGAAATCTCATAGATTTCACTGCGTCACTTCTACGACCCTTTCTTGCGCCAATTCGCCCCCCTTGCATACATTATACCTGGCGCAGGTATAATGTGGCGAAGGGGTTTACAAAGTGACGCATCTACCTAGATGCGTCTCTTTGTAAATATGGCGCAACAAGGTGCATTTTTTACGCCACTGGTGCGGCGGCGTAAAAGTGACGCACAGCCTCATAAATGAGTTTTTAAGATGTACTGTGACTATCAATGTTTCAGGGTGACATTGGAAAAGTAAATGTGCCAGTTTGCACAGGTGAATCCTAGCTCTGAAACAGTGTGAGGCCCTAGACTGAAATTGAGCAGAAGGGGTTTATTATTTTGTTTACCCCTCTTACACTCAGAGGGTCTTCAAATTCCTAGCCCTAAGGTATTGGTTTCTTTTCATTTTCCCACCATTGCACATCTAGTAATTATTTAAGTAACAAAAGCCCAGGCACACACTACAGTTTTTCTCTGCTGCAGAATGTGGGGTAGAGTATCTCTAATAATGTTTGTGCCTTCTGCCTCACACTGATACCTCCATGGTCATCCCCATCTTAACTTTGAGGCCAGGGGTTCAACTTGGTAGCTAAAAGCAGGGTTGTGTATGACTATAGCGAGGTAGACAACATCGGCCTTTAAAAGTGTAACTTCTACTGTATCATCTAGATAAGTATACATTCAATAAACACATTTTACCATGATGTCTCTTCAGGAGAACATTATTTACTCATGTATAAAAACATTGTCTGCTGCTCCATATGGCTGCTTTTAGGACTGGATGGATGATGTGCCCCTCAACCTAGCAACCCTGAAAGCGGTCCGCTCTCCGGTCAACCACTGATGATCAGCCTCCCGCTCAAATTCTGAGGCTGGGCAGCTTGTGATTTTCTGTTGGCATGCCAACAACAAAGTTGACAACCCCAGAGGTATTACTGGTGACCTGAATGTGTTTTCTTTTTTTTTCCCTGCCGTTGAATGGCAGTGCCCAATGACATCTGTGGAGTTATAAGTGTTTAACACATCATGACCTGCACTTAGGTATGTTACTCTGTAGCAGGGTCAATAGAAGGTGATGGTACAACGCAGGTAAATACATTGTATGCCTATGCCACGCATTTTTTAGCATGCATGTTTTTACCGCGAATATGCATTTACAACGCATGCCAATACCATGCATTGTTTTTTAGATTTAAAAACAATGTATTTGTGGGGGGGGAAACCCCCCCAACTTGCCTTAAATGTGTGGTATTGGCATGTGTTGTAAATGCATATTCGCTGTAAAATTATGCATGCTAGAAACCTCATTGTAAAGGCTGTTTCCCGACGTCCCATCAGGATCCCCTTAGAGACTTCACTATCTCAAGATGGGGTGTACTATGACAATACTACTGCCATCTTTGACTTTAATACGTTTGGGACTCTGAATCAGCCCTTTGGTGACACATAGCACCATACAAATCACCAACAACCATTAAATACATTTGATAGTTAATATTTATAGTTTGAATGATGAGGCCTCCACAGAGTCCGATCACAGCCTTCTGTGGACATCACCAAGTCCAAATACACTAATTTGAAAAATCCCTGCTGTATTCCAGGAGGAACGTGGCAATTCATGAATATGTGTTCCACATATTCATTAAATGTCAACGTGTACCAAAGATAGTCAATCTGCGCACAAAGTGTAAACTCCATTAACCTCTTCTTCCATAGCCAGAGAGATCTGCTCTTACAAATATGGTAAACATTACTCAGTTCCTCGTCCCGCCTTCTATGAAGGAAATCATTTTAAAGTGACTGCATTGGATTTAATCTACCACAAAACTAACATAAGTTATACAGTGCTTTATTACAAATCTAGACACACCATGATCTTCTAACTTTTTTTTTTTTACGGAGTTTTATATAGCGCAAACTTGAACCGAAGGTATCGGGTATCAGAGTGCTTTACATAGCACCAGTTTCGTTACATGAGGACATATTCATTTTTGTTAGGCACGGGGAGATTAAGTGATTTGCCCAGAATCACAGGATGTTCAGCATCGTTGCAGAGACTCAAACTCAGTTCCCCAGATTCAAGGGCGACCGCCCTAGCCATTAGGCCAACTCCTCTCCCCTGACTTACTTATGCCTACTGCCACTCCTGAGGTATAGGCCTTCAACTAGGACTCTCCAGCCACCTCTACCCTGTGATTGTCTTTCAATCTAACTCGAGGTCTAACCCATCTCCTTGCAGTCAGCCTTGAGGCCTTGGTGACAAGTGTTTCTTGGCCTTCCTCTTTTCCTTTTCCCTTGAGAGTTCCAGCTCAGGACTTGCCTGGAGGTGTTTTATACGGGCTTGTGGAGGATGTAATCTATCCAGTACCAGCGTCTTTTCGTGATTTCTTCATGAGCATGGAATTAGAAAGTATGCTGCCGTAGGTCGTTGTTGCTGATGGTGTTTGGTCAGTGGATTTGGCGGATTTTCCTCAGGGAGGTGCTCATGAAGGTCTGGGCTTTGTAGTCTTGGTCACTATTGTCCTCCCGGTTTCTGCTCCATACAGAAGGACCGATTTTAAGTTGGTTTTAAAAAGCCTTATCGTGGTTTGCAGTGCTAGATCCTTGGAGCTCTAGATCGTCTTTATCTGAAAGAAAGCAGCCCTTGCTTTGCCAATTCTTGCATTGGCGTTGTCGTGTGTGCCTCCCTGCTTGTCTATGACACTGCTCAGGTAGGTGAAAGCCTCAACCTCTTCGAGTGCATTGCCAGCAAGAGTGACTGAAGTTGTTCTGGCCGTGTTATCCTTCAGCATCTTCGTTTTACCCCTGTGAATTGTCTTCTAGGGTGTAATGTAAATATGTGCAATGTTTGTTTACAAAGGAACTAGCTGACTATTTGGGTAATCCAATGCCCACCAGTTGACAATGTCAGTGTCAATTAAACATGATATGTTGGCTTTCATAACCTTGAAAGATTTGGGACATTGTTCAATTTGGTTTTCACAATGACTTTGAAATAAATTTTACATGACAAGGTTTGAAATATTACTTTCTTTTAGGATGGCACATTAGAAAGATGAGGAAACAATGTATACTGGTCGTGATATGGAAACAAGTGTTGATTGACAGTTCAATGTTACCTTATCTTCCATATTACAGAAGAAGCTGAAGGCAGTTTCTTACACAACAGTCACTATATTTGGGTACATATTCTACACATGAAAGACCAAAAAAACTAGAAAACGATATGGAAACAGAAATAGGTACAGGCCTTTAAAAATTTGATATTTTCTTCAATTCAGGAATGAATCATTTTCTACTTCCTCAAGCATTTCTGTGGTGTACATTTTAAGAAACCAGAACAATATCAATAAAAATAGACAAATTAAGTGTTTTCAATATAAAATTTGAAAAATACAATATGACGTGCATTTTACTTTCTGGCCTAGTCATAATAAAAACCAATGCGGATAACTTGTCCTAGACCTGTGGGCTACCTAAGACCCAAGAATCATTAATGAAAGGCCATCCTTGTCTGGGCATGGAACTGAAATACATATTATTTCATATATGTGACAGCTAAAAGTTCTAGCACTTATCAGACAGCGGCATTGCTCAGAGGACACCGCAGATTCATTCTATCTGCCCTGAGGTCTTTATATAAGATCCTTCCTTGCCAATGCCGTCCACCTGCCTGGTGAGTGTACCCATTGACTTGCAAATATTGTGCCTAGAGGATGTCTTCACTAGTAGCTTTAAGGTATTTTGTCCTCCTCTAGACCTTAGACATATGAAACAAGATTCCAGGTAAGTCGCCACCAGAGGAGACTGAGACACTAATGATATACAGATGATACAGAGTTCATGATATCTCTGGATGGAAGCACTCAACAATATGACTCCCTAAAAACTGCTCAATAGTTGGCCATAGCTGAACCAGGATAAAACATACTATTATGTTGAGCACAGAAGGTACCGTGCATTACCTAGGAGAATCATGGCCTATCCCACAATGTATTATGCCAAGAACAAAGATCATGAACATAGGAGTACTCCTTGCTGAACATTTATCAATGAACGCACAGATGACCTATGTCTTCTAAAATAACATTTTTCTATGTGGCGCAGGTGGAGAAAAGCCTCCATCTTCTCGTTCCCTCAGTTCTCAAAATGGTGGTAGGTTCCTCAGTTAAATATACAAATGTGAAGTATCAGGAGCAGGCAAAGGACCTTACTCTAGGTTATGCAAAATGCATACGCCTGATTAAACACAAGGCTTCACAAGGCCAAGCCTATGATGCCTTAAGAAATTTGCACTGGCTTAAGCTAGAAGGCTGCCTTGTCTACACTTATGAAATGCGCCCATAATCTTGCTGCGCCTTATTTGCTGTACCAACTACTGCTACCGCAAGCTATGAGAGCTTGAAGTTTATTACAAAGTTATTCTAAGACCGTCATCTTTTCAACTATCAACCATTCAGGGGGTGAAGTAACTCAGGAAAAAACTTCGCTGGCTCACTTTAAAACTAGTCTCAAAACTTTGCTGTTCTCTGACATGGACTGGTGTGCCAAACAGGAAGAGCCGACTTATATCGCTAGAGGCTGTCCTCACAAAATTCCACAAGATTTGGGGAAAATGGTGGGAGTATTACGGTTTGTCTTCTTCGCCGGAGATTGTGCCTGTAGGTCCTGTAGTTCCTTCATAATCGCAGGAGATTTATGGCATGTAGGATGATGTGGCTTTGATTGGAAAGCAATTCTTTATTTTATTGTCGTATCTCATCTTCATAATCAATAAAAATGTGTTTATAAAAAAGGTTCTTGTTCTCACAATCTCCTTCTAGCATATATTGTCTCTATCTGCTCTGTAGCCACTAAGGCCTTACCTAGACTTTGGTTGAAGCGGACACCCACCAAAAAGCAGTGGATGTCCTGCCCACCATATTTTGAGTGTGCAGAAGCCCTACACACTCAAAATAAGGCGGACACGACAGGCGCCACTATTTGGCGGACGTCATGTATCTGTCAAAATGTAAATACACCCCTAAATCTTATCAACTACTTACTCTTCCTGTAGCAGGTTTTCACCAGTCGAGGGTTTAGAGAACAGGGGGGTGTAATATTATAGAACAGTGGTCCCTTAGACAACACAGGTGCATTAATATTAAAGAACAGTGGTCCCTTAGACAACAGAGGTGCATTAATATTATAGAACAGTGGTCCCTTAAACAACATGGGGGATTATTAATATTATAGAACAGTGGTCCCTTAGACAGCAGAGGTGCATTAATATTATAGAACAGTGGTCCCTTAAACAACAGGGGGGAGCATTAATATTATAGAACAGTGGTCCCTTAGACAACATGGGGGATTATTAATATTATAGAACAGTGGTCCCTTAAACAACTGGGGGGAGTATTAATATTATAGAACAGTGGTCCCTTAGACAACACGGGGGATTATTAATATTATAGAACAGTGGTCCCTTAGACAACAGAGGTGCATTAATATTATAGAACAGTGGTCCCTTAAAGAACAGGGGGGAGTATTAATATTATAGAACAGCGGTCCCTTAGACAACGCAGCTGCATTATTTATTATAGAACAGTGATCCCTTAGACAACAGAGTTGCATTAATATTATAGAACAGTGGTCCCTTAGACAACAGGGGGGAGTGTTAATATAGAACGGTGGTTCCTTATACAACGGGGGAGTATTAATATTATAGACAGTGGTTCCTTAGACAACGGGGAGCATTAATATTATAGAACAGCGGTTCCTTAGACAACAGGGGGAGTATTAATATTATAGAACCGCGGTTCCTTAGACAACAGGGGGGAGTATTAATATTATAGAACAGCGGTTCCTTAGACAACAGGGGGGAGTATTCATATTATAGAACAGTGGTTCCCTAGGCAACAGGGGTAGTATTAACACCTTCGCTGCGGCGGCTATTCCACCGCAACGCTAACGGTCGCGGGGGGGGGGCGCGCGGCTCACCTGCGCGGGTGACAGAACCGTTCCGTCACGGCTTGCGGGTGAGCTGTGCTTGTGACAGAACGGTTCCGTCACGGCCCCGCCCGCTTAATGAAACGCGCCGCGCAGGCGCAGCGAGCGGGCCGTGACGGAACCATTCCGTCATGAGCACAGCCCACCCGAGGGGCGTGACGGAACGGTTCCATCAATAGCGTCGAAAGAGTTAATATTATAGAAAAGCGATCCCTTAGAACACAGGATGGAGTATTAATATTATAGAACAGCGGTTCCTTAGAAAGCAGGGGGGAGTATTAATATTATAGAACAGTGGTCCCTTAGACAACAGGAGGGAGTATTAATATTATAGCACTGCGGTCCCTTAGAAAATAGGGGGAGCATTAATATTAAGGAACAGCGGTCCCTTAGATAACAGGGGTGTATTAATATTAAAGCACATCAGTCCCTTAGACAGCAGGGGGAGAGTAATAATATTATAGAACAGTGGTCCCTTAGACAACAGAGGTGAATTGATATTATAGATCAGCGGTCCCTTAGACAACAGGGGAGAGAATTACTATTGTAGAACTTTGGTCGCTTAGGCAACGTGGGAGAGTATTAATATTATAGAACAGCGGTACCTTAGACAACATGGGATAGTATTAATATTATAGAACAGGGGTTCCATAGACAACAGGGGGAATATTAATATTATAGAACAGTGGTCCATTAGAAAACAGGGGAGGAGTATTAATATTATAGAACCTCGTTTCCTTAGACAACAGGGGGGAGTATTAATATTATAGAACAGCGGTCCCTTAGAAAACAGGGGGAGTGTTAATATTATAGAACAGTGGTTCCTTAGACAACAGGGGGGAGTATTAATATTATAGAACAGCGGTTCCTTAGAAAACAGGGGGGAGTGTTAATATTATGTTCATCACCACCCCCTTTTCTGAATCGTTTTTGGCCACTATAGGTGTGGCAGGGTATACTCAGACATGAGTCCCTTTCTCACTGCTCCATCACGATTCAAGCAAGCCGGGCCGAAGAGGCTGAAATGCCAGAAACCGGTCCCCGGTAGCTTGTCTCCTTTCTGGTGAAGAATTGGCTTGGTAGTTTGGTCTGCCCTGTTCCCATGATGCACTGGGCCAGGGACAGACTAATTTGCATATAGCCAGGTTCTGAGCTGGGATGGGGCAGTGAGATAAATAACGGTGATGGATCAAGCCCTGATCTTTGGACTGGGTAAGAGTGGTCTGCTTAATTCAGACACTCTGTTCATCACCACCCCCTTTTCTGAATCGTTTTTGGCCACTATAGGTGTGGCAGGGTATACTCAGACATGAGTCCCTTTCTCACTGCTCCATCAGGATTCAAGCAAGCCGGGCCGAAGAGGCTGAAATGCCAGAAACCGGTCCCCGGTAGCTTGTCTCCTTTCTGGTGAAGAATTGGCTTGGTAGTTTGGTCTGCCCTGTTCCCATGATGCACTGGGCCAGGGACAGACTAATTTGCATATAGCCAGGTTCTGAGCTGGGATGGGGCAGTGAGATAAATAACGGTGATGGATCAAGCCCTGATCTTTGGACTGGGTAAGAGTGGTCTGCTTAATTCAGACACTCTGTTCATCACCACCCCCTTTTCTGAATTGTTTTTGGCCACTATAGGTGTGGCAGGGTATACTCAGACATGAGTCCCTTTCTCACTGCTCCATCCGGATTCAAGCAAGCCGGGCCGAAGAGGCTGAAATGCCAGAAACCGGTCCCCGGTAGCTTGTCTCCTTTCTGGTGAAGAATTGGCTTGGTAGTTTGGTCTGCCCTGTTCCCATGATGCACTGGGCCAGGGACAGACTAATTTGCATATAGCCAGGTTCTGAGCTGGGATGGGGCAGTGAGATAAATAACGGTGATGGATCAAGCCCTGATCTTTGGACTGGGTAAGAGTGGTCTGCTTAATTCAGACACTCTGTTCATCACCACCCCCTTTTCTGAATCGTTTTTGGCCACTATAGGTGTGGCAGGGTATACTCAGACATGAGTCCCTTTCTCACTGCTCCATCAGGATTCAAGCAAGCCGGGCCGAAGAGGCTGAAATGCCAGAAACCGGTCCCCGGTAGCTTGTCTCCTTTCTGGTGAAGAATTGGCTTGGTAGTTTGGTCTGCCCTGTTCCCATGATGCACTGGGCCAGGGACAGACTAATTTGCATATAGCCAGGTTCTGAGCTGGGATGGGGCAGTGAGATAAATAACGGTGATGGATCAAGCCCTGATCTTTGGACTGGGTAAGAGTGGTCTGCTTAATTCAGACACTCTGTTCATCACCACCCCCTTTTCTGAATCGTTTTTGGCCACTATAGGTGTGGCAGGGTATACTCAGACATGAGTCCCTTTCTCACTGCTCCATCACGATTCAAGCAAGCCGGGCCGAAGAGGCTGAAATGCCAGAAACCGGTCCCCGGTAGCTTGTCTCCTTTCTGGTGAAGAATTGGCTTGGTAGTTTGGTCTACCCTGTTCCCATGATGCACTGGGCCAGGGACAGACTAATTTGCATATAGCCAGGTTCTGAGCTGGGATGGGGCAGTGAGATAAATAACGGTGATGGATCAAGCCCTGATCTTTGGACTGGGTAAGAGTGGTCTGCTTAATTCAGACACTCTGTTCATCACCACCCCCTTTTCTGAATCGTTTTTGGCCACTATAGGTGTGGCAGGGTATACTCAGACATGAGTCCCTTTCTCACTGCTCCATCAGGATTCAAGCAAGCCGGGCCGAAGAGGCTGAAATGCCAGAAACCGGTCCCCGGTAGCTTGTCTCCTTTCTGGTGAAGAATTGGCTTGGTAGTTTGGTCTGCCCTGTTCCCATGATGCACTGGGCCAGGGACAGACTAATTTGCATGTAGCCAGGTTCTGAGCTGGGATGGGGCAGTGAGATAAATAACGGTGATGGAGCAAGCCCTGATCTTTGGACTGGGTAAGAGTGGTCTGCTTAATTCAGACACTCTGTTCATCACCACCCCCTTTTCTGAATCGTAATATTATAGAACAGCGGTACCTTAGACAACATGGGGGAGTATTAATATTATAGAACAGCGGTTCCATAGACAACAGGGGGAATATTAATATTATAGAACAGTGGTCCATTAGAAAACAGGGGAGGAGTATTAATATTATAGAACCTTGGTTCCTTAGACAACAGGGGGGGAGTATTAATATTATAGAACAGTGGTCCCGTAGAAAACAGGGGGGGAGTCTTAATATTATAGAACAGTGGCTCCTGGGACAACAGGGGCAGTAGATTGGTGGCCCCCCAAACTGGGACTAGCACCTACACCCTCTACCTCAGTAAAAAGCCTGGGAATCCAATTGGATGCCAAATTAGACATGAAAGAAAATGTGAAAAACATTGCAGGCTCATGCTATTACAATCTGCGCCTACTACGCAGAATTATCCCCTATCTTCCCCTGGAGCACCGCAGAACAGTAGTACAGGCAATGATAGGAAGTAGGCTGGATTATGGCAATGCCTGACTAGCAGAGGTAGGAACTTCTACTCTATCTAAGCTGCAAGTAATACAGAACACCGCGGCCAGAATGGTCCTGAACTGCCCCCCGGTACCCCCTCCCTTCCATTGCTCAGTCAACTGCACTGGTTGCCAATCCAAAAGCGCGCCATGTTGTCTGTCTTTTAAGGCCCTAAGAGGGGAAGGCCCAGCATATCTTAGGGACAAACTTGTCAAGCACACAAGCGAGTGCAATCTAAGATCAAATACCCTTGCTCTCCTAAATATACCTCGAATCCGGCGCACTCGCACAGGCGGCAGAGCGTTTTCATTTATAGCACCAAAGTACTGGAACTCGCTTCCAGTGTCATTGCGAAAATCCCCAACCTACCTGATCTTCAGGAAGCAACTAAAAACCTGGTTGTTCTGAACCTTCTAATCTCTGGATTTCCCTCCCTCTCTGGTGAGCGCTGAGATGCCCCTGGGTGAGTCATGCGCGATAAAAGAGCCATTAACATAACATAACATTAATATTATAGAAGAGCGGTCCCTTAGAAAACAGGGGGAGTGTTAATATTATAGAACAGTGGTTCCTTAGACAACAGGGGGAGCATTATTATTATAGAACACCGGTCCCTTAGAAAACAGAGGGGAGTGTTAATATTATAGAACAGTGGTTCCTTAGACAACAGGGGGAGCATTAATATTATAGAACAGCGTCCCTTAGAAAACAGGGGGGAGTGTTAATATTATAGAACAGTGGTTCCTTAGACAACAGGGGGAGCATTAATATTATAGAACAGCGGTTCCTTAGACAAGAGTGGGGGGGTATAAATATTATAGAATTGTGGCCCCTTAGACAACAGGGGGCTATTAATATTATTGATCAGGGGTCCCTTAGAAAACAGGGGAGGAGTATTAATATTATAGAACCTCGGTTCCTTAGACAACAGGGGGGAGTATTAATATTATAGAACAGCGGTCCCTTAGAAAACAGAGGGGAGTGTTAATATTATAGAACAGTGGTTCCTTAGACAACAGGGGGAGCATTAATATTATAGAACAGCGGTCCCTTAGAAAACAGAGGGGAGTGTTAATATTATAGAACAGCGGTCCCTTAGAAAACAGGGGGGAGTGTTAATATTATAGAACAGTGGTTCCTTAGAAAACAGGGGGGAGTGTTAATATTATAGAACAGCGGTCCCTTAGAAAACAGGGGGGAGTGTTAATATTATAGAACAGTGGTTCCTTAGACAACAGGGGGAGCATTAATATTATAGAACAGCGGTTCCTTAGACAAGAGTGGGGGGGGTATAAATATTATAGAATTGTGGTCCCTTAGACAACAGGGGGCTATTAATATTATTGATCAGGGGTCCCTTAGACAACGGGGAGAGTATTAATATTATGGAACAGTGATCCATAGGACAACAAGGATAAGTATGTAACAACAAATAATTACATACATTAGAAATTATATTTTAAATGTACAAAGATTCATAACTAATGTTTTTCATAAACAAAGACTGCAGTGGGTTGTGAACAAACGTGAAGTGAAAAAAGTGCATAAAATGTGGCACAGGTGACTTGGTGTTGCAATATTTGTTTCACAATAACAACAGCAGGAACACAGTCCATAAACCGTACAATAAATTAATAGGAATTGGGTCTGTATGCATTTATTGACCGTATTTCCATCCTTAACATTGGTAGGATCGTCATCAGGATAAGCTTGATACAGGCCTGAGTAATTGTAACTATAAAACATGTACAGACATACACAGAGAGAACAAACAAAAATTTAAATCAAATAAAGCAAAAAAGACAAACATCAATGGGTACGTACATGAGTACCGTGCTTCACTAGTATGACATTTATCATAATTGCAAAGACGGTCCCTTAGACAACAGAGGTGCATTAATATTATAGAACGGTCCCTTAAAGAACAGGGGGGAGTATTAATATTATAGAACAGCGGTCCCTTTGACAACGCAGGTGCATTATTTATTATAGAACAGTGATCCCTTAGACAACAGAGATGCATTAATATTATAGAACAGTGGTCCCTTAGACAACAGGGGGGAGTGTTAATATAGAACGGTGGTTCCTTATACAACGGGGGAGTATTAATATTATAGACAGTGGTTCCTTAGACAACGGGGAGAGTATTCATATTATAGAACAGTGGTCCCTTATAGAACAGAGGGGAGCATTAATATTATAGAACAGAGGTTCCTTAGACAACAGGGGGAGTATTATTATTATAGAACAGCGGTTGCTTAGACAACACGGGGGAGTATTCATATTATAGAACAGTGGTTCCCTAGGCAACAGGGGTAGTATTAACATTATTGAAAAGCGATCCCTTAGAACACAGGATGGAGTATTAATATTATAGAACAGCAGTTCCTTAGAAAGCAGGGGGAGTATTAATATTATAGAACAGTGGTCCCTTAGACCACAGGAGGGAGTATTAATATTATAGCACTGCGGTCCCTTAGAAAATAGGGGGAGCATTAATATTATGGAACAGCGGTCCCTTAGATAACAGGGGTGTATTAATATTAAAGCACATCAGTCCCTTAGACAGCAGGGGGAGAGTAATAATATTATAGAACAGTGGTCCCTTAGACAACAGAGGTGAATTGATATTATAGAACAGCGGTCCCTTAGACAACAGGGGAGAGAATTACTATTGTAGAACTTTGTTCGCTTAGGCAACGTGGGAGAGTATTAATATTATAGAACAGCGGTACCTTAGACAACATGGGGGAGTATTAATATTATAGAACAGCGGTTCCATAGACAACAGGGGGAATATTAATATTATAGAACAGTGGTCCATTAGAAAACAGGGGAGGAGTATTAATATTATAGAACCTCGGTTCCTTAGACAACAGGGGGGAGTATTAATATTATAGAACAGCGGTCCCTTAGAAAACAGGGGGGAGTGTTAATATTATAGAACAGTGGTTCCTTAGACAACAGGGGGAGCATTAATATTATAGAACAGCGGTCCCTTAGAAAACAGGGGGGAGTGTTAATATTATAGAACAGTGGTTTCTTAGACAACAGAGGGAGCATTAATATTATAGAACAGCGGTCCCTTAGAAAACAGGGGGGAGTGTTAATATTATAGAACAGCGGTTCCTTAGACAAGAGTGGGGGGGTATAAATATTATAGAATTGTGGTCCCTTAGACAACAGGGGGCTATAAATATTATAGATCAGGGGTCCCTTAGACAACGGGGAGAGTATTAATATTATGGAACAGCAATCCCTAGGACAACAAGGATAAGTATGTAACAACAAATAATTACATACATTAGAAATTCTAGCGGGAGTTCTAGTAAATCTTTTGTGATAGGGCATGTAGGATTAATGTAAGATGATTTAAGGATACGGTGCAGTATGATAAAGGGGGTCACGGGGGACTGAAATGGAGCAGGGAACCTGAAGGGAGGGGAGGACGCGGCTACCTGCGGACACACAGCAGCTACACATCGGTCATGCGTGACCTATTTGCCCGTAGGGGGGGAGGGTGTCTGTGGGATGGGGGGCTGGGGGTGGGGGGGCTGCAGGGCACACCTTGGGAGGATGTAAGTGGGGGACTGAACATGATGCACTAGGGAAGTTGGACATCTGGAGTACTTTAGGGGATATGTTAAGGGTACAAGTAAAAAGAAAGGATGTATGCACAAATTGGGTGAGTAAGACGCAGTGGGATAAAAAAGGGGGAAAAAAATGAGCACCAGAATAATCACCATTAATGTATGTGGGTTGAATGACCGAGTTAAAAGACAGCGTGTGGCAGCCTATCTAAGAGCAACAGGAGCGGATTTCATGTGCCTACAGGAGACACACATAGAAGGCAGTAAGAGGTACCTCCTGGATCAGCTAGGCTTTCAGGTGTTGGCATGTTCTAAACAGGGGGCAAAGACAAGAGGGGTGGCAATACTGGCTAAAAGAAACCAGGTAATTGTTAGGAAAAAATAGAGGATGTATGGGGTAGATGGGCCTTAGTTGAATGCCAAGTAAATGGGGACTGGATCACGCTAGGATCTATCTACGGTTCGACAGAGGACGACCCAGAGATCTTTTCGTTTCTAGATACCGAACTCCCAGCTTGGGCCCCCACAGTAATCTTGGGGGGGGATTTTAACATCAATGGACTCGGAGGGTTAGGTATAAGCGGGTCAGGGAAATACCAGGGGCGGAAGAAAAGGGTCTGTAGGGCAATCATAGAGATGGCAAGGAATAATTCATTAGAGGATGTCTGGTACTCGATCAGACCACAGGAGGATGGCCCTACATATTTTTCCACTCCACACAAAGTTTTTGCCAGGCTAGACTATTTTATGATATCTAACAGGTTGATGGGGAAAGTAAAACTGGAAAGGAAACCTCGCATTGTGTCAGACCACAACCCACTGATACTCACACTAGAGACCATAGTTAAAACCAGGATTCCACAAAAATGGACATTCGATCGTAAGTTATTAAAAGACAAACAGTATGTTGAGCACATGGAAAAATGGATTAAAGATTATTGGGAGGCGAACTGGCATAGTACCACCACGGGCTTTACATGGGACGCCTTTAAAGCAGAAGTACGCGGAGAAACTCTTAGTTATAGCTTATCAAGCCAAAAAAAAGAGAGGGTCAAGATAACTACGCTATATCAGAAGGTTGCAGAAATGGAGACAGACCTGGAGGCGTTAATTCAGGCAGGGGCACCCATAGAGCAGGCCTTGGTTAGTTTAGCTAGGGCAAAAGCGGAAGCAGGGGAAAATGCTGCAGCAAAGGCAGCAGAGCTATACACAACAAGACAGGAGCATTGTCACGAGTATAGCGAAAGGGTGGGACACACCTTGGTGGTCAGGACTAGGCAGAACGAGGCTAGGAGGGAGATAAAGGAAATCACGGACAGCAATGGGAGGTTGACCACGGAACCATCTGGAATCAGAGAGGTATTCAGGCAATATTATACCAGACTATACAACGAGGAGCAGGAGACTGAGGAGGTTTTAACCCAGGAATACTTGGCAAACATAGTAGCGTCAAATCTCACTAAGGAAGACAGTGAAGACTTGGACTCGCCGATACGGGAAGATGAGGTCAGGCAGGCACTGACTAGCCTACCAGCAGGGAAAGCGGCAGGGCCAGATCAGCTGCCGGTGGAGTTCTACAGAACCTTCCAGGCAGAAATATTTAAGTATATTTGGGAAACAGTGCAGCAGGCGCAGGAGGGTCAGTCAATACCAAAGTCATTGTCGGGGGCAGAGATTGTAATTATTCTTAAGAAAGGCAAAATACCAACAGAGGCAGGCTCTTACCGGCCAATTACACTCTTAAACGCCGATGCCAAAATGTACTCCAAGGTTCTGGCCACTAGGCTTTCGAGGGTGATAGATATTATTGTAACCAAAACGCAGCACAGCTTTATTCCAGGGAGGGGCACAACCGAGCATATACGGAGAGTAATTACATTATTCGATGCCACAGAAGTCTCAGGGGACCCAATGTCGGTTATGCTGTTAGACGCAGAGAAAGCGTTTGACCGAGTCTCCTGGGATTATCTGTGGTCATCATTGCGTTGGGCTGGTATAGGGAACAAGTTTATAAACGCTATCCAGGTGCTCTACCAAGCTCCAACAGCACGGGTGAGGGTTAATGGGGAATATACAAACGAGCTGGAAATCAAGTGCGGTACTAGACAGGGGTGCCCATGCTCCCCGTTGCTTTTCGCCGTGTACTTGGATCCATTATTGCGTAGATTAATGGGGAATAGAAGAATTACCCCAGTAAAATCCAGGGGGGGTGAAGATAAGGTGTTGGCATATGCCGACGACGTCGCGGTTATTTCATCGGCCCCTAGGGAAGCCATAAGGGAAATAGAGCAAGAAGCGGTGCTGTTCAGTAGAGTAGCTGGTTACTGCTTGAATAAAACTAAAACACAGATCATCATAAACAATAAGGTCCAGTGTTTAGATAGCCGTGTGGTAGAGTCAGGTACAAATCTGGGAGTAGAAATAACGGCGAATCTAGACAGCGTGGTGGAAAGAAACATTGAACCGATAATCAAAAAGGCCAAAAGAGACCTAGACAGATGGCATAATCTACACTTCACTTTAGTGGGACGAGCAAACGTAATAAAGATGATGCTGCTCCCAAAAATGCTATACATTTTCCGGGCAATCCCGCTAACATTTGACCAAAAATGATATACTGCTCTGGAGCAGATGGTAAACAGGTTTCTATGGGCGCATGGAAAAACAAGGCGGGCCCAGAGATATATGACACTCCCTAGAGATAAAGGTGGGTGGGGGCTTCCAGATTTTAAAATGCATCACTGGGCGGCGTTTTTTCAATATATGGTGGAATTAATAGGGGGGGGCACCGGAATAAATAGGCGAGGGTAATTCGGTATATGCAGTCTTAATGGGGGGAGAAATAAAAAATCTGTTCTTAAAGTACACTGATTTTAGTTATTACAAAAGGACAAAATTCAAGACTCTGATTGCGGCTTATAAGATATGGGCTGCATTTAAAAAGAAATATGGATTAGGGAGATACAATGCATACACACGGCTATTAGACAACCAAACACTCCCGGCAGAGATATTTGCGGATTCAGTCTTCAGAGAGTGGGGACAGAAGGGAGTGGCGAGCATCAAGGATTTGATGGGGGAACATGGAATGTATCAATTTGCGGAAATACAAAAGCTGTATGGAGTTGATACAAAAAGTTTTTATAAATATCTACAAGTGAGGAGCTTCTTGGCCACAAAGAATGGGGGTCCAATGGGATTCAGTGAAAATGTGGTGTTGGAATATATCGAGAAACAAGGGGGTTGCACGATAAAAAGGATTTATTTTGAACTGATAAAAAGCAGAGAGGATGATTTAGGGAAACAAGGAGATAAATGGGTAGAGAGACTCGGGGTAGGACAGGAAAACTTCTGGCTCTCACTAGAACTGAGTAGGAATACACTATGCTGTGCAGCCTTGCAGGCACAACCCTATAAAACCATCTTCTCACTCTACTACACGCCAGCAAAAATCGCGCAGAGGGGAGGCACATCTGGAATCACATGTCCGCGCTGCAATAGCTCAGAAGCCGGGATGGCGCATATGTTTGCTACCTGTCCAATACTGCTACCAGTGCATAAGGAAATAGAAAAGTTTTTGGGAAACGCACTGGGTATTGTTACCGAGCTGACACCAGCAAGGGTGATCCTGGGAGTGGATGGGCAGTGCGTAGCCAACAAATTCTTGTTTGTTGCAATGGCTGTATGGAGACTCTGCGTGGTGACAGCGTGGAAAGATACTGTCCCTCCTTCCTTTCATCAATGGCTAGCTAGGTTACTTTCTATATACAATCTGGAAAGGGAGATATATGCAAGAATAGGTAAAAAGGGGAGGGCGTTAGGTCTAAAAAAATGGGAACCTATTGAAACATGGAAGAATAGATAGAATAGCTGGACTACGGATATAGGGGTCGCTTTTCTCGTATCTCCTTATTCATCTACTTTTGTAAATAGTCTTATGTACGGGCTCTAGGAAAAACTTATGCTTCTTTTTCTCTTCTTTTGGTTTTCTTTTTATTTATCTTTTCTTTTTTCTCTATTCTGTTCTCTTTTAGTTTTGCTTCTTATTACAAGTACTGAATTTGTATATGTATAGCAATAACTGCGTTTCCTTGCTTGTAAAGTGCCATGCAGCCGTGGGGGGGGGGGGGGGGGGGGGGATAAAATGTGGAGTAAATACCTAATAAAAATATTTTAAAAAAATATATATATATTTTAAATGTACAAAGATTCATAACTAATGTTTTTCATAAACAGAGACTGCATTGGGTTGTGAACAAACGTGAAGTGAAAAAAGTGCATAAAATGTGGCACAGGTGACTTGGTGTTGCAATATTTGTTTCACAAAAACAACAGCAGGAACACAGTCCATAAACCGTACAATAAATTAATAGGAATTGGGTCTGTATGCATTTATTGACCGTATTTCCATCCTTAACATTGGTAGGATCGTCATCAGGATAAGCTTGATACAGGCATGAGTAATTGTAACTATAAAACATGTACAGACATACTGAGAGAACAAACAAAAAATTAATGAAAATCAAATAAAGCAATAAAGACAAACATCAATGGGTACATACATGAGTACCGTGCTTCACTAGTATGACATTTATCATAATTGCAAAGACGGTATAAAAAGAACCATATCAAATTGTATCCAAAGAAAATGCTGATCAAATTGGGTAAGTAAATTCTGCCAATACTGGTAGAGCAATCACTTTGGTGCAGGTGCAGTCTGTTGCAGGAGAGAGTCATGAATTAAAATAGGAGGCAAAACAATGGTGGAGGGGGTAGTATCACCTCAATGAGAATCACAATGAAAGACAAAGGGTTACCTGCATGGCTTCTGGTGCTGCGAATTATAATGGAATGGGTAGACATGGAAGCAGGTCAGTGCTGAACCTGTAACCGGAAGGAGTATGATTGTGGTTAAGTGTGTTAATGCCTTCCCCATTCGGGGCTATGGTGTGTTAAAGTGAAACAAATAATCTCGGCCCAAGAAACTGAACTGCACACACAGCAATCAAATGGCAAAGGCTCTTTGAGCATATTATCAAGGGGGTTTATCTCCGCTTTATTGGCTTTAAAAGCCAAGAAAGCGGAGATAAAATTATCTCCCTATTACCTAGCTGTCGCTAACACCAGTTAGCGACAGCTAGTAGGAGATAGCGACCATCTTGGGCCCCGCTTTGCATGTCAGTGAAATTTATCACTAATGACATGCAAAGTGGGCGTGCCAAGATGTTAGCGACTGGAAACAGTCGCTAACATCGCTATCTCCTATTACCAACTTATGGAGATATTCGCGCTAAGCGCGAATATCTCCAAAAGCTAACACCTGCCCCTGAGCAGTTCTTAGCCATGTTATCCAATGGTAGGTGGATAACATGGCTAAGAGCATTAGCTCGTTAATGCATGAATATCGCTGACTTTTCAGCGATATTCATGCATTTCGGCCGATTTTTATCGCTTAGGAGATAAACCTTGATAATAGCAAGGTTCCTAAGCGATAAAAATCGCCGCAGCTCGGCGATAAAAATATTGCCGCTAAGCCAACGTAGCGATAATTATCGCTGGTTGTTGGTAATATGCCCCATTGTCTCCACTACCAGTGGGGTAGCGAGGAGGTGCAGTTGGCAATAGCAGGGGCCGCCAAGGTGAGAATAGAGTTTAGCTACGCCTACGCTACTGGCCACTAAGCGCTAGATAAGAACCATGTCAAGTTAAAAGATTGAAAAGTGAATAAACAACAAGGGGCAGATTTACAAGCTCCTTGCACCACTTTTGCGTCACTTTTAACATGAGAAAAATGACGCAAAAGTGGCGCAATGGGCTTGTAAATCTGCCCTCTATAGGTTTCGTGGGAAGAAGGCTTGCTAGCAATGAGTCAACGCCGCCGCCGCCGCCAAGGGGCCGCCAAGATGAGAATAGAGTTTAGCTACACCTACGCTACTGGCCACTAGGCGCTAGATTTGAACCACTATGCTGTTAGCCATGTCAAGTCAAAAGATTGAAAGGCGAATAAACACCAAGGGGCAGATTTACAAGCCCCTTGCGCCACTTTTGCGTCACTTTTAACATGGGAAAAGTGACGCAAAAGTGGCGCAAGGGGCTTTTAAATCTGCCCCCAATAGGTTTCGTGGGAAGAAGGCTTGCTAGCAATGAGTCAGTCACACCTCTTGTGCCAGTTTCCCCCAGCACTTGGTGATAGGAGCAGGCTCGCGGCCGAGTTTCACTTTACCTCAGGGCGCTATGTGCGTTTAGTCACAGGCCAGAGGCCGCCATTGTTTGCGCTGCGGCTGATTCACCCGGCGCGAGTCCTCACTCCGATATGAAAATACAGTATCATTTCCGCTCCTATCAGCACTCGGCTTAAATCCGATAAGGACCGGGGGGCAGATTTATGTTAACTGGCGCATCCCCAGGGATGCGCCAGTTAACATGCGCCACAGTGCGCCACAGCTCCGCCACCCATGGTGCGCCGCATTTATGATGCGGTGCACCATGGGGCAAAAACGGCACAGATGCGTGACGCATCTGTGCCGTAAAGGTGACGCATTGCTGGAGTTGCGTCGCAAGCGCGACGCAGCTCCAGCAAGGCTCTGGGGTGCCCCATCTCCACAATGCTGCGTCAAGACCTACGCCTGCTTCAAGCAGGCGCAGGCTTTTGACGCAGCATTGGCCTGAAAGTGACTGAGTGAAATCTTATAGATTTCACTCAGCCACTTTTGCGAGGCGCACCTGCCCCGGAACGCCCACCCTGCGCCGGAACGCCCACAAGCGGCGCAGGGCTTTACAACGTGACGCATCTGCCTAGATGCGTCACGTTGTAAATCGTTCGTAGGGATGCGCCACATTTACGCCGCCTTGCGTGACGCAACAGCGGCGTAAACGTGGCGCAAGTGCCTCATAAATCTGCCCCCGGATGTTTTGAAGGACAGCGAGCCCCTGCGATAAGAAATAACGGGAAAGACTGTGGAAAATTAAAAACAAACCCACGAAACCTTATTGGACGGCGGCCTGCTTATGTTGACGAAAGAAACACATGGATCTATTTTTTCAGTTCTCTTGAACCCGTCATTGTTTTCGTGGACCGGTTTATCTCAAATTAAACAAATTATAGGGTAGAATCACAAACATTGCTGCGAATGGTAGCAGGTGACAGGCACCAGCACTCATTTTTGGGAATCGGTTTATGTTTTTATCATCAGACTATCAGACCATGACCAATGACATAGCCAATAGGTCTCGCCTTTGGGACTTTATACGAGTTTCACCAGAACTATTGATTTTGCCAATGTCTTATGTTGTACAGCACTGTGGCTGCTGTGTAGCAATTTGAAAAGTTATAATAAAAAAAGTGTTATAAGCAATTTTGCTACCTTATATATAACCAAGAAGATATTATGTACAACTGAACGACCCAATTAAAAAAAAGAATTAACATAAAAAATATCTTCTAGTTTTTTTGTCCTTACATTGCTGGTCATTATAGTTTTTTTTTGTTATGGGGTAGCGGGAGGAGAGACAACAGGAGAGTGGAGGTTGGGAAATAGTATCCGTATTACAACACAGCAGCGGGCTGACTCTAGGGAAGAATCAATAGATTCCAGATTCCGAGGGCAGACTGAGGTGGTGGTGCAACGGTGATGCTATTGTGGTGCTGAATAATACTCAGGTGGTGCTGAGTGAGGCTGAGTTGGTGTTGATGGTGTGCTGGCACGGAGGTGATGCTGAGTGATACTGAGGTGGTGCTGAGTTATGCTGTAGTGCTGAGTCGAGCTGAGGTGGTGTTCAGGTGGTGCAGAGCTGGTGCTCAGTGCTAAATTTCTGCTGAGGTAAGGCTGCGCTGGTGATGGTGCACTGAAGTGGAGATGGTGCTATGCTGATGCGGATTTGGTGCAGTGGTGGCGCTGAGGTTGTGCTGTGCTGGTGCTGAGTTGGTGCTTGTGCACTGATGAGGCAGTGGTGCACTTATGCTGGGATGGTGTTGTGCTGAGTGATACTGACGTTGTGGTGTGCTTATGCTGAAATGGTGCTCAGGTGGTGCTGAGTGATTCTGAGGTGAAGCTGAGTGATGCTAAGGTGGTGTAGAGTGATGCTTTGGCTGTGCTCAGGTGGCGCTGGGCTGGTGCTCAGGTGGTGCTCAGGTGGTGCTGAGTGATGCTGAGTTGGTGCAGCGCAGGTGCTGAGGTGATGCTGTGCTAATGCTGAAGTGGTACGGAGTTGGTGCTGTGCTGGTGGTGGTGCTGAGGTGGTGTTAAGTGATGTTAAGAGAGGCTGCTATGGTGCTGAGGTGGTGCTGAGGGATGTTGTGGTGACACTGAGTGATGCTGTTGTGGTGCTGAGTAATGCTGAGTTGGTGCTGTGCTGAGGTGATGCTGCACTGATGCAGAGGTGGTACTGCACTGGTGGTGGTCGTGCACTGATGCGCAGGTGGGGGTGTGCTGATGTTGAGGTGGTTTTGTGCTGATGTTGAGTTGGTGCTGCACTTGTGCATTTGGTGGTGATTCGCTGGTGGTGGTGCACTGATTAGGGATGGTGCTTTGCTGATGCTTAATGGTGCTGAGTTATGCTGTGGTGGTGCAGAGTTATGCTGTGGTGCTCGGGTGGTGAGCTGGTGCGCAGTTAGTGCTGAGTGATGCTGAGTTGGGGCTATGCTGATGCTGCGCTGATGCAGAGGAAGTGCTGCACTGATGCTGAAGTGGTGCTGCGTTGGTGCTGAGTTGCTGCTGAGGTGGGGCTGAGCTGGTGGTGGTGCACTGACGTGGACATGTAGCTGTGCTGATGCCAAGATGGTGCTGTGCTGATGTTGAGGTGGTGCTTCACTGGTGCACTAAAAGAGAACTAAAGTGCTCTGATAATTATAGCTTTGCAAATGTATCCATATTTGCAGCTATTCACAAACATGTAAAAGTAAGAGGGGGAACAGCTACAGTTGTCTAAATAGCTATAAAATGTGTATTTGCACTTGCAAACTCTTTTTTCACTTTTCCCAAAGGAAAAACAAATCCATTCTCTGACACCCCTAGAAAATTTGACAGTGTTCCCGCCCTATCTCAACTTTAAAAACAAATTTCTCCTGACAAGGATAAGGCTAAATGTTAGATCATATCCAAGGTGGACATGCTTGCTTGTTGCTGTTCAGCAGCCTTCTAAAGTATGCAGCGCCTGGAAAGGCCATTCCAAGTTCTGCGAATGGATTTTCTGACATGTGATATTGTACTATTCTACACCGGTGAACACAATGTGGGATGAGCACTACTGGTCAGCATAAGCTGCTGGCACTGATGCATAAGTATAATAGACCTCAGTTACTTTTTTTTGTTGCAGTTTTCTATAGTGCGAACATGGCCGAAAGGCAGCAGAGCACTTCATAGAGAGGCAGGATACATTTAAATTGACAACTGTAGCACAGACTGTATATGAACATAGATTAATGCATTAATTCGATTCAGTACAGATTGCATCAGAATGCCAATTTGACATAACAGTTTACACTAATCAACCCGTGAAAAAAAACAAGATGTGCATGAGCTGTTTGGAACAAAAACACATTTATTGCATCAATCCATCAGTGTAAATGCTAGACAAAATTATGTTTGTCTGTGCAAAGTTATGTGAAAAGTCCTTCGCTTTTGGGACCTTACGAGTGTTTAGCCATACAACACATAATGCAGCAGTCCAAGGCGAAGACTGAAAAAGTAGAAAGTGGGAACCATATGGGAGAGAAAGGAGAGCAAGAGAGTTCAGGAAGTGCAAACTAAGAGAGAAATAAGAGGCGGATAAATAGGAGAACGGGGGCGAGGAAGCGTTAAGAAATAGATGCAAGGTGATGAAAGGTGAGAAAAGAGGAGAAGCAAGTTAGACAGAACAAGAAATGAGTGAGGAAGGGTGACGGTCAGAGACTGGAAGAGAAAGAATAGAAATATATAGGAAGCAGAATGAGGAGAGAAAGGGAAACAAGAGAAAAAGCAGGAACCAGAGTTCAAGAGAAATATAAATGGCATAATAATGCACAAACAAGAGTGCAAAAGAATAATCCAAGGGAGAGAAAGCAAAACAAGAGAGAAAGAAACAAGATGGAAAGAAAGTGAACCAAAAGGTAGAGGAGAGGGACAGAAAGAGAAATGAGAGGCAGAAGTAAAAACAACAGCCAAAGAAAGTCAAAGGAGAGGGTGAAGAAAGAAAAACAAATCTAGAGGGTAAGAGAAGGAGAAACCAGAAGAAAAGCGTTGTATCATCCGCTGTTTTGCTAGATACTGTTTTCATTACTTTAATGGTTGTTGATGACAGGCGCTTGTTTTTGTTGTCTGTGTAAAAGTTTTGGTGGTTGTTGCAATTTTCTTCTTGTAATTTTGCATTTTTAGGTCCATAGTGGGATGTGGGTTTATAGGGGAAAAGGGTGGGAAGTTATTTAATTGCCTCAAATTTTAAAGCGCTCTGATATCCTTCGGGATCAAGTTTGCGCTATATAAAACTTTATAAATAAATAAATGAATAAAATAAATAAGAGAGGGAGAAATTAAATGAAACCAGTGACGTTTGTTCTGTCTTTTGTCTCCACCGTAAATCATACTGAAATCCCTGTGTTAGGAAGCTGCTTCATGGTTGTAAAAAAGCTGCGGGGTGGTTCTCGGATGAATCCAGATGGCTGCAGCCGTTAGACGAAAACATTCTGCTTTGGGTGCACAGCCCATCTTTCTGTGCAGTGCATTGTTTCCGTGTACTGTATAAAGAAGGCACAACAAGCGCTGCCTCAGCGTGACATAAATTGTGGATATTACTTCTGGAGTCAAGGAAGCATTTCTGGCACTCCTAGCGGCTGTGAATACACAACTAAACCTCCAACAACCAAGGAGGCGTCCACAAACGAGGAGGGTGATTTATGTTTGCAGAAGGAGACCAGCAAGCTGTGAGAAGGGAATGATTTATCCATGCAAGAGTGGACCAGCTCGGTGTGAGAAGAAGATGATTTATCCATGCAAGAGTGGACCAGCTCGGTGTGAGAAGAAGATGATTTATCCATGCAAGAGTGGTCCAGCTCGGTGTGAGAAGAAGATGATTTATCCATGCAAGAGTGGACCAGCTCGGTGTGAGAAGAAGATGATTTATCCATGCAAGAGTGGACCAGCTCGGTGTGAGAAGAAGATGATTTATCCATGCAAGAGTGGACCAGCTCGGTGTGAGAAGAAGATGATTTATCCATGCAAGAGTGGACCAGCTCGGTGTGAGAAGAACATGATTTATCCATGCAAGAGTGGACCAGCTTGGTGTGAGAAGAAGATGATTTATCCATGCAAGAGTGGACGAGCTCGGTGTGAGAAGAAGATGATTTATCCATGCAAAAGTGGACCTGCTCGATGTGAGAAGAGGATGATTTATCCATGCAGGACTGGACCAGCACAGTGTGAGAAGAGGATGATATATCCATGCAAGAGTGGACCAGCTCGGTTTGAGAAGAGGATGATTTATCCATGCAAGAGTGGACCAGCACAGTGTGAGAATAGGATGATTTATCCATGCAAGAGTGGACCAGCTCGGTGTGCGAAGAGGATGATTTATCCATGCAAGAGTGGACCAGCTCGGTGTGCGAAGAGGATGATTTATCCATGCAAGAGTGGACCAGCTCCGTGTGAGAAGAGGATGATTTATCCATGCAAGAGTGGACCAACTCGGTGTGCGAAGAGGATGATTTATCTATGCAAGAGTTGACCAGCACAGTGTGAGAAGAGGATGATGTATCCATGCAAGAGTGGACCAGCTCGGTGTGCGAAGAGGATGATTTATCCATGCAAGAGTGGACCAGCACAGTGTGAGAAGAGGATGATGTATCCATGCAAGAGTGGACCAGCTCGGTTTGAGAAGAGCATGATTTATCCATGCAAGAGTGGACCAGCTGGATGTGAGAAGAGGATGATTTATCCATGCAAGAGTGGACCAGCAAGCTGTGAGAAGGGAATGATTTATCCATGCACTAACTCATAATGTTTCTGACATTATCTTTCATAGTCAGTTTGTCATCCAGTTGTATTCCTAGGCTTTTTACTGATGTTGAAGGGATGGGAGCCATTCCTAACTGGGAAGGTCACCAGTCAGCCAGATTTAGATCCTGCGCTTTCCCCAGAAACATCATCTCTGTTTTCTTGGGATTCAGTTGGAGGCAGGATTCTGCCATCCAATTTGAGATAGCCAACATTCCCGCCAAGAAGCGCACTTTCTCCTCTTCTAAATTTGACCCAATGGGAAAGACCAGTTGAGTATCGTCTGCGTATGAGACGACCTCAAACCCGTAGCATCGCACAAACTTAGCCAATGGGGCCATATAAACGTTGAAGAGAATAGGGCTTAAACATGAGCCCTGCGGAACTCCCTTATCAAGCTGAATTTTTTTTTACCTGAAAGGGCCCAACATAACCAGTTGTTTCCTGTCGGCCAAGAAACTCAATAGCCATTTCAGGGCAAGATCCCCTACCCCACAATCCTGAAGCCTCTCCACAAGCAGTCGATGAGAAACAGCATCGAATGCTGCGGAGAGGTCCAATAGAATGAGCATTGCAGAACCTCCTTTGTCAAGGGTCCATCTAATTGAGTCTGTGACTGCGAGTAAGGCAGTCTCGGTGCTAAAGCCCGGCTGAAAGCCGGATTGTGATAGATCCAAGATATTATTAGACTCTAGATAGTGGCTCAATTGCTTATTTATGTGGGTTTCCAGTATTTTCCCCAACAAAGGAAGCAGCGATATCGGTTTGTAGTTATTCAGGACCTTAGGGTCTGCTGTTTGTTTTTTAAGGATTGGGCAAACATGGGCTCCTTCCACACTATTGGAATAAAGCATTAGCAATAGAGGAGTTGAACATCTCCTGAATTGAAGGGGCACAAATAGTTGCAATCAGGGCCATAGTATTTGGAGGACATATATCAGTTGGAGACCCCGATTTTGATGCTTGAAGATGGTAGCTTACATCTTCTAGTGAGATAGGGTCAAAGTGATTAAGAGTGTACCCAGATGTTGGCACAGAGGCATCATGACAACCAATAGGTTTATCAAGTGAAGTGCTCTTGGTGGAAAAAGTCTCATATATTAAAGAGATTTTATTCTGGAAGTAAGTCGCTAATGCCTCACAGAGCTCCTGTGTTTCTATGGGTAGTTGTTTACATGCTTGAGGAGAAGCAAAACCCGTAACAATATCAAACAGTGCCTTGGATGAATTTCCAGCCTGTTCTATTTGCAGCTGTATGAATACACATCTGGCGGTTTTGATATTTTGATGGTAACAGGCTAAGGCCAGTTTATAACTCAGCTTATCCGCCTCCTCTTTAGATCGACTCCAACGTCTCTCCAGGGCTTTACATAAAGATTTCTCAATGTTTAAAGTCCCCGAGTACCATGGAGCTGATTTCCGTTGGAGACCAGGCTTCTTATTACACTCAGGAATAACCTCGTCCAGAGTATGAGTCATAGCCAGATTAAATCTGGCCAGTAGAACGTCGGTGTCCTGAGGATTTTTATCATCAACATCCTTATCCCGAAGTGGAAACTTTTCCTTAAATGCTTCCGGAGTGAGCTTCTGCCAAGATCTACCCCTTTGTGGTTTTAAAGGTAAAGACGACAGTTTGTTGGAAGACTTAATTTCCAGAGGGCATGAAAATAGGATCAAATAGTGATCCGTCCATGTCAGGGTATACGAAGACGAAGAAAGAAACTGTAAATGTTCCATATTTGTGAATACCAGGTCCAATGTATGCCCCGCAGTGTGAGTAGGGCCACATACATGTTGGAAAAGACCCATATCACTTAGGCTTGAGGTCAACTGAGAGACTTCCGAATTGTGTAGGGCTTCTCCATGATAGTTAAAGTCACCCAATAGAATAAAGCTACTAGATGCCAGAGCCTGTGTAGCTATGAGTTCTGTCAGATAGTTGACAAAGTTCAATTTCGGGCCAGGTGAACGGTATAAAAGGGCTCCGTCCCAAGTTTCAGTAGGTGACATGGAAACCCTAAAAATGCCCATTTCCACCATGTCGTTCCTTTTTTTTATTTTTTATTAATTCAGTTCAAAGCCACATAGACAAAAAAATATAAAACCATTATATCATAGCAAAATCATCATACTAACACACAAATATACGGTGCAAATATAACATAAATGATTAAAAATAAAGAAGAATAATAAACAAACAATAGAAGCAATATTAATATAAAAAAATACTATCTAAACAGCAGATTATCATATTTAACAGCGAGGGTAATAATAATTCTTAAGGTTCTAAATGGTCTATCATTACCTGCCAGATTTTGTACCCCTTTTGCATTTTCCTGACTGATTTAATCTGATAAAGATTAAATTCTAAATAAAAAACATTATAAAACTTCGCTCGCCACATTTCATATGTAGGTGCTTCAGGCTTCAACCACATTGAAGATATACATAGGCGAGCTACAGCCATAGCCATAAATAGAACATATCTATTTTTTTGATAACCTGGAAACAAATTACTATCATTAGATAAACCAAAAATAATCATCTCTCTCAAGATTATCACATCAGACTTTGTAATATAGGCTAAGAATTTTTCTATAGATACAAAAAAAAGTTTTAATATTGGACAGTCTGAAAATATGTGTACAATATGTGCCAAATCAGATTGACATCTATAACATTTCCCATTATTAGCATTACCCCATTTTAACATTTTAAATGGTGTATGATATAGATTGAATAAGGTTTTGTAATGCTGTGAATAGAGGTTGGCAGATAAAATAATTTTATCTGCTATATAGATTGATTCTTGAAAGGGTACTACCGATGTGCCTAATCTTATACACCATTTAGATTCCTGCAATGCCATATCATCCTGCTGTAGATTTAACAAATAATTATATATAGTCCCTATACGTGAAGATTTTTTAAGTATTTCAATAAAGTCATTACGACAAAGCGGTAGAGCATTTGGATGTTTAAGAATAAAATTATGTATTTGCAAATACTTAAAAAAGTCATGTTGATAAAGACTATATTTATCTTTTAGCTCCTGAAATGAGGCAATTGTACCGTCTTTAACCATATTACCTATAGCTATCATGCCTTTTCCCCTCCATGTACACATAGTGCGATCTCTAAATATTGGCAGAAGCAATTCTATAGAGTTACAGGGGGTATAAAAATGAATACGTCCCAAAGAGATAAGCTTCCGTATATACCGCCATCCTTTGAAGGCGGACAATACTAATTTAAATCTAGTTCTTTTATAGTAACTAGGTTCTAAAAAGGAAAGCAACATTTGCCGAGATTGTGGGCCAAGTAAGAGAAAAAAAAATATCAGGGCTTTCAAAAATAGGTGGGGTTCCACCAATTGCAAAAAAATTTATATTTTGCATAAGACATGCGAAGTAATATAGTGCAAAATTTGGAACTCCCCATCCTCCACTTAAAATTGGCAATGTCATAAATTTGGACGCCCTTTGCGCCGATTTCCAACCCCATAAGAATCGATCAGTTATAGATTGTAATTTCCTCAGTTGTACTGCAGGTATCTCCAATGGCACTGCCCGAAAATACTATAAAACTTTTGGTAAGATAGACATTTTTAAAACATTGCGTCTCCCAACTAATGACAAGTGTAAGCATTCAATTTTCTCTAGTTGATTTTTGACCGATTGCAATATATCTGACCAGTTCACCATAATTAACTGTTGAAGTGACAGTCTAATTTTAATGCCCAAATATTTGGCCTCCTGGGTAACACGGCTATCATTGGTGCATAATCCTGCTGAACATATAACCTGTGTCTTCTGAATGTTAAGTTTGTACCCTGACACTGCACCAAATTCACGAGTCGCGTTTTCAATTTCAAGTAATGCAGATTCTGGATCCGATGTTATAACCGCGACATCGTCAGCATAAGCTAACACACGTATACTACCCCCGGGTAAAACCATAGATTGTATATTTTGGGATGACATCAGCGTTTTTAACAGAGGTTCTATGTATATGGCAAATAAAAGAGGTGAACAGGGGCACCCCTGCCGTGTGCCCCGCGTGATATTAACTGCTGTTGATTCTTGCCCCGACACACATACCTTGGCCCTTGGATGTCTATACATGATTTGTAAAGCAAATATGAATCGTGGTCCAAACCCCATTTTTTCCAAGATCGCCCATAAAAATGCCCATGTAACGCGATAAAACGCTTTTTCAGCGTCTAAAAACACTAATCCAACGTTCAGGTGATTTGCGGTAGCATAGTCTAACGTTGCAATAACACGGTGTATATGATTAATCATACCACGCCCTGGAAGAAAGCCATGCTGTTGTTCAGAGACAAGAGCAGGTACGACTTGGATCAGCCGATTTGCAAGAATTTTAGAGTACACTTTCGAATCAACATTGATGAGTGAGATAGGTCGATATGACCCAGGAAGATGCGAAGGTTTATCTTTTTTCCTAAACACTATTATACTTGCATCATCCCATGATGGAGGTGGATTCCCATTTTGGGCTTCTATAAATGTCGCCAACATATCAACTTTAATAATAGGAAATAGTACATGGTATATTTCTAGCGGAAGTTTATCGGGGCCAGAGGCCTTCCCCAGGGCCAATTCTTTAAGGGAGGTCTCAAGTTCTTGCATTGTAATTGGAAGCTCTAGTTCTTCCTGATGCACAGAATCTAGTTGAGTTCAATCGAGTTTATCTATATATTGATCAAGTAAATCAGAAGAGAAATTTTCTTGGGTATAAAGATCTGTATAGTACTCATGAAATACCTGCAGAATACCCTCTGCTGATTCAATTAGAGTACCCTGACTATTTTCTATGGATGTTATACGCTGCGCAGTCTGACGCCCCCGCATTCTTTGAGCTAAGCACCTTCCCACATGTCGTTCCTAATCATGGATAACCATTGGACTTTTAGGTGATCTTTAAAAGCTATTTCAATGCCCCCTCCTAGTTTCCCCTCTCTGTCCAAATGAATGAACTTATACCCATCAGGGACCCCTATATTGATCACCGGACCATTGTGGGGAGTTAACCAAGTTTCTGTTAAAAAGCAGATGTCTGGGGAGTAAGTGGACAGCATATCCCAGATTTGAATAGCATGCTTTACCAGAGATCTAACATTGCATAGGATATAGCTAGGGCCACTATGGGGTCGCTGGCCATGTTCTTTAATACCCGTCTTCCCAATCAAACACTGAAACTTGCAAGTATAGCAGCATACAGGCCCTTCTTGTACTGCTGGTAATTTAATGGGGCAAGTATTTGTCGTATCTTGGTTGTTAGAGGCCACAGTACCAATCCCATGCAATGCTTCACTCGTATAGGTTATAATACCTGTGGACTGGGACTTTTGAGCCAATTTAGCAGCATTTCCCGCCTCCCGGCTCGGACTGACGTGGACGGGCGCAGATGGGCTTGCCTTTGGGGCGCCTTCGGTGCGACGTCGGCGCGTCCGCTGCGCGAACGGGAAGGTGGAGTCATTTTATGCCCAATGTCAGGTGGTGCAGAAAGAAACTAGCCCGCTGACTTCGCTTCCCCTAAGATGGCGCCTAAAGTTAGCGCTATGAAGTTTTCCAAGGTATCCCCGCAGCTCCTAATCGGCTGTGGAGCAGAGTATGGCAAGGAGCAGCAGGTAATGAAAAGGAGCAATATATTAGACAGTATTAAAAATATAACAACCAAGGAGTTAAAAACCTTGTGGCTAAGATTCCCGGCTTTCCGCCTCAGGATTCGTCTAGTATGCGCGCGAGCAGACTTGTTCTGCTCTTATGCCCAATGTCAGGTGCTGCATAAAGAAACTAGCCCGCTGACTTCACTTCCCCTAAGATGGCGCCTAAAGTTAGCGCTGGGTAGTTTTCCAAGGTCTCCCCGCAGCTCCTAATCGGCTGTGGAGCAGAGTATGACAAGGAACAGCAGGTAATGAAAAGGAGCAATATAGTACACAGTATTAAAAATATAACAACCAAGGAGTAAAAACCTTGTGGCTAAGATTCCCGGCTTTCCGCCTCAGGAATCGTCTAGTATGCGCGCGAGCAGACTTGTTCTGCTTTTATGCCAAATGTCAGGTGGAGCAGAAAGAAACTAGCCCGCTGACTTCGCTTCCCCTACGATGGCGCCTAAAGTTAGCGCTGGGAAGTTTTCCAAGGTCTCCCCGCAGCTCCTAATGGGCTGTGGAGCAGAGTATGTCAAGGAACAGCAGGAAATGAAAAGGAGCAATATAGTACACAGTATTAAAAATATAACAACCAAGGAGTTAAAAACCTTGTGGCTAAGATTCCCGGCTTTCCGCCTCAGGAATTGTCTAGTATGCGCAAAGCAGAATTGTTCTGCTTTTATGCCCAATCTCAGGTGCTGCAGAAAGAAACTAGCCCGCTGACTTCACTTCCCCTAAGATGGCGCCTAAAGTTAGCGCTGGGAAGTTTTCCAAGGTCTCCCCGCAGCTCCTAATCGGCTGTGGAGCAGAGTATGGCAAGGAACAGCAGGAAATGAATAGGAGCAATATAGTACACAGAATTAAAAATATAACAACCAAGGAGTTAAAAACCTCGTGGCTAAGATTCCCGGCTTTCCGCCTCAGGAATCGTCTAGTATCCATGCAGGACTGGACCAGCACAGTGTGAGAAGAGGATGATATATCCATGCAAGAGTGGACCAGCTCGATGTGAGAAGAGGATGATATATCCATGCAAGAGTGGACCAGCTCGGTGTGAGAAGAGGATAATTGACCAACTCAGTATGCGAAGGGGAAGAATTATCCATGAAAGAGATGACCAGCACAGTGTGAGAAGAGGATGATGTATCCATGCAAGAGTGGACCAGCTCGGTGTGCAAAGAGGATGATTTATCTATGCAGGAATGGACCATCACATTTTGAGAAGAGGCTGATTTATCCATGCAAGAGTGGACCAGCTCGGTGTGAGAAGGGGATGATTTATGTATGCAGGAATGGACCAGCACGGTGTGAGAAGAGGATGATTTATCCATGCAAGGGTGGACCAGCATGCTGTGAGAAGGGGATGATTTATCCATGCAAGAGTGGACCAGCAACAGTGTGCGAAGATGATTTATCCATACAGGAATGAACCATCATATTTTGAGAAGAGGCTGATTTCTCCATGCAAGAGTGGACCAGCACGCCGTGAGAAGGGGATGATTTATCCATGCAAGAGTGGACAAGCTCGGTGTGAGAAGGGGATGATTTATGTATGCAGGAATGGACCAGCACAGTGTGAGAAGAGGAGGATTTATCCATGCAAGGGTGGACCAGCATGCTGTGAGAAGGGGATGATTTATCCATGCAAGAGTGGACCAGCAACAGTGTACGAAGATGATTTATCCATACAGGAATGAACCATCATATTTTGAGAAGAGGCCGATTTATCCAAGTAGAACAGCTCGGTGTGAGAAGGGGATGGTTTATGTATGCAGGAATGGACCAGCACAGTGTGAGAAGAGGATGATTTCTCCATGCAAGAGTGGACCAGTAACAGTGTGCAAAGATGATTTATCCATACGGGAATTAACCATCATATTTCGAGAAGAGGATGATTTATCCATAGAAGAGTGGACCAGCTCAGTGTGAGATGAGGATGATTTAGCAACACACAAATGGAAAAGCACAATCTGAGAAGAGGACGATGTATCCATGCAAAAATGGATCAGTAACCCCGTGAGAACCTGATTTATCAATACAGGAATGAGCCAGCACAGTGTGATATCCAAGAGTGGACCAGCTGATGTGTGAGAAGAGGATGATTTATCCAAGCAGGACTGCACCAGCACTGTCTGAGATGAGGGGGATTTATCCACGCAGGAATGGATCAGCAGTGTGAGAAGATGATTTATCTATACAGGAATGGCCCAGCAAATTTTAAGAAGAGGCTTGTTTATCCATGAAAGAGTGGACCAGCTGTGTGTGAGAAGAGGATGATTCATCAATACACAAATGGAAAAGCACAATGTGAGAAGATGATGATTTATCCATGCAGAAATGGACCGGTATAGTGTGATAAGAGGATGATTTATTCATACAGTAGTGTACCACTGTGTGTGATAAGAGGATGATTTATTCATGCAGGAATGGACCAGCACAGTGTGAGAAGAGGATGATTTATCCATGCAAGAGTGGACCAGCTCGGCGTGAGAAGAGGATGATTTATCCATGCAGGAATGGACCAGCACAGTGTGAGAAGAGGATGATGTATCCATGCAAGAGTGGACCAGATCGGTTTGTGAAAAGAGGATGATTTATCCATGCAGGAATGGACCAGCACAGTGTGAGAATAGGATAATGTATCCATGCAAGAGTGGACCGGCTCGGTGTGAGAAGAGGATGATTTATCCATTCAGGAATGGACCAGCACAGTGTGAGAAGAGGATCATTTATCCATGCAAGAGTGGACCGGCTCGGTGTGAGAAGAGGATGATTTATCCATGCAGGAATGGTCCAGCACAGTGTGAGAAGAGGATGATGTATCCATGCAAGAGTGGACCAGCTCGGTGTGAGAAGAGGATGATTTATCCATGCAGGAATGGTCCAGCACAGTGTGAGAAGAGGATGATGTATCCATGCAAGAGTGGACCAGCTCGGTGTGAGAAGAGGATGATTTATTCATGCAGGAAAGGACCAATTTGGTGTGAGAAGAGGATGATTTGCTGATAGTAATCGCTTACCATGCTTGTGCTACCAAAATGTGGCTAACCCTGGAGAACAGCTAGTCACATTTCCTGCTTGTGCCTTGGAATGCCTGTTACGCAGCTAGTTTCATGGTAGCCTGTATCTCTGTAAGACAAGTAGGTTAAGGGCATGGTCAGCTACACATTCCATAAGTGCTTCTGACTTCCTTTTAGAGCTGATGGAGAGTCAGTAGCATGACAGGTGTTAGCCACGGAGAGCCTGGTAGGACCGGACAGATCCTCACTGCCCAAATTAACTTTTAGTGCCTGGAAGTAGATTTTGGGAGGCTAAAAGACTGAACATATGCCCAAAGCATAATATATATATTCTTGATCTTGGTGGTGTTATAAACATGAACCATTTACACAACAGCATTATTAGAGGTGGATGGGATGAAGGTGGAATTTAATGTTAGCTTCACCAACCACTTCCAGATGTAACGACAGAGACGACACAGGAAGGTCGACAGTTAGACCAAGATTTACTAAGCTGTTGCGTCATTTTTGTCTTGCGCAAGGCAACACAAAGGCTTATTTTGGACTTACAAAGCCATGCAAGGCTTGGTTTGCGTAGCCTTGCATAGCCTTAAAAGAAATGCAACACAACACAGCACTTGCTCTCAATTGCGCTACATTTCTTAGTGGTAGACGTTCAATAGGTGAAGGATGGGCGTTCCATGGGTGAAGCATAGGCGTTCCATGGGTGAAGCATGGGCGTTCCATGCGTGAAGGATGTGTTCAATGGGTGAAGCTGGGGCGTTCCATGGGTGAAGCATGGGCATTCCATGGGTGAAGCATGGGCGTTCCCATGCATCCTCCCATGGATTTCTGGCAATTCCAGATTTACTAAGGTTTGCAAAGATGGAATTGCTTGAAATCGGTACGCGTACCACAGAGAGGCATAATGGGGAGAAATATGTTCATTTCTCCGCTGTACTTCCTAATTCAATGCTTGATGCATTCTGCATCACTCATAGAAACAGGAATATACCTCTTTGGATAGTTTTTGTACAGGAAAGTATCCCTGCATAAAAACAATCCTGCCTGTCATGCCCGCACCGTTGGACAATGGTGCAAGGGTGTCTGCGTTGGCCCTAGGCAGCCACAAGTGCGCCAGTGCAGGGAAATAAATATATCCCTTCAGGTTTATGGTTCAGGTAATTAAAACTATTACAATAATACATGTAGCTAGATAAAATCAATGTAAAAATGACAGTGAAGTTGGGAAGCAACTTTAGGTGCAAATCAAGGACCAAAAACAGGTTCTGTGCAGTAATGTATTCAACATTAACCAGCAGACCCAGAAAACACCAATACAATTCTAAATTTCAGGTAACCGCGACTCCTGAGCCAGCCCCATCACAGTCATTGGTGGTGTTAGGTGGGTGAGGACTTCAAGACACTGTAATGCAGACACATATTTATTTTGTGCATGCTGCAAACTTCTGCCTCAAGCCGCTCTTCATTCTAATACCTTTTCTGCAGCTTCCCTACAAGTTCTCACACCAAGTTTGTGGAACACTGCCTTCAGTAGGTTTTTAGGGCCGGGCAGACACAAAGGTAACAAGACCCCGTTTGATCTAGTGTTACACAGAATACATTGATTACAGTGTACCTCATGATTCCAGCTTTGGCCGGCCTGACTGACGTCACACAGAGTGGACCCCATTCTCAGGGAATACATTTTGAAGACTTTCTTAAAACAAATGCAAGGTACGGTTGGCTTTCTGGCTTTCAGTAGAAGATCCCCACCCACCTAAACATTTTATGGCTGCTAAATATATGAAGGTCCTGTTTAAATGATAAGTGATTCACCTCTCTTTTCAAGAGGCTTGTAAAGTGGTTGTATGAAAGGCCTGGGTCTCCAATGGGTCCCATGCTTAAATAACCTAGGACAACTTTCAAGGGTCCATGCCAGCTGTTATGGATTGCATTCAGGGTATTCTGCTCATCTCATAAAGTGGCTTTTAGGGAGTGGGTCTGGCATAGTTAATCCTGTACCAGCAGTGTAATATTGCTGCTTTTCCCGGCCAATGTTGGTTTGTTAGCCAAACTCTAACATATTCTGTACTTGCGGTGATGAGTCTGAAAGACAAATTAGTTGCCTGCATAAATAAAACATGGCACGGTCAAGCCTTGGGCATAGTCTGCCGTGAAATAATTTGTTCCCGTAGCCCAAAGATGGAAGACATTTTGCCTTTATTACTTCCAAGGTAGGAGTGAGAAAGTGACCAGTTAACTTGCTGGATAAGCGAGACAACAAAGTTAAGAGGGAGACTGATTTTGGTACCAGAGTTGCTAGTTGGAGGTGATGGCCGCCTCTCTCTTCTAGCCATACGCCAGTGTATTTATGTCCTATAGGCCTGATTATTGGGGCTCCCTTATACATCCAGGTGCCATGGTTTCTACTGTATTTATTGTTAGCATCTTCATTGTTGGCTATAAGAAGAAGTTGTAGGCAGACACATGTCTTGTCTAAAAGGACAGTGTCAGCAGCATATTGTAAAATTGGCAAATGATTTCCCACCTATCCCCAGGGGAAGTACCTATCATTCCTAAGTGTCCTGATAATCCTTTTCATTGTTTACCCTTCTGAGTGTTTCCTTTTCCACTTTGTTCAACATGTCCTCTTCTTCTAAGACTCACACCATCTGCAAAAACAGACACCAAAAGACGACGGTGCCCACTAACAGCTGAAAGATGACCAATCGAGAGATGAGAAAACATAAATACTGTCCCTTTTCACGCATTACTTTGCATGAAAGGGGCGTGCAATGGGTGTTGCTTTGGGCGTTTCAATGCATTACCTATTGCATTTTGGCGCTGCCCCAGATTTACAAGAATCTGTAAATCTGAGGCACCGCCAAAAACGAACACCAGTGAAAAGCAGGTGTTAGAGTGGCACAACAAAGAGAAATACTTTTATTTCTCCTTGTTATTTGCTCTTTATAGGAGTGCTGCATTCTGTAGCACACATAGAAGGAGGAAAACGCCATTAATGATTGTTTTTGTGCAGGAAGGGTTCCATTCCTGCACAAAAACAATCAATAAATAATACCCGCAAGAGTCACGCTAGCACTATATAAAACCTTCTTAACCCCTTCGATGCTGATGACGGAGCGGTTCCGTCATCAGCATTGGTTGGGCTGTGCTGATGACGGAACCGCTCCGTCATCAGTACAGCCCTGGGGGGGAGCGCTGGCTTTCCCCCCCTGGGGCATCGATGTTGGTGCTTGTACCTGGGGTGGCAGCGGAAGACTTTCCGCTGCCACCCCCTGGCCCCCCCACGCTTCCTGGTGACGTCAGCGCGCACAGCGCGCGCCGACGTCGTCAGGAAGCGCTGGACGCGCTGGAAGACATTTGTTTCCAGCGCGTCCAGCAGACAGGTCGGTGTTCGGTGCTCCGGTGGGGGGGGGGGGCGGGTGGGCCATTTTTCGGTGCCTTGAGGCATTGGGGGGGGGGGGAAACTCTGTTTCCTCTCCCCTGATGTCCCAATGCAGGGCATTCCTGGTGCACGATCGCGCACAGCGTCGCGATCGTGCACCAGGAATGCCCCCCTAGACACCAGGGATTGTGTTTAGCCATATTTATTTGTGCAGGAAGCGACCCCTTGGGCAAGGGTCGCTTCCTTTTGGGGCCATAATATTTATCAGACTTTTCTGCCCCCCCTGGGGCAGATCGGCTGTTTTTTTGGCCAATCTGCACCCAGGGGGGGCAGAAAAGCCCACTAGTCACCAGGGATTTGGTTACATTTGAAAAGGAAGCGACCCCTTGGGGAAGGGTCGCTTCCTAGTGGCCCTAATTTTTTTTTAGACTTTTCTGCCCCCCCTGGGGGCAGATCTGCTGTTTTTTTTTACCGTTTCTGGACCCAGGGGGGGATAGAAAAGCCCACTAGACTCCAGGGTTTTTTTTTTTACACATCTCCATATGGAGTGCCCCAGGGCTCCATATTAAGCCCCCTTCTTTTTAATGTGTATGTCACTCCCCTAGCCGAAATTGCCGAAGAGATGGGTCTCACCATTTACTCTTACGCGGACGACACGCAACTTGTGTTCTCCCTGCCATCTACAGATAAATCTGATATCTCTCCTCTCCGTTCCGGACTACTCAAGATGGCCACCTGGCTTCATGCAAAAAAATTAAAACTGAACGGAGACAAAACAGAGTTACTAATCTTCGGCAATCAAAAGAATCTCTGGGGCCCAGCCCACTGGCCCGAGGAGATGGGCATTGTCCCGACTGCGGTGCAATCCGCACGCAACCTAGGGATAATTATCAATGATAAAATGTCCATGCAGACACACATAGCCAAAACTGCCTCCACATGCTTCCTCATCCTCAAATGGCTGAGGAAAATATTATGGCAATTACCAGACAGGGCCCAGAGGACTGTTATACAGGCCTTAATTACGTCACGATTAGACTATGGTAACGTCCTATTTCTAGGAGTTACGAATAGCACCCTGAACCAATTGCAAGTAGTTCAGAACTCCGTGGCGAGAATGCTCCTCAATCTCCCAGGACGGACAAGGATGACAGAACATCTTAAAAACTTACACTGGTTGAGGGTGACCAGCAGAGTAAAGTTCAAAGCACTGTGCCATATGTACAGAATCAGCTCAGGAGCAGCCCCGGAGTATCTATGTAAAATGGTCCAAAAATACTTGCCCACGCGTAATTTACGCTCAGCAAATCAAGCGAAATTCATTGTGCCCAGGGTAAAAAGGGCTCGACTAGGAGGTCGCTCTTTTTCCTGTATAGCGCAGGCACTGTGGAATTCACTCCCCCTTCAACTAAGATTGGAACCTTGTTATTTACGCTTCCGCTAGGGAGTGAAAGCATGGCTGTTTGACCAATAATTGCTTCCTGCTCTCTTACAAGTAATACTGATCCAGGTCGCCGGGAAACCCTCAGGGTAGCTGTAGCGCCATACAAATGCAATAAATAAATAAAATAAATAGGGAGCGACCCCTTGGCCAAGGGTTGCTTCCTTGGGCCCATTTGTTTTCTAAAGTATGTTCTGCCGTGTCTTTATTTGGCCTCTCTGCCCTCCGTAGGGTTGCTTCCAGGGGGCCCACGTTTTTAATGATTTATAATCTTCCCCCCTTGGGAACAGACACCCCATTTGTGACATACCTTGTGACATAGCCTGTTGTAATGTGTGTTGTTTTTGTTTCTTCTAATGTGTATTGTTTTTTTTCTCTTTAGATTGTTGCAGTGTGCGGTTCCGTTACTGGTGGTTCTGTTGTTCTGCTGTTTCTGTAGTTGCATGTGTTTGGTAAGAGACCTCTTTTTTGTTCAATTGTAATGTAATTGTTTATTTTGCAAAGTGTGTAGTAATACGAGTATGTTTGGTTTCTGTTTGTTGTGATTGTAAAACATGTTTGGCATTTGTTTTTGATGTGTCCTTCTGTAGATGTAAGTTTTTTTTTCTTCTTTCTAGTGGGATATCGTTGCCTATTTGCTGTGTCTTGGCAGAGTAGGTGCTGGTGAGTGTAGTTGTGTCTTGTAAGTGAATTGTATATTTTTTCTAAATATAGTTTTTTGTGAAAAAGGCTTACATTTTTTATCTTACTTTGCGCTGTGTTGGGGTTGTTGAGTTGTTTGTGCAGACTCCTTTATTTGTAAGGATAATGGCTAGCCGCCGGATTACTGCTCAGCAAGTTGTTGAAATGCTTTTTGATTCTTCCTCTGACCATGGTCCAGAGACTGACTCTGAATCTGAGCCAGAGGTGGGAGGTGAAGATTCAGGTAGTGAGTTTTCTCTACACATGGCTTCATCTGATGATGAAGACACTCTGAGTGCCATTGAAGCTACTTTTGGTGTGAATGATGTGCCTGTGGTTGCGGAGGACATTGCTGTGCCTGTGGTTGCGGAGGACATTGCTGTGCCAATAGTGCGGCAAGAGACATCTGGGCTGCAGCCTGGGGCTGCTAGACTTCCAGTTGGTGTAGTGAGACAAGAGGCAGCTATGCGGCAGCCTGCGGCTGCAAGACTTGACATTGAAAGTTCTGACCTCTGGGTTGCACCAGGCATGGTGCAGCCGGCATTGCCTGAATTTACTGGTGTTCCAGGGCGTAGGGTGAACACTGAAAACATTTTGCCTATTGATTTTTTCAAGTTGTTTATGGATGATGTGTTTTTGGCAGAGATTGTAGAGCAGACTAATCTGTATGCTGAAATTTTTTTGAGGGTGAACAGTGCCAGCCTTAAGCCCCACGCTAGAGCTACCCGGTGGACTCCCACAAATTTGGAGGAGATGAAAAAGTTTTTGGGTTTATCTTTTTTGATGGGCTTGCTTAGGAAACCATCAATGGCTTCATATTGGTCTACTAGTCCCTTTATGGCAACAGCTATATTTCCGGCAGTCATGAGTCGTGATAGGTATTTGCTTCTGCTTCGGATGATGCATTTTGTTGACAATAGTCTTGCTTTGCCACGAGATCACCCTGAATGTGACCGTCTTTTAAAGATTCGACCTGTCATTGATCATTTTGTTGATCGATTTCCTGAGATCTTTTATCCTGGGAAAGAAATTGCAGTGGATGAGTCTTTGCTGTTGTTCAAGGGCCGCTTGGTATTTCGGCAATACATTCCTAGTAAGAGGGCACGCTATGGAATCAAACTGTATATGCTGTGTGACAGTGAGACTGGATATGTCTCTAATTTCAGGGTGTACACTGGTAAGGAATCCAGGATTAACCCCCCTGGTTGTCCGTCGACTTTTGGAGTGACTGAGAAAATTGTGTGGGAACTTGGTCGTGGATTTTTTAACAAAGGCCATCATTTGTATGTCGATAACTTCTACACTGGTGTGCGGTTGTTCAGGGAATTGGCCAAAGTGGACACTGTTGCTTGTGGCACAATCCGCTCAAACCGTAAAGGTTTCCCAAAAGAACTTGTTTGTCGAAAGCTTGCTCGTGGACAGTGCAGTGCATTGCGTTGTGAGGAGCTTCTAGCTGTGAAGTTTTCAGACAGGAGAGATGTCTACATGTTGACTACAATACATGATGAAAGCACTGAACCGGTGCCTGTTTGGGGTCAGGTTGCAGAAGTGCGCAAACCTGTGTGCATAATGCACTACAATAAGTACATGGGTGGTGTTGACAGAGTAGATCAGAGGTTGGAACCGGATGCTGCGCTTCGTAAGGCTTACATTTGGTACAAGAAGTTGGCTATCCATCTTTTCCACTTGGCAATCTTTAATGCTTTTGTTGTGTTCCAGAAATCTTGTCCCCAGTCAAAGATGACTTTTGTGAAGTTTCAGGAGTCTGTAGTAGGCAGCCTTGTTTTAGTGGAACAGGCAAGCGTTCCTAGAGTTGGAGTGGTGGAGGATGTTGCCAGATTGAAAGATCGCCACTTTCCTGATACAATTCCTCCTACAACCTCAAAAGACTTTCCCAGTCGGAGATGTAGAGTCTGTTGGCGAAGAGGTTTGCGGAAGGAGGTTCGTATGTACTGCCCCGACTGCCCTTCAAACCCCGGGCTGTGTGTACCTGCTTGTTTTAGATTGTACCACACGCAAAAGAATTTTTGGGAGTATCAATGAGTGGTAAAGTGAACTGGTTGGTCTTTATTCTTTAAAACGTATTGTTCAGTTTCAAAGTTTGCATTTGTGTAGTCTTTTTAGATTTAGTTGTTGAGTTAGTAGATTTGTATCAATTTGCAATTTGTTTTTGTTTTTCTTTTATTAAAAAAAAAAAACTAAAGTATGATGTTGGTTTGCGTGTAGTGTCCATTGTCTGACGGTGTGCATGGTTTGGCGCTTGGCTGCCGGTGTCTGTGGACTGGTGCTTGTCTGGCGGTGTCTATGGACTGGTGCTTGGCTGGCGGTGTGCGTGGTCTGGTGTTTGGTTGGCGGTGTGCGTGCTCTTGCGCTTGCCTGGTGTTGTGTTTGGATTTGTCTTTAGCTGGTGGTGTGCGTGGAGTGGTACTTGGCTGTCTGTGCACGGAGTGGTGCTTGGCTGGTGTTGTGTTTGTGGAGTGGCGCTTGTCTGGTGGTGTGTGTGGAGTGGCGCTTGGCTGGTGGTGTGCATGGAGTGGTACTTGGCTGTCTGTGCACGAAGTGGTGCTTGGCTGGCGGTGTGTGTGGAGTGGCGCTTGGCTTGCGGTGTGCGTGGAGTGGTGCTTGGCTGGTGGTGTGTGTGGAGTGGTACTTGGCTGTCGGTGTGCGCTGAGTGGTGTTTGGCTGGCGGTGTGCATGGTCTGGTGCTTGGATGGTGGTGTGTGGAGTGGCGCTTGGCTGGTGGTGTGCATGGAGTGGTACTTGGATGTCTGTGCACGGAGTGGTGCTTGGCTGGCGGTGTGTGTGGAGTGGCGCTTTGCTGGATGGTGTGCGTGGAGTGGTACTTGGCTGTCTGTGCACGGAGTGGTGCTTGGCTGGTGTTGTGTTTGTGGAGTGGCGCTTGGCTGGTGGTGTGTGTGGAGTGGTGCTTGGCTGGTGGTGTGCGTGGATTGGTACTTGGCTGGTGGTGTGTGTGGAGTGGTACTTGGCTGTCGGTGTGCGCTGAGTGGTGTTTGGCTGGCGGTGTGCATGGTCTGGTGCTTGGATGGTGGTGTGCGTGGAGTGGCGCTTGGCTGGCGGTGTGTGTGGAGTGGCGCTTGGCTGGATGGTGTGCGTGGAGTGGTACTTGGCTGTCTGTGCACGGAGTGGTGCTTGGCTGGTGTTGTGTTTGTGGAGTGGCGCTTGGCTGGTGGTGTGCGTGGAGTGATGCTTAGTGAGTGAAACTCACTTGGGCAAACTTGGGCAAAAAGGAGCGCTATGGGGAAGAAATGCAGCAAATGCTAGCGGTTCAAAGCGCAATGGTAGCGTTAAAAGCGCTATGAAATTTGGCAGCAGTTTCAATAAAATGCACACAGTAATGAAATTGTATAGACAGGCAAGCGAGGCAAAAATCACTCGACAATCAGCAATCAGCAAACCAATACAGAGCCCAGCAGTGCGCAAAAGAACTGGAAATGCAGAACGTAAAATGCACTCAGCAGTCAATAATCAGTGAAATCACACAAAGCCCAGCAGTGCGCAATCGAACTCGGAATGCTAAACAAATAGATGCTCTCAGTAATTGCTAAACAGTGAGGCAATATCTAGCCTAGCAGTGCGCAGATGAATATATAAAGGCTAGCGTCACTCACTAACTTTCACTTTCACTCACTCACTCACTTAGTCCAGTGAAACTGGAATAAAATCACCTCCGACCAACTCCTCACATCACTCAATCAAAACCCTCCCACCCTCTCATTGGACCCAAACCAAGCAGCCACCAATCTCAAGCAATGGATCACCCACAGTGCTGACGAATTAGCACCCCTGAAAAAACACCAGATCAAATCAACCAACAAAAAGGCTCCCTGGTTCAACGATGACCTTAAAAAATCCAAGAAGCTATGCCGCACCCTGGAGAAAACATGGAGAAAAATCCCGACCATAGACAACATGGCCACACTTAAGGCAGCCACCCGAATACACCACCAACTGATCCGATCCGCCAAGAAATCAGCATTCAAGGATCGCCTCGACAACAACTCCCACAACAGCAAGGAACTCTTCAACATCGTTAAAGAATTCCCCAACCCCACCGCAGCATCCAACGACATTACTCCTTCCCAAGACCTCTGCAACGCGTTATCCTCCTTCTTCTACAACAAAATTGCCGACATCCACAACAGCTTTAAGAACACTCACAGCGTTCATCCCTCCCCACCCCCCTCAGATCCAACCCCACCAACTAACACCCTTAGCGCCTGGAACCCAATCACAACTGAAGAAACCATCCGCCTAATGAACTCAATCCACTCTGGCTCGCCAACTGACCCCTGCCCCCACCACATCTTCAACAAAGCAGACTCCATCATCGCACCCCATCTCCGTGATGTCATCAACTGCTCATTCAACTCTGCCACCTTTCCAGAAAGCTGGAAACACGCCGAACTCAGCGCCCTCCTGAAGAAATCCACAGCAGACCCCTCTAAACTTAAAAATGACCGGCCCATCTCCCTCCTCCCATTCCCGGCCAAAGTCATCGAGAAAGCCGTCAACAGCCAGCTCGCCGCCTTCCTTGAATCCAACAACTCCCTAGACCCATCCCAATCCGGATTTCGAGCCAAATACAGCACCGAAACTGCCCTAATTGCAGCTACTGACGACATCCGAACTCTACTGGACAACGGTGAAACAGTGGCCCTCATTCTACTCGACCTCTCCGCCGCTTTCGACACAGTCTGCCACAGTACCCTTATACAACGCCTCAGCAACATTGGAATACAAGGAAAAGCCTTGAACTGGATCACCTCATTCCTCGCTGGGAGAACCCAAAGAGTCCGACTTCCCCCTTTCAACTCTGAAGCCACCGAAGTCATCTGTGGCGTACCACAAGGATCTTCACTCAGTCCCACCCTCTTCAACAATTACATGAGTCCACTCGCTTCCATCGCGCGTCAACACAACCTTAACATCATCTCTTACGCCGACGACACCCAGCTTATCCTTTCCCTCACCAAAGACTCCAACACCGCCAAAACCAATCTTCACGAAGGCATGAAAGATGTAGGCGAATGGATGAATCATAGCTGCCTAAAGCTCAACTCAGACAAAACGGAGGTGCTCATTCTAGGATCTTCCCCCACTGCCTGGGACGACTCTTGGTGGCCTTCCGCTCTGGGCACAGCACCCACACCCACAGACCATGCACGTAACCTTGGCTTCATCCTAGACTCCTCTCTCTCGATGTCCAGACAAGTCAACGCAGTCTCATCCTCCTGCTTCAACGTACTTCGCATTCTCAAAAAGATCTTCCGCTGGATCCCCCTCGAGACAAGAAAGACTGTCACCCACGCACTGGTCACGAGTCGACTGGATTATGGAAACACCCTCTACGCCGGAATCACAGCAAAATTACAGAAAAAACTCCAACGCATCCAAAACGCATCAGCGAGACTCATATTAGACGTCCCTCACCAAGATCACATCTCCGGACACTTAAAAGACCTTCACTGGCTTCCCGTCAACAAAAGAATTACTTTCCGCCTTCTCACCCACGCACACAAAGCCCTCTACAATCTAGGACCCGAATGCCTCAACACTCGACTGTCATTCTACAAACCCACCCGCCAACTAAGATCGTCCAATCAAGCCCTCGCCGCTGTCCCGCGCATCCGAAGATCCACCATGGGTGGCAGATCATTCTCATTCCTTGCTGCCAAGACCTGGAACTCACTCCCCACTCACCTCCGCCTTACTCAAAACCACACCGCCTTCAGAAAAGAACTTAAAACATGGCTATTCGACAAATAACGACCCCCTCCCCAAGCGCCTTGAGACCCTCTGGGTGAGTAGTGCGCTATACAAATGCTTGAACTTGAACTTGAACTATGCTTGGCTGGTGGTGTGTGTGGAGTGGTACTTGGCTGTCGGTGTGCGCTGAGTGGTGTTTGGCTGGCGGTGTGCATGGTCTGCTGCTTGGATGGTGGTGTGGGTGGACTGGCGCTCGGCTGGCGGTGTGTGAGTAGTTACTTTCTGTTGGTCACTACACACACTGCTAGTTGAGTGACACTCCACGCAGTCCATCATTTTGTGTAGTTGCAATGTCAGAAATGTGGGAGTGTGAAAGTGATGGGCCCTTGAATGGCGCTGTCTGCTGGTGTGAGTGTTGAAATGTGATGGGTCCGCGGCTGGCGGTGTGAATGTTTTGTATGTGTCACACGTACGAAAGGTGTATGAATGGCCTGTAAAGAGGTTGGTGCCTTGACGTGGCTTTACAGCTCACGAGCTGTGAGTCAGTGGTTCAGTTTATCATACTTTCAATTATACGCAGTGTATTTCATTTTTGTGAAATTACTTGCGAATACAATTGTATGTACTGAATCATCACTCACCCTCGTGCCAAATCCAACCAGTATGTGTGTGTGCTTGCGGATTAGATGGCTGTGCAGTAATATTTTTCTTTTATCTCTTTCTGAAGTAGGGAGTACCTTGTCCCTTATTGTGATTGTTGTTATGTGTTGCTTTTCCTTCCGGATGGTGTCAATGGTCTGGTTTGTATCAGGTATGAAAGGTGTGTGAATGGCCTGTAAAACGGTTGGTGCCTTGTCGTGGCTTTACAGCTCACGAGTTGCGAGTCACTGGTTCGGTTTTTATGCATTTATTTATTGACAGAGTGTAACGGGCCGGGTCTATCCCTAAACCAGGGGAAAATACAAAGAAGGAATGAACGGAACGCTGATACCATTGCTCATCAATTATACTCCCCACAGAACGTCGACGACGAACTGGAGCAACAAGATGAGGAGACGGGTCAGTGGCCCTTTAACTTTGACTGGAGTGGCGAGTGGGAGGAGTCACATCAGGACACGGAGGCGTCATATACAGAGAAGGGCGAATCAACAGCGTGTTTATTCACCCGGAGGGAGAGAGGAGAAGGCGGAAGCAGAAACAGAGGAGAGAACAACGCGGAGACGAGGTCGGAGGAGGAGAGACAGACGGAGAAGCGACGCCAAGAAGAAGACGAGATTCGGGAGACGCCAGGAGGCCAACGACCCCGCGACTCGCCCAGCCATACACCCGAGGGAGGTGTATGGCTAGCACAGGTACGAGACAAGATCAGGGGCTGGGTGCATTATAAGGGAAAGCCCGCTGGATAACCTGAGCACTCCCACATCCTTAGCACTGTGTTACCCCTCCCTGAGCACTTCCCTCTCACGGCGTCGGTAGTTACTAAGGTGTGTGGCACGTGTTATTAGGTCCTCACTCCCTTCCCTTTTAAAGCATCGTAGATACAGTGAACCTTCAACTGATACGGTGTATTCTCCTTTTTGTTTGCCTTGAGCTACAAGACGGATCCGGACAAGTCCCTGTATCGACGGACACCCGAAAGAGGCCGTCGAGTAGAACACCCCGAGTCCCACCATAGAAGAGCAGCGAGGAGCCGTTCACCTTGTGGAACTATACCGAAGGGAAAGAAAAGCTCAGACTTGTTATTCTTTAAAATAAAAGATAAGAAAACTAGAATACATTTGTTACCTCTTCATCCCGCACCTGTAACAGTGGTGGAGAATGCAGGCATAGATACCATCTCTGAAGAAAAGATGGAATCGGTAGTACAACAACTCGTAAAAGGGCAGGAAAGACTCGAATGGGTACTAGAACAACATTTGGTGTCCGCCCAAGCAGATAGAGAAACACTTAAAAAAGCCATTGAGGAAAAAACGGATCTGCCATGGAGTGACCCAGTGGTTAGGGGAGGAACAGCCGAAAGACCCGTGGCCCATGGAGCCCCAGCCGTGTCACTACAAAAATATAGGTCAGGAGAAGACCCGGATGCCTTCTTATTAAACTTTGAAAGGGCAGCTAGAGCATGTGGGTGGCCGGTAACGAAATGGCCTTTTTTCTTAGCCCCACTACTAGGGGGGGAGGCGCAAGCCGCCTATCAAGTGGCCAACCCCAACGGAGATACTACATATGTAGAAATAAAAAGAATTATACTAGACCATCTAGGACTAGATCCGGAGGCTTACCGGCTGCGGTTTCGTAAGGAGAGAGGCACGGTGGGAGAAAATCCAAAAACCTTGTTCGTACGCTTGAAAATGGCCGCGGATAAGTGGCTCACCCCTGCCACTAGTAGCAAAGAAGAAATACTTGACAGAATATATCTGGAGCAGTTTCTGGAGGCTCTCCCCTATGCTACCCAAAAATGGCTTAGACAACACCATAGCCTAACCACCGCCCAAGCCGTAGAGATGGCATCATCCTTTTCCAGAGCCCAGCCAAGAAACGTCCCATTTGACCTGGAGAGAGACAAAAAAATGTTTACACGACCGGAAAGAAATGTCCCTAAGGGAAAAGAACCAGTAAGAACCCGTACATGGCGGACAGAGACCCCAGGGACATTTGGCCCTCAATGTTTCGATTGTGGTCAGTGGGGCCATATCGCCCGTTTATGTCCAAAAAAAAGAATGGATGAGGAACCTATGGAAGTTGGGTATCTCCCCAGAACTGTTCTCTACTCAGCGGAGCTTGGCAGTGCCTTCCGAGTAAGTGTGAAAGTTAATGGGAATTCACTATTAGCATTGTTAGACTCCGGCTGTAGACAGTCGGTCATACAATCACAATACGTCACCTCAAAGCAATACATTCCTAGGGGCACTGTTAATATTAAATGTGTTCACGGGGATATCAAGTTATATCCTATAGCTAACATTGACATAGTACCTACAGTGGGGACTCCCCAGACAGTGAGGGTGGGGGTGATGTCCAACTTGCCTGAAGATATAATCATTGGGACAGATAATCCCCGCTTCTTGAACATGTTTAGAAAAGAATTGGAAGATACTCCCAAGAAAGGGATAAACAACTCCATCCCTACACGGGAGAGTAACGAGGAACAGGGGGTAGAGCCAGGGTTGACCTGTCTGAACTTTGTAAAGTTATCAGCAAACGCAACATCCCCCACCAAAGGTTCGGACAAAGCTGCCGGATATGACTTGTACAGTGCGTATGAATACGAAATACCGGCCAAAGAAAAAGCCTTAGTTAAGACCGACCTACAAATCGCAGTCCCGCCCGGCTGCTATGGCAGAATCGCTCCTCGTTCTGGTATAGCCGCTAAATACTTCATAGACGTGGGGGCAGGCGTGATTGATGGCGATTACAGGGGTAATGTAATTATTCTCCTCTTCAACTTTGGGACGGAGACATTTTTGGTACGAAAAGGGGACAGAGTGGCACAAATTATATGTGAACGGATAGCATCACCTATAATACAGGAAGTGGGGAAACTAAATGACACAGGTCGCGGAGAGAAGGGATTTGGGTCCTCCGGACAACATAGCGAACCGATACATGCGGTTCTGGCACAGGACCCCTGGGTTCTCGATAAAAGCTTTAAGTTCGCGCAAATAAATGACACCACTCTCTTCAATGCATGGGAACAGGCACACAGGAGGCCCGAGGAGGCGAATTCATATCCCGGGTTTGTTATTCAAGATGGGCTATTGTATAGGATAGGAAAAAGGGGGGATTCACCTCAACTCCTGGTACCTGTCTCATTTAGGGAGCAAGTGCTGTTTTTCGGTCATAGCCATCTGATCGCCGGTCACACTGGCGCCGAAAAGACGACCCAAACTATACTCAGAAATTTTTTTTGGCCAGGTATTTATAAAGATACCGATTCATATTGTAAGAAGTGCGAAATCTGCCAACGGTTCAATATGACGAAACCCCCGGCTGTCCCACTCCAACCGTTGCCGATAATTGGGACGCCATTTGAACGTGTTGGAATGGACCTTATTGGCCCTTTACCTAGGACAAAAAAAGGCTTCCAACACATTTTGGTCATAGTCGACTATGCGACTCGATTTCCGGAAGCTTTTCCATTATCAGTGGCGAACTCCAAACAAATTGGGGATAAGATGATCGAACTGTTTAGTAGAGTCGGTTTTCCCAAAGAAATTTTAACGGACCAGGGTACTCCCTTCATTTCACAACTGATGAAGGAAATTTGCAAAACGTTGGACATCCACCAGATCCGTACCTCTGTTTACCATCCCCAGACAGACGGACTGGTGGAACGTTACAACCGCACCCTGAAGGCCACGCTCCGAAAAATGATGGTGGTCAGCGGAGCGGATTGGGATAAAATGCTACCCCTAGCACTCTACGCCATAAGAGCTCAAAAGCAGTCCAGTATGGGGACGTCGCCATTCGAGTTGCTTTATGGACGACAACCACGCTCGCTTTTAGAGATGACTAGAGATGCATGGGTGAATGAAGCTACAGAGGAAACGGCTGCGACTCTAGACTATGCTAGGGATCTGAAATCTAAATTGGGAAAATTACGGGATCTTGCCTTTACCAATTTGGAAGATAGTCAGCGCCGACAAAGGGTTGCATATGACAAGGGAAAAAAATGGAGACAGCTCCAGGTCGATGACTGGGCCTTAGTTCTACTGCCCTCCTCTTCCCACAAATTTAAGGCCGAGTGGATGGGTCCATATAGGGTGGTAGAAGTGATTGGTCGCACTAGCTATAGGTTACAGATTAACCGTGACAAACGACAATCGTACCATATCAACCTTTTAAAAAAGTGGCTAGGCCCTCCCCCATCTCAGGTGAACCTGGCGGATGCCTCCCGCCCCGGTGAATCAACTATGGAGTTGCTTACGCATAATGAGGAGTTGACAGATGTACAACGGGGTGAACTAATGGGTACGCTGAAACATTATGAGAGTGTTTTTTCCAGTCAACCGGGACGTACATCCCTGGCTGAACACTGCATTGTGACCCCTCCGGGCAAGAAAGTTAGAATCAGACCATATAGAGTCCCTGAAGCAAGGAGAGAGGCCATTAAACATGAGGTGGAGGAAATGCTTCGTCTAGGGGTCATTCGTCCTTCTAAAATTGACTGGTCTAGCCCCATTGTCATGGTGCCCAAACCTGACGGTAGCAGGAGATTTTGTATGGACTTTCGGGCTTTGAATGAAATCTCGCTCTTTGATGCATACCCCATCCCCAGGGTGGACGAGTTGATTGAAAAACTGGGCAGCTCGAAATACATCACTACCCTGGATTTGACTAAGGGTTATTGGCAAGTTCCATTACATCCGGATGATGCCAAGAAAACTGCCTTTTCCACACATGAGGGACATTTTGAATTCACGGTGCTCCCCTTCGGTCTGCATGGGGCGCCCGCAACGTTCCAACGTCTAATGAACACTGTCCTGGATGGCTTGTCTGAGTTCACGTCGGCATATCTAGACGACATCGTGATATTCAGTCCGGACTGGCATACACATATGGGCCATCTACACACAGTGTTCAGTGCACTACGGAAAGCGGGGCTCACTGTCAACGCAAAAAAATGTAAGATGGCCTTTCAAAAGGTTAAATATCTTGGCTACGTTCTGGGCCACGGACTCATTGAACCTCAGATTGAAAAGGTCCGGGCTATTGCCGACACCCCTTTTCCATCAACCCGAAAGGAAGTCAGATCCTTTCTAGGGCTCGTCGGCTACTACCGGCGATTTATTCCTCAATTTGCGGAAATTGCCGCCCCCCTTACGGACGCACTGAGGGAAGCTGGGAAATCGTCCACACCGATGAGACCTTCCGATAAAATGCTGGAAGCCTTTAGAGTATTGAAATCCATCATCACATCTACTCCGGTCCTATCTTCCCCAGACTTTTCTCGGCCATTTTCATTGCATACGGATGCTTCTGATTATGGTATTGGTGCCGTGCTCTCCCAAATGGGTTCGGACGGGCACGATCACCCGATACTTTATGTCAGCAGGAAGCTGTTCCCACGTGAATTGAAATATGCTACAATTGAGAAGGAGTGCCTCGCGATTAAATGGTCTATTGACAAACTGGCCTATTATCTCGAGGGAAGGAAGTTTGACCTCTTTACGGATCATGCTCCGCTACTGTGGATGGCTCGCAACAAGGCCAATAATGCTAGAGTTTTGCGCTGGTTCCTGTCGCTACAACCTTATGTATTCTCCATACATCACAGGAAAGGCACTGAGAACGTAGGCGCTGACTTTTTGTCCCGTCATCCACTCACCGATCGTGAGTGTCCTGAGGGGGAGGTATGTAACGGGCCGGGTCTATCCCTAAACCAGGGGAAAATACAAAGAAGGAATGAACGGAACGCTGATACCATTGCTCATCAATTATACTCCCCACAGAACGTCGACGACGAACTGGAGCAACAAGATGAGGAGACGGGTCAGTGGCCCTTTAACTTTGACTGGAGTGGCGAGTGGGAGGAGTCACGTCAGGACGCGGAGGCGTCATATACAGAGAAGGGCGAATCAACAGCGTGTTTATTCACCCGGAGGGAGAGAGGAGAAGGCGGAAGCAGAAACAGAGGAGAGAACAACGCGGAGACGAGGTCGGAGGAGGAGAGACAGACGGAGAAGCGACGCCAAGAAGAAGACGAGATTCGGGAGACGCCAGGAGGCCAACGACCCCGCGACTCGCCCAGCCATACACCCGAGGGAGGTGTATGGCTAGCACAGGTACGAGACAAGATCAGGGGCTGGGTGCATTATAAGGGAAAGCCCGCTGGATAACCTGAGCACTCCCACATCCTTAGCACTGTGTTACCCCTCCCTGAGCACTTCCCTCTCACGGCGTCGGTAGTTACTAAGGTGTGTGGCACGTGTTATTAGGTCCTCACTCCCTTCCCTTTTAAAGCATCGTAGATACAGTGAACCTTCAACTGATACGGTGTATTCTCCTTTTTGTTTGCCTTGAGCTACAAGACGGATCCGGACAAGTCCCTGTATCGACGGACACCCGAAAGAGGCCGTCGAGTAGAACACCCCGAGTCCCACCATAGAAGAGCAGCGAGGAGCCGTTCACCTTGTGGAACTATACCGAAGGGAAAGAAAAGCTCAGACTTGTTATTCTTTAAAATAAAAGATAAGAAAACTAGAATACATTTGTTACCTCTTCATCCCGCACCTGTAACACAGAGCATTTCATTTTTTTGAAATATCTTGTTAATAAAATTTTATGTACTGAACCATCACTCGCCCTAGTGCCAAATCCAACCAGTATGTGTGTGTGCTTGCGGAGTAGATGGCTGTGCAGTAATATTTGTCTTTTATCTCTTTCTGAAGTAGGGTGTACCTTGTCCCTTATTGTGATTGTTGTTATGTGTTGCTTTTCCTTCCGGATGGTGTCAATGGTCTGGTTTGTATCAGGTATGAAAGGTGTGTGAATGGCCTGTAAAACGGTTGGTGCCTTGTCGTGGCTTTACAGCTCACGAGTTGAGAGTCACTGGTTCGGTATTTATGCATTTATTTATTGACAGAGCATTTCTTTTTTTTTAAATATCTTGTTAATAAAATTTTATGTACTGACCCATCACTCGCCCTCGTGCCAAATCCAACCTGTATGTGTGTGTCTTTGAGGAATAGATAGCCGTGCTTGAATGTTTGTCTTTTGAGTAACTCTGGTAAGGTGTACATTATAGCTATAAATAACTTACTAAATTTAGATATTATTATTAAAACAAGGAAGTATATGGTCATGTGTTTCTGGTGAATTCTTTTGTTGTTTTTTATCCACAATCTCCTGCAAACTTGAAATTGTCTGTCACAATTTCCATGCAATATTGTCCCAAGAGTCGCACGCTCTCAAATTGAAAACTTAATTTATTCAAAACAATTTGGTTTTGCAAGGGGGTTCCCATGAGTTTTTGGCCCGGGGCTTTGCGGGCATCTTTGGAAACTACCAAACCCGAACAGTTCTGAAAACTAGACACCCGGGGGAGTCCAGGGAGGTATGGCATGCGTGGGTACCCCAATGTTTTCCTACCCAGAAATCCCTGCAAACCTTATATTTAGGTTAAAAAAACCACTTTTCCATACATTTTTGGGTGGAATCTCCCTGCCGGCACAAATGTCCTACTGTGGTTCTGAAAAATCTGGAATAACATAATAGTACCGGACTCGAGAATAAAAACTTCGTCGAAATAGGACGAATTTGGTATCAAAAGACCGAGAATGACGAGTACGTCAAGTACATGTATTTTCGGCATATTCGAGTGACGATTTCACCTCGAAATCGTCATTTACCTTCTGAACCCTTAGTTGCATGTTGCCCTCTACATAGGCCTTAATCCAGTCGAATTTGATTCCACAAGGACACATACTCCTTAATCGACTTCTCCCTGACCCCAGTACAAGTTAGAACCATTGCCCCAGGCCGAGCTCGTTAGGTCAGTTCCCTCCCAGTGGTCGAGCAAGATAGCATCTAGGCCCAACCAGCCATAAAACCATTTCAGCACGCACACCTGCCATATCTCGCTCACATCTTTCTTCACTCCTTTCCTTCGCTTACTTTATGATGGGGAGGTGACCACTTTTATTAGGGGTCCAGCGATATCTGATGAAATGTTGGGCCTTGCCGGATGATTTGTTATGGGCAGCACGACGTGAAATATGTACATGTCATCATGACTCTGCTTTTCTTTTGTAATCAGTAACCATAAATGAAATACCGCTAATCCAAGGAATGCTTTGCCCAAGGGAGAATATTGTGTATAAGAAGAGAAGCCTAACTTTGTGAAAGTGTGCAGTCTCCTGAATATACTGGTATCGTACTTCTAGGACCCTGTCACCTTGGTTGCAGCCAATAAACGAATCTTTGACTTCACCCGAAAGACTCTGAAGTTTCTGTCGGTCTGACTCAGGAGAACCCGAGGTCTCTGGTGTGTTGATCCCCTGGCACCGCTGGGTTACCGGTTCTGTACCGGTTCTTAAAAACTCAGTACCTCATTTGGCGCCCAACGTGGGGCGATTCCAGTGGTACCAATCAGCCTGAAGATCGTGAGGAGCTTCGTGTGAAAATTCCGGAGGAGGGCCCACCACCTCATCGACCCCTGCATGTCGACGTGGTCCGAAGGTCTTTACTGCGAGGTTCCCCGCTTCCCGACGGCTACAAGGACTGCTGCCCTGGCTATCGCCCTGATGTTGGACCCTTGAAATTTTCGGTAGAGCGAAACGCTGAGACGAGTCTTCTGGTGAAGCCATCGATATTTTTCAGTTAAGTATAAGTGGAGCGTCTCCCAGTCCTTAGTTGGACTTACTTTGTGGTATCTTGGAGATACATAAAGGTTTTTATTGGTTCTTGCAAGCACCATAACCGAAGGACTCGTGTTTTCACGAGAAATATCGTAATCGATATATCCTTTGAAGTTTTGGAACTAGACTAGAGAGAAAGGATGCCTAGTCTTAGACTCGGGAATTGGTTTTGTCTTGGTGGTAATAATAGGGACTCCCGATTGGAGGACTCATGTCCGGTTCCTCCAGTTGGAACTCCGACTTACGAGCTATACGTTAAACATGGGGTAGGCCCCATCGTTTACAACGAGGTATGGATTAAATACACTAGGAAAGATGGTGTTTTAAAATGGCCCCAATATGGTAGCTTTGATTCTGAAATCTTAGACAACCTTGAAGTTAAACTCTTCAAAAAGAAAGCCCGGCCGGCGATGTTTGACTCTTTCCGCATATGGCGCAAAGAAGCCAAACAAAAAGAAATTAAATTAGCTAAGAAAAATAAGAGAGAAGGGGGACTTTCAGTAATGCAAGCTGCCGTGCAGTTTAAAGATAATGAGGAAGAGCAGATAAATGAGCAGTTGCACAGGCAACGTAAAATGGCAATAGATAAGTGTTATCCAGTTTTGCCGTCTCTTCAGCAAGGGACAGCAAAAGAGCGTGAAAAAGACCAATTAATGTCGCAATTATTAACTTCGCCACCCCCCTATGCGCAGAATGCTACAGAACCCCCGCAACCTTTAGTTGCACAAACTGCGCCTCTGGCTCTTCCACAGCACTCACCAGCTGTTCTTCAGCTGGCTCCTACTTCTTCGGTGCAGCCTCCTCCAGGCCCACCGACAACTTCTGCTTCTCCTGTGTTTTCTACGATTCTGCCTACAGTGCTTTCTACATCTCCTAATGCCCCCTCTATGATTTTGCCTAGTACCACATCTATCATTCCTCATACCTCTTCTGCCATCTCTACCCCCGCCTTATCTCATCCCGTTTTTTCATCTGTTTGTCCTTCAGTTTCACCTTCCCTTCGGCAGAAAATGGCTAGTACTGTTACTAATCTTCTTTTACCCCTTTTCGGGTCGCCTGCTACGACCCCTAACATAAGTAGAAGACAGTTGCGAAGTCAACTGCCTGATTATCAAGAGAGAGATTCCCTGAATAGTTTAGCTCGGAAATGGGTCTTGGACACTGCAAAATATGATTTACAGTCTGTCATGGAAGTTTTTCCTCAATGGGAAACAGCGACACAGAGATATGTGTTCGAACAGATGTGTGTTTTTCTTTGCGAGGATTTAGAAGATAATGATCAGGATTGCCTCCCACAAGAGATGTGTCGTATAAGGTTTCAATTTAGTCTGGGTATGATTGTAGGTCCCGATGTGGAAAAAGCAGTTGAAATGCTATTATCATATCGAAGTAAGGGAAGCAGTTCTGGGTCACCATCAGAATCCAGTACATCTAGTAGGAAAAAGGCACGACAATACCCTATGAGAGAAGTTCCCCCACAATGGAGAGAGGGTGACGCGACAGCTGTCCCACCTGTCCTGCCCCACTTTCACCGCGTATGGGTACATGTTCCATGGAAGCGAGCTGAAGTTTTAGCACTCAAACAAACACTACCAGATCCGCGTAAAAATCCTGCAGGGTACTATAAAGAATTGTCGCAAACTGCTGGGTCATGTATAATGAATTTGGCCGATATCGATATGTTATTCGGGAACGTTGTTCCACAACCTTTATGGGGAAAAATTCGCCATGTAGATCATGACCAGGAATTAGGTGACACGTGGGCTAATATTACTGCTGCAGATGCACGACAAGTTGGTGGTGCCAAACCTGAGCCTCTGATAGCGGAACTACCTGGTAGAATAGTAGATTACATGAAAACGATAATGCCTGCGATACGCGTAAATTGGGATAAGTTATCTGCATGCAAGCAAAAGAAAGAAGAAACTGTGTCAGATTTCTTCACCAGATTTGAAGAAACATTCATTGACCACAGCGGTCAAGATATGACCACAGAAGGTGGTCAGAGATTGTTCGTCGATAAATTTGTGCACAATCTACTTCCAGACTTGTGTAGAAAATTAAAAGATTCGGAAAGTTCTTGGGCAGTCTCATCTTCAGCCCAGATATTAGCTACCGCACAGTACTACGAGAATAGAGACAAGGATGAGAAAGATAAAGTAGAGAAGAAAACTAGAGAACTCAAAACGAAGGTTTTGCTACAGCAAGCATACCCTCCACGTGGTGGTGGTGGTAATAAAAATAATAATGGTCCGAATCACTACCAGAACACTTTTCAGCAGCCTCAGAGAAACTTGCAGAGATTCGATTACAATCAAAACCGCGTAGGTCCCAACCAGTGTGTATACTGCAAACAAGAGGGTCATTACAAATATGACTGTCCTGCCCTGCCACAACGTACAAATGGATTTACAGGCGTAAGAGGTCGTGGTAGTCAGCAAGCGCCTAGAGGTAGAGGGCGTGAAAACGCCCCTCAGGACGCACGTCCCCTTCCACCACAAAACTCTATGAACAGGTTTGATCAGCAAAATAACGTATCTGACAGGACAGCTCAGTACTACGTTGATGAATATTACACAGAAAATGAGCAGTGGGAGAGTAATGATTGCTAGGACAGCCTTAGACAAGGAGAGGGAGTTGTTTCAGTTCCAGTAGATCAGAGTGGACCTTACGTTGAGGTGATTACATCGGGTGTGTCAGAACCTTTTCTGTTGGATACTGGTGCTACAAAGAGTTCTATTATGCACTCCAAACTCCCTGGCGCACCTTTGTCTGGCGAAATGAATGTTTCCGTAGGTTTTTCTGGCGCCCCGGTTAGAAATCCGATTTCTGACCCCTTATCTCTTTCTGTTGGTCCTTGTGAATTCGAAGCACCCCTTATTTTGACAACAGGTTGTGGTGAAAATTTGCTAGGATTAGATTTGCTAAAAAGATTGTACGCGACTTTGTACTGTTCTCCCTCAGGAGTACAACTTACTTTAGGTAAGAAAGTGGTTTCTCCCATGTATTTGTCGAGAAATGCACTTCCAGAAGAATTGGCACTTCTCCCAGATATTCTTTGGGCTACTGGTCCGAATGATGTAGGTCTTTTAGAAATTCCACCATATGTTGTAACATTGAAATCGAATGTCAAAATGCCACGAATTCCCCAATACAGAATATCCAATGAGGGCGAAAAAGCTTTGCTAGCGATTATTTACGAGTTGATTGAAAAAGACGTAATTGAAGAAACACGAGGCAATGTTTGCAATAGTCCTGTTCTGCCTGTTTTAAAACGAACTGACCCTTCTCAGCCACCTGTGTATAGATTCGTGATTGATCTTAGGGAAGTGAATAAGATAGTGGTGCCACAATTCCCAGTTGTCCCCGACATTACAACATTATTGACTATGATTCCAGCCTCTGCATCCTGGTTTTCGGTGATTGACCTGAAGAATGCTTTCTTCAGTATCCCGATTGCTGAGGAAAGCAGGGATATTTTTTCCTTTAGTTTAGGTGGTCGCAGCTTCCGCTTTAAACGCGCTCCTCAAGGCTACTGTGAAAGCCCCTCAATATACAGTCAAGCTCTGAAAAGTCAGCTTGACGCAATGGTTTTGCCCAAAGGTTCCACTCTCGTACAGTACGTGGACGATTTGCTCATAGCTGCGGATACTGAGAAAATATGTAAAATGGCCACGTTGGAATTACTGCGTCATCTATGTGATCTGCATCACAAGGTGTCACTTTCCAAGCTTCAATATTGTCGACAAGAAGTGACCTACTTAGGTCATCTCTTATCGAAGGAGGGAAGGAAACTGACCCCAGAAAGAATTCAGGCAATAGCTAAATTGAATGTGCCAAGAACGCAGAGAGAAGTACGCGCTTTCTTGGGCATTACATCGTACTGTAGACAGTGGATTCCAAATTTTTCGTTACTAGCCAAACCCTTATTGGCACTAACATGTACAAATACACCCAATCCCATTCCTTGGTCTGATGAGTGTCAGAAAAGTTTTCTCGAATTACGCACAGCATTATGTTCGGCCCCTGTGTTAGGTAACCCCAACTACAGTAAGCCTTTCACATTATATGTCCACGAGAAGGAGGGCTGTGCATTGTCTGTGCTGACTCAGTTATACGGAGATAGACAGCGGCCATGCGCCTATTTTTCGTCAACTTTAGATCCGGTAGCACGAGCGTTGCCAAGTTGTCTAAGGGCCACAGCAGCAGCAGCTGTTTCTATTCGACAGTCTGCAGGTCTAGTAATGAATAATACACTAATCGTGATGGTCCCGCATGCAGTAGACACGTTGTTAAATAGGACCAAGACACAGCACTTAACTAGTGCTCGACTGTCCAGTTATGAATTGACGCTACTAGCGAGCCATGTGCACATCAAAAGGTGCAGCACCCTGAACATAGCCACATTGTTACCAATTGCTGAGGAATCGGATGATTCAGAACAGCACGATTGCTTCCTCAGAACGGAGGAAGAGACGAAAGGGAGAGTTGATTTATTTGACACTCCTCTTGCTGAATGTGATGGTACATTATGGGTGGATGGTTCATACTTTAAACTCCCAAATGGTGACGTGACTACAGCATATGCTGTCACAACTTTGTACACAATCGTTGAAACCGCGCGAATACCACATGGTTCAGCCCAAGCCGCTGAACTCGTGGCATTAACGAGAGCATGTGTGTTATCCAAAGGGATGAAAGTGACTGTCTATACCGACAGTCAGTATGCTTTTGGAGTGGCTCACAGTTTTGGACGATTGTGGAAAGAACGTGGGTTCCTGACTTCGCATGGAGCTAAGATTCAGCATGGTCAGTTGGTGAATGAGCTTCTTGAATCACTGACGTTGCCCCTGAAAGTAGCGATCGTAAAATGTAGTGCACACAAGAAAGTGATTGATGATGTGGGTCGTGGAAATGCATTTGCTGATGAAACTGCAAAGGATACTGCAAGGAATATGATGAGCCGAATGTATGTTGCAAGCCCAGAAAGATGGACTGGTGATGTTGGAATATGTGAAGACACGTTAGAAAGTGTGAAGTCCATCCAAGCTGAGGCCACGGAGAAAGAGTTAAGCATGTGGAAAGAAAGTACAGGGAGAATGGATGCAAATGGTTGTTGGATTGAGTCGACAGAGCAACAGAGATGGTTGTTACCCGATGCATATGTACCTGCAGTGGTTACAATGGCTCATGGGATGGCCCATATCAGCGCGAAAGGGATTTGCAAGTTGTTGGCCCCAGTGTGGAAGACTTCAGGGATTCCCAAGTGTGCAGAGAATGTTGTCAAGAATTGCATGGTATGTCTGAAGCACAATCCTGGTAGGGGAACCCCAACTCCAGCTGGTCATTTTTCACCTCCTACGTATCCGTTCGAGGTTTTGCAGCTAGATTTCATACACATGGAGAGGTGCAACAACTTAAAATATGTGCTCGTGGTTGTTTGTGCCTTCTCAAGATGGGTAGAAGCCTATCCCCAAGGGACAATACTGCCTTGTCCACAGCGAAAGCCCTTGTGAAAGAGTTCTTCCCCAGGTTCGGAATGCCTAGAATGGTCTGGTCGGACAACGGAAGTGAATTTGTGGGTTGTGTGATGAAAAGAGTGTGTGAAGGGCTAGGCATTAGGCAAAAATTCCACGCTGCAAATCACCCCCAATCAGCTGGATTAGTGGAATGTTATAATGGCACGCTTAAACTTAAATTGGCCAAAATCCAAGCGAGCACAGGTCTTAAATGGCCTGACGCTCTACCCTTAGCACTCCTATCCACCAGAATGACTGTGCATTCGCGATTGAAACTCAGCCCCTATGAAATAATCTTTGGTCGGCCAGCCAACATATGGGGAGTGCCTAGGCCCACGAAGTTTAGCGAGCTGCAACACCCAATTTTGCTTGACTATTTGTATGAATTGACGGCTAAATTGCGTGTTTTATATCAACAGGTCCACAACACCTTGCCTCCGGTCTCTGAGACACCGGGTCACTCCATTGACCCTGGTTCCTGGGTACTTGTCAAGAACTTCCAAAGGACAAGAAGCGACCAGCCCAGATGGACCGGGCCTCACCTCGTCCTCCTGTCTACAAGGTCAACTGTTAAAGTGGAGGGGAAAGCCAATTGGGTCCACGGGATCCATTGTAAGAAAATACCCTTCCCTCTGCCACATGACCAATGGGTCCGACAAGGAGGCACTGACTCAAAGCGCACAACTGATGGACGTGTAAAAGAAGCTAAACGTGATTGTAAGAGTGGGAACATTTTTCAAGAAACTACGCCGCCATCAGAACAATTGAACTCTGTGGAACCTGAGCTACTATTTCTGGACCAGACAGTACCCGGGAAAAGACGCTATAATTTACGACCAAGAAAAACAGACTAAAGTAAAAGTGATTTATTTTTATGATCCGAGAGAAAAAACCTGTGGACTAATAAAGAGTTCGTTTTTCCCCCCAAATACTATTTTTGAAAGTGCAGATTCTCCCATCTAGGTAACTTGCTTATTTTTGTTTTGTTTTTTCGAACCGCCATCCGGGTTCCGCTGCTAGGGTCGCGGTTGATTAAAGACTTTTGGGTGCAGCTGACAACAATAGGTCGCTGGTTCCAGTTGGTCCAAGGGAGCCACCCTAGACTGACGGAAGCATCCTTTAGCAGAAACAACCTACCGCCGCGGGCAGCACCTTAGAGAGGATGGAGTTTCCTGATGTGGAGAGAACTGCCAAACAAATGAACTTTAAGCAGAGACTTTTGAAAGCAATGAGGAAGAGAATTTTTATAATGATGTGTATTTTTATGCTATTTAGCGTAATGGTCTTTTTGATAAACTATGTTTTATTCTCTTTTCATGTGACATTCACGCCTACTACATCACCCATACCTCCCCCTACTGTTTCCTCTCATTCTTTCCACTCCTTACCTTACCACGAATCAAATAGGAGATTAGAGTTCATTAATAACTCCTTCGTTCAGCTATTACACCAACACCAACTTGTAATGAAGACAACCAACTGTTGGGTGTGTGGTCTCATGCCCCACACCACGGATAGAGGTATCCCCTATTTGGTCCTGCCATTTAGTCGCAATGGGTCAGTATGGGCATATAGGACAATGTTCATATATGCACGAGAAATCCAACCCCTACGTTCTGTAAAAGACAACCTCAAGACTAGCGCTTTAGTTAAGGGTATAGTTGACATGATCAAGGAAGTAACTTCTTACGAAGATACCCCGGATGATGAGATACTCGCATATGTAGGTTGGAATGTGACCGGATATGGCACTACAGTAAGTGAGAAACAGCAAGCCAAGAGACCGTCCCCTATCTGGATCGTACCCCATCAAGGTCACCTGTGTCTGCAAGGCATTGGTAAGAATCCCAGAGCTCAGCTAGGGAAGAGTGTCTGCACAGAAACGTACGTTTTTGGATCTCAGACTTCCCCTGCCTTTTTAGCCGCTAAGGGTACTTATTTCATCTGCCATGATAGAGCCTATACATGGTTGCCCCCTGACTTCTCGGGCTCATGTTTTGTTTCATTCCTGTTACCTCCCACCTACACAGCAGCGGCGGATTACCATCGGACAAGGGTACTTAGAGGTGTTTTGAGTAAAGAAGACACTGCAGGTCAAGAATTTGGTGACTTTGCAATGGGTGTTCTGCCGTTCTGGGGAGCCATGATTAACAGCCGAAACATAAGGCAATTGACAAGGGTAGTTGAATCCACCGTGATCGAAACTGCTGGTGCCCTTAGTAACCTGACTGCTGAGCTCCAGTCGGATCGACTGATGACCCTTCAAAACCGGGTCACTTTGGATGTGATACTGGCGGACCGAGGTGGAGTATGCAAATTGATCCAGTCCAGTTGTTGCATTTTTATTCCAGATAATGCTCCAACAGTGTACAGGGCCATCTCCAAACTACATAAGATTTCCGAATCTATTCATGTGGATAAAGGAGATTGGTCATTAATGGGATGGTTCTGGGGACTGATATCTGCCTGGGGATGGAAAATTCTGATGGTCATTGGGATGGTCTTAGCCATTCTTTTCCTGTTCTGTCTATGCATACAGTGTGCTCCTGCAATATGTGGCCTCTGTGCTACATCATGTGTAAGGAAGCCTGTGTCAAGACATGAGCTCAGCACTAGAATGATGTTGCAGCAACATCTCAATGACTTTAGGAATATAGATCTGGACTCAGATTAACATGAGGATAGATTAATTGCCTATGTAAGGGCAAAAGGAGGGTCTGTGGTTCTGAAAAATCTGGAATAACATAATAGTACCGGACTCGAGAATAAAAACTTCGTCGAAATAGGACGAATTTGGTATCAAAAGACCGAGAATGACGAGTACGTCAAGTACATGTATTTTCGGCATATTCGAGTGACGATTTCACCTCGAAATCGTCATTTACCTTCTGAACCCTTAGTTGCATGTTGCCCTCTACATAGGCCTTAATCCAGTCGAATTTGATTCCACAAGGACACATACTCCTTAATCGACTTCTCCCTGACCCCAGTACAAGTTAGAACCATTGCCCCAGGCCGAGCTCGTTAGGTCAGTTCCCTCCCAGTGGCCGAGCAAGATAGCATCTAGGCCCAACCAGCCATAAAACCATTTCAGCACGCACACCTGCCATATCTCGCTCACATCTTTCTTCACTCCTTTCCTTCGCTTACTTTATGATGGGGAGGTGACCACTTTTATTAGGGGTCCAGCGATATCTGATGAAATGTTGGGCCTTGCCGGATGATTTGTTATGGGCAGCACGACGTGAAATATGTACATGTCATCATGACTCTGCTTTTCTTTTGTAATCAGTAACCATAAATGAAATACCGCGAATCCAAGGAATGCTTTGCCCAAGGGAGAATATTGTGTATAAGAAGAGAAGCCTAACTTTGTGAAAGTGTGCAGTCTCCTGAATATACTGGTATCGTACTTCTAGGACCCTGTCACCTTGGTTGCAGCCAATAAACGAATCTTTGACTTCACCCGAAAGACTCTGAAGTTTCTGTCGGTCTGACTCAGGAGAACCCGAGGTCTCTGGTGTGTTGATCCCCTGGCACCGCTGGGTTACCGGTTCTGTACCGGTTCTTAAAAACCCAGTACCTCACTACCACCCAGCGTTCCCCTTGTTCTCCCGAGTAAAATGATACCTCACTTGTGTGGGTGGGCCAAAGGCCTGTGACTAAGGTGGGGTGCTTAATTTGTCAAACTTAAATACTACATTTTTTTAAAAATTCATTTTTAGCCTGTTCTGCTTTGGGGCACCCACACAAGTGAGGTATCATTTTACTCGGGAGAACAAGGCAAACGCTGGGTGGTAGGACATTTTTGCCGGCACGGAGATCCCACGCAAAAAAATTTGGAAAAGTGATATTTTTACCTAATTTTAAGGTTTGCAAGGAATTCTGGGTAGGAAAACATTGGGGGACCCACGCATGCCATACCTCCCTGGACTCCCCCGGGTGTCTAGTTTCCAGAACTGTTCGGGTTTGCTAGTTTCTAAAGATGGCCACCGAGCCCCGGGCCAAAAATGCAGGTGCCCCCCCCCCAAAAATCAAGGTTATTTTGCTATAGGGTATTTTAAATTCACCACCGTACGATTTGGACCTTTTCCTGTTGCAGCCACTATGCCTACCCACGCAAGTGAGGTACGATTTTTATTGGGGAACGCTGGGTGGGAGGAAATTTGTGTGAGCTCAGTAATGCCACGCTTTCCCACACAAAAATGTGTGAAAAATCAGATTTTTTTTTAGCTATAATCGAGATTTGCAAGGGATTCTGGGTAAAGGAACGTTGGAGGATCCACGCAAGCCATACCTCCTTGGAAGCCCCCGGGTGTCTACTTTTCAGAAATATGTGGGTTTGGTAGGTTTCCCTAGATGGCCGTCTAGCACGGGGCCAAAAACCCAGGTAACCCCTCTTGCAAAAGCTGGTGGTTTTGACATTGTCACCATTGTCAAACAGTTCTGAAAACTAGACACCCAGGGGAGTCCAGGGAGGTATGGAATGCGTGGATCCCCCAATGTTTTCCTACCCAGAATTCCTTGCAAACCTTAAAATTAGGTAAAAATATAACTTTTCCAAACTTTTTAGCGTGGGATCTCCGTGCCGGCGAAAATGTCCTACCACCCAGCGTTCCCCTTGTTCTCCCGAGTAAAATGATACCTCACTTGTGTGGGTGCCCCAAAGCAGAACAGGCTAAAAATGAATTTTTAAAAAATGTAGTATTTAAGTTTGACAAATTAAGCACCCCACCTTAGTCACAGGCCTTTGGCCCACCAACACAAGTGAGGTATCATTTTACTCGGGAGAACAAAGGGAACGCTGGGTGGTAATTTAAGAATTGCAGGGATTTCTGGGTAGGAAAACATTGGGGGACCCACGCATGCCATACCTCCCTGGACTCCCCCGGGTGTTTAGTTTTCAGAACTGTTTGGGTTTGGTAGTTTCAAAAGATAGTCACTGAGCCCCGGGCCAAAAACTCAGGTGCCCCCCCAAAAAATCAAGGTAGTTTTGCTATAGGGTATTGTAAATTCATCACCGTACGATTTGAACCTTCTCCTGTTGCAGCCACTATGCCTACCCACGCAAGTGAGGTACCATTGTTTTCGGGAGACCTGGGGGAACGCTGGGTGGGTGGAAATTTGTTGATCCACCCACCAGAACTTTCCACCACAGAAATGTGAGGAAAATGTTTTTTTTTTGTCAAATTCTTAGCTTTCCAAGGGATTCTGGGTAACAAACCCTGGTGGTAGGAAGTCGAGTCACCCCATTCTGAATTTCCCTGGGTGTCTAGTTTTCAAAAATGTATAGGTTTGCTAGGTTTCCCTAGGTGCTGGCAGAGCTAGGGCTCAAAAACAAAAGGTAGTCTCTTTGTCCAAAAAGGGCAAGATTTCACTGGGAAATTGAGGTGCGACCACGTTGCGTTTTGCGCTGTTTCATGTCGCAGCCACTATGCCTACCCACGCAAGTAAGGTACCATTTTTTTCGGGAGACCTGGGGGAACGCTGGGTGGGTGGAAATTTGTGGATTCACGCAGATTCCAGAACTTTCCACCACAGAAATGTGAGGAAAATGTGTTTTTTTTGTCAAATTCTTAGCTTTGCAAGGGATTCTGGGTAACAAAACCTGGTGGTAGGCAGTCGAGTCACCCCATCCTGAATTCCCCTGGGTGTCTAGTTTTAAAAAATGAATAGGTTTGCTAGGTTTCCCTACGTGCTGGCAGAGCTAGGGCTCAAAAACAAAAGGTAGTCTCTTTGTCCAAAAAGGGCAAGATTTCACTGGGAAATTGAGGTGCGACCACGTTGCGTTTTGCGCTGTTTCATGTCGCAGCCACTATGCCTACCCACGCAAGTGAGGTACCATTTTTTTCGGGAGACCTGGGGGAACGCTGGGTGGGTGGAAATGCGTTGATCCACGCAGATTCCAGAACTTTCCACCAAATTCTTAGCTTTGCAAGGGATTCTGGGTAACAAAACCTGGTGGTAGGCAGTCGAGTCACCCCATCCTGAATTCCCCTGGGTGTCTACTTTTCAAAAATGTATAGGTTTGCTAGGTTTCCCTAGGTGCCGGCTGAGCTAGGGTGCAAAAACTACAGGTAGGCACTTTGCCATAAAAGGGTCAATTTTTAACTGCAAACTTGAGGTGTGACCACATTGCATTTTGCGCCGTTTCCTGTCGCAGGCACAAGGCCGACCCACACAAGTGAGGTGCCATTTTTATCGGGAGCCTTAGGGTAATTCAGATTTGTAAATTAACTGTTATTACCAATTGAGTTTTCATGCATTTCTCCCTTCCCAATGAAAGACATTGTGTAAAAGAAAAATCTTTTTCAAAAATGACCAATAATTCTCATGCTAGTATCAGTATTCCCAATTTTGAAAATGTGCAACTATATACTGTTTCTAGACTCTATAATTTGTACCCAATTCAGAAATAAATAGGTGTCTTTCATACCGATTTTTCCACATATACATTTTCCAAGAATAAGTGCTCTATACCCAGTAAATAAAAAAAAAATCATTGCAAGTTGCTGCTCAGTTTTTGGATCTGGGTTCGTCGGGTTCTTGGAGAAACTACAAGTCCTATATATCCCCACAACCAGGAAGGTCTAATGAATGTAATGGTACATTGATTTCCAAGAGCTGTCAAAATTACAAGAAGTTATAGGTGAAAACGTTGAGACAAAAGGCTGTTTTTTTTCAACAAATTTTCAATTATTCCAATATTTAACTGTTAGTTTCTACAAAGAAACCTTCATGGATTTAGACAAATGACCCCTTTTTGAATTCAGAAATTTGTCTACTTTTCGAAAATGTATAGCTTTCCAGGATCCCTTATTGCTTTCAAACTCATTTCTACCATTAACTGGAAGGAGGTGAAAAGCTCTAAAAATAGCAAAAATAGGCTATGTCCCAGAAAAATGCCAAAACTGTGTGAAAAATGTTGGTTCTCTGACAAAAGACTGTCATTCCCTAAAAGCTGAGAAAATTGAGATTTCAGCCCCACAAACCCTTTTTTGATACCATTTGCAGGGAAAAACCCAGAGGCTTTCATTTGCAGCCCGTTTTTCCCATTTTTCTGAAAAAAACAAACATTTCACTATATTTTGGTTAATTTCTGGGACCCCTCCAATTGAATCCACAAACCCTGGGCACCTTTAGAATCCACATGATGTTGGAAGAAAAGGACGCAAATTTGGCGTGGATACCTTATGTGGTCAAAAAGTTACAGGGGCCTAAGCGCGCACTACCCCAAATCGCCAAAAAAAGGCTTAGCACAGGAGGGGAAAAGGCCTAGCAGCGAAGGGGTTAATAAATAAATAGGAATTTGCTACTTCTATGTGTGAGCGGAAAACATCACACACAAAAGTAGCAAATCACCTTTATTGAGTAAGGGGCACCTTCCTGCACATAAACAATCTTCCCTACAATGCAGGCACCCTTGCATAATCATGCAAGGGCATCTGCGCTGGTGCTAGGCAGCTATCTTTATCTCCGGCGCAAGGAAAAACACAGTGGTGTGCCGTATTCTTGTGAATACGGTACATCCCTGCATTTTTTAAATGACACAGCGCAACGCAGCAAAATTGCTCTCAGGGCAACCCTGCCACATTTCCTAGTAAACATACCCCCTACAATCATCCCTGCAAAAGAGGCACCCTTGCACAATGGCACAAGAGAGTCTGCGTTGGCGCATGGCTGCTGTTTGTGCGCTGGCGCAGGGGACAAGGACATGAATGCTCCATAGCTTGTATATACGGCGCATTCCTGCCCTTTTATTTTCACACTGCAGCACAGCAGGAAGGCTCCCAGTTTTTTTTGTAGATCTTTGATTTAACTGAACTATTTACGTTATCTGTTAAGTACTTTTGTTTTGCTACATTAAAACATACTGACTGAACATTGATGGCATGTTTTCTGTCACACTGAACCTGATTTCTAACCCGCTTTCAGTCCTGTAGTAAGTCCTAACTAGTCAACCTTTCTACCCCCTTATGCACGGTCCTCTAATTGGCTAAAGCAGCTAGGCAGGACAGGGATAACACATCGACATCCACTCTGGACCACAGGCCGGTATTCACCAAGTGTGGGATTTCACTTCCATTGCATACTGGTCTGATCTGTCTCTTACCTGCAGTTTGTGCTAACAGTGCCCAGGTTAGATTTTTCAGAAGACATGTCACTTCTGCAGGGAGTGCAAAGCAAAAAAAAAATGAATGGAACTTCAGGTGGTGCTCTGGTGCACACTGCCTTCCAGAAGCAACCAACACCGAAGAGGATCTCCTTCGTCAATTTGTTGGAGGGTGTAATGTGGGTGGGAGGGATTTAGCCACAATGTTGAAATCACAAGTTGACGATGGACCTCTTAGGTATTTGAAGATCTCAAAATGATCAATAGTGTTCATGAGAAGCATGCACATTTTCCCATTTGATGATGTACCCATCTTCTGCAGAAAATTAGTTTTTCCCCACAGTATTTAGAGCCTGTTCAAAATTATCCTATCTAGGACCAAGCTACCTGGAGCACTCTCACAATTGGTTGTTTTCTAAAATATTAATGTCTTTGTTGGAAAACAATTCTCCACTAAGCATTTTAAGAACTTTTTGTAACCGGTCCTTTTTTCTCACCCATTATTATGACAGAGCAAGTGTGGGAAAGGTGTAAACCAAGGGAGAGACAGTGCAAGAAAGAAATGGAGTGACAGCAAGAATAACACAGGAGAAAAGTCAGAGTAAAGGGAGACATAAAATGGAAAAGTGAAACACAGAATGGGAAGTGAGGAGTAGGAAAGGTATATGTATGCCAGGAGGCATGGCTTACAGCTAAAGATCCAAGGGGTGCAGAAGAGCGATAGTTATCATTCTTCGCAGAATATCAGTACGTTTGGTGCGAGGCTTAGCATGTATGGTAAACGCATTACACAATGGCGCATGAAGATGAACTACATTTTCCAGCAGTCCCCGTACTCTGACGTACTTCGAAGATGGCAGCGGCCATCCTGGTTATCTGTGTAAAACTTTCTTCAACGTTCAGCATCCTTGCCAGGTCATTGTGATGGAATGTACCGCAGTCAGGATCTTGCTACGCAGACTAGGATGTCCTGTTGGCAAGAGCTGTAGCTTACAATGGAGTTATGTTTGAGTAAATTGGGAATACAGAGAATGCATTATGAAAGTCAAGTTGTGCAGTGAAACTGAAATTTGCACTGTTTATGACATTTAGCTTTGAATTTTTTGGAACAAACCCTTTGAACATTCCTAATCACTGCAATATTTTTGCATTGCACCTGCTTGTCTCCTGTGATGTAACAGGAGTGACGCACACATGATGCATGGACAGGATTATACATAATATATTCAGAGTGTCAGTAAATAATATAAGAACTGCTGAACAAGTGACCGTAGACTATTAATGCCTGACAATTCCATTTAGCAGTGTCACCAGACTCAAGGAGGAAGTAAACTCATCTTCCATAGACCATGTAATCATAAAGCTTGAAATAGTTCTTACTATAGGCAGAAGGCTGAAGTACATATATCCAAAGTACTCATCTCTTATGTGTTTTATTTGAGGAATAACATGTTTCTCATCAGGGAACAGAAAAATAAAGCTGTGGGGTAGCTATTCACTGTTAAAGTCAGATGCAATACCTTCATGACAGGTTATTAAGATATCTCTTAGTGGTTTCAGATATCTGTTTCGCCCTTCAGATATCAGTGCCGAGCATCAGTCATGAGTCAGCGTGGTGGTGTCCGTAACAGTTTTCTCTCTCTTATTCCATTCCTGTTTCCCCATTTCTACCACTGATCCTCGGATTCTTGCATGTGGACGCTGGTGGAAGCGGTGAGAGACAGAAGAGTGTTTCACTGCCACTGGATACAAAGTATCACACCCACCACAAACGTGAGATTGCGCACCAAAAAAGTCTTGAAACAGAGAAATTAGTTGCTTTCAGCAAGTGAAAATACAAGGAATGAGGTAATGATATAACTAATTTTATCACAACTATTAGTCTAATGAAATTAAGTCCTAAAACAACATTTTACCATTATCCATTTGCACAGGAAATTATCTCACTGGGTGTCCCATCATCCATCTACATAGAAAGTGACATCACTGGTATCCTGACAAAACCGTCTTTAACAGAAGCCATGCAAGAGAATTCATTTCCCATTATCCATCTACCCAGGAAGTAAGATCGCAGGAATTCCCATCATCTATCTGCACAGGAAATGACATCACTGGTTTCCCACCGAAACCATCTTTAAAAGAAGCCAAGAAAGAGGACTTCATTTCCCATCATCCATCTGCACAGGACGTGACATCATTGCATTTCCTGCCATCCATCTGCACACAAATCAACATTGTTTCCTACCTTCTCCCTTCTTCAATGAACTCTTTAGGGTACACCGTTGCCAGAGTGTCTCAAGTAAAGAGTGGACACAGACAAGGGCATTGCCTGTTCGGGCCTAAAAGAGCGTTGGACCAGAACCTTTGTTCTAGTGAGACCTACAAGGTAAGAATATAATCATGTGCCTCACTCCCCTAAGATCACACCCTAAGATCACACAAAAAGATTACACCCAGCCAATAACACCCAGCCACTCACAAAGGTTTTGAACAACACATAAAACCAACCTCATACCCATCCACTATCACACGCCCTCAAACTACAAAACACACATTCCAACTCATGCTAATAAATTCTCGCTCTGCAGTACTTCAAATAAAAGGCATTGCAGACTTCATCACCTATCAACCTTAACACCCTCTTCAGCATACAAACATGGTTATCTCCACATTTTTACACATCTTAGACATCCTTTTTCCCACAGGCTACAGCATCCATCGTTTGGATCACACACATAAGAGATTTCATCCATACAACCTGACCATGCATATTAGGTAAGCAAATAACACTCAACTTCATGTTTCCAATGCAAATCAGCCATTGCCTTCGACTGAACTGATCACTCTACCATCCCTAGCTCCCTGCACAGAGTACTACCAACAAACCAAGGTCAACACAAACGAGAAGACCAAGCCTTCAGATCCTTCAGAGACTTCTCCAAGCACAACGCTAATGCTAAAACTCATGTCCGATGGTAACACTGTTATATGATTCCTACGTATTTAGCAGGACTGTTTAATACCACAAAACTTCACAATATAGAGCCTGGGTCTTCTAATATCATCACCTTAAACGTTGGTTTAGGCTTGCTCACAGTACCACATCAAATCTCTAACCTTTCAGAGTTATAGATGTTACTGGTAACCTCTAATATGACCACTCAGGTTCCAAACGAATTCATGGAAACAGATCTAACCCTTTCGTTTTTCATTTTTGCATGCCCAAGGTGTTACAAAGAAAATAACCTATATTGCATTTTCAAATGTTTATTGAAAAGCTCGAATTCTTGTAAATAAAACATGAGTTACGGTTATACAGATGAGAAACATCATTGTTATGAGCAATATTAGAATGGTGAAAAACACAAACAATTCAACCACGTAAATTGTTCCTAATGTTATTCCTATCTATCACTAGTACCTCAAAACTAGAGAGAGCATAACTTGAGTACCCTTCTATCAGACCTGTTGGAATGAGCTAACCACATACCTTGGCATTATGCGTCAGGAAGCTGGCCACAGTGAATTAACAAATACACATGTCTAAGTACGCAAGCATGCACACTTCTTCTGCATGGCTGTCTTCCTTCTTCGGCGTGAAGTGTCTCTCACCGAATACAGCATGGATGCTGTTTACATAATAAAACCATCCTCAAAGAAACTTCTTATAAAGATGATGTCTTACCATTATCCTTCTTCAAAGCCCTTTCTGGGGATTGTCAATGCCTTCGTCACTATGGGCATCTTCCCAGAAACTCTAAAGACTACCCAGATACTTTCACTCTTAAAGAAAGCTACACTAGACCCTGAAGACCTCGCCTACTACCGGCCATCACTCACCTACCATTCTTTGGCAAGATCATTGAAAAATCAACCTATGTTCAACTCCAAGATCACAGCAATGCCAACCATCTCCTGCACAATTACCGGTTTGGCTTCACATCACACTGCAACATAGAGACCGCTAACTTACACAACACAGATAATGCCCTCTTGACTATAGATTAAGGGGGCCCTGTCTCCTGATATTGGTGGACCACTCAGCTCCCTTCGACACAGTCGATCCAACTCATCCTCACAGTCACCTTGGGTCACAAATGGGATTCACCTGCAGTGTCCTTCACAGGTTATCTTCCTACCTTTCCAACCGACGCCAGTTTGTTCACATGAGCACCTCGAGGTCACAACAGATCCCTATCACAAGTGGAGCCCCCAGGGATCCATATTGTCCTGTCATCTTCAACCTTTGCATAGAGCCACTTGGTGCTCTACTCACAGATACCCACTGGTAAGCAGTGGACACCTCGACTTGAGGTGCTGTGGGAGTCTGGTTGTGTAATTACCTCAGAGCACTATGGTTATATTTCCTGTAGTGGGAATAGAGCCGTGCTTGGTCCCGATCTTTTGTATCTGTGGAATTAATCAGGTTACACATTCTGTTACAGGTACCTAGTGTGGATTTTTGGATTTATTTGTCAATCTTAGAGGTTGTGGATTTCCATGTTTGGTTGGCCTGACTTTGGTCTGAGACACATTCAGTTTGGGCTATAAACAGGTTAACCCCTTTGGGTGCACTTGATGCATGATTAATAGGACTGATTTTGGTCAGTCTTTTATGCTTTACTCATTTCTACTTTCACCTATGAGCATGACAACCGTCACTGTGTTGTAAGAAATCTTTTAATACCATCTTCATTTGAGCACTTTTTTGACCCGGTTCGGTAACCTTGAGTCACCTATATGGTCATTTGGTGATGTTGCCTGACACACGAGGGTCAAAATGAGTCTATATGTGCCCTACTGTGATTCACTTTGTAAATTATGTATAGATTTCTGTATATATATTTCTGTATAGGTGCTCCGTCTTTCATTTTGTCATGAAGAGGCCTATAAGTCAAAGGCCGAAACACAGTTAGACACCTCGTTTATGAAGTCTCTGGAAGGCTTGGATTATATAATGTATTAAATACACTGTATGTTGCCCGAATATCAATGATTCTCATTCTGTATATACATACGGACCCCAGAGACTATCAGTTAGAGCGATTGTGCAGGAATTTTATGCACAGCCCCCAATAACTATATGTGTCGAAGATAGGAGTGTTTTTTAGAGGGATATAATTTGGTTTTGTATGAATCCATTTGTAATGTTCTGCACTATTTTGTAAAGTTTTTGTATATAGGAGGTTTTGAATGTTTTATATGCTACATCTTACATTAGCTCACTTCCGATATGAATAAAATGTGAATACTTGGATGGATTCAATAAAAGAAGAATATCAGATTTTTCGAGTCGTATCAATGATTAAATTATGTAATCATTAGATGTAGTAATGCTTGTATCTTTTCCTGCTTCTCAGTCATATTTTTTCAGCTACTCACAGATAACAGCATTAGGATTCACCAATATGATGATGACACACAATCAATCTGAAAGTCTCCTCTGCTTTAGATTAGACATCCAATGCCTCAAACACTAACCTCGATGTCCAGTGCATACCTGAAGATCAACCCACACAAGACAGAATTTATTTCATTATTTGTCAAGAACAACAAACAAGATACAGTCCAAAACTGGCTCAATAGCATGAACCATGACTCTCACTGTATGCCAAATATCTTGGATTCACCTCGGACACCAACCTCTCCTTCAAGTGACATATTGTCAAAAAACAAGCAACAAAAAAACAAAGACGGCCTGGTATCAGTTCTATTTTACAGAAAGTCAAACCATTTCTTCTAGAAAGTGACATCAGAACTGACATTAAACTCCTTGTACTCTCAGATCTGGATGTTGGTTATGCCCAACTCTGTGGTCCGAGACTCCACATTGGCACTCCTTAGGGGCATCCTACATACCGCAGCGCGCCTCATTCAGGGCCTGAAGAAATATGACCTGAACGCCCCATCCTGATGGAATCCCCAGTCCCCTCGTGCCAACCTGCACCATCTTCAAAACTAGCTGCATCATTTACAAAGTCATCACAACAAGAACACCTGCCTATCTTGCAGACAAGCTCACCCTGTCTGGTGATTCTTGGAACACCTTCAGCCAGGACACCTTCACACTACAGATTAAGAAGTATAAAAAAGAAAAAACAAGACAACAGGTCTTTTCCATCTATGCACCAAGGATCTGGAAAAATATCCCTGTATCATCATGCCCACCCCAACACTGATCCAATTTAGGAAAGAGTTGAAGAGTCACCCCTTTAAAGAACACTACATCACAATGAATTATGTGTCCATACCTAAAATTCTTCTCATAATTGCTCGCCAACTTTAAGCTAGCCTGGGACCAAATACTGCGCTCCACTTCCTTTTGTCTAGATTATAGCTGTAGAAATACCATATACATAAATACATTGAAGTACATTGCAAAAATGATGACTTGAAGCATCCATCTATCACATAAAGGAAGCTATGATACCAAAACATGATGTAGTAATTATCTGACATAACTATCCAGTATCACATATCGAATGCCATTGCCGTTAATTATATAGAATGTCTACACTCAATGGGATAATATTTTAGTAAACTGCATTTAGCATACAATACTTACGTCAGGAAATATTTTCTCAACAATATTCTGACATACAACCTATAGCACATCTAGGTCATTACGTGAAATGTTTTTACTCTGCCATTTAGAGAAAAAAGTCCACACATTTGGCTTCTAATATTCAATTAATGGATGAGCAGCAAGGCTTGTCAGAACTGGATTAATACAGAAATCTACAAAAGCAAAACAAAATAAAAGTATCACATATCACTTGCTTATGAGACATTGTAAAATATGTTTTGGAATACCAGTGTGTGAAACTATAGCTGGGCAGCCCCAACTTTGAATTCAAACAGCACAAACTGGAACATAAAAGAGCCATTAAAAAAGTTGATGTGAACATTGTGGCAAGATACTTTTATGAGGCCTATATATACGAACAACTGTTAATTGTTTGAATAAACAATATTCTGAAGATTCCTCATGAAGGAAATTGAATGATTAAAACTGAAGAGGTAGGAGTCTAAGTGTAAAGATGTTATGGGGCCCAATTGCTAAGCTTTGATACAACACAGCACAGCAAAGTTGCAGCGTTGCATTGCATCAAGGAAAGAGAGAGAATGACAGCACCATTATACTAAGATATGACACTGTTGCTCTATCTCCCCGCGGTGGCACACATTTGGCTACCTTGTGCCACGCACACACTCTTGCACATCAGTGCACGGCTGTGTGCCTGATGTCTGGCATAGGTTTTGTAATGATACCCTTTCAGTAAAAAATACTATGCTTAAACTTAGCTTGATACTTTTCCAAGTTTGTATGTGTGCAGTACAGTACTGCACACAAGCAACGTTGGAAATTTTTGGAGAAATAGGTTGCCAATTATAGGTGTAATTAAATTGCAGTTTGTCCACAAGTTTGAGTAAGGACCTACAAAAAAATACACCAAATGGACAATCAGTGGCTATATGCTCAATACAGTGTCTAGTCTCTGATTATGCTAACAATGGGTACATTTTCTATGCAAAACTACATTCACAAAAATACCATCTCCAATAAACACCACTTGGCATATTGATTAGAACAAAAATTACACGGAGTTGCAATGAATTGATTTAAATAGCAATTTATTCTTAGGATCAATGAGGTATTTAATATAAAGGAACAATAGTGGCTACACCCTGTACATTAACAATCTGTGCAATACAGTCTGCCGAAGACAGATAGGTGTACAGAATAAGAATTGTGCGCATTAAATCATAAAAAAATAAGGGAGAGAACAACTTCACTTGTAGAATATTAACATGCACTTAAAATTCAGGCTTTTAAAAATATAATATAGGATTTTGAACTTTCAGACATTAAAGGATAAATTCCTATACTTATACATGTATATATCTATGCCTATAACCCAATGTATATAATTCTATATTAGCGTAAAATAAAGCATGACCTTTTCAGGTAGGGTTTCTGTTTTGAGGTGGAATAAAGGTTAGCACTTTTTATCCCAAAGTTGAAAACTGAGTACCTGAGAAGAAAACTGCCCATAGCAAAAAAAGATTGTACATCTTTAATCAGGCCAATTTTGAATTCCCCGGTAGCCATGTAGACCCTCTTTTAAATTAGCACTACTTTTGGGGGGGTTATAACGAGATGCAGTAATAACCTTATCTCACTGTTACCCACAAGTTGAGATTCATGTGTGTTAATCTGCACTTTGTTAACAACAGCCATTTCCTATAGGGAACCTGTCAGGGAAGGGAAACACCCTTTACACCACAGTCTCAACAATGACCAGCCTTTACAATGCAGTCACTACCCCAACTACGATGTTACCATGAGTTACTTTAACTCGCACGTCTACAACGACTGGCTGTAGCGGGCGTGTTGTTGGACTGGTGTTGGATTTTGAAGTCCAACACCTTCCCTACTGTTGCGTAGACTGGAGCTGCAATAGTAAATTGTAAATTGTAAATTGATACCTGTATAGCGCACTACTCACCCGCAAGGGTCTCAAGTCGCTTGTATGAATACCGCTGTGGAACCCATCCTGGCTTTCCCTGTGAGGTGTCCACTCCTGGGCACCCCCAAGGTGGAGGCCAGGCATCCTTAGCGTTGTGGGGGCCGTTGTGGAGATTAAGCAAGCTATTGCCCAGAGTTGCAGAGTGGGACTCCATGATTGGAATAGGCACCGAGGCGAGAATTATCAGGTCCGTGGAATTTTGAGCCCAAGACCCGGCGAGGCGGGGAATTGAACCCTGGTCCCGGGCTAGCCCTCTGCATCAGGGTCTGCCGCTCTAAGCATTGAGCCACACTTCTCTAGTAATTTATACTGTTTCAAAGTCCAGCGCCCCCTAAAGCAAGTCGTTGTAACAACTTGTCTGGTAAAGTAACACATGGTAACACTGCAGTCTGGGTAGTGACTGCGTTGTAAAGGCATGCGGGGTAAATGCATGCAGGGTTCCGTCATACAACTGATGGGAACACAGTCCTCACCCTCCACTTTGCGATAGGCAATGCCATAGGTATCCAGAATGGGTCCAGTTAGCCTACAGTACTCTTGCTCACAAACACCACGCATGTGTACCAAGGTCATACAACTTATAGGAATTATTTGTGATGTGATATACTATTCGGCCATCACTTAAAATCTGCATTGCATTAATGCAAGACTCTAAATGAGAGGTTCAAGTGCACTGCCAGCTGCCTTGATGGGGGAAGTGGTCAAACACATGGTCACATACCAAGCTATGCTGTCCATCAAAGATGTACATGTTGATGAGACTGATTGTCAGGAGGTGCTCTATGGGCGTTAGCATGCGGGGTCCATCATATACCAGCCTCCTGTATGTGAAGGCTAGCAGTATGCAGTTGCAAAACAAACACAATAACAGAGAAACAGAAAGGACGAATACCAGTGTTTTTAAAAGAGGGCTTTCTGTTGTATGCATTGGCTGATTTCACAGCTGTAGAAAACTTTTGGAGGATGATGGAAAAGAAACAGCAACACAATATTTGATAAAATGATTCCTATCTACTATACCTTACAGTGGATTGTCTGCATGTTTTAACTATAGCTTAGTTTTGTTACACTACTGAAATGAGCCCCTTAAAGCTATGTTTCGAGGGTACAAAGTAATTTGTTCATTGGATGATAGGTTTGATACGGTAGGCAAGGCCAGAGAATGCTAATGTACCAAGATATGGTTCACATAAGATCTAGAGTTCTCTTACGGTAAGTTAGAAAGCAGACTTAGGGAACCAAATTACTACAGGATGCTTGAAAATGTGTTTTTTATTTGCCTGTGGAGCAATCCATATGCAAAAAGCTATTTTGCTTGGAGAGCTGAAACTCTTCCTGTTTACTTGTCTTAAAATAGTACCTTTATTTGAAAATGTCGGTGGGGGTAGTGACTACAAAGAGGTTTTCTCAGCCAAAAACTGAAACCAGACTACAATGCATCTTATAAGGAATATCCTCAAGGTAAACACATACATCATATTAAGCATTCTAGTCTACCCTGGTGGGAAATGGCTGATCATTGTGGCTCGGCTATCACCCCAAAAGCCTAGCAACCTAAAATTACTGATACTGTGGCAATCAGTAAATCTAGGTTGGGGAATTACTCCTGATTACAAGATAATGGGGAATAACAACGCCCTTAAGGTCTGTTCTGCCTAAGTATCTTTTATGACAGCATTCCTTTGGACTGGTACAACACCTGTGGCATTGGTTAGATGAACACAGAGGTCAGAAGGAGGCACACAGCTCATGACATCACATGTGACAAGGGTACCCTGTAGTCTAATATGTGTCTGCATTGTGATTGGCTGCTTGGCACAATGGAATTCATTAGGTAGTATTTACAACAGTCCCCACACTTGCTATAAGTATACATAATTGAACTTGATTTTCAAAAGACAGGATAAGTATTTTTTGTAATAACTCAATTATAAGCACAAGTCTTGAAGAACGCGTTGACTGCATCTTCTCTCAATACAGCTTTATTGAGGGTCTTCAAGGAGGGCACCAAATGTGCTTTGCTTATGCAGTTTCACTGTACAGTGTTCTTACTGTGATAAACACTATGTGACAAAAGTTATTTCCATACGCAGTACAAAATTACCACCCCTTTCCACAAGTAATGTATTCATTGTTTTTTATTTATGTGTAAAGTGTGCATTGCGACAGGGGACTCGGGCGCACTGTGCCAACGTCATGTTGCATGGTTGTTGTGAAGAACAGCACTGACCAATTACATGGTCGCTTGTTGCTTAAGGTGGCACTTATTTATTAATTTATTTCTTAATACGGTTGAGTATCGCATGCACTGTATGCTTCTAGGTGGTGAGGTGGGCTGCGACTGGGGGTTTTCCTAACCAAGGATCTTCATGAGATGGGATGAGGTGTGTGGAGACCTTGTGGAGTATGAGGAAAAACTGAGGACAAGGAACACGAGTCGCATATGAAGGGCGACATGCATGAGCATGTGGAGGGTATGCATGTGTGTGTGGAACATATGCGGAGAACATATTTAGATGTGGGGGCTCCAAAGGGAAACCTTACAGTGTGAGTTACGAGGAGGGTGCGAGTGTTGAGAGAGCTGTCAGTGTGAAGGGAGGGCGTATAGTGTCATCTAGCTGGTACAGGGTGGATAAAGGTTTGGTGAGGAATTGTTTGTAGCATGAGTGGTAGTCTGGAAGGCATTCCTGCGAGTAGTGAAAGGAGACCTTTCGGTCTACTACAGTTAAACCGAAGTACTTTGAAACACCTAATCCATCGTTTTGTTTCCCTTAAGGCTGATGATTTAGGATCCGGGTTGGTCTCCAATAGGAGGAGGGACTACGGGGAAGTGAAGGGATGGTCTCTGGTTTTACTGGTACCAGACTATGACCTTAAAAATGTCCTCTGCAATGGGAATAAGGTTATCATCGGAAGATTAACAGAACTGGGTGATTTTTATGTCTGATCTCCTTTGATTGAACACTGCTTAAGGCTTAGATGGATGTACCCAAAAGGGTGTTTGAGCCTCCTCTACCCTCCTTCCAGAGGAAAAAAACATCTAACTCCAGAGCTCTAAATAAGGCGTTCCCGGCATCACCAATTCCAACAACACAACCTTCTGTCTTCTCGTCAACAAAAAAAGGCACTAAGAAATCTATTGGGGCATAGATTGCAGTGTGTCCAAGCTGCTTTTACAATTTTCTAATGCGAAACCAAAGGCTTGCCACCTGCTGAGTCAGATGCTAAACCTCGAATTACCATTTAAGGCGTTTTAGGACAGGCAAAGAATTTTGGATTTGGGTAAGCAGAGAGCAGAAAAGTTGCACACCATTAAGAGTCTGTAATACTTTTACTTGCAACGGCCATCCAGACATGTGCACTTTGAAGTTTCCAGAGCACTGTGGAGCGCTGAGACAAGCCGCTCCCTCCCATCGTACGCTGCTCTCATGCTGGTGAGAGCAGCGCCAGGATTGGTCAAGGGAGTTGCTGGGGCCTGCACTGCAGTCGCAACGAGGTCCTGTAGTGGGGTAAGTGTTTTTTCTATATTTTAATTTTATTTGCACGCACCTGCTTATTTATATACTTTTTTTGCATGCATGCGCCCGCCGCACCCCCACCCCTCCAAATCCTCCAGCCGCCCCTGGAGTTCAGGCAAATTGGGGTCCTCTCAGATGTCTCTCTATTAGGCCTCTGTCAAATTTCAATTACATCAGAGTAATTTCGAAATCACGCCATTACACCACATTGTATAATTACGCTGAGTTCATGCGAATTTATACAGCAGGAGCAAAGCAAATTCCCAGAATGTGAGTGACTGTCATCCACAGTGTTTGTGTTTTTGGTGCTAGTTTTAAGTGTAAAATGCTCCTCACATCTGGATGCTTTTTGTTCTAAAATAGAACACTAAATGCTGTACTTGTTTTCTGCTTTTGTGTTGTTACACGAATTTCGTACACCTCGTTTTTAGGTCTTGTGGCGTTAATCGCGCAAAAGCGCGGTCTCGCCAGAGACCTATTGTTAGCGAAGCAGCTTTCCAGGAGACAGGACCTGGCCAGGCGCATGGCGATCGGAGCGGGCCACGTGTGCGCGAACGCGCTCGCTGTGGCCATCTCCTGTCTCCTGGGAAGCTCCAACACACATGCATGCGCACACACAGAGACACACACACGAGCGCCCATCCACGCACGCACACATACATACAGAGACACCCCCCCGTCGGACACATACACACACACATGCGCGCACACACACACACGAGTGCACCGAGCCCCCCGTCGTCGCACACATACACACACACGCGCGCACACACACACACACACACACGCGTGCACCGAGCCCCCCCCCCGCCGTCGCACACATATACACACACACGTGCGCACACACACGAGTGCACCAAGACCCCCTCCTACCTCCTACAACTAAGGCCCACTTACCGCCACTCCGGACTTCAGCCGCCACATCGGGGCTCTCCCTCGGGCATGGGAGCCCCGCGTCACCACTGCTCGTCTCCTGGCTAGCCACTCCGTGGGCGCGAGCTTCCAGCACGAAACGGAAGTCCTGCCCCACGGTAGGTTTCGTCACGCGCACGTCTTCGTTTTTAAACTTTACCAATTCTGTCAGGTGTGTAATTGTGCTCTACTGTTCAGGCTATGGTGTTCTAAGTTCTAAGTTTATTTATGTGTGTATACTGGCTGCCTCGCAGTTGTAAAGAGCAGCGGTCTCGCATCTTTTTGGTGAGTAGACTTGGTACAGCGAGCAATCAGTTCGGCGCTAGACTCTTCAAGCGGCAACACAGTCTGTCTCCATTTAATGAAGGCTCCGACCGGCTAATGTTAGGTTTAAAAAAAGGGGAGACAGCCGCATACAGCTGTGGGAAATACAAGACGTTCAAACAGGTGCTTCACTGTTGCAAAAGTTCAGACAAAAACGTTCCTTATTTAGCACGTCACACGGATCAAAAAACTTTAGCACAATTGTGTGAAGAGAAAAACAATAAACCCTGTGTGTGGGGGGTGAGGGGCAGCACAGTAGCACCCAACGAGAGTCCTACCCCTCTGACTGCATCAATGCAAATACGCCCCTTTCCAGTACAATGGTGTCGCCCAAATAGAAACAAAGGCTGTCTGCCGCGGGGTGAGACAATGGGCGCATTTCTGCAGAGATCTGATTAGTTTCAGGAAGTGCAGGGGTGCCCTGCACAGACGGTGGTTTAAAAAGTGGCGCCGAGCTCCGAAGGTAATCCAGCCTGCCAGGCAGGCGTCTGCGCCACAAAACAGCTGTAGCGGAAGGCATGGAAACGGGCGAGGCTTCCGTGGGTGCAGCAGGTGCAGTGGCACCGGGGCTCAGAAGCTCGAAGCGCCCCTGATTATTGTTGTATTTCACAGTTCGATAGAGGTAGAGAGACACGCTCACTTTCTGCCACTGTGACCCCATAACAGCCTTTTACATGCAGTAGTCAGTACTACGGTCACTGCATGTAAAAGGCTGGAAACTAACACGACCGGTAATAAAAATCGCGAATCCTCTTTAAGTGGGCGTGTGCCTCTTGGAGTGCGTGTATTTACATATTTTGTAAATATGGACAAAAATGATTAAAAAAAATATATATTTTGTTGTTGAAACTGCTTCACAACTTTTCGAGAGCGGTAGACACAGTCCTGTGAATTAAAGTGTGCCCTGGGTTACTGAGGTGACAGTGGCAGTTTGAGGCGTATTTTAACGAGGGGTGTTTGCTTTTATGCCCCAGTGACCCACCCTTTGAGTGTCTGTTTGCTGTGTCAAAGTGTGGACCTTGGCTGCAGGGGGCTACCTGTAACAATGCGATTCCTTTCCCACTGGGCTCCCTCCCACCGACCCCCCACCCCCCTCAGGCCCGGTTCTAGCAGGTGGGCCAGGCCCACCCAAACATGAGCCTGGCCCACCCAAAGAGGATCCTTGGCAGTGAGGGCTTGAGCAGGCGTGCAACACCTTTGGGATCAAAGTGCTTCAACCCTCCTCTGTCGTGTGTGTGTCTGCCCGGGCCGAGACAGCTCCCGGGCGCACACACAGAGACAGTTTTAGAGAGTATCACAGCCGCCCCCGAGTACTTCACAGGTCTTTACACGACCATGTACATGTTAACGAGGTTTTGTTTATTTTTTCACCCCTTCGTCTCTGCATGGCGAAAGTTGACGAATCCTTTCTTTGACAATGGTAACCTCTGGCAACCTTTGCTTACTGTCCTGCTGCATTGATATTTCTTTTTCTATGCAGCGCAGGTGAAAAGAAGTTTGTTTATTTCTATTCACCTTTCCAGACCCCTGCAGTGCATATCACATAAGGCTGTGACACACAGTTTGACTAATGTAGTAGGTAAAAGAATGTGTTACTACATTTTTTTCTTTTTAACATCTGCCCAGGCCCTGCAGGACAAATACTTCGTGTGTGTTTCATTTAAACAGTTTTTATCGTTATCATGGCTGATGCAGGACAGGATGTATGACGTTACAACGCAGGCTATTACAACGTCAGCCTTTACAACGCGGTTTTTACATCGCATACCATTACAACGCATAGCGCTTTTGGGTGCTGGATAGTGAATAGTTTAATATGCCAGGTCCGTAAAGCTCTACCATTGGGCTATTTGTAGAGCCCGAGCGGCTTTTTATGCCGCAGAATTCAGGAACAGTGCCAATCCGTCTAAGGCCATTTTTAAGGCCGTGAAAGATCTTATGGCAAAGCGGACGACCTCCTTGACTGTAACCTCCCTTTCCCACTGTGAATCCCTTGCTTCATATTTCTTGGGGAAAGTCCAAGCTATATATCGGACATTCCCTAGCATAGGGTCCGGTTGGGAAAGTACCAGTGGGCCACCTCATCAGACTACTCTGCTTGCCTTCCCCCCTCTTACCATGGATGGGTTTGACAAACTTGCGTTGCAGATCAAATCTGGATCTCCCTCCGATCCAGTAAGGCCCGCTCTCTTTCGAGATCAGGCTTTTATGGGACGCTCAGCTGTGCGGTCCCTTGTCAACCTTTCCTTGGAATCGGGTGTAGTTCCAGCTAGGTGGAAGCAAGCTGTGGTGTCCCCAATCATCAAAAAGCCCTCACTGGACCCGTCTAAGCCTGAAAGTTACCGTCCCATCTCGTTGCTACCCTGGCCGGCAAAGATCACAGAGGCCCATATCAACTTGGCCCTGTCTGAACATCTTGTCCAGACCAATGCCCTCGACCCCACACAAAACGGCTTCCGTGCTGGTCACAGCACGGAGACCGCGTTACTTGTGATGGTGGAACATCTCCGTGCAAGGTTGGATGCTGGTCAAACGGCGGCGCTTATATTGTTAGACCTTAGCGCTGCCTTTGACACGGTATCTCACAGCATCCTCCTGCATCGGCTTGAGGAGTATGGCATTGGCGGCCTGGCGTTGCAATGGTTCCGCTCCTTTCTTGATGACCGCTCCTTTTGTGTTGCCATTCCTCCCTTCAAGTCCAAAATCCAACCGCTGGCCATGGGGGTTCCGCAGGGGTCCTCGCTGAGTCCCACGTTGTTCAATCTTTACGTGAGACCGCTGGCTGATGTCGCTAGGCAGTGGGGCCTAACTTTGGTCTCATATGCCGACGACACACAGCTGGCGGTTACTCTCAGCGGGGACGCGGCGACCGAGGCCCCTAGGTTTCAGTCTGGACTGAAGGCGGTGGCTAGCTGGTTGACAGGTAACTGTCTCCAGCTAAACGCCACTAAAACAGAGGTGATGGTTGTCGGTAAGGGAGTGGAGCTGTGGGGCGACCAATGGTGGCCTTCAGAGCTGGGACCCACTCCGACCCCAGTGTCGGAGGTGAAAAATCTGGGGGTCTGGCTGGATGCGGGCCTCACCTTTGTAGGGCACACCAAAAAAACTGCTGCCTGCTGCTTTGGTCTGTTAAGAGGCTTGAGACCTGTTCTCAAGTTCTTCGACGCCCCAACCAGGCAGCTGATGATCCAGGCAACTATCATCTCTCGCCTGGATTATGCTAGCTCTCTTCTGGCCGGGGCCAACCAGGCCGAGTTAACTCGCCTGCAGCGCGTTCAGAATGCTGCGGCCAGGGCGATTGTCGGCCTGCCCAGATTCTGTTCGGTGACAAATGTTCTGCGCTCCCTACATTGGCTTCCTGTAAGGAAGTGTATCCTCTTTAAGGTTTTGTGTCTTGCTTTCAGGATCTTGAGAGGTATTGGCCCGGAAATTTTATCCAGTTGTCTTTCCTTTTATGTTCCCACCCGTATCCTCCGTTCCCAGGGTTTGGCCCTTGCTGTGGTCCCCAGATTCAGACTTAGCCGTATGGGTGGCCGCTCTTTTAGTGTAAAAGCTGCAGCAGCTTGGAACTCCCTCCCTGTGGAAATTCGCCTGTTGGAGGACCTTTTGACCTTCCGGAGGGCTATAAAAACATTCCTGTTTTAAGGTGTTTTTTCTGTATCATCATTTTCTTGTTGTGTTATGTACTACCTTGTCTCTGCGCCGGGACGCTCCTTGGCTGGAGTATCTGCGCGCATAATAAATTAATATAACATAACATAACATAACTATTCCAACTCCAGTCCCCGTGGACACTAGGGAAGGTTATTGGATAGTAAATTAACCTATTCCCTATCCTAGAGCGCCCCCCAGCTCAATGCGTTGTAATAGTTTGCGTTGTAATGACCGCGTTGTAATGGTAGTGCGTTGTAAAAGTTTCGTTGTAAGTGCTGTTTACCGCAGGACAACAATAATAATACAAAATGTCCAGATAACGCTGGTAATTAATGATCCAGCTGGAGAGCAATCATTTGTCTGTCAGTAGTTTTTAAATGCTGATGAACTGTATTTTATGTGGATAGCTCCAGGGCTTTAAGTGGGATGAAAAACCTGGGGGGGTCTCTCGAAGGGGCGTGGCCAATGTAATTGAGGACGTGGCTTAAAAACAGTACGTTAAAAATCTGTGTTTAGCATAGTGTGCCGCCAGACTTGTATTTTGCTGTTTCTGTCATTGCACCCAGGTATAGGATACAACAAGTAACATCATACCTACAAGTCAGGACTATCGGCTTTGTCAATGGTTGTGAGTTGCATAAGATAAATAGCAGCAACTAAGGCTTGTATATAATATTGCAAAAGCTTCCACTTAAAGCACTGGTGACATCACAACAATGTTGCTGCTCTTGAGTTTCAAAAAGAGAAGGGAAATCCAGAGAGAAAATGACTCTCTTTAAAGGATTTCCCTTCCCCCTACAACGCTCACCTGGCATGACGTCATGCCGTAACTTTCCACTTGTGAGTAGTGTGAGCAGGGTACACCGATGTGCCTGCTGTCTCGAAATAGGTCTCTATCGGGCTCTGTTTTGTGCCCAGACACTTTTTTCCGGATTGCAGTGATAGCAAACTGCTGTCACTGCAGTTCGGAAAAAAACGGACTACATGTGACCAGTGCACAAAACAGAACCCGATAGAGAGCCGTTTCGAGACCCCCTTAAAAAAACTGCCGGTGCTCAGACCCAGTGAGACCCGGCCCACTTAAAGCCCTGGATAGTTCAGTGGGTTGCTGCCTTTGTCACAGAGATCCTTGTGTTACTTGCAGTTCAGAAGTTACAATCCTAACATAGGACAGTAACCAATGAACTGTCATCAAAGAGCTGCATACAAACATGAATGGTCTAGTTAAAACTTCGCTTTTTTTGTTTTGTGATATAGTTGGAACTTCCACAGTCTTTCATTATTCTAATGTTGCTAAAATGAGTATGTTTGGGCAGATATACATTTTTATCAGTAAAGCTGACCCCCATGGTATACTCTTTAAATCCTAAGGTTGTGTTTCCCCAGACCAAGCCCTCTTAAAATATCATGCCCACCAGTATGGGTGACATGTGATTCATACACCTTGTAATCCTCATTGGCTTATATGACATTCCCTATAGACTGATTTACATACTTGTATGATTCATTGTCTCTGTATAATGTATGCATTGTGTAAAGTACTGACACACACTACACTGATATGAGTAGCGCTATACAACAAATGAAATGCATACGAGAGAGGGGCTACGTAAAGATAAGGGGCACTGTTGGAGGGGGGCAGTGAGGGAATTCGAGGAGGAGGTAGAGGGAGGGGCTATGGAGCGATGAGGGGCACTGGTGGAGGGTGGTAGTGAGGGAATCTGAGGAAGAGGTCATGGGGTGGAGGTGGGAGTTAGGGAGAGATGAGGGACAATGGTGGAGGGTGGTATTGAGGGAGTCCGATGAGGAGTTCAATAGAGGAGGGTGTTACGGCAGTAGAGATGAGGGGCACTGTTGGAGGGTGGTAGTGAGGGAGTCTGAAGAGGAGGTCATGAGGGGAAGGGGCTACAGAGAGATGATGGGCACTGGTGGAGGGTGGCAGTGGAGGGAACCCGAGGAGGAGGTCAATAGGGGGAGGGGCTTAGGAAGATGAGGGGCACTTGTGGTATGTGGCTGTGAGGGAATCCGAGGAGCAGGTCAATAGTGGGGGTCATTGGGAGATGAGGGGCATTGTTGGAAGGTGGGAGTAAAGGTATTTACGGAGAAAGAGGTTCTGGTGCAGTGCTCAAAAAGACTTTGGCATCAGCGCTGAAGTCGGCCTTTCTGTTTCTGTTTATTTAATTAGCAGTCGGGTCATAAGGGCTACTGTGAAACATACTTTAAAGTGCGTGCTAATTATATTTACTACTATATTCAATGCTTTAAGTTTGAAGGTGATTTTACTAATGTTTTTGACCGGGAAAAATGAAAGTGGAGCCCGATGGTGCCTGATATGGGGCTGAGGCCCAAGGTCATCTGTGAGATACGGTGCACTGGAGAGGAACAGTGGATAATCAAGCCTGTAAGGGAGTGCGTTGCAGAGTCCGTGGTCAGGTGGAGGTAGTAATGAAGGGGGATTCTCCCTGAAGGCTCGCACAGAGGGAGCCCGAGAAGTGTCACTTGCCTGATACTCCCACCTCAGAAACCTCCTCTTCCCATCAAAGGGACATTACATGGAAAAAACACTTTTTGAGAGTGATAACATTTAGAAAGAGATTTGGGAAAGAGTGCGTTTTACTGTGCCTTGTAAGACTAAGAAGAGATGAAGGAGGGCCCTGACGGAGACCTTCCCAGACATATATGCGACAAATCGAGCCCGCAGTGGCCCACCCGAATGCACCCTTGGCCCACCCAAATGAAAATTCCTGGAACCGGGCCTGCCCCCCCCCCCCTGGTATTTTCAAAAAGACACCAGCGCCAATGAATCTCTGAGCGTCGAGTCTGCAACTACTTAAACCATTCCAAGCGGGTGATTATTTCATAAAGAATTTTTTTTTGTGTGCAGAACGGAACGCAAAGAATGCATTATTTCCCATGGATACGCAAACACGGGCACCCCCGAAATCTCTGCACTTACCACACTGTTAGGTGGATTACATCATAAGCAAGGAATACACAACTGGTTTCTTCTGTTGACCTTGACGGGGTTCCCCCTCCCCTCCCGGCCGTTTGTAGAGATTGAAAAGGCAGAGCAGGTTTCAGCTGTCAGCCTAAACTAACAATTGCCTCTGTCCCTTACAGCTGGCGCGGGGGGGGGGGGGGGGGGGGATCTACCGCTCGGACCCCTCGGGGGCGGATGTTGCAATAAAGAGAATAAAAGCACCAAACGTTTGTATTGTCTGCATATAAACTTGGCCGACTCTGCTTAACCTTATATACACATACCAGTCTCGGAAGTATGAAAGTCTGAGTCAGTCCTCCCGAGAATCAAACTTACGGCTTGCATGGTACCACTCCACACCCGCACACCGTCTCTGCTGAGCGATTGTGTTTTCTGGTTCACTGTGGAAGTGCCACGCAACAATAAACCATATTGCACGTGGAGACATTTGGGCTTTCATTTTTCTCATTGAAAATCTCAAAACGGTCTGCACGTGAATGCTTTGAAAACATTGATATTTTTACCTCAAAGGTATGTATGTAGTACGTTCTCACGAAAAGACCCATTCATTCAAAAGCAAGCATATGGCATTGTAACGAAACACAACTTAGCATTGTACACAAACACCCAGGACAATTGGCTTCCATCAGTCCACTGCAACCGCGAGGAGTACTTACCCCCGATGATAAATATAAAATGTCCGACTACCAAACTGACTTTGGACCCTTTCAGTTTTTACACAGTGGATGACGAAACTACTGCAGTCCTATCACAAGAACAAGAGGCCCTGGGCATGAAGTGACAGACCGCATTACAAGCCGCTGCCTTACTTACTGTCCCATCACTTGTACTGCTGCGGCAAATTGCCTGTTTATAATCTCTTGGGCACTGTGACACAGCAGATAAATCAATACAAACCAAGAGAGAGCGGCAGCGTTTAACCACCGGCTACGAAAGGACTGTAGACTGTGGTACCAGCAGGGAAGAAAGGAAGGCAACCTTTAGAGCACAGAGACGCGTGTGGGATCGACAACCCCAAAGACGACCTGGATATACCAGCCAAAGAGGTAAACAACCTTAACAACTAAACTTTTACAACGCACTACCATTACAACGCGGTCATTACAACGCAAACCATTACAACGCATTGCGCTGGGGGGCGCTATAGGATAGGGAATAAGTTTAATTTACTATCCAACACCTTCCCTAGTGTCCACGGGGACTGGTGTTGGAATAGTAAATTAAACTTTTCACTATCCAGCACCCCAAAGCGCTATGCGTTGTAATGGATTGCGATGTAAAAACCGCGTTGTAAAGGCAGGCGTTGTAATAGCCTGCGTTGTAACGTCATTCATCCAGCAAAGGAACACACTCAATCAGAGCAGACATTCCTTCTGCGCCTATGCTGCAAAGACCAAGGAATCAGTGCTCTGTTCAGACAGAGAATAAACACAAAGGTTGGATAATGAAAAACAAATCTCGACAAGCAGACCAATCTGTTAGCATAAGCAACAGCTAACCATTCACAAACAATGTTTATATACCAATTGCAAATAAAAAAATAAATTAATGCAAAGCATTGTCATTTACAATGCCAGTAACTCAAACTTTAATGCTGCGAGACCTATTGCATTGCAAATGCTTGTTATATTTGCTCTGTATGTTTATTAAATTGCCACATCCGTTTCAATTAAAAGAGGTTGACTACCAATTCCCAAAAAACATATTTCCAGACTCAGAAAATCGAAAAATCATAAATATCTGCATAGGATTCGCAAAGTTTTCCTTTTTTTCCAAGTTAAATGTCTTATAAATCGACCCGATGTAGGCATAGGCACCCTTATTTCCCTTCACATACTCCTGAGAAATGTCTAGAGTGCAAACCCTTGAACAAGTACTGCTCAAATATGAACTTGAACATCTTATTTTTTCCCTATGGAAAGCATATCTCCATGCGGAGACAAGCCCAGCCATGTAGCTCCTTAAAATACCGGGATTTGGGAAGTAGACCGAATGCTTTTGAACACACGTATGGAAATCATAATATTAATATTTTTAAATTAAACTCCTTCAAATCAAAGGTACGAACATCCTGCAAGTGAGCTTGCAAGTGAAGATGACTGACACCGCATTTAAGTGAAACCCTTTCAAACTCGGGTCAACATGGTTTTAAGCCACCAGAGACAAAAGGCCTGATTGGGACAAGATAACTTGGGTTCTATAGAGCTTGTTGAGCACAGTAAATGTAAAATGTAAATTGATACTTGTATAGCGCTACTCACCCGCAAGGGTCTCAAGGCGCTTGTACGAATACCGCTGTGGAACCCATCCTGGCTTTCCCTGTGAGGTGTCCACTCCTGGGCACCCCCAAGGTGGAGGCCAGGCATCCTTAGCGTTGTGGGGGCCATGGTGGAGATTAAGCAAGCTATTGCCCAGAGTGGGACTCCATGATTGGAATAGGCACCGAGGCGAGAATTATCAAGTCCGTGGAATTTTTGAGCTCAAGACCCGCCGAGGCAGGAAATTGAACCCTAGTCCCGGGCTAGACCTCTGCATCAGGGTCTGCCGCTCTAACCATTGAGCCACCCTTCTCAGTACCTACCGGCTGTGCTAAAGTCAGCAACTGCTGATACATTTCAATAGTTCAAACCTGCCAGAGTTCAATAGAGGGAGGGGGCTTGATAATGACAGGGACATGCAGGTTTTGCACCAAAATCCTCATTTTCATCCCCCATTACTTCTGATAATAGGTGGAATTATTCAAACCTGATCAGTTCCATACTCAGTGATATACGTTTTTAACTGGTGCAATACATTTTGTATAACCCCTGGGGCACTCGTAATCAGGCCCAAGATGTTACAGTTTTAGGGATTACTTTTAATAAACTAAAGCATTCTGAAACTCTACTCCTGGAACACTCTAGGGGCCATATTACGGAAGTGCTCCAGGGGTGCAACAGGCGTTAGCACCTGCTTTGCGCGCCCCCGGGACCCTTAGGTATTGCAGAAGGGGCCGCTGACGCTTGTGCGGCCCTTTCTGTAAAACAGATAGCGCCGGTGCACATATGGTGCTAGCACTAACACCAAGAGGGTGTTCGATCATTTGCATGGGGGTGTGGCCCCATGCAAATTAGGTAATCCCTTCGCTTCTGCGCTTGCACTGTATTATAGACGTTGGCGCAGAGGCAAAAAACATATCAGTTGGTGCAAGGCGGCGCACTGTTAGTACGCCCCCTGATAGCAGCCCTCTGGAGGAGGGGGGGGGTCCTATGGACGTCCCAGACATCCCCTTGCAGAATCAGGCAGCCACTCACTGCACCTGCCTGCAAGGGGATCTCTCTCCCAGCTTCAAAGTGCAGGCAGGTTTTGGCCTGCCCTGTGAAACACGTCTTTCACTTGAATGCACTGCCACAAGAGCAGCACGACTTTGCAGCTGCCCTGGGGGCAGTGCATTCAATTTAATAGGGCGCACTTTCCCCGTTTGCGCCCAGCGCACCTGTCTTAAGGTGCACCGTGGCACAAACAGGGAAAGCGCACCGTATTCATAATACGGCCTCAGGTTATTGATATGGATCTGTGTATACCAGATATAAAGCTCAATAAGTCATATCCAGGTTTGAAGAAGAAAAGCTGAACTTGATATTTTATCTTTGCTTTGCCACACTGGTGCAGCTAATAACACCTGACATGGGGACATCATGAAATCTGTGTACCAGCAGTCAATGGTGTGAAAGCCAGTATCCAGAACCATGTTGTCCCATTGAAATTGAACCAACTGGTCTCCATATTCGAAAAAACATAGCGTCCTGGAGGACAAATGAAACAGCTTAAGCACACTGGTAGGGGAAAAGCTTATAAACAATGCCACCATTGAAGCCTTTATCTG